>NW_027186352.1:11844435-11878921 GCF_028583685.1 Petaurus breviceps papuanus
TTGGGGTTAAGTAACTTGCTCAAGGTTACATGGCCAGGTGTTTCTGGGTGGGTGCTGAGTGTCTGAGCCTGGATTCTATCCCAGGTCCTCCCGACTCTGGGCCGGTGCTCTCACTCGCTGTGCTGCCTGGCTGCCCCGATAATTCCTATTTCTATAGTGCTTTAAGGTACCCTAGAACCAGAAATTGAGAACTAGAAGAGGGACCTTGTTGTTCAGTTGTTTCAGCCTCTCCATGACCCTATTTAGGGTTTCCTTGCAAAGATACTGGAGTGTTTTTGCCATTTCCTTCTCCAACTCCTTTTGCAGATGAGGAAACTGAGGAAAATGGTGTTAAGTGACTTGCCCAAGGTCACACAGCTAGTCAGTGTCTGAGGCAAGATTTGAACCGAAGTTTTTTTTTTTTTGACTCTTAGTCTAATATTCTACCCACTGCATCACCCAGCCTTCTTCTCAACCCCCAATCTCCCAAGAGTATGGAATAAATATCCTCACTTTACAGGAGAGGTAACTAAATCTCTGAAAGGAGAAGGAACTTGATTAAAGTTACACAGTATATTCAGGGAAGAGCAAGCCCCTTTCCCTGTTAAACCATGAGACTTCTTCTGCCCATCTGTGATACAACAAAGCTCCAGATTTGGGAATCACAGTTTCCATTTCAGCCACTCCCTAGGGACCTGTTGGAAAAGATGAAAATACCACCATTGACACCACCACCACCACCACCACCACCACCCTCACCACCACAGCTCCCCTCAGGGGAAATACCCAGGAAGGGGTTGGGCATCTATTCCTCAGCCCAGTGCTATTGTCTAAAAATAGTGGAATCAGTCAGGAAACCCACCAGAGCCCTGTGGGCCCTCCACAGCCCCAGAACTCATTCCTACTCTCTGTCATTGCCCAGTGAACTGGGCCAAAGGCCACAAGCAGGCACCCTGAGTCCTGTACAGCTAAAGACTGGCCTCTTGTGTGTCTTGTGGATGAAAAGGTATGTTGAGAAGTCCAGCAGCCTCTAAGCCCAAGGAGGATGCCCAGTAGTGACACTCAGCTGTCCTCAGCTAGTTCCAACTGTAGGCTAAGGGGCCTAGGAAAAGCTGGTCCTGCTGCTTCCTGTGGCCTTCTGTGACTCTGGTCCTGGGCAGGATGGGAAGTCAGGGATGGGTTCCTGGTAGCATCACTGGGGGATTTGGGGAGACACACATTGATATGGTCATAGATCCATTTGAATACAAGTATATGTCTTAATGAAGAGAGCTTGAGGCCTTAGGGAACTCCTCTGTCAAATGGGAATACTCACAACACCTCCCTCACAAGGTTGTTGACAGGCCTGAATGAGATCATGTCTGTAAAGGGCTTTGTAAACCTCAAAGGGCTGCAACCTTATGTTTTATCTCACAGTCAAATGTGAACTTCTGGAGGCTAAGACTGCTTTGGCTTTGGTCTTCCTAGCACCAAGGACAGTGCCTCATTGCTAGGATGAGTTTAATAAATGCATATTGAATGGGGTTAAATTTGATTTAGAGTTGAAGGAGACTTGAGTGATCACTTAGGCCAGGGCTTCTCAATTGAGGGTTCAGGAATTTGTTTTTAAAATATATTTTGATAACTATATTTCAATATACTTTGCTTTCTTTGTCATTCTGTACATTTTCATTGATACATTTAAAACCTTATTGTGAGAAGGGGCCCACAGGTATGACCAGTCTGCCATGGGGGGCCATGGTACTATGAAGCCCTGCCTCAGTCCCCTCACCTCATTTCACAGGGCAAGAAAGCACATTCCTTTTTGGACAGAGTACAGAGATTGTGGGTGAATACTGTTGATGGAATTTGCCTAAATCTCGGCGCAGCATTTGGCAAAGTTCCCTCTGGTCTCTCTTCTGGGAGGAAAGATGGGGAAAGAGTATGCTTAGATAGCTTCAGAACTAGTTAAGGGCCAAATGATAGAATCATCATGTAGTGGTTTAATGGTCTAAGTGTTAACTACTAGGAAATATGGAATGGGGGCCCCCAGAAATCTGTCCTTGGCCTCGTGCTGCTGACCATTTTTATCACTGAGTTGGACAAATACCCACTTGTAGTTCATTTGTCACATTTGCTGGGAGCAAAGCCTAATGAACTGAATGAACGGGATCGAGATTCAGGCAGGTCATCTTGCCTTTGCCAGATGTCAAAGCCAGACACTTTGACATATTTTTGACACTTATTAAGTGTTTGTTGGTTGAAGGATTGATTGAATGAATAGGCTGAAATTTAATAGGGATAAGTTTTACACTTGGGCTCAACAAGCCAACTTAACAAGTACAAGGTGGGATAGCAAAGACTGGATGTTAAGTGGGCTGGAGACTAAATGGCAGCCATGATTATAATGTGGTTAAGTCTCAAAAATAAATGCAATCCCAATCTGCATTGAAAAACAGAGGGTCTAGAAGACAGAATGGGATATATCATCACTCTGTCCTCTGCCTTGGTTCAATCACTTTTAGGGTCTTTCCAAGATTTAGGATTGTCCAGAAGTGAAATGCATCTCTGGAGAGAGGTGGTGACTTTCCCTTTCCTTGAGGTCTTTAAGCAAAGGCTGGGTAATCACTTGTTTGGGTAAGTCCTAGAGGGGATTCTTATTCAAGGATGGGTTGGACAAGATGCTCACTGAGGTTCCTTCCAGTTCCTAGTGTAAATGAACCTGATGCCTAGAGATGGGAAAAGACTTAAGATCACCCAGTAGTGATATATGTGTTGGGATTCATGCTCAGGCCTCCTGAATCACTCACTGATTTTTCCATTACATAGCACTTAAACCCCTTTGTTTCTCCCTACCTGTGCCTAGAATGGTGCCCATGACTAATTCCTTTTATGGCTCTTCATAGGGCAAAGTACAGGACTCAGAACTTGTTAGGTATGTAATGAGTATGTTTGGAATGAAAATGAATAAACCCTCTGCCTCTCCAAACCCAGGTCTCCTTCCATTACACCATACTGAGATGATAAGGAAAATGGTGTAGAAATGTGAGTCATAATTATGTTAACTCCTGCCTTTAAGAAACTTACAGTCTTATAATGGAAGAGGGAGTGAGGGAGTGAGTATATCAATAAGATGTACAGCAATCAGGAGAACAGAAAAGTGAAGAGTTTAAGAAATTATTCAGAATCCAAGCAAGGTTGCTCTCCTGTTTGTACTGCATTGGCTAATTGGACTATGTAATGGTCCTAATCTATGAATCAGTAACATTTCATGGCAGACTGAGTAAAGCCCCTTGGCTTGTGGATGGTTTCAGTGCCCAGCAGAACACCATACACCCATTTTCCCCTTCAACTTGTGGTAATAGGTTGACTCTTAATTCCATTTCTAGCCTTAATTCTCATTGGCTCACATGGATTTAATTACCATTTTTATGTTGATGAATCTACCTCTCTTGCCCCAGTTTCTCTGCTGACTTCCAGTCTCATGTCTCCAACTGCTTTTCAGACATCTCCAACTGGATGTCCATCTTGAACCCAGTGTGCCTGGAAGAGAACTCACTATCCTTCTCTCTAACCTGCCCCCCACTTCCTACCTTTCTTGTCTCTGTACTGCACCATCATCCTCCCAGTCCCTTAGGCTCTACAACCTAGAATCACCCTGAATTCCTCATTGTATCTCACTCTCCAAATCCAATATGGTGCAAACTTGTCATTTTCACCTTTGAAATTTCTTCCCTTGAAAATGCCCCCTTCTCTCCTCTGACACTGTTCCTACTCTAGTATAGGCCCACATTATCTCACACTTGGACTATTGCAATAGCTTCTGGGAGTGTCTGCCTGCCTCAGTCTCTCCCCACTCAAGTCCATCCTCCATTCAGCTACCAAAATGATTTTCCTAAAGCAAAGATCTGAAGGTGTCATCACAACCCCCTATATAATAAACTCGAGTGGTTCCCTAACACCTCCAGGATCAAATACAAAACCTTCTGCTTGTCATTCAAAGCCTTTATAACCTGAATCCCACCTCCCTTTGCATTCTTCTTACACCTTACTCCCCTTCATGTATTCTTTGATCTAGTGACTCTGGCCTCCTGGCTCTTGTAGGAATAAGACAACTTCATCTCTTGCTTCTAGGCATTTCCTCTGGTTGTCCCCCATGCCTGGAATGCTCTTCCTCCTCCCTTTGCCTCTTGGCTTTCTAGCTTCCTTCAAGTCCCAGCTAAAATCCCACCTTCTACAAGAAGCTTTTCCCAACATTTCTTAATTCCAGTGTCTTCCCTCTCTTAATTATTTCCTATTTATCCTGTATATAACTTGTTTGCACATTTTCATCTGCTTGTTGTCTGCCTTATTAGATTGAGAGCAGGCGTGTCTTTTGACTCCCCAACACTTAATATAGTGCCTGGCACTGATACATAGTAGGCCCTTAATAAATGTTTGTTGACTGATTTCATGAGATTCCCTCATTGTGGTTGTGGGCTATTCAGGCAATTCAAATAAAAGGTGACCCAATGGGATTGTCATTCTTGGAGGCACCGCTGAGTGGTAGTCTCGAGCCTTAGGAAAAAAACCTGTCCCTCTTCCAAGCTGGGGAAAAATCAGGCTGCCCCCGAGGACCAGTTCTCCAGTGAGACACTGACTTTCACTTTCCTCATTGCTAACAGAATTGTCCTAAGCCCAACCTAACCTGGGCCCTGGTCCCGGGATAGCACTCACAAGGACAGTGACTATGAAACCACTTTGTTTCTGGGATGGTCTGGACACTGGGAAAAGTTTCGGTTACTGACTGCTCTTAAAAGAACAAGGATTTACGCCAGAGTTGTGCTTGAGGGTCTTTCTGGTCATGACAAACCTGATTCCCAATTCCAAATTAAGTAAATTGACTGACTTTTTTTTAAAATGGTGTTTTCATATCATGATCATTTCTGGAAGTATCCCCCTTCTTCTCCTCTCAGAATTGAACCCTCCCTTGCCACAGAGAAAAACGGCTCGATGAAAACACCCAATGCAGTGACTATCTGATGATGTCACCACCCTTCTGCCCTTGTGGTCTATCACTTCCCTACTGAGAGGAGGAAGGTTTCCTTTTATGATCTATTCTCTAGGACCACAATTAGTTCCTTAGTGTAATCATTTACATTGTTGTAATTATTGTATATATTGGTATTCTGATCCAGCTTACTTTGTCCTGTGTCAGTCCATTCAAATCTCATGTTTTTCTGGATCCTCAGTCACCATTTCTTATAATAATAACATTGCGTGGCCATTATATTTCACAATTTATTCAGTTTTTCTCTAACCAATGGGCACCCACTTTGTTTCCTGTACTTTGGATATTTTGGTATGCATGGAACCTTTGTTTCTATCCTAGATTCCTTTGGAATTCATGCCTTCTACTGGAATAGCATGGGTCAAAGATAATGAACAATTAAGTCCCTTTTTGTCAGACAATTCCAAATTTTCTTTCAGGACGATTGCTTGGTCAAGCCCACTAATTTCCATCAATCCCAGCTCTACCAACAGCGTTTTGGTATATGGCTTACATTATTCACCTCTTTTCTACTGACATTTCTACCAATTTTATCTGCCCTTGAGAAGTACAACAGAATGTGGTGAAAGGAACTCTGGATCTGGAGGCTGAGGACCTTGGTCTGAATCCTGGTTCATCTTTACTGTCTGGAGCTCAGTTCTTTCCTTTGTAAATAGGACTGTGGGGGTCAGGTTGGACTAGATGTTCTCCGACAGCCTTTCTAGTCCAACATTTCTGTGATCATGATTCTGCGAAATAGTGCCTACAAATGGAAGTAATTGGGGAGGGAAGGAAGAAAAGACTTGCAGAGAGGGACTGGCTATCTCCCAATGTCCTAATGTGTGGTCACAACCCTGCCCAAAGTCTTCTCATTATCTAAGGTCTAGTCAGCACTAGATGGGTAGGCTTGGAGTGGGTGTGTGTTTGGGAGGAGCTCAGGAGGTTGTCAGTCCTTCCAGGATGAGCTAAATTCTGGTGAATATGAACAATTCACATTTGACTATACTCTGAAATCGATAGGATGTTTGGTGGCACCTTCTTCACAGCGACCTGCCCAGGGGACCTTGAGAGTGAAGGCTCTTGCTCAGGGTTACTCAACCAGTTTATGTCAGAGATAAGAATTCTTGATTGTGAGGCTAGCTCCCTAACCGCTGTTGTTCAGTCTTTTTTCCAGTTGTGTTTGATTCCATGACACTGTTTGGGGTTTTCTTGGCAGAGATACAGGAGTGGTTTGCCATTTCCTTCTCCAGGTCACTTTACAGTTGAGGAAACTGAGGCAAACAGGGTAAAGTGACTTACCCAGGGACATACAGCTAGTAAGTGTCGGCTCAGGGAGATGAGTCTTCCTGACTGCAGGCCCAGCACTGTGTCCACTGCACTACCTAGCTGCCCTATTCTCTATCTGCTCTACCACACTATCTCCTGAGGTTTGGATTATGATATCCACTTCCCATAGGGGGAAACAGAGGTCCAAAGAGATGAACTCCCTGTCTTCCTTCAAGGAATGTGGTGTCTCCTTCCAGAAGCCTTGGGGGTCACTGACCTCCTCCTCTTCAGATTATCATATACATTTCAGTCTATTTACGTGTTGTTTTACTTCTCTTCCCCACCCCCCACTCAAGTAACCATCTTTAAGGCAGGGATGGTTTTCACTTTTTTTTGCCTTTGCTTAGTACATATTAGATACTTAATATTTGTGGACTTGGTTCATCCCCAGCCACCCAGCTGGACAGTGGAGCAGGTGAGACCCAAGCCTCCTGACTCCTCCAGTCTCCCTCCCCTGCACTGGGCTGGGAAAGAATCTGAACAGAAAAAGGAAAGCAACCCACTACAACAAAGAAAACAGGGCACGTATTTGCCAGATAAATTGGCCATCATTCCTTTGCAGGCAGGGGTCAAAGCATCCGTTTTTCTTTTGCAGAAGTGGTGTATCTCCTTGATCAAAATTTAGGAGTATTCATTTGGCAGTGAAGCCAAGGGGCTGCTTCCAGGGAAGGCTGGATTGGAGAGGGGCGATGAGGGAGGCAGGGCCAGCATGGCCATTGGAGCATTGAAGCAGCCAGCCAGTCTGCCTGCCTCTCCTAGCTGTCCAGAGTGTTCCCAGCTCCGTGGAGGAGGAGGTGACTGGAATGCCTGGTAGGCAAGCCTGGGCCCACACAGCAGCCCTGGGGCTCGCTGGAGGCCAGGCTCCTTGGGGGAGGATGCCATCCCAGGGACCAGCTAGCTTGTCCCCAGGCTCACATTCTCACAATCACCATGCCTCATCCCATCTCGGCGGTAAGCACATGGATGTGATTTGCCTTCTTTTCTTCTGCTTAGCAGTTCCCGTTTCTGCCTTGTTTCAGGCATCTCTCCAACCCCCGAGGGGGCCCTTGGAGCTCAAAGAGGATGTGCCAAGCAGGAGGCCTGTTGCTTTTGTAAAAATTGGGAAAAAAGTCCTCCCACTCCTCCCTCCTCCTTGCCTCCCCCTCGTCCCCACCCTCCAGCAGTGAGGTAGGAAAAGTGAGAACAAGTGACATCATGCATGGGAGGGACCAGAAGCTCTTATTAAAGAAGAGTGCTAGCTCACAGGCAGCCCAGACAGGCTCAGCTGCTCAGCTCAGCCCGGCTCAGCCCAGCCCAGTCTGGACCAGCTGTTTCCTTCCCCACCGATGGCCAGTCTCAGCATGACCAACAGCAGCTCGGAGCTGCCAGGGTTCCGGGCCCTGGATGCATCTACTGTGCGCCTTCTGCAGCCTCTCTGGGACATGATCAAGGCCAGAGAGGGGCTGCTTCAGTCCCCCTTCTTCCCAGTCCTCTTCTCTGGTACCACCTACGTGGCCTTCTGCCTGCCCTTCATCGTCCTGGACTTTGTGGGCTGCAGGGTCCCAGCTCTGAGGAAGTATAAGATCCATCCTAATTTCTACCCATCTGCTGGGCAGATTCTGCTGTGCCTGCTGCACACGGTCTATCAGCACGTGGTCTTCATCTTCCCTGTGACTGTCCTCCGCTGGCGCTGGGGCCCCCAGACCTGGCCGGCGGCGGCCCCCGGGCTCTGGGAGCTCCTCTATCACGTGACCGTGTGTCTTCTGCTCTTCGATGCCGAGTACTTCATGTGGCACGTGCTGCACCACAAGGTCCCCTGGCTCTATCAGACCTTCCACAAGGTCCACCACAAGAACACATCCCCCTTTGCCTTGGCTACGCAGTACCTGAGCGTCTGGGAGCTCTCTTCCCTGGGATTCTTCAACTGTCTGAACCCCACGCTGCTTGGCTGCCACCCACTGACCACCATGACCTTCAATGTGGTCAACATCTGGCTGTCTGTGGAAGACCACTGTGGCTATGACTTTCCCTGGTCCACGCACCGGCTAGTGCCTTATGGCTGGTACGGTGGCGTGTCCCACCATGACTTGCACCACAGGAAGATCAATTGCAACTATGCCCCATATTTCACCCACTGGGATAAGCTATTGGGAACTCTGAGCTTGGGGTACCCTGCAGGAAATCCCCCATCCCCGGCCCCTTGGAACTGAGCCCTCCTTGGGGGTGCAAGGTGAAAAAAAAGAGGAATTTATTTTAAGTGAAAGATTATTGTCTAATTAGAAGCTATGAGAGATGGAATTTCATGTATTTTTACAGTCTGAGCATATTTATTTTGTACCAGAAGAATGCAGAGTTATATATATGCATATATAAAATACATAGAGATCTATATGTAAATATCAATGTCCAACTAAGGCAAGATAATGGTGTAAACTTGACCTTGAATGTCAGCCCTCTGAGGATCAGGATTCAGTACCTCAAACTCCGTTGCTGTGACAGCCCGGGCTGCTATCTCTTCTTGGGGATTGCTTCACCATGGCTGACACCTTGAGACTCCCTTGACTCATGAATTTGCTTGTGAGAAAGCATTTTCTCTGTGCTGAAATGTCTCTGAGCCAGGCTAGCACGCCCCCCAAGATGGGTTTTGTACATCGTCTGTCTGACTCGTCTATTTATAATCTATGGAGCTGATTCCTGCTGGACAGTGAAAAAGCCAAGAGGATTTTTCTATTTTTCCTTCCTTTGTACTGTAATCTGTATTGATACTGCACTACCCAATGTGATGTTTGTGTTTCTGATTTTTTCCAAAAAAACAAAACAGAGAAAACAAGCCCTGTGTTGTGTGTTTGGCATCTTGAGTTGGGGGCACTGATTTTTCCCCCAGAGTTAGTCTGTTACTTATGTCCTGTGTGGATGTGGGCAAGTATCTTTCCCTCTCTGTGCCCCAGTTTCTTTCTCTGTAAAAGGAAGGGGCATTGGACTAGAAGATCTTCAGGAACCCTTGCAGCCGAGACATTCAATGCTCTGGTAACGTCAGCCTGTAGAAGGGAGGGAAGGGGAGAAGAGTGGAGAAAGGATGCTGCTGTGTGAGTCTGCTAAGCCTGCTGGGCAGCCAGGACTGGGCTGCTGCTTGTGGAATGCCAGCCCACAGGGCAGGGTAGGGCGAAAGGTCTGAGGGAGGCGCTTCTTACGGGGCAGGGGGAGGGGGATGAGGACGGGGAGGGGAAAGCCTTTCTTAGGGGGAAGCTGGAGGTTTCTGGAGATCAGAAAAAGGGTGATGGAGATGGAGAAGATGGTTTTACAGAAATGCCCATCAGGACACCTCCTGGGGGCTGCTCACATGGCTTAAGCATAAAGGGCAAATAGTTGGGTGGGTGATGTAGCCCTGGAGCTCAGGGTTCCAGGAACTCTGCCATTAGCCAAGCATTGGAAGCATTCTCTGGTATAAAACTGGGCTTCATGGGGGGAAAAAAGGCATGCCTTGTTTGACAGGACTGGTGTGTTTCTGAAAACTCTTCATCATGAACTAAAAAAAAAATCCATCCAGCCGCATTTAAAACGAATTAGAGGAGTTGTGTTTTAAAGAACTCAGAGTAGTATTGGGGAATGAGGACTGCCTTTGAAGGCAGAGGAGATGGGCTCAGCTTGGGCAATTTCCCTTGCTTCCTGAGGAGGGGAGGGCTGCAAGGATCGGAGGACTCTGGTCTGAGGACTAGCAGGGACCTCAGAGGAGCCCCATCCACCCTTTCATTTTGCGGATGGAACTGAGGCCAGAGAGGCTCTGACTTAGCCAGGTGACTCAGGTGGCAGATAGCAGAGCTGGGATTCAAACCCAGATTCTCCAACTCCAAATCCATCCTCATTCCTAGTGTTGTGCCAAATGTGAAAACAAGAACAAACAATCTTCGGAGCAGAGGTCTGTGTCTGCCAACAAAGGGGCTACAACTATTTGAAACGAAAGCTGGGTAGTTTGAGAAGGACAAGTTAGCCACTTTTTTTAGAGCTCCTTCTAGGTCAGGATTTAGTCTTTTGGGCTGTCGGACAACCTCTGAGGCACCTTTCCTCTGGAAATCCTTTTATGAAGTGGGGAATCATGTTTCTAAGGCAAACATTCCCTCCCTGTCTTAGCCACTCTGTCGCTTGAGCTTTATCTATCTATCTATCTATCTATCTATCTATCTATCTATCTATCTATCTATCTATCTATCTATCTATCTATCTATCTAGTCTATTCATTCCCTCCATCTATCCCTCTATTCCTCCCTCCCTCCCTCCATCCATCCATCCCTCCATTCCACCATCCCTCCCTCTAACTCTCTCTACATCCCTGAAAGCAAACACTCTCAATCACAAAAGCTTCCAATCAGGGTGCTAAGTGAAGCAGTGTAATACACGGCATAATAAATGCTGGACCAGGATCTGGGAGATTTGGGTTCGGTTTCTGTTTCGGCCCCTGACTAGCTGAATGATCTTAGAGAAATCGCTCAAGTCCTCTGAAATTTAGTTTCTTCCTCTGTAAAACAAAGGTGTTGGACGAAGATACCTTCGAGTCCCACCTCTCTATATTTGTAAATGTCATGGTCTCATCTCAAGAGCTAGAACGACACAGCAGATGGTGCCGGACTTGGAGCCAGGAAAGCCTGGGTTCAAATCCTGTGTCAGCCACTTTTGTGTGTGTGACCCTGGGAAAGTCACTTCCCTTCTTTGGGACTCAGTTTCTTCGTTTAGAAATGGGAGGATGTATTGACCTCCGAGGCCCTCTTACCTCTGAATCCATGATCCCTTGATCTTCATTGAACAACAAAAGTTTTCAATGACATTAAAGAACACTGAGGTGACTTCTGAGAGGGCCTCAGAGTTGGCCATGCCTCCTGCCCAAGTGATTTATGTTCTAAAGTCCAAAGTCAAGACAGGTCAGCCTGAAAAGCCCAGAGAGTTTCCAGCCCTGAGATCCTCAGCTTGGTCCTGGTGAAGTCAGAATGTCTAGACGGGTAGTGGACAGTTCAGCTAAAAGTGTGACTCACTGGTCTCTGTGCTGACCCAGCCTGGATGCTGGGAGCCCTAAGAGTGCCCTGAGGAAAAGGCCCAGAGTTTCCACTGTCCAGCTCTCCAGAGGCTGGCCCTCACACAGACCTAGCCCCGTGTGCTTGGAGCTTTGTTCTGCATTGCAGAAGCAGGAACTTAGGTGACGGTGTCAATTGTGAGGAATGCTAGGTGATCTAGGGAAGAATCAAAGTGAGATGGGACGGGGGAAAGCAGGGGGATGTGGGACAGCTTGCAAGTGTTGGATTGCATGAGAATATGGAAAGGAAATGAGATGAGGAGGCAGGGAAGGGAGCAGCACTGTGTGGGGGAGTGCGATGTGAGTGAATAAAGAGATGATGGATGTTTTAGCTGAGCAACTTCAAAGGGCAGCCTGCAGAGACCTGGCGCTCTGAGCAGGGAGAGAACTGGGGCTGCGGGAGGGAGGGTGGGAAGGATGAGAGCCACTTCTAATGAAACGCTACCATGGGAACAAGGGACTACACTTGTTCTCCGTGGCCCCAGAAGGCAGAACCAAGGCAAGGGAAGGAATAGAGAGGCAGATTTCGGTTAGGTTTGAAGGACAGAGACGTTTTCTAACCCTTTAGAGCTATGCTGGTTGGAAGCAGCTAGTTGGCCCAGTAAATAGCACACTGGCCCTGGAATCAGGAAGTTCCAAGTTCAAATCCAGCCTCAGACACTTCCTAGTCACATCACCTCTACCTGCCTCAGTTTCCTCAACTAGGGATAACGGAAATAATAATGGCACCTACTTCATTATATTTGTACAGCATTTAGTACAGTGCCTGGCATATAGCAGATGCTTAATAAATGTGTATTTCTTTCCATCCCGTGAAAAAGTGGAGTGGTATGGGCTGCCTTGGAAGGAGGTTAGGTCTTTGTGCAAGGGACAGATGTTGGTGTTTTGTAGAGGGTCCTTGTTTAGGCACAGGTTGGACATGAGGAAAACTTTCTCAAGAAAATGACAGGTACTGCTGACCAAGGGCATGGATTTCCTAGCACTGGAAGTCTTCAAACATAGATTAAAATACTATTCAATACAACGGAAGCTTCTTGAAGGCAGGGACAGTTTAATTTTTGTCTTTGGATTCCCAGTGTCTAACCCTGTGCTTGATGTATAGTCACATAATAGATGATTATCGATAGATTGATTTATTGGTATGTTTAGAATTGCATTGGATGGGATGGTCTCTGAGACTGTCTTTCCAGTGGAGATTCTGTGAATGAACTTCAGTGCCCAGGAAATATTCTCTTGGAATGGGGATGAAAATGTCTCATCTTTGGAATTACGAACCAGTCTCTGTGAATCTCATGAACTAAAGTGACTTTTCTTTATTCCTAGATGTCATTTCCCTTTGCACAATGCCTATATTTCTCTATGTCCTCTATCTTTACTATGTCTGAATAGTATGAAATACTAGTCTGCTTTCCACCCATCTCCATGTCATGGTATCCCCAGAGTACGCTTTCTTTGCCTCTTTCTCCTTCCTCTCTTTCCACCTCTAACTTTGGGAGTAGTAAGCAAATCAAAGATACTATCCCTTAAAATGACCCAGTCAATTCTAGTGACTCCATTCACAATTCTCATGAATTACCTATCTATAATGTAATATTACATTATAATGCAATCTCCCTGAGGGCAGGGACTTCCTATTTTTTGGAATTGTATCCCCAAAAGCTTGGCACAGGGTGAAAATTTAATAATGTGCTTTCATTTATTCATGAATAGGTTTCTATAACATAGACTATATTCTAATATATATGCCTCTATAACATGAAGTCAGACCAGATATCTGAAATAAATGATTTGTATTACTGATTTTCCCTTGACTATTTGAAGTGAAGATGCATCATGGGGGCAACAAGCCTTTCAGGAAGGATTAATGGTAGGTTCACATCTGGAATGCAGATGAGGCTGCAGACATATATGGGCAGGGTTAGTTAGGGTTTAGGAAAACCGATTCTCAAAAGCCAGTATTTTCTCCTGCCCTCTGAGCAAAAGGCCTCCTGGGAAAATGGGAAAGTTTCGTAAGAGCCATCAAGTCCAACTAGAATGTGACCAATCAACATCCCCAGTAAGTGGTCATCCAGCTTCAGAATGAAAATTCCAAGTAGAGAAAGGGTACAGACTGGACCCCCGACCTCCAGGAATGTCTTTTCCCACTTATTACAGCTCTGATTGTTAGGAAGTTTTATCTTCCATCATGCCTAATTTCACCTTTGTGGCAAATTATATTGGTCCTAATTCTAGTGTCTTAGGCAAAGAATAATAAGTCTTAAATATTTTTTTCAAGTCTCTCATGGGAATCCTCTGTAGTTTAGGAGATCCCCACTCCTGGATTTGTCCTGCTGTCTCCCATTACTAGGGCTCACCATTCCTATGTCTGTCCTCTGCCCACCCTCCAAATTCTGAAGTGGGTATGTCACTGGTTGGGACCTCTACCCCTATAAAGTCTCTTTGGGGAAAGGTGAGAAAGGCCAAGGGAGACCCAGAAAGATCAAAGGCTAAGCCAGGAGGCTTTGAGGATTTTAAGGGTGTCCCAGTGCTGAAGAAAGATTAAATTTGTTGTGTTTGGAACCAGAGGACAGAAACAAAGTACAGTGGGGGCAAACCATAGGGAGGCAAATGCCACTTGCTACCAAGGCACAAAGCGGGGGCACCGCTGGGGCTCCTCCCTCCCTGGAGCCTTTCTAATGAAGGCTGGAGGGCCATGACCCAGGATGTCACAGAGGGAAGTCTTGTTCACAATTCAGACCAGATGATGGTAATTGCCAGCATTTACATAGCACTTTGAGGTTTGCAGGGTGCTATACTGAACTCATCTCATTTGAACCTTAAAACAATATTTGGGAAGTAAGTACTATTAATATTATTATCATTCCCATTTTACAGATGAGGGAAATGAGGCTGAAAGGGTTTAATTGACTTGCTTTGGGTCCCATAACTAGTAAGTGTTTGAGGCAAGATTCCTACTCAGGTCTTCCTAACTCTAAGGCTGGCATTCTGCTCCCTACGACACTTGGAGGATGACATAAGTCCCTCCCACTTCTGAAATGCTGTGATTCCTGGGGAATCTGGGAGGCGGTCTGGTGATGTGGATCTTCCTATTCCCTTGGGAATACTTCTTGGATTCTTAGATCCTCACATAGAGGGAACCCAGGTGCCCATCGCTCTCCCTACTAACACATGTGGGTCTTCCTCATCTTTAATTCAAACCAACTAAGCCCTCCCTTCATTCTGGCTGAACTGCTGTCTATCTCCCTCTTTCTCTCCCTTGCTGCCAGACTTCCTAAAGGATCACTGACCTAAGGCTGGAAGCTCCTTCAGAGTCCATTTAGTTCAATCCCCTCCTTTTACAGAAAGAGAAACTGAGACCAGAACAGCAAAGGGTTTGCCCAACATCGAGCACATCATTAGAGTCAGAAGTGGTATTTGAACCCGGGTCCTCTGACAGCCTGCATAACCTGCTCACTTCTGGACCTCCTGCAGGCTCTCTGCTGCCCTCCAGCTGCTCTGGAAGCTCCAGGTGACCAGGCTCAGTACCCTTTTCTCTTGTCCCCTTGCTTCTTTCTTTCTGACGTTTGCTACAGTTGCCTCCCTCCTCCTGGGAACTTTTCTCATCTCTGGGAATGTCTGTCATCCCTTAGCTCTTGGGAATGTGCCTCGTCTTTCAGCTTTTTTTTTGTTTGTCCTCCTACCTCTCTGGCTATTTGCGCTCTGTCTCTGCTAATTCCTCTCCCCTGCTACATCCGGGCACTCAGGAAGGCCCAGGCCTTGCCCCTCTGGTTCCACTCTCTCCTCTTTGCCTTGTAGCCTCATCCACTCTCACTCAAATGTCACCTCTCCTTCCATCCCTGAATCTCCACCCACCTCCTGGACGGCTCTGAGGGTTCTCCCACTGACTCGTTAAAACTGCACTCATCGGGGCAGTGAGGTGGTGCAGTGAGTGAAGCACCGGCCCCAGAGTCAGGAGGACCTGGGTTCTGATCTGGTCTCAGACACTTAACACACACACACACAAAACTAGCCGTGTGACCTTGGGCAAGTTACTTAACCCCAATTGCCCTCCAAAAGGCAAACAAAACAAAACAAAAACCAACCCCCCCCCCCCAAAAAAAAAACTGCACTCATCATTCCCATGCCTGCTCCCCCTCTAGGCTGCTCAGGCTCGGAACATGGGAGCCATCTCTGCCTTCTCTTCCTCCCTCTTGCCTCATTATGGAGCAGCCACTGAGTCCAGTAGGTTCCTTTGGAACATCTGTCAGCTTTGGTGACATGGAGAGGGCATGAGCTGGGAGGGAGGCAGAGGTCCTGCATTCCAGAGCTGTTTCTGCTACTTCCTGCCTGTATTTGGGGGAGTCTCATCCAACCTCCCCACCTGAAAAAGGAGAGGCTTGGACTGCTGGTCTTGAATGTTCCTGGTCATTCTATGTTTATCCTTAATGATCAACTTAAGAGCATTTGTTAATTGCCTGGAACTGGAGATACAAGAACAAGCAATGCAATTTTGCCTGCTTTTAAGGGGCTTCCATTCTCATTGGGGAAAGCGGGGTTCAGCTGGGTGGTGCAGTGCATAGAGCACCAGACCTGGATTCAGGAAGACTCATTTTCCTGAGTTTAAACCCAGTTTCAGACAGTTGCTAGTTGAATGACCCTGGGCAAGTGACTTAACCCTGTTTGCCTCAGTTTCCTCATCTGTAAAATGAATTGGAAAAGGAAATGACAAACTACTCAGTGTCTTTGCCAAGAAAACTCCAAATGAGCTCATAAAGAGTGAGACATGACTGAAACGACCAGACAGCATTCTATTTTGGGGGGAGAGGGGACAGACCAATATGTATCTTTCTGTGGTCACTGAATAAATTCAAAACAAATACAATATAAGGAGGGAGGTGGGGGAGGCATTAGCAACTTGGGGTTGGGGGGGCTTTCACTCTACTGCCAGGCCCCTAGAATAAGCCCCAAAGTCCTCACCTCTCATTTGGGCAATTACAACAGAACCTTTGAAAAAGTTTTATTAAACTTTATTTTAAAAAGTTGGATGGGCGTCTTTTGTTTTTATGTCACATTCATTTCTGAATAGATTTCTCTGCCCTCCTCTACCTAGATAGCCAAAGAGTACAGAAGAGGGATAGGGAGGGAAGAGCGCTTTAGCAAAACAAAAAAAAAAATGAACAAACAAACAAAACCAAACCCGACAGGCATCAACAGAATCTGACCATGTATGTAGTTATTCATACCTTAGTACTCCACCTCTGAAAAAAAGGGAAGCTTATGCATTTTCTTATTTCTCCTCTGGGGCCGAGCTTGCTTCTTATCACATAACATTCTTTCATTCTCAAATATGTAGGGAACTCAGCCAAACTGATAAAAATACAAACCATTCCCTAATGGATAAATAGTTAAAAGATTTGAGCAGTTTTCAGAAGAAGAAATCAAAGCTATCAATGGTCACATGAAAAATGCTCTAAATCACAAATAGAGAAATGCAAATTAAAACAACTCTGAGGTACCACCTCACACCTATCAAATTGACTAACATGACAGAAAAGGAAAATGACAGATGCAAGAGGGGATGTGGAAAAATGGGGACACTAATACACTGTTGGTGGAGTTGTGAACTGATCCAACGCTTCTGGAGAACACTTTGGAGCTATATATAAAGGGCTTTAAAACTGCACCTGTACCACTTTGATGCAGCAATACCACTACTAGGTCTGTATCCCAAAGAAATCATAAAAAAAGGGAAAAGGACTACACGTACAAAAATATTTATAGCAGCTCTTTTTGTGGTGGCAAAGAATGGGAAATTGAGGGATTACCCATCAACTGGGGAATGGCTAAACAAGTTGTGGTATGTGATTATGATGGAATTACTGTTGTTCACCTGTTTCAGTCATATCTGACTCTTCATGACTTCCATTTGGGGTTTTTGTGTCAAAGATACTGGTTTATCATTTCCTTCTCCAGTTCATTTTGCATATGAAAAAGTCCAGGGTCACACAGCCAGTAAGTGTCCGAGGCAGGATATGAGCTCATGAAGATCAGTCTTACTTATTCTAGGCTTGCCACTCTATCCACCGCACCACCTGGTTGTGCCTGTGATGGAATACATATAAGAAATCATGAGAGATAGGGGTTCAAGAAAACCTGGAAGGACTGATATAAATTGATGTAAAGTGAAGTGAGCAGAACCAGGTGAATATTGTACACTAACAGCAATATCATAAGAATGATCAGCTGTGAAAGACCTAAATACTTTGACCAATACAATGATATGTGACAATTCAAAAGCACCGAGGATGAAAAATTCATCTCCAGAGAGAGAATGGATGAATTCTGAGTGAAGATGAAGGCATATTGCTTTTCACTTTCTTTATTTTTCTGCCCCCCCCCCCAATACTGATATTGCACTTTAGGTTTTAGATAGATACTTATCATTTTAAGAAAAGTTCCATTTATTCTTATGCTTTCTAGTTTTTCTTTTTTAAATTGGAATGGCTGCTGTATTAAAAAAAATAACCCTTTTCTGTATCCATTGAGATAATCATATGGTTTTTGTTGTTTTTGGTATTGATGTGGTCAATTATGCTTAAAGTTTTTTCTAATATTGAACCAGCCCTGCATTCCTATTATAAATTCCATCTGGTCGTAGTGTGTGTAGCCTGTTTGTGATATATTGCTGTAATCTCCTTGTGAGTATTTTATATAAAATTTCTGTGTCAGTATTCATTAGGGAAATTTTGTTATTGTTTTCTTTGTATTGCTCTTCCTGGTTTAAGTATCAAAACCACATTTGTGTCACAGAAGGAATTTGGTAGGACTCTTCACCTATTTTTAAGAATAGTTCACAAAGTATTAGAGTTAGTTGTTTTTAAAATGTCTAGTAGAATTCACCTATAAATGCATCTGGTCCTGTAGATTTTTCTTAGGGGGCTCATATATGACTTATTCAATTTCTTTTTTTTCTAAGCTAGAGTTATTAAAATATTTTATTTCTTCTTATTTTAATCTAGGTAATTTATATTTTTGTAATTATTCATCCATTTGACTTAGATCACCAGATTTATTGGCATATAATTGAGCAAAATAACTCCTAATAATTGCTGTAATTTCATCTCCATTGGAGGTGCATTCATCTTTTCCATTTTTGATACTGGCAATTCAATTTTCTTCTTTATTAAAAAAAATCAAATTAACTAATGGCTTTTCTATTTTGTTTCCCCCATTTAACCAGCCCCTAGTTTTATTTATTACTTCAATGATTTTTAAATTTTCAGTTTTATTATTTTCTCCTTTGACTTTCAGGATTTCTTTTTGGTGTTTAATTGGGTATTTAAATTTTGTTTTTTTTAGTTGCATGCCCAATACATTGATATGCTATTTTTAAAATATTGTTGTAAGCATTTTGAGATGTATGTTTCCCCCAAGTGTTGCTTTGGCTGTGTCCCACAAATTTTGGCATTTTGTCTCCTTATTGTTATTATCTATAATAAAATTATTTATTATTTCTAAGATTCATTATTCGATCCACTCATTCTTTAGGATTAGATTATTTAGTTTCCAGTTACTTTTTATTTTATGCTCCCAAGGCCCTTTATTAAATGTAATTTTCGCTGCATTGTGATACTAAACAGGTATATTTAATCTTTCTGTCTTTCTACATTTGTTAGTGAGGTTTTTGTGTCCTGTTACATGGGCAGATTTTGTGAAGGTCCTGTGTACAGTTGAGAAAGAGGTATACTCCTTTCTATTCCTATTCAATATTCTCCATAGGTCTATCATAGCTAACTTTTCTAAAATTCTATTCATCTCCTTAACTTCTTTCTTATTTATTTTATGGTCAGATTTATCTAGTTCAGAGAGAGGTAAATTAAAGCCCTCTATAGTTTTACTGTCCATTTCCTCTTGTAACTCTTAACTTTGCCTTTAAGAATCTGGTTGCTATGTCACTTGGTGCATATATATCTAGTACTGATGTTACTTTATTGTCTATGGAACCTTTTAGCAAGATGTAGTTTCCTTGATTACCTCTTTTAGTTACATCATGATTGTTAGTTCTGCCTTTTTTAAAACTTTAGTTGAAGCATAAAAAAATTCTGCTCCAACCATTTAACTCTGTGTTTTTCTATTTCAAGTGTGTTTCTTGTAAACAACTTATTGTTGGATTCTGGTTTTTAATCCATTCTGCTATCTATTTCCATTTTATGGGTGATTCCATCACATTCACCATCATGGTTATGATGGCTAACTGTGTATTTCTCTCTCACCTATTTTTTTCTGTTTATCCTTCGCTCTCTTTTTTACCCCATCTCTCCTCAAAAGTCTGTTTTTTTTCCTGATCTCTACCTCCCTTAATCCATCTTCCTCTTATCTCTTTTTTCCTTGTCCCCCCCCCCCCTTTTCCTCATTTCTTTGTTTTTCTCATTTTCCTCCTACTTCCCTGCTTTTGGCAAAATAGATTTCTGTACCCAACTAAGTTTGTGTATGTGTGTATGTATATATGTATATAAATATATACTTAAATCAGTATTTACACCTATATATACATGTATGCATATGTATATATGTCTGTCTGTATAGAGCTGTATATATGCACATATGTATGTGTATATATGTATATAATATATATTCTTCCTTCCTTGAACCAGTAAAAAGTATTGGTGAAGCTCAATAAATAAGGTATGCCTGTATCCAGTAGTTACTTAAATGTTTGCTGAACTGACTTTTGTTGATTTATAGTGAGGGGGAGAAGAGAGAAGTAAAAGAGATTTCTTTTTTTTTCTTTTCTTTTTGCCTTTTGGAGGGCAATTGGGGTTAAGTAACTTGCCCAAGGTTACACAGCTAGGTTTTTTTTTTGTGTGTGTGGGTGTTAAGTGTCTGAGGCTGGAACCGAACTCTGGTACTCCTGATTCTGGGGTTGGCGCTTTACTCACTGCACCACCTAGCTGCCCCTAAAACAGATTTCTTAATAATAATAATAATAACCACAGCAATAATAGTAATAATAAGGCAGTGTGATAGAACAAAGAACCAGAAAGAATGAATAATGCAACAATAATAAATAATGTATGAATATATGATAATAAATAAAAATGATAGTTGCAAGAAAGTGGATGGAGTGCCAAGCTCATAACCAGGAAGTCCCACTTATGACACATGTTTAGGTGACCCAGGCAATTCATTTCACCTCTTAGAGTTTCAGAGAATGTTTACAACTTTAAACTGCAGGGAAGACCTCAGTGCGCTTGGGTAGAGGGAGTTCATACCAGCAACAGAATCACAAATCTAATTGCAATCCCTAATAAGACCAAAACCCTCCCCAAACACCCCAATCAATAGGCTTGCTGGTTTATGCCATTGGCCCTTCTGACCCTTTTTTGGTTAAACCTGTTAATTTTTCTTGATTCACTCCTGTTCATTTCCCTTATCTATCACTAGTCATTTTTACCAACTGGACCAGGGTCACCAAAAGTAGCAGAACTGAAATTTGAACCTAGGACCTTTGGCTCCAAGTCTGGTGCTCTGTTCAGTCCAGCGGAAAGCTAAGGACTCCTTGCCCCACATAAGGAGGGCTAGTCTGTGATCTTCTCCCCCTCCTTCTCACAAGCCTCAAAGAGACCCAGTGAAGTCAGAAGATGGTGTGACCCTCCCAGGGCTCTGAGCCAGATGAAAAGGCAGTTGGGAAATACTTAGTAAAGTAACTAACAATATGATAAAACAGATAAAGTTACTATGTCATTTTCTACATCAATACAAGGCCCCCAGGGATCCTCAATATGTCTATTGGAGGCTGGCACTATTCATGTAGTGGAGAGAGCACCAGACTTGGAGTCGGGGAGGGCTGGATTCAAATCCTGCTGCAGGCACTTTTAGCTGTGGGATATGAATCTCTGGGCCTCAGTTTCCCGATCTGAAAAATGTGGCTTTTGGATTCATGATCTTTAAAGTGCCTTCCAGACTGAAACCTCTTATCCTATGTAGGCAGCGCTTAGCAAAGATGGTGAGGTTTCAGCCATGTCAGCTGTCACTCTCCCCCCCTGGCCCCCTGAAGAGGAAGGGCTCTGTCTCACTTCTGTATCCTTAGCTCCTAGGACTGCACCTGGCACAGAGTAAGGGTGCTTCACAAATGCACCAGACTCCAGGCTCCAGGGCTCTTTCCAAACCCTCCTGCCTTCTGATCTCGTTGCTTTGCTCACACAGCCTGGGCACCCTCCCTGAGTCCTCCTTAATAAGAAGAGTGATAGCTGCTATTGGTGGAGGTCATTCATTGGCTGGACCACACTTCCTCCTTCCAGTGTATATGTGTCAGTAGCACAAACAAGCAACTACGACAACAGCGCTTGACTTCCCCCCTTAATAGTATTTTCTTTTTTTTCCAATTACACATAAAGATAGTTTTCAATATTCATTTTTGTAAAATTTTGAGTTCCAGATTTTCCTTCCTCCCTCCTTCCCAAGGCAACAAGAAATCTGATATAGGCTCCACATGTACAATCATGTTAAACATATTTGCACGTCAGTCATGTTGTGAAAGAAGAATCAGAACAAAAGGGAAAAACCACAAATAAGAACAACCAACAAGAAAGTGACCGGACTGCTCCGTGGTCACGTTCAGGCTCCGCTGCTCTTTCTCCGGATGGGGACAGCATTTTCCATCACGCGTTTTTTGGAGTTGTCCCGGATCATTATTTTGCTGAGAAGAAGCTTGGCCTTTGTGTGGTATTTTGGTCAGTAAGAAACCTCTCCCTTCACCCTGTGAGAACCCAGCAAGAACCTCAAAGTCCTGGAGTGGCCAGGAGACTGCATGGTTTTAGCACCAGCAGTCAATCTAAGCGGGCCTCAGGGGAGCTGCCCCTACTCCCACCGCTAATTATCCACCCCCAGAGTGCTGGCCCCTACCCTGGGCAGTCGTGTCTGTTCTATCAGGCCTGTCTGGAAGGGCTTCTTCAGAATCACAGAGCTCTCCTGTGTCAGAGACTGGCTGGAATCCAGGGCCTGGGCTGTTGCTAATGGATTACATAACCAGCCAGCCTTCATGTTATCCCTTCAAAATAGCCCAGGATTTGGCCCAAGAAAGGGCCTTGGAGGTCATCTCCAGGTGAGTCATTTTATGAGTAAGACTAGAGGGGATAAGGGACTTGTCCAAGGTCACTCAGGTACCAAGAAAACAAGAAAACTGGGATTTGAACTCAGGCCCTTTGGCTCCAGCTCAAGGACACTTTTGGATACATTCTCTTGCCTCCTATAAGAGTCTTATTTCCCACCAACTTTCCTAATGACAATAAAATAGTAACAGCCTCAAAGGAGAACATAATAATCCCCTCAGATATTGCCTCATCAATCATCGTCTCCAATATACATAAAGAAAAACCTTTGAAATTCAGAGCCATGGGAGAGGAGACCAAAGTCACGTGGCCACAGGGGGAGGTCCTGGCCTTTCTCTAGGACTGTCTGCTACAGGAACTGGACTGATGATGCTTCCAGGAGCCTGCTGGTGGATTCAGCTACAAGAAGTGGTGACTGGATCCCTTTTACAATGGCCGATGGGACTGCTTCTATCAGGATGCTTTAGAAAAAGAATACCAGCCCATATTTAGATCTTCCTATGTGGCAGGCATTGTGCTTAGCCCTTTACATGTCATCTCATTCCATGCTCACAACCACCCTGGGAGGTAAATGCTATTATTATGCCCATTTTACAGATGAAGAAATTGGGGCAAGACAGAGATTAATTGACTTGCTCAGGGTGACACAGTGGGAGGATAAAATGAGAATATTTGTAAAGCTCCTTGCAAGCCTTAAAGTGCTGTATATATGCGAGCCATTCTTATAGAGAAGGCAATACTGTGGTGAACAGGGGCCAAGGAAGCAGAGAGTGAGTTGAGCACACAAATGCAAGAAAGTTGGGAGACCCTGCTGACCTTTGCTGTTCCTCAGTTTGCATTGTACAGTCTGTGCTATGAATTGCCAAGATATTCAGGTAAGGTATATGGCAAAGGGCAGGGTGGTGGTGATGCCATGTCATTAAAGGCAATAAGGGCTACATCTTTGATGACGATTTCTTGGCCCTTCCTCATGTCAGTAGTCAGGGAATTCTGGCAGTCAGAGGCCTTAGGACCCTGACACTGGGGCTCCAAGACCTGGGCTGATGCTGAGGGATTACATAAACTGCCTCCCTGTTTTCCACCTTCTGTCTCCATGATGGTCTTCATTTTCCTAATGATTATGTGAAGATATAGCAAGATCCTGAAGAATTGTGCAGGGTCAATGAAGGTAGCCCCTTAGCACCTAGCACACAGGAGATGCTCAGTGCATTTTTGTTGCAATGCTTTGGGTGGGGGGAAGCCTGTACTCATTATGAGGGCAAATTAGGAATTTCTACACACTGAAATTCACAGGCTAAGAATCTAGCTTGCTGACTAGATTTTTCACAATCAGCTCATCTAGTCAAGAGGGAAGTTAGTGGTAAGAATTGAGGTCATCATAGAACTGGCCAACCAGAATTCCTGGGGGACAGAGAGAAGACCTGGAGTTAGTTTCTTCACCTAAGTGACTAATATATTGCCTGGTCTCCTCCCCTTCCATGCTTTGTTTAGGGTGATCATCTCAGCCTTTAATGTTCCCCCTTCCTGGAGAAATAGAGTACTTTTCCCTCAATCAATCAATCAATCAATCAATCAGTTAGTCAGTCACTCAGCAAGCATTTTAAAGCACCTACTACTATGTGCTAAATGAGATAGGTGCCAGGCATAAAAAGAGAAAAATGAGTCTCTGCCTCAGGAAGCTTGCATTCCAGTCTCCAGCTTGCCATCTGTCCTGCTGCTGCATCCTTAGGACTTGCAGACCTTTCTGGTCACCCATACTCCTGGACTTACTTATAGGCATTGCTTCCTCCCATTAGGGTATGAGTTCCTGGAGAGGAGAGACTGTCCTGTTTTCTTCTATTTATATCTCCAGCACACAGCACAGTGCTTGGCACAAGGCAAGCATTGAATGAATGATTTAAAAAACATTAATTCGCTCATTTATTTCATGTCAGTGTCTTGGGAAGAATGATGGACTGGGCATCAGGATGTCGACGTCTGGGGTCAAATCCTGGTCGTGATACTCACTCTGTGACCCTGGGCAAGAATGACCTCTCTTGTCCTAGTAATGCTTGTGCTATATTGCGGGGTGGTGGCAAGGAAGGCACTTTGTGCATCGCCTAAAGCTCAGAGCCGGCAGGGACCTCAGTGGCCTCTCTCTCACCCACACCTAAAAGGAATCCCAGCATCCACATTCCTGGGCAGAGGCCATTCTTCCTTTCCCTGAAGATCTCCAGTGGTGGGAAGCTTACCCCTTCCTCAGCAGCCCAGGCCACTTTGGGACAGAGGAAGTTTTCACAGGTATCCTGCCTAAATCTGCCTCTCTTGATGTTGCTGCTTCTGCTGTCTGGGGCAAGCCTCATCTCTATCCCACCTGACGACCTTCCCAGCATTCTAGGTCAGTTGTCTCTCACAGGGACTTTTCTTTCTTCTAAGTTGTCTCAGTTCCTTCTGCCCATCCTTTTGTGGTGTGAACACGAAAGGACCACGTTCAAGTAGCTGCCGATTTTCCTTTTCTGTCTTGTTCCTCCTGCTTCCCTCCTCCCAAGCCTCTTCTAGACCCAGTCTGATCTAGTTCCAGTTGGCAAGCCTTCTTTGGTGCCCCAGAAAACCTATCCCATGCAATTTCCCTTTGCCTTAAATTGTTCTCTTAAACATTCTCATTTCTCAGGTCAATAGAAACTAGGTGTTCCCCTGAAGATACCATCTTCTCTCCTAACCTCCTAGGGATCAACTTGAGGTGTGAGTGATGAGGGAAAGTCAAGGCTGAAAAGAACTCTCTTCCATACCTCAGCCCTGAGAAATGTTTACACAAGATGAGGACCTGGAGCAGGAGGTGAGTCTGGTGTCTGGAAGGAGCAGGAGGCATCCAAGAAGGCACAGAGGAAGCACTTTAGATAAGGAGATTCTTCCATGGTTTGCCTGGATGGAGGGGCAGAGCTGAGGAAGAGGAATGAACCTGGGGTTTGGGGTCCTGGTTTCAAACCCCAGCTCTGCTCCTGACTAGGGAGCTGGGTGGCTTTAGGGCAGCCACTTCTCCTTTCTTGGACAGTCTCTTCCTCTGTAAGACTGGGGGCCAGACAAGAGGAGCTGGAACTTCCCTTCCAGCACAAGATCCAGGATTAAAGGGGCTTGGGGGGAGACGTGGAGCTGGAAAGTTTTGTTTAGAGTTTGGGAGACACTGTCAGGACTGTCTCAAAGCAGAGGCCAGGATTGGCCCTGGGTGGGCGGTGGATGATTCCAGTCTGGAGGACTGGAGGCTCAAGCCTCACCTTGTATGACGTAGGACCAGTCACTGGCATCCCTGCAGCTGTCAGACGAGGGGGGCAGACCAACTGGAGGGCCACTCTGGCTCAAGGACTCTGATCCTGCCTGTGTAGCTGGGCTGATACAGCTCTAATGCTCTGTCGCTCAGTTCTGCTCCCTTCATGTGATGAGCTTAACGCAGAGAACTGGAGGAGTTGTGGTCCTCAAGGCAAGGCTATGAGAGATGGCAGGAGCTGCATCCCCATCCCTTAGCACAGAGTCTTACCCTGGGCCTTACACACAGTAGGTGCTTAATAAATGTTGGTTGAATAAAGTAGACCGGACAGTGCCCAAGTCCCTCAGAGCTGGTTGTAGCCAAGGCAGGGAAGTGGTGGCCAGCCAGAGCTGGAGACTTTGGTGCATTTAGATGAGACCCTTACTCCAGGCCACTTGGGACTCCTTCCCCTTGCAAATATCTCCAGTGTTACTTAGATTGACTCCTCCCTTAATAAAACACAGGCAAGACCCCCAAGCCTGAGTCAGCCCCACCCTCTTCCATACCACTATTATTTCTAGGCCCTAGAGCACTCCCCCATAAGAGGGCAACCCTGGACCCCCACCAATTCATCTGGACGAATTCCAGATAGGTGCTGACCACAACCAGGTGGTGCCGACCACAACTGGGCAGTGTGGACCACAACTGCGTGGTGCTGACCACAACCAGGTGGTGCTGACCACATCCAGGCAGTGCAGACCACATCCAGGTAGTTCCAATATTTGTTCCTCATTGCTCTGCTCCTGGCTTCCTCTGCCGCTCCTGTCCTGCATCTTCTCCTCTTGTCTTAACCCCTGAATCTTTCCCCCCTCCTTTCCTCCATCTGTGCTCACAGCTGGTAAATTCTTGATTCCATATGGTTGGATTCCTTCATCTATGCTCATTTCCCCCCTCAAAATATCCCATCTAAATCTGTTTTCCTGTCCTTCCCTGCAGTTGCTGAGAAGAGGAGCCTCTCCTTTCTAGAACCAGCTCCCTTACTTGCACTGCTGATCCTCTCTTGCTTCCTGAGGGGCCAAAGAAATCTTTTTTGGATCCTGTGTCTGCTTCCCAGAGTGCCAGCTATCCTGCTAGCTTTGTGTCATCTGCAAATCTGGTAACAAATACCACCAGTGCCTTCACCAAAGTCATTGGGCCAAGCAAAGATCCCTGTGACACTCCACTGAAGACCTCTTTTCAAGTTGACATTGAGTCATTAATAATTACTTTCTTTTTTTTAAATTAATTGATCTTATTCTGAATTTAAGACATAAAACCATCATTTCCATAATATAGCAGAATAGAAAAAAAGATGATTGTGCATGAAACTCCAAATCCATTATGTACAACTTGATATTCTTTTTTTTTTTTAAGCAATCGGGGTTATGTAACTTGCTCAAGGTTACACGGCCAGGTGTTTCTGGGTGGATTCTGAGTATCTGAGCCCGGATTCGATCTCCAGGTTATCCCGACACTGGAGCCAGTGCTCTTACTCGCTGTGCTACCTGGCCGCCCCAAACTTGCTATTCCTTTAAAACATATAATGAAGTTATCATGTAACTTTCTTTTTTTCTCCTCTTTTTCTTCTCTCCTCTCCCTCTGCCCTAGAGATGATTCCTGTTAGACACAAATAGGAATGTATGTATAAAACCATTCTATACACACTTCTATTTATCAGTTCCAAATAAATTATTTTTTCAAAGTTATTTTACTGAATTAGAAAAAACAACAAGATTCATTTAGAAGAGCAAAAAGTCAAGAATATCAGAGGGACTAATGAAAAAAAAAACATGTAAAGGAAGGAGTCTAGCAGAACCAGATCTTAAACTATATTACAAGGCTGTAATCGTGCCTTTCTGAGCCCAACCAGTCAAATAGTGTCTTGCCAGTCCTCATCTTTTGTCTTGTCCATGAGAATTGGTGATACAGATCCAAACTTGGGACCAAATCGAATACTAAGGAGATGAAATTTAATAGGAATAAATAGAGATTCATTGCTGAGTTCAAGTAATAAGCTTTCATATTCAGAACGTGAGAGGGATAGCAAGATGGGAATCTTTTCTGCGTGAAAAGCTCCAAGGATGTGAATGGACCACAGACTCACCAGGAGTCAATGGAATGATATAGAAGTCAAGAAAAGGATCATGCTGTTGGGCGATGCAAGAGGGGACGGTGTTCATGTCTGACAGGGCGACAGTCCCGTTGGACTTTCGGGATGTCCTGTTTATTTCTGGTGCCACATTTTGGGGATGGCAGGTGTAAGCCAGAGAGGAAGGTGACGAGGACGATGTTGATCTTTAGATGGTGTCATCGTGGAGAAGAGCCCAGGTGACCATTAGAAGGGCACCATGTAGGCTAGGGACAGACCTGTTCTGTTGGGTCCCAGAGGGCAGAGCCAGGAGCAAAACTGCAGAGAGGTAGACTGAGGCTGGAGGGCAGCAAACACTTACCTGTGATGAGAGCTGCCCCTAGATGGGATGGCCTGCCTCCAGAGGTGATGGGCTTTCCACTTGGCTGACAAAGGGGAGAAGAGAAAAATTCAATTTCCCCCCAAAACTTCCATGAATACCTCTAGAATTTGTGCTTTCTTTGGTGCTGGTGATTCTTCCATGAATACTAACTGTGAGGCTAGGCAAGTCACAGCTTCTTTGGGCCTCAGTTTCCTCATCTGTAAAGTATAGGGGCTGAACTGGATGACTTTTGAGATGCCTTCCAGGTCAGGAGCTAAGATTCTATGGTTCATGGGTCTGAGAAATGGTTCATGTGGGGCCTACTATGTGTTGGGAGCTGTACCAGGTGGTCGGCATGCCATGATGAAAGAGTGCCTGCCCTCAGGAAGCTTCTGTTCTGTAGGGGTGAAACAACATGCCAACATAGCTAAGTAAATGCAGAATACATACACCCTGGTTTTTGGGGGCGGGGATGGAGGATGCTGGTGCCTGGGGGGAGCCATCTTGAAGGAGCCTATGCATTCTGAGCAGCAGAGGCCAGGAAAGAGTGGATTACAGGCGTGGGGGAACAGCTTGGGCAAAGGTGTGGAGGGGAGAGCTTGTCGAGCCAGAATAGTAGGTTCATCTGAGGTGGGCCATGGGGTTTGTGATGCCATGTGCAGGCGCTGTATAAAGGTGGCCCGCAGTCAGCCCGGGAAGGGCTTTGAATGCCACACAGGCGTTTTTGTGTTATTGTAGTAGCAAGAACAGGGCAGGATGGAGGCCACCAAAACTACCCTTCCCAAACTGGATATGCCGCAGACATCTCTAAGTTACTGTGTCCAGGGCTGACCTCATTCTTTTTCCCCCTAAGCCCTCGCCCTCTTCCAACCCCCTGCTGCCAGTGAGGGCATGACCATTCTGCTCACAGCCAGGGAGCCAGCCCTGATCACCCCCTCTCTTTCACCCTATCCCGTCTGTTGCCAACATCCATCCATTTCCCCTTCCCAGCATCTCTCGAAGATGCCCCTCTGACACTCCTGACCATCGTGCCCTCCGCCCATCTGTGGCAGACCCTCATCGCCTCCTGCCTGGACCATTGCAGCAGCTGCTGGACCATCTGCCTGCCTTAGTCTCTTCCCACCCCAAGCCACCCTCCATTCAGTCACCAAAGTGACCTTCTCCTTAAGCACTGCTTGGAATGCTCCCTCCTCTTCCACCTCCTGGCTTCCCCAACTTGCTGTGAGAGCTGTTAAAATCCCACCCTCACCCAATTCCCCTAAATTCGACTCCCTTCCCTCTGCTAATGATTTCCAGTCTATCCTGTCTATGGCTCATTTGTACATAATTATTTGCACATTCTCTCCTGCATTAGACTGTAAGTGCCTTGAGGGCAGGCACTGCCTTTTCCCTTTCCTTGTAGCCAGAGTGTTCAGCACAGGGCCTGGTACACAGCAGGCATAATAAATGTAATAAATTGTAATAAATGCGTGTTGACTGATTGACTGGCACTTCTCACCTTGACCCAGTCCTCTCCTTGGCTAGGATCCCTGGTTCCTTGGGTAGCTAGGTGGTACAAGTCTAGTAGGTAGGGCTTGGGATCAGGAGGACCTGAGTTCAGATTCTATCCCGGACACTTGCTAGCTATGTGACCCTGGCCAAGTCACTGAAACACATTGTTTTGGTGTTCTTATCTGTAAAGTGGGCACCCGCCCCTGAGAAGATCAAATGAGATAACACAAGTCAAACACTTTGCAAACTTGAAGTGCTGTGTAAATGCTAGAGAGGAGGAGAAGAGGGTACACAATGGCTTTTCTTTCCCCCTAGCTGTCTTCTGAGCATTATTCTTGGAGGAATCCCTGTTTGTTCATTTAATAAGCCTTGATTAAGCACCATCCTGTACCAGGCCCTGTGCCGGGTACTGGAGATAGGGAGACAACATTGAGACAGTCCCTGCCCACAGAGAGGGTATTCTGCTGTACAGAAACTACACACACATCTAAGTACATGTGACAAATTGAGGCAGCAATTTTGGTGAAGGGGGTGTCAATAACTGGGGAGGGGCCAGGAAAGGCTCCCCTGGAGCTCCCCATGAGCTGGGCCTTCCTTGAAGGAAGCTTGGTTCTTGGGGAGGACCCCCAAGTTTCCTCTCTCCAGAGGGGACAAGGACGATTTGTGATCCCTCCTCCTGCGCTGCCCACACACACACTGGGCATGGTCATTGCCCCATGGAGCTGCTGTCCATCCAAGAGCTGAATGGTGCGAAAGCATGAAGATTCAGACTCTTGTCTTGGCTTCTGCCACTCTTGTCAGAGTCTGTGGGGCCAGGTCCCCTCTCCAGCCCAGCCAGGTGTTTGTGGCTGGCTCCAGATCAACCACCCTGCATGTCTGGAGCTTGCTAGCTTTGGGCCAATGACATCTGCTGCCGACTCTCTTGGAACCCTTGAAGACCCCTGGCAGGGAGGGCTTGGGCCGTGGGTGGGGAGGAGAGACCTAGTCTCTCTCTATGGTTCTTGCTGAAGCCTCCTGGGAGGCGGCATCTGGATGAGCTGCCTGTAAATATGTGTTGGCAGTTAAGCCATGACAAGGGCTTAGGGAACGACCCCCAGCACTGCTCTGGATGGAATCATTCAGAGCCTGCAATGACCTGACTTCTCTCCTTTGGAGGTCCCTTTGGAAGCCCTGCCTTCCATACCCTTCAATGCTACCTGAGTCAGCATTCATCACCCCCCTCCACCCCTGCCCCCTGCAAACGCCTTAGCCTCAAAGGATCCTTGATTGTCCCCTCCACCCAGTAGAGCTGTAACTAGGGTGGAGCATCCAGGACACTGCCCCTGAGCACTGAAATGTAAGGGTGCCGGTAGAGCTTGCCACCAATTAGCAAGATTAGATCTCTGATCTCCCTGGATGGGACATTTGCTCCACTGGTACAGATCACAGCCCATTTATGGTGGTCCATTTGGGGGGACTCTTGGCTCTATAGTAAGAATCCTTTATTAGGAGAGGAAACTGCCCTCAGGTGGTTTTCTGTTTGTCTGGGACCTGATCTCAGCTCCCTCCCTGCCTGTGGCAGCCTGCCTAGAAGCCCTGCAGTGTCCTGTCCACATAGTCTGACCAGAGCAGAGGACAGCAGCACCATCACCCCTCCCTTCCTGGATGGCTGGCTTCTCCCAAGGTATCCAAAGATGGTGTTGGCTTTGTTGTCTGCGATGTTGAGCTGTTGATGCTGATTGAACTTGGGGTCCCTTGGAAACCCCAAGATCTTTTTTCTTGGGGCTTTTCTCAAGGCCTGCTTCCTTTATTTATCTTCTGTCTTTTTCTCATGAAGATGATCCCCATTTGATATTAATTGGCTATATTGGTTTCCTCCTGAGGAGGGCACTGGCTGTGGATACATGTGCCCAGAGAAGGAGACAAACTCTCCTCTCTCCTCCAGCCACTGGGCTCTCCTAGACCATGAACTCCATCAGCAAAGAGGCAGGGTCTTCCTCAGGTTTCCTTTCTGGGCCCCAGGCCCTGGGCCCAGGTGCCAGCTCTTGGGTCTAGAGCTGGGCAGGTCCTCAGGGTGTCCTCCTCCCACCCCCACACACTTTACAGCTGAGCAGCGACTTGCCCAGGGAGTGACCATGAGGGGCAGGATTTGAACCCAGGTTCTCTGCCTTCTGAGCCAGCATTCCTCCTGCCACACCACACCCTCTTCTGAGGAGGCTCTTAGTAGATGTTCATTGTCCTCTAGGCCCCTTCTGGGTGGGCCGGTCTTTGAGAAATCCCAAAGATCCTGGAGGGACTCCAGACTTTTGCCTGAAACAAAGACCTCTCTTTTTAACAGCAACACTCCCTCCATGAGGACATGTGGTTGTGGGCCCTGGGACATCACAGCGTCTGAAGAGCTGAGGGAGAAGCTCACCCAAGGGGCAGCAGAGAGATGATATTCTTCTTGGAGGAATCCCTGTTTGTACATTTAATAAGCCTTGATTAAACACTGTCCTGTACCAGGCCCTGTGCCGGGTACTGGAGATAGGGAGACAACATTGAGACTCCCCTGTCTCAAGGGGGCCGGGGGCTGCCTCCTGTGGCCGAGGAATAAGTGGGAAGTGTGGCCCGAAGGGTGGCCCCAGGCGGGACAGGACTGATGAGGAAGGGAAGAGAGAGGAGGCCATGGGCAGCGGGAGCTCCATTGGACCCCTCCCCTAATGCAAATGCATGGAGGCCATAGGGCACTTTCATCACTGGCATCTATGTGGTTCACATGTATTGTCTCACTTGGTCCTGACAACAGCCTTGTGAGGCAGGTGCTATTATCCCCATTTCACAGATGAGGAAACAGGCCCAGAGCCACTAGATGACTCAGCCAGGGTCACGCTGCTTGTAAGGATAGGCTCTGATCCCAGGATGTGCTCCCTGACTCGGAGCCCGGTGCCCTATGCCCCCTAGCCCACCCACTGCAGCCTCTCACAGGATCCCAGCATTTTGACCTGGGAATGTGACGATCATTTTACAGGTGAGGAAACTGAGGCCCAGCAGGCAGTGGGTTGGCCCAAGGTTCACCCACACTCTATGGTGCCACAGAACGTTGCCTGCACTTCCTGGGCCCAGGCCCCCAAAGGCTGTGTTTCCATGCCCACAGAGGGGTGGAAAGGCTCCTGATACTTCCCAAGAAACACCTGGCAGTAAGCCCCCTCCTCCCACCTCTGCTTCTTGCTGTGCTGCCTCCACCCAGGAAATTACTCCCTGCTGGGGACAAGTCTTTGCAGCATGAGGGACGTGCTGCTGTGCTACCGTGTGGGTGGAAGGGTGGCCTTCCTCCCCTCAGCACCTGTGCTCACAGATGAGGAATGCCATCATCCATCATGGCCTGCCAGGGCTGAGAGGACAAAGAGCTCATCTTAGCCATGGTGGAACTGGGCCTCACAGGGCCATAGACTCAAGGCTCCGAGTATCTTCGAGCTTGAGTATTGGGGGTCTGGAGAAGGCAATGCTGACTGGGGGAGGGGCACAGGAGACCCTCCCCTTACCCCCCAGTGCATCAGCAATGGTATGCAAAGGAGCAAGGAGAAAAATGTAGACCTAGCCATCCCTAAGAATAGGCTTGTGTAGACTGAGTCAGTCTCTGGAGAGGAGGACTCTTTCCCCATCACAGCTGCTGCTTTTCTGCTTCTGGAAGATAACGCATCCTTGAGGGGCTCCAAGAGGTGGCCTGCTCTCTGGATAGCTGGGCTCCCTGGCACTGAGCTGGTGGATTTGATGCATGCAGCACTCTGTGGAAACCCACCAAGATCCTGGGAGCTGTGACATGGAAGGGACATTCACGGTCCTCCAGCCTCGTGCCCCTAAAATGACACTACTGAGGCCCAGAGAGCGGAGGCCCTAGAGAAGGGATCTCAAGACTGATGGATTCTGGCTCCCTCACTTTTCAGAGGAGGAAAACGGGGCCCGGAAATGGCTCAGAGGCAGCTGTGCCAGGGCTGTGGAAGAGGTTACCCTTGCCCTGCTTGGCACCACTGAGCAGAGCTGGGAGCAAGGGGGTGACCTTAGGCTTATGCCAGGCAGAGCTTCCTGACCTTCCCAGAGCAGAATGGATGGTCTCAGAAGGCAGTGAGCTCCCCCTCCCTGCAGATGTGGAAGCAGAGACTGTATGGCCACTGCTGAAAGCGATTGATCGAGGGATGGACTGGTCGGGGGTCCTGGGTCAGGGACAGGCGGTTTCTGAGGTTTCTGGTCTTTTGCCTTAATTTGTGTTACCAGGCTTGGTACAGTGCCTGGCCCATAGTAAGCGATTAATTAATGCCTATTAGCAACCGACCGATGTTGGTACCAAGTCTCTTTGGATAAACATTTTCTCAGATGTCGAAAGCCTGTTGGCCAAGGTGTGGAGCTTCTTATGGTAAGATTTCTAGCTCAGCACTTGAACCCCATCTAGGATGAGATCTCTGTGAGATCTCTGAGGCTGGCAGGCACTCCCTGGCAAGGTCTGTCATCTCGGGCATGTTTCATGAATGGAGCAGATTTATGGTGGAAGGAGCTCCAGGTCTCAGGAGAGCTGGCTGCCAGTCTTGGCTCTGTTGCAAGCCAGAAACTGGCGCCCTTGGGCAAGACACTGGTGGTGGCTCGTCATGGGCAGCACAGTCAACTAGCTTCCTCTAGTTTCATTTACCATCACATGAGTAAGAGAGGAAGTGGATGAAAAAGAAATGAAACATTCCCTCCCTCAGGGGTCTCACAGTCTATCAGGGTCCAGTTCAGGGGGAGAGAGAACAGAGACGTATCTAAGTATATCCAAGAAATGTACCAAATAAAGACCAGGTAATGTGTGTGTGTGTGTGTGTGTGTGTGTGTGTGTGTGTGTGTGTGTGT
>NW_027186352.1:11878931-11897950 GCF_028583685.1 Petaurus breviceps papuanus
GTGTGTGTGTGTGTGTGTGTGTGTGTGTGTGTGTGTGTGTGTGTGTGGTGTGGTGTGTGTGGGTGTGTGGTATATATGGTGTGTGGTGTGTGTGTGTGGTGTATGTGGTGTGTGTGGGTGTGTGGTATATGTGGTGTGTGTACGTGTGTGGTATGTGTGTGTGTGGTGTGTGTGTATGTATGTGTGTGGTATGTGTGTGTGTGTAGCATTACCGCCTGGGAGGGGTGACCAGAAAGCCTTTCTGTCTTTAAATGGTGACACTTGAATTGAGACCTGAAGGAAGCGAGATGTTCTAAGAGGTGGAGGTGAGGGAGGCTCATGTTTCTGGCAAAGGTGTGGAGATGGGAGATGGAATGGTCTGGCAGGACTGCAGAGTGATGCAGGGAGGCTGGGCAGGTAAGGGGGCCGGCTTGTGATGGGCCTGGGTACAGCTGCCTGACTGGCAGCAGAGAGATGCTTCAGGGCACTCCGTAGGGTGGCAGCCTGGTAAGGCCTCAGGGGGCTTCGGGGCAGGAGGGTGAACGGGGTGCTGGCAGGATGTGGGCCCCTCTGGGCTTTGCTGTTGTTCAGGTGTCTTGCCCTATCCGGGGTTTTCTCGGCAGAGATTCTAGAGGGGTTGGCCGCTTCCTTCTCCAGCTTGTTTTACAGATGAGGAACTGAGGCAAGCAGGGTGAAATGACTTCCCCAAGGTCACCCCGCTAGGAAGTGTCTGCTGCCACATTTGAACTCGAGTCTTTCTGGTTCCGGGTCCAGTGCCCTATCCACTGAGCACCCCTACTGCCCCCTGCTTAGGTTCTCAGCAGATGTTTCTTGTTTGGGAGAATAGTCAGCGCTGTACCAGCGGCCAGCAGTCCAAAGAGCTAACGTGATCTGGGCTGGGCACAAGTCCCACTTCAAACACACACCAGCTGTGTGATTCTGGACAAGCCTCTCTGAGCCTCAATTTCCTCATCTGCAAAATGGGGATAATAATGCCTGCGATCCACAAGTCAGAATCAAATGAAAGCCCATCATTAAAGCCTGGGCACTTTCTCTCTACTCCAGCTGTTGGGGGCTGAAGGCATCTTGGCTTCACAGGAAGAAGAGTCATAGGGATGACTTTGGGCTGACAAGCATCCCACACCAGGTTACACATTCATCACATGTGAACAGAAGGGGAATGGGGGGCTCGTCCGCTTCCACCGAGGACAGGGCTGGTCTGCGGAGGGCAGTTACTGACTGATTCCAGCAGCCGTCCGGGGAGTGATGGCCAGAATGGTGCTTGTCTGGGCGTCAGCCCATCTGCCGCCCTTCCCATCCAGGGCAGAGTCTGGCCTGGGCCTGCAGAATACATGGGATGGACAGAGATGGGCCAAGGAAGCTCTGCCTCAGGCCATTTTCTTTTTCTTTTTAAAAAGCAACTTCTATTAAACTGTAAATGTGCTTGGCGCTTACTAAGTGCTTGCTGAGTAGCTGAAATACCTACTGCTCGCTCATTCCTACTTATAAGGAAATGCGCACGTTAGAGTGTGGTTTAAGGCGCACTGAAGTACAAGTTAGGTCTTCTGCTTTCTCTACTTCAACGGTTATCAAGCCTTGCCTTTCACTTTCCTCACTGGCTAAGTGAAAACTCCGAGCACTCACGGGAACCTTTTAAAGCGGCTTTAAAGTCTTTCCGGCTTGTAGTCTACTCCAAGCCAAGTTCTCAGAGGCCATTTGGACTTCCAAAGGCTCCTCTGGGAGGTGCCCCTTCAGTATGCCTGGCATGCACGCGCTAGGGCCTGGGGATGCAGAGACGAGAGTGAAAGCGATCCTGCCCTCGAGAAACTGGCATCTTACCTGCAAACAGACTGAATCCCCAGGAGAGCGGACACAGGGGCATTTCCGTCTGTGTGTCCTCACATAGTGCCTGTTTGACGGCAGCATTCTCCAGGTAAGGATGCCCGATTGTGGGCCAGGGGATACCACAGTGTCTGAAGCATTGGGGGGAGGATCACCCAAGGGACAACAGAGACATGTGGGGTGGGGGTCAGGGGGCTGCACCATTGTGGCTGAGGAATTAAACTGGAGATGTGGTGTGAAGAGTGGTACCCAAGAAAGACAGGCTGACAGAGAAGGTGGAGAATGGGAAGAAATGATGGACAGGTGGGGGGCTTCATTGGGCTCCTCACTCAAGAAAAAGGGAGCAAGGCCTGAGGGATGCCCCGCCCCCCTCCCCCTGCCCCAGCCCTCTCCGTAACAGCCACAGATTTGTAGGAGATCACGGATAGCATTAATTTCTAGCATTGCATATATTATCTCATTTGAGGGGCACAATCAGCACTCTCCCACAGGAGAGATAATTTTTTTTCTTTTGGAGGGCAATTGGGGTTAAGTGACTTGCCCAAGGTCACACAGCTAGTTTTTGTGTTAAGTGTCTGAGGCTGGATTTGAACTCAAGTCCTCCTGACTCCAGGGCCAGTGCTCTATTCATTGCGCCACCTAGCTGCCCCTAGGGGAGATATTCTTATAATTAACGCCTGATGTTGGCAAACTGTTGGCATGTTATGTACATGCCTCTAGGCTGATGGGGAAGAATCAGTCAGGTTATCAGTCAGTCAACAAGCATTTATTAAGCAGGAGACTCAGAGAAAATCTGAATCTTAGATACACAACTGGGTTTCTACCTGCCCAGTGAGTGACTACCCCCTTCACTGAGGAGCCCAGACCATAAGCACGGAGATGGCTCACTCTGACCTTGGGGTTTGGGGATTGGTTGAGTGCTTTTCCAAAAGCTTACCTCCAGACACCCCACAGCTGTGCCCTGGCTGCCTCAGGGCACCAGGCAAGGCCCAAGAGGACCTCTATAGGAGGGAGATTCCCAGACAGACAAGCAGATGCTTCCGATTGCAGCCAGCCCCCGGGGGCTCTGGCTGGTCTGGTCCTCCTGGGCTGCCCCAGTCCCCCAAAGCTGTCCAAAGGCAACAGGGCTGTGGCAGCCAGGCTCACGTGCCCCTGGGGGCAGTAACCTGCCTTTCTCCTGCCCTATTTCCCTCCTCTATATTTGGGAGATCTCTGCTAACACCCCTTCTTGTCAGTATGGGGCAGCTGGATGTATGTGGGTCCTATGAGAAATCTTTCTGGATCCCTTGCATTGTTAGTACCTTTTCCCTTCTCAAATTTTAGTGTATTTACTTATCTCATTCATTTATTTATTAAGCACCTATGGCATGCCAGGTACTCTGTTAGGGGTTGGGGATACAGAGACAAAGGTGAAAGAGGGCTTTCCCCCAACATTCTTGTTTATTTTTCAACAGTAAACATCAATATGTTTTGCAAATATACAAAATGTAGAGTGCAGAATCATAGCATTAACATTAGATGCCATACAATACGGTTCTGATTTCCCCAATCCTAACATCGTCCCATCACTTGTAAGAGCAGAAAGCCTCAAGGGAATTTGGACAAGTTCAGCTTTCAGGTCAATGGGACAATTTTGAAAGAGTCAAGGCAGCAAAACAGCCTCCCGACCCAGCCCAAAGCATATCTAAGGGCACGCGCACCACTCTTCACAAAAGAACAGTTTGGAGAAGAGAACAAAGAAAGAAGTGGGGCACACGCTGGAAACAAGAGTGGGCAGGCTGAATGGTTTTTAAAGGCGAAGCTCTGCAGCGTTAGCCTTCCTAGAGAACAAATGCAGCATGGCGCTGTTTGCAGCTTTGGGATTTTGTGATGGCGGTGGAAGAAGCTTATGTTCTTACCTGCAAGCAGACTCTCTCAGTAGAGGGGAAGCTTCCTTGACACAGGGACGTTTCTGTCTGTGTCATCCCAGAGTTCCTGGCTCAGTGCAGACACTTAGCAGATGTCTTGATTGATTAATTGAATGGGCATCAAATTAAGCATCTTCTCTGATTTCCTCAATGACGAATTCTCTGCACCAAGGTCCTGTGTATTTACTTTTTACATTTACTTGCCTGAGGAGCAGGTAGCTCAGGGATCCATTAGAAGGGGACTTCAGAAACCATCTAGTCCAGGGAAGGAAGGAGAGAAGCATTTATTAAGCCCCTAGTGTGTGCCAGGCATTTTGTTAGGTACTTTATAAATATTATCTTACTTTGTCCTCACAACAGCTCTAAGGGGTAGATGTCATTGTTATTATCCACATTTTACAGTTGAGGAAACTGAGGCAGAGGTGAAGTGACGTGCCCAGGGCTGAACAGCACCTACTGGAGGCCAAATTCAAGCTCAGGCTTTCCTGCCCCAGGGCCACTGCTCTGTCCATGGCACCATCAAGCTGCCTCTTACTGTGGGGTTTGTGGATAGATTTCAGGGCGTCCATGAGCTTGAATGGGGAAAAAGGATATCTTTATTTTCCACCAGCCTTAAGTAAGATTTAGATTTTTAAAGTTAAAATTTCAAGCCTCAAGTCTGAATGTAGGAAACAAACACGATGCTGAGAAAGGTTCTGTAGGCTTTACTCGGCTGGTCCAAAGGTCCAGACTCCAAGAGTGAAGAACCTTTATCTAGTCCTCTTGTTTTTACTGATGAGCAAGTTGAGGTCCCAGGAGCTGAAGGGACTTGCCCAAGGTCACACAGGGCACAACTAATAAGCATTTGGGGAAGGATTTGAACCCAAACCCGGATCCCAGAGCCATGGATCCTTCTATAGAGTATAAGCTTCTTGAAGACAAGGGATGCTCTGTTTGGTCCTTGCAGCCCCCCAGCACTGTGCCTAGAGGTAGTTTCCAGCTCAGATTCTGTGACCGCGTGAATGAGCCACTTAGGGATTGAGGAGCACTGTCTCTTACATCCAGGAGGTGCTCAGAATGTAAGTTCAGTCTTCCAGCTGTTCCACCTTCACTGCAGAAGCATGGGGAGCCAGGGGGACTCACAGCCCTCCTTCTCTATCTCTTCACAGAGTTTCTCTATATCTTGGCCAAGTGTCTTCTCCATGGAAGGAAGTTCCCTCCAAGACCAAAAGCCCTGGAAATGTGGGAGACTCTGGGTATTGCCTGTGTACTGATATTTCTGCTCTAGCAAGTCCTCATGGCGGAGGGTGGATCCCAGGACTGTAAAATGTCTGGGGCAGGATTTGAACTCAACTCTTCCTGATTCCAATGTCCAGCCTTTTACCTACTGTTCAAGGCTTCAGTTTCATCCTTGTAAGCAGAGAGGTGGCTGTAGGGAAATTCTGAAGAGAAGGGCATGAGCTGTCTGTCCCTTGGGGAGAGAGGCCTTGGTGCTCTGGGTCAGACTCTCCTTGGCTTCTACCTAGTCCCTCCCATTATGGTCCATTTGTCCCTTAGGGCCCAGGCCCTTCCTGTGGCAGAGATGACACTGGGAATGTGGCATTGGGACATGTGGACACAAGATTGTGGGACCCTCATTGACCCCTTGGCGGTCTTCTTGTCTAACTGCCTCATTTTGTTAAATGAGAAAATGAAGTTTAGAGAGGCTAGGTTATATGCCCAAGCATCAGGCAGTCACCACGCATGTAGGAAGCACCTACTGTTTTCCAGGCTCTGGGCTAAGTGCTCAGGAGACCAAGACAGACTAAAGGCAGCCCTGCCCTCAAGGAGCTTACAGTCTAATGCAGGAAGACAATACAGAGACAGAAGCTGAGAAAGGGAGAGAGCACTCGCCAGAGGGATTGGGTGGGGAATGAGATCGTGGCTCTGGGTCCCCTCTGGGCTCTCTCCAGCAAGAGGGAGGGAGGGGCTGCAGGGGATGCTGAGGGGATGGGAGTTTTAGAGCCTTAGTCTTGCAGAATGATGTGATTCTGATGAGGTGCAGGAGGCCCGCCATGTGGGAAGGGAGAAGATGGCGGCCCTTCCTGCTTCCCGGGCAGAACTGCAGCCCAGTCCCTCTGCCGCAGGCTGGTGAAGGAGCATGTGGGCTCTTCGCTTCTGGCAGAGGGAGGGCACAGCTAGAGGAGCAGGCCCCAGGGGTGACGAGGGAGGGAGGATGCCCAAGGCAAACCCAAAAGAGATGTGTCCCTATTTGGCCTGGCCTGGCCTGGGCCGGCCATCTGGAACTGAAATACTCAGCTAATATCCCATTAATGCAAAAAAAAAAAAAACAAACTAATCATCTGAAATATTCTATTGTGATTTGTCAAAAAACTGGCCATGACTGGCATGCTCCCAGACTGGGCTCTGGGTGTCAGTTCGAGGTTTTAGAAGTTCATTTTCCCCAAGGATTTGTCAGAGTCTGTGAACGAGTGCAGACAGCTTGGGCTGGTACCAGCCCCAGGCTGTTTGGAAATGGTTGAAAGTAATATTCTTTAAATAGTATCTAGGTTAAAAGGAAAGTGACACTTGGGGAAAAAATAAGAGAACCATGGGAAGGTATAGTAAGGACGGCAAGAATTAATTCAATCAACATTGAGTAAGTGCCTACTGTGTGTCAGACACTGTGCTGGGTCCGGGGGATAGAAAGACAAAAGTCAGGTAACCCTGGTCTTTAGGGAGGGTGCATTCAACGAGGAGGAGACAGAATGGACATAGAGAAGAAAATACAAACATACATGTAGCAGATCTCCACAAAGAGACACATAACACACATGTAACACTGCACCCGAAACATACACTAACATGCACAAAGGAATGTGTAACCACATGCCACAATGTGGAAACAGCAACCCACAAACACAATGACATATGTAACACACGTGTGCAGCAGCAGTCCACAACGCACAAACATGCATGACAACATGCCATGAACAGATACAACATGTAAGACAATATAACATAATATCACATACATATAACATGGATAAGACACAATGTAACAGCATCTTAAAACATACAGTGATGCTACAGCACACATGTAACTGCACCCCATAACATTGTACCAGGACCTCATGTAACATACATGTGTTATCTAGAAAAACATGTGCAGCAGCATGTCACAAGATATGTCAGAAAGAAAACATGTGTAACCACAGCCCCCATATGTACAAAACATACATGTGATGTAGTTTCACAAAGAGGCATGTAACATACATGAGACATAATGCAACAGAAACCTGTGTGACATGTGTAAGCCCACGTGTAAATGGCACTCCAGAACATGTGTATCACTACCTCATATAACACACATGTGATGTGCATAAACATACAGAGTAGGCAAACATACAGTGATGCACAGACATGCATGCCAACACCCCACAAACACACAGTGACACATATAGACATGTATGGAGCCATGCTTCCCAAACATGCATGAGACATGTAAAGCACATTTGCAGCTGCCACCAAGACGGGACCCCAGGTCTCACCATTTAGATGTGTGTTGGACGAGGCAGGTGTGCAAAGGCCCTTGGAAGTGAAATGATGAAATACGTGCTTCACACATAATTATGGTGGCGATCATGCCCCCAGTAAGAGAAATAATTCTCTACAATTGGCCATTGGGCTGGGCTGGCAGCCCCAGGCTTGGATGGTCCTGGGTGACCCCTCCTGTCACAAAAAGAGGAACGCAAGGACACACACAGGTCAGGGTGAAGGGCGGGTGCTAATGGGAGAAAAGATTAGGTCAGGCAGACTCAGGCTCACCCCCTTGTGCCCAGCTGAGGAAGGCAGGGTTGGGTGCTGGGAGCACCAGGTCCTTAGAGTTGGGTTTTTTCCCCCTCAATATTCCAGCCAGAGAAATGAGAAATGATGATAACACTAACTAACTAAATAAAGGACATATATGTGCTGGTGATGTCTGGTAAATGCTTAACAATTGGCTCTGAAAAAGAAAGTCTATGAGAGACATCCTTTAAAAGTAAAACGGTATCACAAACATCTCCATCCCTTTCTATGGTTTACATCATCAGTCAGGCAGTAAATTGAGCCCTGCTCTGTAGCATGGATTTCTGAGGTTCAAATATGCTCACACTGAACATTGAACTCTGGGCTCTGGGCAGCCTGGCGTGGGCTGGCACCAGCACCTTCCTCGGGTATCACTCAGTTTAGAAGTCGCTGCCCTAGCATCTTGGAGGTCTGGGTGTGAGGAAGGGAGCCACAGATGTGGGAGGACCTGCTTCCCCCGACTCTCCCTTCCTTCCTCTCCTTCTCTCTCCTTTGCTTTTCAATCCTCAAAAACTCCCAGGGTCTTTAATCACACGGGCCCCCTGCAGCGGGCAGCCAAAGCCTCAGATGGTTGCATGCACAAAATAAATTCTAAATAACATTGGAATTGAGAGCGGCACAAACAGCTGGAGGAATTGGGGAAGAAGCCTGAGTGGAGCCCTCAGGGGAGCCAGGGCTTCCAGGAGGTGGAAGCGAGGCAGGAGAACGGTCCAGGCTGGACCTGGGGAACCTTCTGCAGAAGCAGAGGAGAGCCGGGAAGAGTCTCTCCAGAAAGGTGGAGGGTTTCCTTGTGTCCTGGAGGCAACAAGAAGCTACAGCAGCTTCTTGAGGAGGAGAGTGACTTGTAGATGAAGCCAATGCTGAGAACCGACAAAATTCAGGGAAAGATGGCGGCCTAGGTTGGAGCCGTTCTGTCAATGATAAAGGAGGTGTCTTTCCCTTTTGAACTTTTATTGGGGGGTCAGGGATTTCCCTGGTATTGGGAGCTCCTGAGGTACAAATTCTTGATACCAATGCAACTTTTAGGCTTATGATATCACTGGAAGGGACCTTAGAGGTCACATAGCCCTTCCCCCAGCCTCCAATCATTTTACAGATGAGGAAACTGAGTCACAGGCTATATGATGTGCTTAGAGTCACAAGGCAGGTACATGTCTGAGGTTAGATAGATGGCAATAGATATGTCTAGATATATCTGCACATTCTCTCTCTTTCCCTCTCTCTCTCTCTCTCTCTCTCTCTCTTTCTCTCTCTCTCTCTCTCTGTCTCTCTCTCTCTCTCTCTCTCTCTCTCTCTCTCTCTCTCTCTCTGTCTCTCTCTCTCTCTCTGTCTCTCTCTCTTTCTCTCTCTCTCTTTCCCTCTCTCTCTCTGTCTCTCTCTTTCCCTCTCTGTCTCTTTCTCTCTTTCCCTCCCTCCCTCCCCCCTCTCCCCCCCCCAGGTCTTCCTGATCCCAGGCCTAGTCTTTCCATCCACTGCTCCCCCCAACACCTGGAAGCCCAAGACACAGAGTGATCTGTCCATGTCCAAGCTAACTTGGGCCAGGGCCAGGATTTGAACCCAGATTTTCTTGACCTGACTGCTGACGCTTTTCCTAGCTGCTGCTAGCCCCTTCTCTGAATCATCCTCAAACTCTCAGATGGAAAGTGACAAACTCAGTCGCAATCATAGTGTTTTGCAATCTTGCTGCTGTATTTCCTGGAAATGCAAAGTGTGTGGGAGCAGGACCATGTTTGGTGCTCTATGGGATGTGACTTGGGTCAAATGTGTAAATAATTTTTTAAAAGACAATGAAAACCAGCCAGGCAGGGTTGGCCAGCATCCTTTGTCTCTTCTTCAGTCACAGCCTCTGGAAGCTGAAAGGAAGCCTCTGAGCCAGCCCATTTCTTCCTTGTCTGGCCTTGGGATTTCACTGGTCTCTGGTCTAGCTTTCTCCTATGTCTGGCATCTTCTCCCTCCTCCATTCTGCTCAGAAGTGGCTCACACACCACCCTCTCCATGAAGTCTTTCCTGAGCCTCCCAGAGGCTCTCATTCCCCTCAGGAACCCCCCGGATCCATTTGGTCTGTGCTTACGCGTCAGGCACACTCTGGTTCTCTGTGTTGGCCAGCCGGCCCATGCCTCCCCATCCTTAAGGCTTTAGGGTACCCCAGGGGTTGGCAGGGGTGGCTGTTCTCTACCTGCCTGGTGCAATCATGTCAAACTCAAGCAGGAATCTCCAGAGCCCTGTGAGACTGTGTATTAACTTAGGAAACCCCTTACTAACATTATCTGTATTCTACCGTATTTTAATTGATTTTGCTAAGTATTTCCCAATCACATGTTGGGAGGTGGGAGGGGGGATAATCTGGCTCTCGGGGGCCCGCTTGGCCCCTTGGTTCAGCCAGAGCCTCCCCCCAGACCCATTTCACCTTTTTGTGGTGATTATCTTTCACCAAGGGATATTTAAGTCAAAGACAGAACAAGAACGAAGGTGTAAATATTCCCCCAACGCCATCCCCTCCCTGCTACCTTCCTCATTCTCTGGAGGAGTGGGTTGATCCCTTAGCTCTGTGGCCACCAAGTTCATGTCCACATGCAGCATTGACTGCCCTGTGTCTCAGGCACAGTCAGCCCGGGTTCCCCGAGGTCACTCTGCTCCTCAGCGCGTCAGAGATGCTTGGATGCCTTTTAAGGCAAATGCCAGCATTTATTAAGCATTTATTTCATGGAAAGCCCTGGGCTAGACGATGGGGACGGATGCAGAGGATGGATGAGACTGGTGTCCTTGTCTTCTGGGTGCTGGCAGTCTAAGTGGGGGAATCGTGCACAAAGCCCAGCCTCCGCGTCTTCGTCTGTAAGATGGGACAACAAAATGCCGCCTCACGGGGCTGTTTGTGAAGATTGAGTGAGCCGCCTAAATGCAGGGGATGGGGCGCTCATCTGGAGTCAGGAAGGCCTGACCAAGTCTGGCCTCAGACACTTTCTGGTTGTGTGACCTTGGATCAGTCACTTAGTCCCTATTTGCCTCAGTTTCCTCATCTGTGACATGAAGATTCCAACAGCATTTACCTCCCAAAGTTGTTCTAAGGACCAAATGAGATAATAATTGTGCCTTTTAGCACAGTGCTGGCCACATGGCAGGTGCCATTTAAATGACAATTAGTATCAATAACAGGAATACTTAGAAATGAAGATAGACTTTTGGATAAATGTATTTGAGAAGCCCCAAACAACAGCTAGGTGAGGCTCCAGGAGGAAGGTCATAGGAGGGGGGGGACCCAATTCCAGCTCAGCTTCCAGTGTGATCTTGGGCAAATCCCTGGCCTTCACTTTCTCCATCTGTAAAGTGGGCATCCTCAAATAGGTGTCCTTGAAAGGCCTTTCTGTAGATGCTATGATTATGAGATCATGCATCGTCTTCCACCAGGCCTGAGGATCACAGATAGGGAGCTGGGGGAGGCCCTGGAGGCCACTGGGCCAAACCCTTCCTCTGTGTCTCTGTTGCTGATTTGGGAACCTGGAGTGGGGGCTCCCCCTCCACATCTCCTCTCCTTCCCTGCTGTCCCACACACAAAAGGCAAAGAAAAGGAAGTCAGGGTTTCCTGGGGTGTCCTGGGGTGGGCCTCTTGCATCTGTGAGCACTCAGTAAGAAGAACATTGGAGGAGGTCCTCATGGTACCGTGGACAGAGTCAAGCTGGTGCAGAGGGTGAACTGGGCAAGAGCCCGCACACATGAGCCAGCTTGGGGACCTGAGCAGCTCTGGCCTGTTCTGTGTGATGGGCCCTTGTGCCCATCTCTGGGTAAGCCTGTGGTCTCCTTCTCAGACTCCTGTCTCTAAAGGCACAAAATAAAATCCACAGAATTACCAAGGGAGCCAACGATGCCAAAATCCCATTATCAAGATGTGTTTATAACAGCTCACAGGTTGCCAGTTAAGATGCCCTGACCCCACTCAGCCCACTTTACAGAGGGAGAATGTGAGACCACAGAAAGGCCCAGTGATTTGCCCAGGGTCATGCAGGGACTGAGTGGCAGAGTGGGGCTGACCATCTTTCCATTCACTGCACCCCTCCCCCTCTTCCTTCCCCTTCCCCTCCATGAGCCTCATCTTACCCTTTGGGGAAGTGAGTGGGTTAGACCACCGGCCATTCAGGTGCCTTCCAGCTCTAGGACTGTGACCCTGCCTGTGCCACCTGGCCCACGTTAGTTCCTCTTTTCTGTAGGGTCCAGGGTTATAGTGGATGACCTCCAAGGTGCCCTGGTTCTACAATTCTATGACCTGGCAGCAGAGGATGTGAAGGCCACAGGGACTCAGTCATCTGTGGGCACTGCCTCCAGGTGCTCCTCTCCAAGGTTATCTGGTGTAGACAGCTGTAATCAAGTGGGGCTGGAGTTCCCTCTCGGTGAGTGACAGTGCTGCTCAGTGGTTAAAGCACAGGAATCAGGCAGGCCCAGAGCCTCAGTCCATCTGTCCCACGGCTGGCTATGGAAATGTGGAAGTCTCTTTTTTCTAGGCTTCGGTTTCTTTATCTGTCGAAGGAGGGCTTGCACTAAAGAGCTCTGAAGTTGGAATCGGCTGATAAGCAGTTTAGCCTTGTTACTTTCTATCTCTCTTTTTGGGTAAATCACTTTCTTCTTCTTTGAAGACCTTGGTTCAAATTCTGCCTGACACTAGCTCTGTGAGCATGAGGAAGGAGCTTTACTCCCATGGGTCTGGGAAAATCTGTAAAATAACTGTGAACTCACCTGTGTGCTCCCATCTCATGGAGACTGACCCTCCATTTTTCAGGGACTGCACCAGGGGAATTCCCTGGTTTGCTTGAGCCTGAATCCTAACGATCCCACCAAGGGACCATATCAATGGAACCTCCCAGTTTGGGTGTTCTTTGAGTCAAGGACTGATGTGGTCGAAGATGGATGGTTCAGAGCCCACAGCCTGCCTGTCTTCCTGCTTCTTCCACTGCTTCCTGAGGAAGTGTGCCAGTGTGCACTGGGGGCAGGAATTCAGGGACACTTGACTTCCCAGGACTCCTGGAGAGCCTTTGGGAGATGATGTGAGCTCCAATGGTGGATCTGTTCTGGAATGCTCTGAGTGGTCTTTGTTTGAGGGAAAGTGATGGCGATTGCTATTCCTTCTCAAGTTTGACTAGAGACCTGTTGCTTTGTCTGGAACCACATGGCCCAGAATTCAACATAACTCACAAAGATAGGATATGATTTAGTGCCAAGAGAAAACACGGGGAAGAAGTCTTGTCTTTAGCAAGTCAACAGTGGGACCTTGATCATCTCTGAGGGGGCCAATGTGGTCCAGTTCTGAGGCAGGGGATAGTTTTAGGAAAACTAGGTATGTGTTGGTAGGCCAAAGCTATCTCCCACACTGGAGAAGGGCACAACTTCTGGGTCTGCATCCTCAGCATGGGAAGTTTCTGAATTCCATTCTGTTCTCCACTCACACAGAGGAGACACGTGCTATGTGCTTGTGTAATTCACTATAATTTAACAATTCAATGCCGCAGCCATCAATTCTGTGCATGCTATGGGCAAGCTACTGTGTTGGGTGGTGGGGAACAAAGACAAAACGTCAAACAGCCCTTGCCTTCATGAGGTTTACATTTAATATGAACTGAGATAAGTAAATATGAAATATATAAAGTCATACAAAATAATTATCTATAATAATATAATAAAAGCTATATGCTACAACAACAACAATAATAATTTCAAGAGGGATCCAGGCCTGACCACCTGGGGTATTGGGAATGACCTCGTGCCAGAGGACACAGCAGTGTAGTGCTGGGAAGGAAGCGAGGGCTTCTTGGAGGCAGGGGGCATGAGAACCATCAGGCGAGGCTTCCTCCTGGGCGACGACAGGCTGGAACACTCTCCTTCACTGGGAAGGCAATGGTGCCATTAATTCCCCTGATCAAAACCAGCCATGAAAACATGCCTGGGTCTAGTGGGGGCTGTGCGTGTCATTACTGACTCTGAGACCTTCGGGCTGAGCCAGGGAGGGTTTTTGTTTCTGTCCTTAACCTATTGCTCCCTGAGTCAGAGCAAGGACAAACTCATCGAACCTGACCTTTAGCAGGTACAGGCTTACAAAGGCAGTCCTTAGGACATGATTGGCTTCACCTCTGGAGCCTCAGTTTTCTCCTCTATAAAATGGAGCCAATGCTGCCTGTAGGACCTCATTCTCAGCACTGCTGGGAGGCTCAAGTGAGATGTTTCAATCATAGTCCCAGAAAGGAAGGCTGAGGTCAGCCCCTTTATTTTAGAGGCAAGGAAACCGAGGCTGAGATAGATTATGACTTGGCTAAGGTCATACAGGCATTAAGTGGCAGAGACAGGATTTGAACCTGGGTCATAGGATAAGACTTAGAACTTAGGTGACAAGAATTCATTAAGCACCTACTGTGTGCCAAGCACTACACTAAGTTCTGGTAAGACCCCCCCTCCCCTTGCCCTTGAGGAGCTCAGAGTCCAAGGGCAGAGACAACATGTAAATCTGGGCACATTATAGAGAGTGGAAGAAATCTGGGTTCCACTGAGAGCTAACAGCACACATGATGTGAAGATGTCTAAGGTGCTCTGCATACATGACCTCATTTGATTAGGCAGCTTGGTGATGCAGTGTGGGCATGGAGACTCTTAGCAGCTTCATGGCCCTGGACAAGTCTCTTCAGCACTGCCTGCCTCAGTTGTCTCCTCTGTCAATGGGGGTGATAATACCTTACCTCCCAGGGTTTTGTGGGGATTCAATGACTTATGTAACATGCTCATCAAGCCTTCTGTGAATGGCAGCTCCGTCACCGGGCCCTGAGCAGTGCCAGGATGTGCCCTCAGGTCCTCTGACTCCATGCCCGGCCACAGCAGGAGCTCTTCCTTTGGGGTCATTACTGCTTGCCATCCTTCCTCTAGTTGTGGGCACTCTGGCCTTCCTCCAATGAGCTTGTCAATCCCTCTGGTGGAAGATTCCAGGACAGTTGTTGGGGGAAGGGACTGGGCTGCTCTTTGGTCTTTCCATCCAAAATGGCGCAGGGACCCCTAGGTGAACTGAGAATATGGTGTGTTTTGGAATGGCGAAGAGCTTTATTTATGTGATCTGCTATTATTACAAGGGAAAAAACCCCCACTCTGGAAGAGTGTCTTACATAAGCCTGACAGCTCAGAATAGCTGAAGCTTAAAGCCCAGGAAGCTGAATTAGGCTCTGGTCGAGGCGTTGTTATGAAATAGTTTTTGGTCTCCTGGTGCTTATTTGAGCAAGGCAATCTCGTGGCTGTTTTCCCTAGAACCTCTCCCGACTCTGGACCCTTCTGTCCACTCCCATGGCCACCACCCTGGTCTAGGTGCCTGCAGAGTCTGAACTAGGGTAGGGTCAGCAGTGCTAGCCTCAGGGTCCTGACGTATGCTGGGGTGGGCTTCTTCTCTCAAGGGCTTTGCATCCCATGATGGGACTCAGGGCTCTGTGGTACAGTGGAAAGGACAATGGCTGGAGTCAGAGCACCTTGGATGCTTATCACTCCTGTGGTCTTGAGCAAGGGACTTAGCCTTTTGGGGACTCAGTTTCCTCATCTGCGGGAGCCAGTGTCCGATCCAGGATGAGCTGGGTTCAGTCCTGCCTCTGAATGATGCTGCCTGTGTAGTCCCAGGCAAGTGCCTTTGCAGCCCTTTTACACTCTAGTTTGCTTAGTAGAGGGCAGTTTGCTCATCTGGGAGTCCTCGGTACTGATGGCATCGCAGGTCCTGTCAGGACGGCTGTCCTTAAGATGAGGAACTTGGTGAAAAATCTCTCAGATCCTCTCCAGCCCTGAGGCTTCCATGCAGCCTCCCCCTCCAGCCTGTGGCCACAGAGAACAGCCTGGCATGAGCCTGCTCCCTTGCCTGGCCCCACTTGTAGGGTTCTCCGGTCAGGACCCCCTCCCTGGAGCCTGCATTCCCCCTACCGCCCCCTTGCAGTTGTTCATGTCGGATTCTGTGGGAACCCCTAACAGCAGACCCATTGCTGGGGCTGCCTTGTCCCTGCTTCTGCTCTGCTCCCTGACTATCCTCTGAGATCTTCACTAGCCATGACCTCTCCTTCCCTGATTCACCCTCTGCCTCTGGCTAAAGACATTTACGAACCTGAAATAGCTTCATTAGCGAAAGTTATGCCTGACTCAGTTTCCCAATGTTCCCAGTGCTGCTTGTTAGTCAGTGTTGGGGACGTGTCACCCTATCTGCAGCTTTTGTCTTACCTGCTATTACTCTGGACTTCTACCTGTTAGACAGTGGTATCTGCTGCCTTTGGGAGAGCTGAGATGCGGTGGCCCAGCCCCTTGTGCTGACATGGACTCATGTGAATTATCTTTATCTCACTATGAAAGTTATCAATAAAAGTTGGCCTCCTCTTGACCTTCAGTGACTAGCCCATCAACATGCTGCTACCTTGATGTATTTTATTAAACTCCTTTTAATTTTTTCTCCTTAGTTTTGCCTCCTTAATTGGTGTGAAAGCCCAAGGAATTTCCGTTTTAACATCATGATTCTCCCTGACTGCAATTCCTCTTTTCCTCATCTGCCAAAATAATTTTCCTAAAGTGTAGGTTTTGCCAAATCCCTTCATTGCTGAAGAACCTTCCGTGGCTCCCTATTACTTCTAGGCTCCAAGACAAGTTTCTTAGCTTTGCATTTAAAGCCCTTCGTCTCACGGGCCTCTCCAGCCAGACTGGCCCACTCACCATTTTCTCAGCTTGGAATCCCATCTCCCACTTGCTATGGCTCATGCAGATGCCCTTCTCCTTTACAAGGAATGTTTTTCCTCATCCTCCCCAACTTTTAGAACACAGCTTCCTTCGAAGCTCAAGTTATGGGCATCTCCTATAGGAAGTCTTCCCGGATCCTGCTAGTGCTTCCCCTCCTTAAAACAGATAAACATTGTGTTTATCTGCTCAAATATTCTTCTATCCCTTCAGTAGAATGTAAGCTCCTCGAGGGCAGGGGCTGTTTTTTATTTTTTATCTTTGGATCCCCTGTGCTCAGCACAGTGCCTGACATCTGATAAATAAATCTGAGCTGAATTGAAAAGAATCATAAAAGGAACAGCTGCACTGTCTGGACATTGATCCGTTTGCAGCTTTTTGCTCCCTTTGCCGGAGGCCCTTGTCTAGCCATGGCCTTGGAGACCCTTGGGAGGGATTTTATGGGGAGAGAAGCAGTGCAGGGGAAGGAGGTCCCATGGCCTGGGCTGGACTCCCACCTACATTATTTGTTGCTGTGTGTCCTTGGGCAGCCTCAGTTTCCCCTTCTGTAAAAGGAAAGTTTGGATTAGGTGATCTCTAAGACCCTTTCCCTTCAAGTTTATGCTCCCGTGAAAGTAACTATGGCTTTTGGGTCAGGCCAATCCACTTCAGGATCAAAAGTTTCCATTGTTAGATGTTTTTCCAGCATCAAACCTCAGTTAGCTTCTTTGGAACATCCACTCACTGATCTTGGTTCTGCCCTCAGAGCCCAAGCAGCTCAAGGCTGATCAAAGCCCTTCAACAACCGCTAGATAATCATGACAGCAACGCTTACATTTTTTCACCAATATTATCTCACTTGAGTCTCACTCTCACTTAAGGAGGTTTATTATTATCCCCATTTTACAGAGGAGAAAACTGAGACTCCAAGACAGGAATCAACAGAACTGGTGACTTTGACCCCAGGTCCTGTCTCTGGGTCCAACACTCCTCTCATTTCCTAATGCTGCCCCCCGGCCCATGCAGCTGTTACTGGGAAGGCAGTGGGGGAGAAATCCTATTTAATGTGCATAATTCAGGCAACAGCAAGAAAAATCCCTGGGTCCCTTTGACATTTCTTCTAGCCAGTCCTTTGTGAAAACACACTGAAGTTCCTGGGCTGGCTCCCATGCAGAAGAGTTGGTCCCCCAGGGTGATCTCAGGCAGAGGGAAGGCTTAGTTTAAAGCGTGGGACTAGTCTTGAGTGACTTCTGGAAGGCTTAGTCACCAGCACTAGTCTGGCAGGTCGCCCACAACCCATCTGCTACTGAATGCAGAATGCTGGCTCATGGCTGCTTCAGGGAAGAACAATTAGCAAACTGCTGAATTGTCCTCCCCTTTACAGTTTGGTTCTGAAGATGGTTTCCTGACTAGACATTGCTGGATCGCAAGGCATTCTATGCAAAGAGAAGCCAGACCACCTTCCTGGAAGGAAATACCTTCAGTTCCTTTTAGCTGTTATTTGGAACTGATCGCTTGGGATGGTGGCATGACCCCCCAGCTGAACAAAAGGAGGGCTCTTCATGTGACTGGAGGGTTTCTGGCAAAAGGCAGCATAGCGTGGCAGGGACAGCTTCTTCAGGTTCAAGGTCACTTGGATGGCCTCTGAGGGCCCCTACAACTCAGACATGCTGTGGGTGATTCATGAATTAGCCATTCTATCACAATTCAGTTAAGTGTCGCTTGAATGCCAATTATGCTCGGAGGTGCAGTGGATTAGATATGGGGGTTTGGAATCAGGGAGACCTGAGTTCAAATTCTGCCTTTGACACTAATTCATTTCATGATCCTTTCTCTCTCCATGCTTCAGTTTCTTCACTTCTAAATCCATGATGCAAAGTTTCTCCACTAAGTTTGTGTCAGACTAAGCATTGGAAAGCAAAGTCAATGTTGGCAAATCAGCATTCTTCCCAGAGAGCCAGTACATAAACAAATAGGGAAATAGCCAGTGGCTGGAGGAGGGAGAGGAGGCCATAGCAAACCTGGGCATGAGAAAGACACATGGTACAGGTGGCACCTGACCTAGCCATGCAAGAGACTGGAGATGATCAGGCGTGGCAGATACACTGTGCAAAGGAAGGGGGTGAGAGAGAGAATGATTTATTCAAGGAGCAGTGAGTTGGGCCACTTGGGTTGGATTTTAGTGTGTAAGGAATGAAATGATTTGAAATCAGCCTCCAAAGAGGGACTGGGGCCAGGCTGTGAAAGGCTTTAAATGCCAGGCTGAGGAGTTGATCTGAGAGGTGATAGGGAGCCACTTGGTAGAGGGTGCCAAGAACAAATCTGGGTTTGGGAAAAATGATTTTGGCAGTTATGAGGAGGCTAGCTTGGAGAGGGCAGAGATTAGAAGAAGGGTGACCAGATTAGAGGCTGCTGCAGGAGTCTAGGAGAAATACGCAGAGAGTCTGAATGAGGTGGATACCTGGCTGACTGGAAGGAAGGGGATGGATGGGAGAAATGGCTTAGGAGGGCTCTGTGTCTTTCACAAGCCTGGGCAGTTGGTCCTCTCCATAGCTGGTCGGGAGTCCACATCAGAAAAAGAATGCAATATTTAGGCTGTCTCATTATGTTGCAATTCGTGGCAATGAGAGGTATGACTGGATTTTTTTATCTTGTCTGCCTTACCCTCTATTTCTGGGACATTATGAAAGAGAAAATGTATGAACCTCCTTCCAGCCTAAAAATCCTGCCCAGATCTTCAAGACAGAGAGAGAGAGAGAGAGAGAGAGAGAGAGAGAGAGAGAGAGA
>NW_027186352.1:11897960-11901538 GCF_028583685.1 Petaurus breviceps papuanus
AGAGAGAGAGAGAGAGAGAGAGAGAGAGAGAGAGAGAGAGAGACACTGTGGAGCATTTGATGTGCAAACACATAGTAGGCACTTAACATATGTTCATATTTTTTTTTAAGCAATTGGGGTTAAGTAACTTGCTCAAGGTGACACGGCCAGGTGTTTCTGGGTGTGGTGCTGAGTATCTGAGCCCGGATTTGATCCAGGTCATCCCGACACTGGGGCCGGTGCTCTTACTCACTGTGCTACCTGGCTGCCCCTACATATGTCGATATTGAATTGATGGGAACTGAATCAGAAGAAAGACCTGGTTTTGAGACCCCATTGTGCCTCCTTCCTTGCTATGTTACCTTGGAGAGGTCACTTCCCTCTCTGAGTCTCAGTTTTCTCTTCCAGAAAATAGGAATAATAAAATTTGTACTACTTACCTCACAGGGTTCAGTGAGGAAATCCAGTCAGTCTGTCAGTCAGCCAATGAGCATTTATTAAACATTGTGCTAAGTGCTAGGGATACAAGGAAAAGCCAAAGACAGTACCTGTCCTTGCGGAACTCACAATCTAATGGTACAACATGTAAACAAGGGTACGTGTGCAAACAAGTATCTCTGCAAAAACACATAAAAAGTATATAAAGGATAAATGGGAAGTAATCAGTGGAGGAAGGCACTAGCATTAAGAGGGCTAAGGGAAGACTTAAAGTGCTCTCTAAACATGAGTCATTATTATGCCAAAGTGGAGTAGATTGCTTTGGGAGGTTGTGTGTGTGTGTGTGTGTGTGTGTGTGTGTGTGTGTGTGTTTCATGTCGTGGGAGGTCTTCAAGCACAGACTGGATGACCATGAGGCTCAAAGCCTCAGTTTCCCTATTTGTAAAATGAGGGGATTGGACTAGATCACCTCGAAGACCTCTTCCAGTTCCACCATTAATGATTCTGATTTTTGATGCTGGTTCTACTTTCTGGATCAGTGCAGAACAGGCTCCCTTCCTCTTCAAAAGCCCCAGATGGGAAATGCTTAGCAACTGTGTTTTTCTCCCTTAAATCTCTATCCTGATTTTCACTATTCTGACGGGCCAGGTCCCCCAGCTTCACCCCCTGCAGGAAACAGAGTCTACACCTTCTGAAGAGCCAATGGATAGAAGATGAGGAACAAGCATTTAAAAAAATACAAATAATATATGAATAAAGAAAAATAAAAGTCAAGGAATTCAGAGGCATACGATGCAACAGGCATTAGGAGAGTGCTGCCAACAGCAGCAGATGTTTGCCATAGCTCTTTGCCTACATCATCCACATGCCCCTTCCCCCAACTCGAACAGAGGAAACTGCTGTTCATAGGAGATCAATGACTTGGCCAGGGTCATACAGCATATGTCACATAGTAGGACTTCAGCCCAGGTCTTCCCATCACTAACCACTCCACCTACAGCAATCCTTCTCCTGCTTCTGTTTCCTCTGCTCTCTATTGCTTTATACAATCTTTTCCCGCCTTCCTTGAATCCCCCCCTAGCCGTCATTTCTTACTGGCCTCCTCACTTTACAAGGAAGGGGACTGAAGCCCAGAAGTGACTTACCTGAGCATTTATTAAGCACCTACTATGTACTGCTAAGCACTAGGGATACAAAGAATGACAAAAAGAGCTGTGATCTCAAGGGACTCCCAGTGTAATGGGAAGGATGGCGAGCAAACAAGATACAGATGGGAAAGATTGGGGCAATGTCGAGGGAAGGCACGAAGATGAAGGAGGCCTGACAAAGGCTTCTCGTAGAGTCAGGAGCAAAGCTGGAATTTGAACCCAGGTCCTTTATTCCAAATCCAGGATGTTTTTTCTGACTCCATCCCCATAATGGGCCTCATCAGAGATGGGAGCTGGAAGTGATCACAGAGACCCATACACACTTTAGGATCAGAGTTAATAGGATGAGGAAAGCCAGGCTCAGTGAGATGGCGTCAGGTCTAAGACGCCAAAGCAGTATGCGTCAGAGATCAGATTTGAACTGGGTCCTTGGACCGCAGAGCCAGAGTGCGCTGTCTGCTGTACCACACTCTGGAGGGGAGGTTCACATTTCCTCCTTAAGTCTTCTATTCTCTAGACTAAACATTTACAGTCGACTTGACAACTCATCCAGACCCCTCCCCAACTGGGGCAGCCACCATCCCCTGGGCACATCTTTCCCTTCCTTCCCCACAGAGGAGCCCAGAAAGACTATCCCTGCTCTAGTCTTTGTCCAGCTCCAGAGAGAGCTCATCCATAGAGCCCCTCCTTGAATGGGCCTCACCAACCCTTGGGAGCTGGGTGGGACCGGCCAGCAGAGCTGCTGGAGGATCTGGCCACTTGCTTAACCCTCCTGTGAGGGGTCAGTCCTCTCATATTGCTTTGGGAGCCCTGAGTATTTACTAACCACTTTGAAAATATCCTGGAGGGGGAATGGGGGCTGTTATCATCCTTAACTTCTTAGTTGTGAACTTTCCTTAGATAGGAGGGAAAATCCTCTCTCTGACTTCCCTGCTTTCTCCCATTTTCTTTTCTTTTTTTTTTTTGAGTTTTCAAATGCTTTATTAACTTATGATTTACATCATTCATTTCTGCCAGATTTTGAGTTACAAATTTTCTCCCTGATTTTTCCCCTACCCACCCCCCAAAAATAGCAGTCCTGCAGGATATCCCCTCCTCCAATCTGCTCTCTCCCATATTTTCTCCCATACCCCTTTCGACTTTTCCAGTGGATCTCTATGCCCCAGTGCCTGTATATCTTATTTCCCAATTACATGTAAAATAGTATTAATAATAGTATACATATACATACATGTTTGAATATTTGATTTTAAAACTTTGAATTCCAGATTCATTCCCTTCCTCCCTTGTCACCCACCCTTACTGGGAAGATAAGCAGTTCAGTATAGGATGGACATTTGTGGCTAATGCAAAACAATAACATAGTAGATATATTGTAAAAGACTGACTATGTTTCCCTCCCTCCTACTGTTCTCTACTTTGATCCCATCCCTTTTCAAAAGTGGGTGCTTCCAACTTCCCTTCCCCGAGCTTGCCCTCCCTTCCATCATCCCCCCTTTCATCCCCTTCCCCCCTACTCTCCTGTAGGGTGAGAAACCCTATTTAGTGTGTATTTCATTCCCTCCTCAAGCCAAATTCAATGGGAATAAGGTTGACCCATTCCCTTTTGCCTTCCTATTCTTCCCCTCCAGTGTAACCATTTCCCCTTGCCTCTTCTGTATGAGATAGTTTACCCCATTCTGTCTCTCCCCATATCCTCTCATTATATTCCTCCCTCACCTCTTAATTTCACCTTTTAAGTATCATCCCTTCCTGTTAAATTGGTCCTGTGCCTTCTATTTATGTATACCTGTAAACATATATACACACATTCACATATGAATATGAAATATATATATTTCTATTCCCTTCAACTACTGAGAAAAGATTCATAAGTTACAATTATTGTTTTTCCATGTAGGAATATTAATAGTTCAACTTTGATAAGTTCCTTATGGTTTCTTTTCTCTGTTTACCTTCTCACACGTCTCTTGCTTCTTGCATCTGACTGTCAAATTTTCTGTTCAACTCTGG
>NW_027186352.1:11906538-11922425 GCF_028583685.1 Petaurus breviceps papuanus
CAATTTTTCCTCCACTTCTCTTTTCTGCTTCTTAAGGTCCTCTATGGCCTGTAACCAGCTCGTATTTTCCTTTGAAGCTTTTGGTGCAGGAGTTCTGACTTCACTGTCTTCCTCCTATTCCATGCTTTGCTCCTTTTTGTCCCCAAAATAGGAGTGTAATGTTGGAATCTTCTGTCTGCTTTGTTTCCTTTGCCTGGTCATGTCACCCCTCAGTCACTTGACCCCTGGGCTTTTTGCCACAATAGGACTCTGCCACCAGACAGGGGAGCTTTCGTCCCAAATGCTGGGGTTTTCTCAGGTGCCGGAGGTATTAGATGGGTGCCCTCTCTGAGGTCTCCACACGCTCTGGCAAGCTGGACACACACCCCAGGACCTCCACCCTAGATTGCAATCCAGATCCAAGCAGATTAAAGCAAGCGTGATTACCCCTCAGACTGGTGCTTGGTCTCCCTACACGCTGTAGGCCAGGAGCTGAAGCTGCCACGTGACACTGGCTGGCTGTGCCGGAGTCTCAGCAGCTTCTCGCCCCAGGGGCAAAAGCCACGCACTCCCACTTACTGGTCCCAAAGTCCAGACTGCACTGACTTCTCACTTTGTCCTTCGCATCTGTGTGTTGATGATTCTGGAAATGGCCACAGCTGCTGCTGATCTGGAGTCCCTCCTGCCGCAGCTGATCAGGCCCGCCCTGGGGTTAAAGCCTCAGAGTGGGGCTGAGCTCGGCTCCCAGAGTGCTGCACTGGATTCCTGCTGGCCTGCAGGGCTGTCCTCAGCGGGGGGGCTAGCTTCTCTGTGTCATTCTGTGGGTTCTGCAGCTTCAAAGTCTTTTTAGAGTCCCCTTTTTACATGAATTGGGGAGGGTGGAAGCCGGAGCCGTGGGAAGGTCCTGCTTCTACTATGCCATCTTGGCTCCACCCCCTCCCATTTTCTGATCTTTAGAAAAGCAGATATGTGTTTTTAAGTAATCCAAGGTAATATATCTTCTGGGACCCATGACTTTCTCCAATATTACTTTTAGTTCATCCCAAGTCAGGAATTTAAATAAATGAGGCCCCAGAGAATGTAAAAATGTAAATAACGGGGGCAAGAGACAATTCAGGTCAGGTGGTTGGCAGAGACAGAATGCTGAACTCAGGGTCAGGAGACACATGAGTTCAAATCCAATTGGTAATGTCTATTTGATGTGTGAGCCCAAGAAAATCACTTAACCTCAATGGGTCTCATTTATTTTTTTAATTTGTAAAATGGACATTATGGTCCCTAAGGTCAAGAGAACAACCCTGTTCTTTGTGCCTAAGAAGGATAGAAGAAATCAGTGGGGCTGGGGCTAGTGAGAATAGGCCTTTCTGAGTCTTGCTGTCCTAGCGGTCAGGAGAGATCCTTCTTACCACTTGACCCACCAGGTCACCAGGGCTTTTGTTGCCTTCTGATCAGGATGGGTTAAGGCCTGCCTGGTCAGTCCAGTGTGCCCAGGTGGTCCCTGTCACTTAAGAGGGGTCTGACCAGGCTCGCTCGCTGTCATTCAGGACCATGGGTCCCACTTCAGTGTCACAGGAAATGGAAGGGCCTTGAGGCAGAAGTGAGGATCCTTAACATGTGAAGGTACAGAAATAACCTTTTCTGAGTATGTCATCTGGAATCCTGGAAGGGCCTGAGAGGGGTAATAGAGGAGCAGGAGGCTGGGAGCGGAGGCAGAGGAATCCTTACTGGCACTCACTGGGCAGCTCTCCTTGGGTCTCAGTTTCCACTTCTATAAAATGGGGGAGATTAGACTAGATGTCACTTTGCTCTCTGGAGATTTTACTGGTTGTGCCCCACGGGTCCACACAGCTGTCTAGAATGGACCTTGTTGTTTCATTGGTATAGGGAACTCTCCAAGAGGAAATTCCACCAATGTGGGCTGATGCCCACTTTAAAGCATCCAGGTTTAGGGCTTCCCTGGGGAAGACCAGGTAAAGTGACTTGCCCGACGTTGCCCACTCAGTCGATATCAGAGGTAGGATATGAACCCAAGGCTTCCAGATTCTGAAGTTAGCTCTGTATACTAAAGTATACAGTTAAAAAAAGACAAAGGGTAATTAAAATAAATGTATTTGAGTCAGGAGGGGGACTTAGTTACTATACTAAGTGTGCTTTGTGCCTTCTAAATTTTAATGCCCTCCCCTCATTATAATTGTGATCTAGTTAAGCCTTGAAGGTTGGTAAGGATCCTTAAAGGTAAACATATTGAATTGTTGATTGTATTGTTGTTCAACTGTTTTTTCAATTGTGTCCAATTTTGTGACCCCATTTGGGATTTTCTTAGAAAAGATACTGGAGTGGTTTGCCATTTTCTTCTCCAGCTCATTTTACAGATGAGAGAACTGAAGTGAACAGGGTTAAGTGACTTGTCCAGGGTCACATAGCTAGTAACTGTCTGAGGTCACATTTGAATTCAAGTCTTCCTGACTCCAGACCTGGCACTTTATGCACTTCACCACCCTGCTGCCCAAAGGTACACATGAGGAAGAAGTCAGTACAGAGTTGGTGATGGAGTGTTGATTCGGGGTGGGTGGGGGGGAGACAACATGTAGTCCAGATGTATAAGAATGTGGACTTCATGAAAGAGGGTAATAGGAAATAAATATGGAAACTTGGGTGGGATCGTCATTGCCGAGTGCTTTAAAAGCCAGGCTGAAATGTTTATCTTTTAACTCAGAGACAACAGGGAGTCATTGAATGTTCTCTGCCCCGCCCCCCTCCCCCCTATCCCCGCCATGGCACAGGTAAGTGCCATGATCAAACTAGTACTATAGGAAAGTTATTTGGGCAGCTTTGGTGGGGATGGATTGGAGAGGTGAGAGGGAAGAAGGCAGTCATTTAGGAGGTGATTGTCTTAGTCCTGTCCTGGCAAGGGGTGATGAATTCCTAAACTAGTGTGCAGCAGTGGGAGTGGAGAGAAAGCAATGGTTAGGTGTGAGCAGAAGACTGCCTCTGGGCCAGAAGCTGCCTCAGAAAGGAGACAGGGAAATGCCGTGAGGGCTTAGGGGCATGAACCAACTCAGACACTTTTTCCAAGGCCAAGGACTCCCTAGTTGTCTCTTTCCTCAGCTACTGTGATGACTACAGATCTAGGTGTTTCCTACGAGAGAACAGAAGTAACTTTGCATCATTCAAGCCTTCCACAATCCTGAAGCTCAGAGGTCTGGTTCCAATGGGATATCAGTGCCCATTTGGTGTATTACAGGCTTGCCAGTATGGCATCTCTCTGATGAGAGAAGGTTAATCATCCTTGCTGCAGCCCCAGGTGAGAAGCTCCCCAAATTTCCAGAACGCCTGCATGTATTCACATCCGGAGCGCAGTGTGTGTGTGGGGGGTGTAACAGGAGATCTGTTAGCAAGATAAGGAGGCTGAGTTGATTTTGAACGATTACTAACTATGACACAATGCCAAACGTTCCAGATATTGAGAAAGGTGCCTCAGTAGAAGAGATTGCCTGCAAGGGGGAGCCCAGATGTTGGTTCCACAGACAGATTAAGGGGCTCACAAGACCAGCAGATCCTCAGGGACCATGTCTGTAGGCCATGAATGCTTGGGTGCCTGCTCACATAAAACTGATTCCCCCGACACCACGGGCAGACTGGCGAGACCTTTCTAAAGTCTAGGTACATATCTCAGATGGCACTCTGACCGAGAAGTTCCACTATCAGCATAACGACAAGAAGAATGGGTGCGATAGCACTGGAGCCCTCAGAGGGGTCTGCACCTGGGGGAAAGGTAAACAATGTGATCCTGCAGATGGACAACTCAGCACCTTGGTTCCATGGGGCCTGCCCCCCACTGGGAGCAGACACAAGCATTGGACTGGCTGTGTGGAAGGCTGGAGTGGTACGGTTTCTTCCGCACTACAGTTACTAATCCTGAACCCACAGGCAACCCAGAGCAGCATAGTGAGAGTATGGTAGTGTGCCCCGTGCCAAGGATTTCCAGATGCCTCTAGATCGTGTGGCAGCACTTTAGATCATACCACACACACGTGGGTAATGCAATGCCTCTACCCCTAGCCAAAGCCATTGGCTTGGAGATCAAGCTCTGTGTGTCAGCCAAACTGAAAGAGAATGGCACAATTAAAAATCAAAGAACAGGAGTGAAGGACAGAGTCACGGTGGACCACCCTTCTTAATGTGCCAGCCTTTTTATCCCATTGTACTCACGAAATGCCTACCTCCCTGGTGGATGCTGAGCTGTTTTTAATGACCAAATTATTAAACGGTGAAATTGTAAAGTGCCTTTCATATAGTCTAGATTTTAGAACTATTTTAGTTATATATTAAATGCAACTCCTAGTGACTGAAATATTTTTGCAGTTTTTATATACATTATAATAAATCTTTTTAAATTAAAAAAAACCATGAGAGATGTTGTGAATTGGTAGCAATTGGGAACAGACTGGATAGGGGGATTAGAGAGAGAGGGTGATGTCTAGACTGTGAGCCTGGTAGATTGGGAGGACGATGGTTTTATTTTTCAGTCATGTCCTGGTCTCTGTGACTCCATTTGGGATTTTCTTGGCAAAGATACTGGAGTTATTTGTCATGTCTTTCTCCAGCTCAGTTTACAGATGAGGAAACTAAGGCCAACAGGGTGAAGTGACTTGCCCAGGGTCATGCAGCTAGTAAGAATCTGAGGCTGGATTTGAACTAAGGAAGATGAATCTTTCTGATTCCAAGCTCAATGCTCTATCCACTGCTCCACCTAGCTGCCCTGCTTGAAATGAGCTTTATACTTATTTTTCTCCTTTTCTTTTGTGGGAAGAGGAGTAGACACTTTCCCTGTGGTGATTATGACCTGAAAAGGCCTTGGATTTCAGTTCGAATCTTGGCTCTGCTCGTTACAACATGCAGGCAGCATGCTGTCCTAAGAATGTTGAACCTGGGGGCAGGACCCCTGACAATCTGCCAGCTGGGTGAATCTCTTAACCTCTCTGTGGGCCAGGTGTCTCTGTGAGATGCTAAGTTACAGGACAAGCTAGCGTCCTTCAGAACTGAGTGGAAGCATCAGTGTCTAAAGGAAGCCTTTGCTTGTCTCTGCCCTACCAGCAGCTGTTGATTCCTGCTTACTCCACCCTTCTCCCTCCTCAGTTGCTGTGAGTTCATTTCATGCTTATGGCGGCAGTTGTTTGTGTCTCCCATTGAATGAAAGCCCCTTGAGGGCAGGGGCCATTTTCACTTTTATCTTTGTCTCGAATCTTGGCAGTCTCCCAGCATTAGGTATATACCGGTACTTCACAAACATTGCCTGGAAATCTTTGCCAATCACTTTCCCTTTGGGAGTTCCCTATGCAGGTGGAATCCCAGGCATGGCGATGGGATGTCATGGAATAGAGGGTGGAGGGCTGGCCTTGGAGGCAGAGCAGCATGAGCATGGGGGAGGTCACTTGGCTTCTCTCTGCTTCAGGCACAGATTATAAACGAGAGAAGATGCTTCTCTATTTTGGAAGTACTGAGCGGTCTTGGCCTAAAGTCTTCCCTTGGTGACCTTCAGATGCTGGTCATGTCATGCTCAGGTTAGGTCAGAGGAGGCTTTGGTCCTGACTGAGCAGGGCCCTTTGTATGAGGACTAGTCCAGCTGAGGCCAGAAGGACTTCTAGCCCCAAGGCAATGACCACAGCTGCCATATCTATGACGTGATAGACTCCTATCAAGTGTAGAAGAGAAGTGCTGCAATCTGCATTAGTGCACCTGTGCTCCAAGACACACTCGCCTGCCGTGCACACTCGCATGCACACATACATGCACACACATCCTTGAAGTACTAGAGATTTTATTCTCACTTAGCCTCGAGCCTTCTGACAACTCTTTTTTTTTATATTCCCAAGAACCATATGAGGTAGACAAAGTCTCAGTTTCCTCAACTGTAAAATGAGGGAGATGTGATGATGTGATGATAGCTATGATCCCATGACTCTCCATCTTACAAATGAGACAAGTGCAGCCTGGAGATGCAGTAACTCCACTGGTGCGCTGAGAGGTGAGGGAGTCAAGGACAGAGCCTGGGTCACAAGACCAGCAAGGTGACAGAGGAGAGATTTGGACCCAGGACCTCTGACTGTTGGTCTAGGTTTCTATGTCAAATTGATCTGAGTTCTGGCCCCTTGGGGTCAGTCTTCTTTTCCATGTCTAACAGGAGACTTCTTGTGATTCCTATCAGCCCTATGTTTTGATGGATATATGACCCCAGAAGACCAGAAAGGCTAACATTCTGGATCTGAGCAGCCTTGGATGTTAAAAATATCCAGCATCCTGAACAATATCCTTCCAGAATGGAGACCCCCTAGCAGGAGCTCTCTGGCTCAGCCCTGTTGCTATGGGGATGCTATTGGGAAGCTGTCCTCATTTGGATCTGGTAGATGGAGGGAAGGGGGAGGGATGAAATGAAGATGAAGACAGTTGGGGAAAAGTGATTAAATTAGTCTTCCTTAAATCTGGGAGGAAAGGGGAGACTTCAGCCTTGGGTATTCAATGCAATAAGCACTTAAATACTTTTCTTCCTTCTTCCTCCCTTCATCCTTCCCTCCCTTCCTCCTTCCTTCTTCTTTCCTTCCCTTCTTTCCTTCCTCCACTCCCTTCTTTTCTTCCTTTTCTCCCTCTCTCCCTCTGTCTCTCCTTCCTTCCTTCTTTCCTCCCCTACCATGGTGCTAGGATGTCTGCTGGATCTATAGACAGAGGTTACAGAGTCTCAGCCCTCCAGGAGCTTGTAATAGGTACACAGAGGTATATAATGTACAGAGAAATAAATAAGTTAATTATTAATTAACTTTAAGTTAATTGGAAAGAGGGCGATCTTTAATAACTAGAGGAATAAGGGAAAACTGCTTTCTTTCTTTTTTCTTTCGCTTTTTGGAGGGGGGAAGGCAGGGCAATTGGGGTTAAGTGATTTACCCAAGGTCACATGGCTATTAAATTTTAAGTGTCTGAGGTTGGATTTGAACTCAAGTCCTCTGACTCCAGGGCTGGTGCTCTATTCACTGCACCACCTACCCAGCACAGGAAAGCTTCTTAAAGGAAACAGCACCAGAACTGAACCTTGAAGGAGGATAAGAATCTGGGGAGGCAGCAGTGAGCCAGGAGTGTTTCACACATGAGAGAGAGCCTGTTCAAAGGCTCGGTGGTGGGAGATTGAGCGCCCAGCTTGGAGAATAGACAACAACCTAGTTTGGCTAGAATGTAATGTTTGTGAAGGGGGAAACTCCCAGGTCACACGACCAACACAATGAAGGTCTAGACATGTTCTCTTTTCCTCAGGATCTCTCAATAATCGAAATTATTGCCACAGATAAAGCAATTTCAGCTCTCTCTATGGGCTGGGACATCAAGAACCCAAACAAGGGAAGACTCTGTGAACTAAGACCAGAGCAAATTAATATCTAGCCCTTAATGTCCATTCACTCAACACTCTCTGCCAGACAAAGGCCAAACCATTGGTTTGAAACAGAACTCAGCTCTATGCCTGCCCATTGCCCCACTCCCAGTGCACAGAATTCCAAATGGCAGTGACTTTCCCAGGCAGCAGCAACAGCCTGGTTCTACGTGTTCTATGCTCCAACAGAGCTTGGCCAGAGAACGGATTAACAGAGGGAAATAAACACATGGAAGGGAAGGAAGGACGATTTAGAAGATCACATCAAAATGCAGTAACATTAAAGCAAAGCATGGGGGAATGGAGGTAAGAAGGTGGAGTACATGCCAGGACTCAGCTGATCTCTCCCAACTTGTCCTCCAAACAACTTTAAAGTGATGCCTCAAACAAAAATTTGGAGTGACAAGCCAACCTAAGGCCAGAGGGAGACATTCTTTGAGTCTAACACAACTTAAGAGGTCTGTAGGAGAGGTCTGTAACACCGGGGTTGCAGGAGCACCGGCAGTGATCCTGGGAGGTGACTAAGGGGGTGGACAAATGGTCACAAAGAGATTATAGGGGACCCTTTGCTAGCCCTGGGTGCAACTGATACTGATATAGGCAACTCTTGCCTATAGGTAGTTCTGGGTCATAGTTCCAGGGCACTATGGGGGGGTCTGTCACAAGGGAACAAGGAACCTGGTCATAGTTCCAGGCCCAGAACAGTACTGGTACTTGTGGCTGTAGGGAAAGAGGGGCCTTTCCTGGGTTAATACCAGAGTGCAAAACAGAAAAGCAATGACTATGCCTTGACCAGATCGAAGCACCAAAAACTTGCAGACTCCCAGAAATAACTGAAAATGGCAGCACAAAAAAGCCTGAAGCTTGGCACAGTGCTTTCCCACCCCAGGTGAGCAGAGCCCAACTTTAACATAAAGTTTAAAGTGAAGAAACAGGATGGAAAAATGAGCAAACAACAGAAAAATAACTTGACCATAAAAAGCTGCTATGGTGGCAGGGAAGACCAAGACATAAACTTAGAAGAAGGCAGCAATGTGAAAACAGCTATAAGAAAAACCTTAAACTTGAGAAAGCTGGAAAGCATCTGGCAGAAATGGGGCATAGGCCAGCATCTTACCTCATTTACCAAGATATGGTCAAAATGGACACATGATCTACATACAGAAATATTACAAAAAAATTTAAAGAACATGGAACATGTTACCTATCAGAATTATGGATAGGCAAATCATTTATGAATAAACAAGAGATAGAGTATTGAGGTGTAAAATGGATAATTTTAATTACATTAAATTAACAAAAGGTTTTGTACAAATAAAACAAATGTAGCCAAGATCAGAAGGAAAGCAGAAAATTGGGAAAAATTATATAAACAGTTTCTCAGATAAAGGTCTCATATTTCAAATATATAAAGAACTTCATCAAATCTCTAAGAATACGAGTCATCGCCTAATTGATAAATGGTCAAAGGACATGAACAGGCAGTTTTCTGATGAAGAAATCAAAACAATTTATAGTCATATGAAGAAATACTCTAAATCATTACTGATTAGAGAAATGCAAATTAAAACAACGTTGAGACACCATTTGCATTTCTCAGATTGCCTAAAATGATTGAAAATGAAAGCAACAAAAGTTGAAGGAGGACGTGGAGAAATTGGGACATGAATTCACTGTTGGTGGAGCTGTGAGCTGATTCAGCTACTTTGGAGAGAAATTTGGAAATTGTGCTCAGACAGTTATTACACTGTCTATACCGTCTGACCCACCAATGCCATTGCTAGGTCTATTTCCAAAGGTTATTAGGTAAAAAGGAAAAGAACATATATTTTAAAATATTTATGGCAGTTCTCTGTGATGGTGGCAAAGAACTAGAAACTACAGGGATGACTGTCAGGTGGGGAATAGTTGAAAAGGCTGTATTATGTAATTGTGATGGAATACTTCTGTGCTATAAGAAATGAAGAGCTCATTGATTATACAAAAACATACATAGACTTGCACAAAATAATGAAGAGCGAAATGAGCATATCAAAGAAGACGTTGCAGACAGTAACAGCAATATTGTTTTTAAAACATCTGTGGGTGACTAAGTAATTTTGGTTTTTGATTTTTTTTTTTGGAGGGGGGAAGGTGGGGCAATTGGGGTTAAGTGACTTGCCCAAGGTCACATGGCTAGTTTTTTGTGTTAAGTGTCTGAGGTCGGATTTGAATTCAGGTCCTCCTGACTCCAGGGCCAGTGATCTGTTCACTGTGCCACCTAGCCACCCCTTGACTAAGTAATTTTTAAAAATCCAATTATTTTTATTAATTATTAATTTATTTTTTATTAACTTTGAGTTTATTTTATAAACTTCTAGATTTATTAACTTCTAGTTTACATCATTCATTTCCGCAAGATTTTGAGTTACAAATTTTCTCCCCGTTTTTCCCCTACCCACCACCCCAAAATAGCGATATTGCTGGATATCCCCTCCTCCAATCTGCTCTCTCCCATATCTTCTTCCATACCCCTTCCAACTTTCCAGTAGGGCATGGTGGATCTCTATGCCCCAGTGCCTGTATATCTTATTTCCCAGTTACATGTAAAATAATATTAATAATAGTATATATATATACATATATATATATTTAAACATTTGATTTTAAAACTTTGAATTCCGGATTCATTCCCTTCCTCCCTTGTCACCTGCCCTTACTGGAAAGATAAGCAATTAGGTACAGGTTGTACATGTGTAGCTACACAAAACATTTCCATAGTGGATATATTGTCAAAGACAGACTATATTTCCCTCCCTCCTATCCCACCTCCCACTTGTTCTGTTCTCTAGTTTGATCCTGTCCCTTTTCAAAAGTGGGTGCTTCCAACTTCCCTCCCCGCCCCAGCCTGCCCTCCCTTCCATCATTCCCCCTCTCATCCCCTTCCCCCCTACTCTCCTGTAGGGTGAGATACCCTATTTAGTGTGTATGCCATTTCCTCCCTAAGCCAAATTCAATGAGAATAAGGTTGACCCATTCCCTTTTGCCTTTCTGTTCTTCCCCTCCATTGTAACCATTTCCCTTGCCTCTTCTATGTGAGATAGTTTACCCTATTCTGTCTCTCCCCATCTCCTCTCATTATATTCCTCTCTCACCTCTTAATTTCACCTTTTAAGTATCATCCCTTCCTATTCAATTGGTCCTCTGCCCTCTATCTATGTATACCTGTACACATATGTACACACATTCACATACATATTCATATACCCTCCTATATAGACATATATACATGTGTATATTTCTCATACTGAGAAAAGTTTCATAAGTTACAATTATCATTTGGATGTAAATAATTCAACTTTGATAAATTCCTCATGACTTCTTTTCCCTGTTTACCTTCCCATGCTTCTCTTGCTTCGTGTATCTGAATGTCAAATTTTCTATTCAACTCTGGTTTTTTCCATCAAGAATGCTTGAAAGTCTTCTATTCCACTGAATAACCATATTTTCCCCTGGAACATGATACTCAGTTTTGCTGGGTAAGTGATTCTTTGTTTTAATCCCAGCTCCCTTGACCTCCAGAATATCATATTCCAAGCTCTTTGATCCCTCATTGTAGAAGCTGCCAGATCCCGTGTCATCCTGATTGTGTTTTCACAATATTCCAATTGTTTCTTCCTGGCTGCTTGTAATATTTTCTCCTTGATCTGGGAATTCTGGAACCTGGCTATAATATTCCTAGGAGTTTTCTTTTTGGAATCTTTTTCAGGAGGTGATTGGTAGATTCTTTCAACCTCTATTTTGCCCTCTGGTTCTGAAACATCAATTTTTCTTGAGAATTTCCTGAAGAATAATTTCTAGGTTCTTTTTAAAATCATGGCTTTCAGGTAGTCCAATAATTTTTAAATTATAACTCCTGGATCTATTTTCCAAGTCAGTGGTTTTCCCCATGAGACATTTCACATTGCCTTCTATTTTTTCATTTGTTTGGATCTGTTTAATAGTATCTTGATTTCTCATAAAGTCACTAGCTGCCATTTGCTCCAATCTAATTCTTTAGGAATGATTCTCTTCAGTGAGCTTTTGAGATTCTTATTCCATCTGGCAAATTCATCTTTTTAAGGCATTCTTCTCCTCACTGGCTTTTTGAGCCTCCTCTGCCATTTGAGTCAGTCTGTTTTTTAAGGTTTTATTTTCTTCAGTCAGGTTGTTGACTCTCATTTCATAATTTTCTTGCTTCGTTCTCATTTCTCTTCCCAATTTTTCCGCCACTTCTCTTATTTGATTTTCAAAATCCTTCTTAAGGTCCTCTATGGCCTGTAACCAGCTTGTATTTTTCTTGAAAGCTTTTGGTGGAGGAGTTCTGACTTCACTGTCTTCCTCCTGTTCTATGCTTTGATCCTTTTTGTCCCCAAAATAGGAGTGCAAAGTTGGGTTGCTCTGTTTACTTTGCTTCCCTCCTTTGCTCATGTTGACACTCAATTATCTTAGATCCAGAGTATAAAATAGAAATGGAAAGTATCCACCTTTCACCTCCTAAAATAGATCCTCAAAGGAAAAGTTCTAGCAATATTATAGCCAAATTCTAGAGCTCCCTGGTCAAGGAGAAAATATTGTAAGCAGCCAGAAAGAAACAATTCAAAAATCATGGAGACACAGTCAGGATCACACAAGATTTAGCAGCTTCCACATTAAAGGAGCTGTGGTCTTGGGATATGACATTCCAGAGGTCAAAGGAGCTAGAATTACAACCACGAATCACCTATGCAGCAAAACTGAGTACAATCCTTCAGGGGAAAATGGATATTAACAAAGTAGAAGACTTTCAAGTGGTCCTTATGAAAAGACCAGCGATGCATAGAAAATTTGACATTCAAATGGAGGACTGAAGAGAAGCAAAAGAGGTCAACACAAAAGAGCAATCACAAGGGACTCAACGGAGTTAAAGTGTTGGCACTCCTACATGGGAAGAAGATCCATGTGACTCCTAAGAGCTTTGTCATTATTAGAGCAGTTAGAACGAATCTGCATAGATAGTGGCCATGGGTATGACTTGATGATGTTGGAATGATTTCCAAAAAAAGAGTGTTGGGGGGAGAAAGAGGGATGATGGGGAGAAGGGGGAAGGGAGAAGTAGAATGGGCAAATTTTCTCACATAAAGGAGGCATGAAAGGAAGAACTTTTATAGTGGGAGGGAAAATAGGGGGGTGGTAGTGGTGGGCAGTGCCTGAACCTTGCTCTCATCAGGATTGATTCAAAGAGGGAAGAAATATACGTACATACTTACACACACACACACACACACACACACACACACACATATTTACACTTAGTTGGGCATAGAAATCTATCTTACCAAATAGGAAGGTAGAAAGGGAAGGGGATAAGAGATATGGGGGGCAGAGAGAGATTATAAGGGAGTAGGCAGTTTGGGGAGGCAATGGTCAGAAGAAAGACAGACTTTTGAGGAAGGCCAGGATAATGAAAGACAGAGAGAGACAGAGAGAGAGAGAGAGGAGGAGGAGGAGGAGAGAGAGAGAGAGAGAGACAGAGAGACAGAGAGAGACAGAGAGAGAGAGAGACAGAGAAGATGACCAGAGGAAAATGGGATGAAGGGAAATGCATAGTTAGTGATCATAACTGTGAATGTGAAGGTGATGAGCTAACACATAGAATGGAAGAAGGTAGCACAATGGATTGGAAAATATAATCTAATAATATGTTGTGTATAGAGACACACTTGAGACAGAAAGACACATGCAGAGTTGAAATGAAGGGCTGGAACAAAGTCTATTATGCTTTAGCTGAAGTGAAGAGGGCAGGGGTAGCAATCATATCTCAGATCAAGCAAAAGCAAAAGCAGAACTAATGAAAGTTAATCAGGGAAATTTCATTTTGCTAGAAGGTACCATAGACGACGAAGTGATAGAAAAATGTTTATAGCAAATTTCTCTGATAAAAGTCTCATTTCTCAGATATACAGGGAACTCAGTCAGATTTATAAAAATAAGAGCCATTTCCCAATTGATAATTGGTCAAAACATATGTGTAGGTAGTTTTCAAAAGAAGAAATCAAAGCTATCTGTAGTCATATGAAAAAATTCTCTGAATTACTATTGATTAGAGAAATTAAAATTGAAGCAACTCTGAGGTACCATTTCACACCTATCAGAAAGAACAAATACTGAAGGGGATGAGGGAAAATAGGTACATTAATGAATTGTTGGTGGTATAGTGAACTGTCCAACCATTCTGGAAACAATTCGGATATACATCTAAAGGTCTATAACCTGCGCATACCCTTTGATCCAGCAATAGGCTGACTAGGTCTTCATTCCAAAGATAACAAAGAAAAAGGAAAAGGACCCACATGTAAAAAATATTTATCTCAGCTCTTTTTGTGGTGGCAAAGAATTGGAAATTGAGGGGAAGCTCATCAGTTGGGGAATGGTTGAATAAGTGGCATATCATTGCAATGAAATACTCTTGTGCTAAATGACAAGGAGGGGTAGTTTCATAAGAAAGCATGACAAGACCTATTTGAATGGATTCAGTGGGAAGTGAGAAAAATGAGGACATCACCGTGCATAGTAACATCAAAAATGATTAACTGTGAAGGATTGAGCTACTGTGATCAATACAATGATCCAAGACAGTTCCAAAGGACCCGTGATGACAAGATGCTAACCAGCTTTGGAGAGAGAGCTGTTGAGCACTGCGTGCAAATTGAAATATAATTCACCGGGTTTTTTTTTTTTGCTTTGTTGTGTGGTGTGACTAATATGAAAGTATATTTTGCATGATTTCACATATATAACTGATATCATATTTTTTGCCTTCTCAGTGGGTGGGAGAAGGGTGGGACAGTGGGAGAAAATTCTGAAATCAACGTTTAAAAAGAAAAGAATGTTTAAAACAAATATTAATGATTTTAAAAATAAAAATAATACATGATCTCTATGTAAGTAAAATAGATTGATCTTGAAGATATGATTGCATAGAGGTAATTTCAATATTATAGGGCTCTCAGAAGAACATGACAAGTTAAAAGAATGAACACCACAATGCAAGATATAATATGAGAAAACTGCCCAGAAGTTCTGAATACAGAAAACTAAATGCCAATTGAAAAGATCCGTAGATCATCTCTAGAAAAAAGCCCAGCTATGTTGTAAATTCCAGGATACATAGCAGTTAAATCGGACAATTCCAAAAAGACCCTTAAATAGAAAGGAAATTTGAATAATACAAGTGTAACACAAGTGTGTTCTGAAGCACAAAGTAGCTGAAGGAGCAGCCCATTGTTATGTACCTTGAAAATCTAAGCCTAACCTTAAATAAAAATAAGAGAGAGAGATGTTCAATAAAAGCATTTGAAATATTCCTAGAAAGAAAACTGGATCTGAAGAAATTGTCTGCTTTCTAAAAATTCTGGACAACAGAAACACAAGAAAGGAAAACAAATACAGTAACTAAGGACAACAGCAAGAACATCAATATAGAGCAACCATTAAGAGATGACTTCCAAAATGTGTATGAGGAGACAAGGGTGAATGCAGAGTCAAAGAGAAGTGATGGTGGAGAAACAGACCTGAAGCACCATGGACTATACCTCATAATACCCCACCTACAGACGAGTCAGTGTTTTCTGGAGATTGGCAGGACATGAATGGCAGAAGAACAAGGGGCCAATGGAGGCCAGAGTGAAGTATCTAGTTAATTATGGGGGTCAGAAGAGGCAAGAGTGAGGAGGGATGGAGAAAGTGAGTGAGTGAGTGAGTGAGTGAGTGTGCGTGTGTGTTAGTATCACAGAGAATATGAAAGACACATTTCAAAAAAGTGACTCAGAGGGAGACCTAGAGAACAAGAGATTATGATCGGAAAAGGGAAATTCCAAGTCCAGGATTGTGGAGATGACACAATTTGGGGTATGTTAGTTGGGGCTATGGTGTAAGCAACCCTGAGGGCATGGAAGAGAGTAGAAATGTATATTGTGGGAGTTGAAGCAGTGAGTCATCACACATTCAACCTACTCTCCAGGGTTAAGTAAATTTCACAATATCATGAAGAATTCTGGAGGAATGTTGGGCAGAAAATTAAAGGCATATACCATAGTTGTGGAGTCCAGCTTAACAGATCATAGTAGATAAAATCTATAGGGCTTTAAAGTTTGCAAAACTCATCACACGGACTTGTGTTTGAGCCTCATTACAATCCTGGAAGGTAGGGGCTTTTATTACCTCCATTTTACAGATGCAGAGACTGAGAGTTTGAGTGGCTTGTTCAGTCACACAAACTCATGAACACATGAGGCAGGATTTGTGCTCAGGTTCTCCTGACTCTAAGTTGACTTTATCCTTGCTGGTTCATAAAATATTACATAATAAACGCTGAAGTATTTAAATGTTAAATTATTACATTATGTAATATTAAAATATCACATAAATGCTGAAGTATTTAAACGTTAAATTATTACATCATGTAATATTAAAATGTTACATAATAAATGCT
>NW_027186352.1:11922435-11931384 GCF_028583685.1 Petaurus breviceps papuanus
TTAAATTATTACATCATGTAATATTAAAATGTTACATAATAAATGCTAAAGTATTTAAACATTAAATTATTACATTATGTAATATTAAAATGTTACATAATAAATGCTGAAGTATTTAAACATTTTAAACTTTTCTTGTGTACTTTAAACACCAAAGTTGGACCAATATACATTTCCTTACACTTAGAATGTCCGTTGCACGCAGAGAATGCCTTTAGGAGCTGATCAGTTACTCCCTCTGGGCTCCTTTCTTCTCCTTGCTTGAGAGGCAGCCTAGCAATCCCATAAGACACTGGGGTTTAAATCCTGAAAAATGGATGTTCGCTTTAGATCTTTAGACAAGTCACTTCATTTTGAGGCTCAGTTTCCCCACCTATCAGATTTGGATAGTGATAATGCTGGCAGTGCCCGCCTCACAGAGCTGCTGGGAGGCTCAGATAAGATACTTTTAAAATGCTAAAGGGCTATAGAAATGTCACGAATTATTAGCATTTATGTCATTCTTCTGATTCTGGTTTTTTAAAATTGCTTTGAATCAATGAATATCTTTCCTTTTTCATGATTTTCTTGCATTGCTGCCATTTCTCCTCCCGATTTTTCCTCTACCTCTCTTACTTGATTTTCTTTTCTTTTTTTTTTTTTTGGAGGGCAATTGGGTAAGTGACTTGATCAAGGTCACACAGCTGGCTCTGTGTGTGTGTGTGTGTGTGTGTGTGTGTGTGTGTTAAGTGTCTGAGGCTGGATCTGAACTCAGGCCTTCCTGACTCCAGGGTCTGCACTCTATTCACTGCACTGCTTAGCCACTCCCTCTTACTTGATTTTCAAAATCTTTTTTGAAATCTTTCATGACCTGAGACCAATTCACATTTTTCTTGGAGGCTTTGGATGTTTGACTTTAAAAAAAAATTTTTGATTTGTTGTCTTGTTCTGAGTGTGTGTTTTGATCTTCCTTGTCACCATGGTAATTTCCTATGGTCAGAATATTTTTCTGTAATGTTCTCATTTCCCCAGCCCATTACTTGCCTTTTAACTCTCTGTTAAAGTAAGTCTCTGCTTCCAGGGTGGAGGGTGCACTGATCCAAGATTCAGGGGTTTTGTGCAGCTGTTTTCAGAGATACTTCTAGGGAACTGTAAGTTTTCAGTTCTTCCAAGGTGGTATGGTCTAAGGAGAGATGTGCTTACTACTTTCTTGACCTGTGCTCTGTTCTGTGAGAAACCACAAGCACTCTTTTCTGCCCTGTACCTGTGACAAGGTTTCCTGCTTCTCTGTGGCCGCAAGTTCTGGGGTGCTAGCACCCCTCCTTGCCCTGGGACTGCCGCCCTGGACTGTGACCCAGATCCAACTATGGGCAAAGCAACAGAGTCGTGCCCACAGTACCAGCAAAGAGACCCCTGTAATCTCCTTCTGACCAGTTATTCATCCCCCTTACTGTCTGTGGGCTGAGAGCTCCAGAAGCAACCCCTGCTCCTACTGATTCAGTCATTCTGAAGGCCTGCTCCTGCTTTACTGGGCTGCCCTGGACTGTGCTCCATCCTCACCCCAATGAGACAGACGTTTCTTGCTGACCTCCTAAATTGTCTTGGACTGTAAAATTGTTGCAACCCCAACATTTTGTGGGTTCTGCTGCTACAGAATTTGTTTTGGGGCATTATTTAAAGGTATTTGGAGGGGTTTTCAGAGAGCTTAGGTAAGTCACTGCCTTTTCTGTGCCATCTTGGCTTCACCCGTTAGTTTCCAATGTATATTTCCAATGGTAAAATATTCTTTTTAAATTTTTTCATTTTGAAGATATGAAAGTAACATAAAAGATGTAAGAGAAGACTTCTAGCATTTTGGGGGATCCTCAAATGTAGAGAATCTATGGGGAAAGCATAGGCTCTACCCCCATCCCCATTCATCCCTTGCCTTGTGTTCAAAGGGATTAGTGCATTGACTGATCAAGGTTTGTTTTGCCTGTCTCAGACACATTTTAATGAAGGCCAACAAAAAAGATTTTAAGATCTAATGGTATAAGTGACCAATGGTAGCATTTCCAGGCAATGGGGTTATATTTGGGTGCTGATATCCTTAAGATGCAGCCTATAGAAGGGGAAAGTGGTTTGACCCGAATTCCAATCTTTTCTCTGCTGCTTCGATCTGTAGGAGAGATGCTTTGCCTCTCTGGGCTGGTTTCCTCATTTGTGGAATGACAGGGGTGGGTTGGATGATTGTTCAAGTCCCTTACAATCCTTAGTCATTACAAATTAATCACTGAGGAGACAATCTGATCTGGTGGTTGCGACAGGGGCTGGTATTCAGAGAGCTTAAAGATTTGCCAAGTGTTTACTTATGTTATCTCATTGGATCCTTACAACAACCCTGTAAGGTAGATGTCATTATCATTCCCTTTTACAGCTGAGGAAAATGAGGCAGCCTTATCTGCTGTGGGTCATACAGCTAGTAAGTGTCTCAGGCAGGATTTGAACTCAGAACTTCCTGACTGCAAGTATCCACCTTACCACCTGGCTTCTTCTAGGTTATAATGGTAGAAGCAATGATGGCCACTAGTGGACAGTGTGAATTGAATTTGGAGTGGGGAAGATTTGCCTTCAGATCCTGCCTCAGACACGGATGCTGTGCGATCTTAGGGGAGGTGAGCACTTATGAAGGTCTAAACCAGGTCTGTGGCCGTATTAGTGATGAGAAGGAGATGAAGGGGAGAGAAGGGGAGATGGAAACCACAAGACTTGGCAAAAGCTTAGTATGCTCTGAGTTTTGATTGAGTGCTAATGTTCTCAAATCCATCCCAATCCCAGTAGATTCTAAGGTCCCTCCAGCTCTGAAATTCTATGTTCTAGACCAGAGATCTAGAGTCAGAAGGGATCTCAGAGACTGTCTCATACAACTCCCTCTTTTTCACATGAGGAAACTGAGCCCCAAGGAGTTTAAAAGTAACAAGGTCGTATCAGAGGAGGCATTGAAACCTATTATGTCCTCTGGCTTCAGAGAATGTTCTTCCCGCTGTACCAAGATCTCATCCAGTTCTGGTGTGGTCTAAGATCCCCTCTTGCTCTATTGTTCTGGGTTCCAAGATCCACTACAACTTTGACAATCTTTCTGCCTCCCCAAGTTGGCTTAAACTTGTGAACACTGATCTGATGACTTGGCAATCAACCTGGCAACATTTTAAGCAAATTCAAAACCTGGCAACTCTTTGGGCAGACATAGTCTGGAATATTATTGACAGTTCCCAAGTCAAGTCACGGAAGTGCCAGCTCCCTGAGGAGGACCATCTGTCCCTGGCAGCGATTAGGGCAGGAAAAGGGGAGTTGTCCAGACAAGGTCTCAGGTGCCCATTCTCCAAGGGTAAGAGGAAGGCTGGGTTCAGTGACTCTTGCCTGATGGGACTTGTCTCCCCCAAGAGAAATGTTGTCAGGTTACTTTTAGGAGACAGCACTTAAAATTAAGTTAGCAAAGGGGAAACCCACCAGTGCATGGGAAATCACAACTAAGAAAGTAAGCTACTTGCCCAGGTGCTTTGCACATTTCTCACAGTATGACCAGGATCTTCTCAAAGTCGGGAGATAGTCAGCCCTGTGCTCAGGAAAGCATCCCAAAGCCCCCTGTGACCTCATAATCTTCTACCTAGTCAGGGAGAGTCTTTGCACAGGGCCTATGGTTTCCTAACCTGCTCTCAGTGAGCTCCTGTATTTTGACTATAAGGCAAGGCTAATGGAATAGATTTGGATTGCTTTTCACAACAAAAGTCAGAGCATGAGTTTAGATGGAGCCTTAAGGTTTACAAGGCACTTTACAAACATCAACTTATTTTATCCTCCCAAATACTCTGGGAGGGACATGCTTTTATGATTTTCCTTTTACAGATTCCAACTGCCCAAACAATATAGAGCACGGCTCTGACCATGTCACTCCCTTACTTAAAAATCTATTTTATCTCTAGGATAAAAGATGCAATTCTCCCCCCGGCATTCAGCTGCCACCTCCATTTGCGCTCTTATTTCATAGAGCTCTTGGTTCTAGTTCATCTGGATGGTTGGCTGTTCTCTCTCTATGACTCCCTGTCTCCTGCCTCTGTGACTTTGCTCAGTGTCCTAAATGTCTGGGATGCACTCCCTACTCACTTCCTTCAAAGCACAGCTCAGGGGCTCCGTCCATGGAGGCCAACCTTCATTCCTCCTTTTGCTGGCGCTCTTTCCCTCTTGGCTGAGCTTTGTATAGCTTTGATATTTACTTCTCTGCTACAGGTTGTGACCTCCCCAATTGACTGGAATCTCCCTGAGGCCAAGGATTGTCTTTGAATCCCCAGAACCTAGCAGGGTCACCACCCAGAGCAACCTCTTAGTAAAGGTTTATTGAATCGAAATAGAATTGAATTAGAGGCTGAGGTTCTGGGTTGAATCCACTTTGGTGCTTCTTAGCTTTATGACCCGGACGGAGAGGAAATCAATGCATCTGAGCTGCAAGAAGCTTGGTCATAGAAGAGCAAACCAAGACCCAGAAAGAACTGATGCTCCTGAGGTGAACAGGTCATAAATAATGGCTCTGAGTTTTATTTGCTCCTCTGTAAGATGGGAAGGTTGGACAAAATGATCTCTGAGGCTCTTTCTTTGTTTGAGATGTCATGTAGACAACTTGCACCAGGAATAAGGCCACGATGGGTCCATAAGATAAGCAGATTGAGAGGTCCCACATCCATGCTGCCAGGTGGTTTTTATAACCCACACAGCTTGGATGCTTCTGATTTTTGAGTCAAGGCCATTCTTGTCTAGGACACCTTTGGCTAGCTTCCTTCCTCTCTCAAGTCGCAGGCTTTGTCTTCTGTCTTGGGAGTGGTTATACATTATTTTCTCACTGAACTAAAATTCTTTTCTTCAAACATCCTCCTAGCCAGATGTCTTGTTCCCTTTTTTATTTTCACACAGGGAGTCATTGACATCAGGATGCCTCTGCAGGGGGTTAGGACGTATCTGCTGCTTATTCAAGGCACTTTCTCCACTGCCACCCCAGCCCCTGTCACCCCCCACATCCAATTCTGGGTATGTTAGAAATCAGGCCCAGTCACAGACACTAACATGACTGCTCCAAGGTACACAAACACAGTGGTGTATATAGGATAGCCCCAATGTAGCATGCACTCACCGCAGATGGTCTTATGGATCAGAGGGAGAGGCAGTGACTGCTAAGGTCTCCTTTTGAAAACCATATAGATGCTTTAGGTGCAGGGCCCACACTCCTCCATATGCCACTTGCTCAGAGACTCACCCATCTACCCATCCATTCATCTATCTCCCAACCCACCGACTCACACATCCATCTATCTATTGTCCCTTACTCTCCACTAGTTTTCAACTGACCTTTGGAGATATTAACTGATGGGAGCTTAAGGTCATGAGATCCCATGATTAGAGCTTAGAGATTATGTCATTCAACTGCATCAGTTTGCCGATGGAGAAACCAAGGCACAAAAAGCTGTAGTAATTTTCCCAAAGTCAAGGAGAAAGGAGGTGAGAGTCCCTCTGTACTTTGCCCAGGTCAGACCAAATTTGGAGTATTATATTCAGTTCTGGGGACTCCAGTTTAAGGGGCTGGGCCTTCATAAGCTGGAGAGAGTACAGAGGAGGGTGTCAAGATGGTCAAAGGCTTCCAGCTATGGCATCAAAGGTCATGACCTGATCTCTAAGGAAGATGGAGCCATGGAATTCTGGAATTCACACCTAGCTCCTCTAACTCCAGCTTGCCTGTGACTTGAGAAGTTATAAGGTACAGTGAGTTGAGTGTTACAGATGGAAATCTTGGGTTCAGATCCTACAACAGATGCTTGTTACTTATGATACCTTGGTCAAACCACTCAAGCTCTGTAAGCCTCAGTGTCCCCAGCTGTAAAATAAGACTACATGTAGAACCCTTCTCAGAGGGTTGTGAGAAGCACATGAAATTATATATATATCATATAACATAAATATATAAATTATATATGTATACACATATACATATATGTGTATATATGGTTTTGCAAATATTAAGGTGCTATGGAAAGTCTTAATATTTTCTTTTTCTTAATAATTATTATACTCAAAAGTCTTTCCTACAGTGTTCTAAGCTGTTCACAGCAGTTTCTCTTACTTATTATACAAGGGAGGAAGTACAGATAGTTGAATCTCAATTTATAGATGAGAAAACTAAAGCCCCAAGTAGTTTTCTCAAGGTCAATGACTAATAAATGCAAGAGCCCAAATTCAAACTCAGGTCTCCTGTGACCTAAGCCTAACATTCTTTCCACTATATCACAATGCCACAAATATGTCAATACCAGCTCTGAATAGGGCACACTCCCAGGTGCTGCAGCCAATATTGTCTGTAAGAGATTTTAAAAGATCTAAATCTTCTGGGAACCAAAGGAATGAATCAGGCTATCCAAGCTAGAGGGTGGAGGTTGTGCCCATTACCATACAGAAGGAGATGACTGGGAGACTGGTCCCATGGTCCCTTTCCTTTTCTGGGCACCCAGATCCTTTGACTCCAGAATCCATGCTCTTTTCTTGGGACATAGGATGAGGATTAAATGGGACAGTGCAGCTAAATCCACTTTGACATGTAGAAGAGGAAGCTGTTCTTAAGTGGAATGGGCTGTCCCAGGCAGTGGTGAGTTCCCTGCTCCTCAGGTAGATGCTGGGTGACCATTTGTTGGAAATGTCACAGTGCGGATGCCTTTAGGATATGGATTGGACTAGGTCCTGCTGAGTCCCCTCCCAACTTTCAAATTCTGGGAGTTTGGAAAAGTGTTATCCATTCTGTCTTTGGAAGAAAAGGGAGTCGGCGTAGTCATGGGAGGAGGAGGAGAGCAGAAGTCTCACTTGCTGATTCATTCATTAATGATAATAATAACTGACATCTATGGAGAACTTTAAAATCTGCAGAGTGCTTCCTGGACACCATCTCATTGGTGCCACATAGTAGGTCGATCAGGAAGGTGCTATAGCTGTCATTATATCCATTTTGCAGATGAGGACAGTGAGTCTCAGAGAGGTAAAATAACTTGGCCAAGGTTACCAGCTTGTAAATGTGAGAGTCAGGTTTTGAATACATGTCTTCAATTGATAAGTGTTTCTTAAATACCTACTGTATGAGTGGCAGGGGGTGGTGTAGCGGCAAGCACCCCAAGCGTCCTCAGGGTTGCTTCCACCACAGGTTCTTGGATCTGCTTTGTTAAAGGAAAGCAACTCAAAATGGGTTAACAAGCTTACTTTAATCAGTCAGACATATATCATTTACCTTGTTCAGGGGAAAAAGGTCAGCACCCCGAACTTCAAAGTATACAGGCAGAATTATCAAGACAAACAGATCTAGTAGACAGATTTCAAACTGTCCAACCATTACATCCATACCCAGTCAACATCTGGGTTTCCACATCTGGGTTTTTCAAAGGGGGGGGGGGGGGCCCTCCGGACAACGGCTTCCCAGAATCCATATCAAATCACAGAACACTTCTCAAAGTGAGCCCTCAAAACAAAGCTACACATCAGGGCTTATATAGCCTTCTCCTGGCTCAGAGAATGTAACAACCTTATTAACCCACTGGCCAATCAAAAAGTAGCTACTGAAAAACAAGGCTCCCACCCCAGGCTCCAGGTGCACTTTAGCCTAGGGACAGGGAAGATCTTTAAATTTGCATTTCCATTACAGGTGGTGGGGATAGTGAGTGGGTGGGGATACAAAGTTTCTCTAAGTCTTGTCTTGGTTCCCAACCCTCACGGAGCTCCCCCTACATTCTGGCATGGGGGTAAAACACAGATCACAAAATTACATGGTAAAGACCTCAATGAGATACAAAGGCAGTAGGAGGTGAGGTCCAGGATCCTTGCTTTCCCCTTAGAGGGGCCCCCAGAGTCCTTTCTGGACTCAGTCAATCCTCTCATTTTATAGATGAGGGAACAGGGACTTGCAGGAAGCTTTTTGAGGGCAGGGACTTTCCCTTTTTATCCTTTTTATCCCTAGGGCTTAGTACAGTGCTGGCACACAGTAGGTGTTTAATAAATGCTTGTGAATTGATTGCTGAAGCGGTTTGTTCCCCCAAACTGCCAAGGCAGCTGTTTGCTGGACATGAGGCTTTTAGAACTGATCATAAGTAAATGTATGACAAATGAGAGCAAGAGATGACATTCTGGTTGAGCAGAAATGCTGAGGCCCTTCCATATTTAGGTCAGAAGCCTAACTGGTTGGAGGGGAAAACATTCTCAGAAACAGGAAGAAGAGACATGTGACAGGGAAACCACAAACATGTGGCTTTCATTTCATGGAGAAATCATTTCAGAGGATCATAGATTTGGGTCTAGAAGGGACTTCCTGAAGATAACTTAGGTCCAATCTCTTCACTTTACAGATGAAGACACTGAGGATCAAAGAGAAGGGACTTGTCCAAAATCACACAACTAGCAAGAGATAAAGCCAGGATTTGAACCTAGGTCACCTTAAGGTTTGCACAGAGACACCCTGTGAATATTAAGACTCTGGGGTCCTATATATAGAGGCAGACAGGACCTCAGAAGCCAGCCGGTCTAACCTCATTTTACAGAGGTAGAAACTGAGGCCCCGTGAGGGGAAGTAAATTGCTCAAGACCACACAGATCATATAAATTGGAGGCAGGCAATGCATGGACTTCCAGTCAGAGTGCTTCCCACTGCTCTACACAGCTATGGGAGAGTCATTGGGTCACAGATGGGGAAATGAGGTTCACCCAGGTGAGAGGATTGCCCAGGGTTCCACGGGAGGGATCTGAAGCCTCTTCTAGCTCTTGGTTCCATGCATTTTCCATTACAGTATGCTAGACATCTTGTACTCCCAGGGGGTCAAGGACACAGGTGTGAATGCACACACACACACACACACACACACACACATGGTCTCTCTCTCTCTCTCTCTCTCTCTCTCTCTCTCTCTCTCTCTCTCT
>NW_027186352.1:11931394-11961980 GCF_028583685.1 Petaurus breviceps papuanus
TCTCTCTCTCTCTCTCTCTCTCTCTCTCTCTCTCTCTCTCTCTCTCTTTCTGTTCTGGTTTCCCCTGGGTATTGGAGATACCAGGCACTCAGTTGCATACCTGGGGGGTGGGAGGTGGGATGGGACTCTGAATATCTGGATAGAGAATTAATGATTCCATTTCCTGGATGGGAAGCAAGAATTTAAGCTCTTTGAATACACCTGCATGCAGGCCTGTTTTGTTTTTCCCCAGTTTTCACCAGAGATGACTGGTTATGGGAGGGGTAGCACTTGTGGGGTGTATTTTTTGGGAGCTTATTTGTCAAAAGAAGAGTGATGCTTTAGCCATAAAATGTTGGGTTCTAGCATTTATATAGAAAGTGAAAGAAAAACTGTGAATAAAGTTTTTAGAGAAAATTCTTAACTAAATGATTATTGGGGTGCTCTGTGTTCCTGAAATTGTAGAAGTTTGTGCAGGGCCCCCACTCTCTTAGGCATTCAGCTGTTTCTGCTGAAAAGTGAGGCAGTGTTGCCTAATGGGTAGCGTGCTGTATTTGGAGTCAGGATGACCTAGAATTCTGGGTGACACCTCGCACAGGGGCTTGTGACAAGTGGCACATCACTGAGCTTCTCTAATCGATCTGCTTTAAGAGAGACAAATTGTGACTTGATTGTTGGAGACAGTTCCCACTCTGCTAAGACCACAATCCATGGGCATCACCTAACATGAAAGGTTGGATTAGATTCTCTAAGGTCCTTTCCCAAAAGGGATTAATCCAAGCTGTCTAAGTGATGACTCGTGGGTGTAGTAAAATTTCTTATATTACATTTTTTTTGCTTGACTTCATAAGAGGGATTTTTTTTTCTTTTCACATAGAGTTGAGGGGAAAAGGTAACAAAATAGATACTTGATAATGGAAAAAATTTAATAAAAGAAGAAATAATCCCCAGATTTTCCATATTATAGGCAGCTCATGTGTCTATAGCATTTAAGGATCTTGGAAAGTAGGCTATGGAGGGATTATAATCTCTATTTTATAGATGAGGAAACTGCAGTTCAGAAAAGCAAGATAAATTGCCTACAGTCATAGCAAACAGCAGAAGCGGGTATCTGAACCCAGATCTCTCTGGCTCAGGGTCCAGACTTTTTTGCACTGTAGCAACCTCCTGGCAGGATAAAACACATTTTATTCAGGTAAAATATAATTTGAATGGGTAAATTTAGGATGTCATTAATTTGGCTCCACTGGAGGAAAGGTAATTTTGAATTGGATATTGTATAGATTATTCATAGAAAGAAGCAATTGCATTCTGTTCAAGTCTACAGAAATTTAGAATTTGACCAAGACTGTGGATGACCAGATAAGAATGATTTGTAACTGGCATATCAAAGCCCTAGTGCCAGCCTAGACATCTGCATTTGCTTTTTTAAAAAATTTTTTGTTTTTGCATTAGCTTTTATTGCTTCTGCCCCAGCTCAGTGAAGCCTTCCGCAAAGTACTTCAAGTGAAAACTGTCTCCTTCTAACTTTATTAACCCAATTTAGTCAATTCTCATTCCTCTAGTGACTCAATTTCCAGCAACGTTGAATACCTTCTGGGATAAAGGAAGCCTGGAATGTGGCCATAGACCATGGACAGAGGTTTTATGGAGAATCAAGATCAACCCTCCAGCACCTGCATCCAGAGCATATTTGGCTTTCTTTTGTCCTTGAACCCTGGTTCATGGGCCCTGGTGGGGCCACGTGACTCTAAGCAGTTGCCACTTTTGGCCCTCCCATTTACAGTATTATTAGATTATCCACCATTTTGTCTATGTACCCCCAGCAATGAGCACAGGGCTTGCACATGTTGTAGTTAAGGTGCTTAACAAATGTCAATTGGATTACTGATTGCTGTTCCTAGCCAACAAGGAGACTCTGAGCTAGTTGGGGAGATGAGTCATTTGGCCATTAAGGAGATGCTGGTCCACCGTGTGTGTGTGTGTGTGTGTGTGTGTGTGTGTGTGTGTGTGTGTGTTTTATTCAGATCTGGGTTAAAGAAGATGACCCCTGAGGTCCCTAACAGGTCAGATTATGTGATTCTATGAAATATTCTCATTTTTGGAGTCTTCTTTCATCCTGCATGGCAAGGACTGAGTAATGGAGAGGGGGAAGTGATAGAAATTGGGAAGAGGCATATGATTTCCTAAGCAAATTCAGAAGGAGGTCTCCATATGGGAGTCACATGGCTGACACTGAGTGGCTGCGTTGAGGTAAAGCATTGAGTCTTCTAGGGATTGAACTGGGGGCTTTCAATGATGGCATAGTCAACATGTTAGCCCAACTCCTCCAAGTCCCTTCCACCTGGGCTTGGCAGGAGGCCAGTTAAGAAAGGGGCTGGTGATGTGTGAGGGAACATACAGAGAGTGCTACTCTCAGACTCACAAAGCCCGGGTTTGAATCCTTCCCTTGTACCAAATATGATTTATCTCCATAGGCTTGTGTCCATTGACTGGTCATTGGACAAGGGTTTCACACTTAGAGTACCAAGAGTCAAGTTCTATGCTCTGTGATATTCAGCATAGTATAAAATTTGATGTCCTTGATTCATTTGGCATTGCTGAAGGGCTAGCATCAGTAAGGGAAACAATGAATAGAATGACTGCTTTTCCTAGATAGAGGCACTGAAATTTAATCCATGCAGCATTTGACTGATCCCCATAAGTCAACCAAGATGATACCCAGAACATATGTCTACATGTTGTTGTTGTCCAATTGTGTCTGACCCTTTATGCCCCGTTTAGGTTTTCTTGGCAGAGATCCTGGAATGGTTTGCCATTTCCTTTTCTAGCTCATTTTACAGATGAGGAAACTGAGGCAAATAGGGTTAAGTGACTTGCCCAGGGTCACACAGAGAGTAAGCATCTGAGACCATATTTGAACTCAGAAAGATAAGTCTTCCTTATGGGGCATTATTTTTTTTATTGTTGTGAATTGCTTTACATAATAAACATAAAAGTCACTTGACACATAAAAGATTTGTCACAAAGTCACTTGACTGATGATCCAAGATCCTGGAACCACAGAAGAATGACATTCTGCAGGGGACCAGGGATGGCCTTAAAAAGGCCCAAACCAAATCACAGGGACAGTGAAAATGGCAGGGAAGCAAGTTTTACTCTCTTTCCAAGAAGGACTTTTCTTATATCATTACAAAGTGTGGGGCTCAGCAGTTATAGAAATGGGAAATGCCCCTGTTATTGGCAAGCTATTAATTGTAACAGAGAAAAGTTTTCATAGAATCAATCAATTAAAACATTTATGCAGTGCTTACTATGTGCCAGGCTCTAGCCTATCAAGCCTATCTGGGTCTATAAATACAAAATTAAAACAATCCCTGCCCTCAAGGAACTTACATTTAATCAGAGGAGACATTACCTGCACACATTAAGTGGATTACATTAATGGATACACTAAACAGAAAAGGGGCATTTTGGAGGGGGCAGGGAAGTGGGAAATGCCTCACATCAGAGCTAGTGATGGAAATGAGGGATTCTGAGGTCCTCAGATCTTCATCAGCTTGTTCAGCCTCCATCATTTTCCAGAGGATGGGTCTGAGGCAGAGAGAAGATATATGTCTTGTGCAGGTCCTCCTAGGCAGTGTACAAAGGTCCCAAGTGGTCAGATCCAGCGCTCTTCCTACAACACTAACTTTCCAGCAAAGAAAGACTGATGCTCACTCTCCCCAGGGCTGCCCCTTTCCTCTTTTGTGTATTTGTCTTTCTTTGTATCCCCAGAGTTTAGCACAGTGCCTCGTTCGTAGTAAGTCCTTAAATGCTTGCTGACTGATTGGCTGATCCTTCCCATCCCCCCCTTCTCCCCTACTCTTTTTTTTTTAAAGCAATCGGGGTTAAGGAACTTGCTCAAGGTGACACGGCCAGTTATTTCTGGGTGTGGTGCTGAGTATCTGAGCCCGGATTTGATCCAGGTCATCCCGACACTGGAGCCGGTGCTCTCACTCGCTGAGCCACCTGGCCGCCCTCTTCTCCCCTACTCTTAACCTTCGTCCCTCTAACCTGGCCTAGTTCCAACCCAATATCCACAGTTCTCATCCAGGCCAGTCCCCCTCCTCCCTCACCTACCACTCTCCTCTACTTTCCCCTCAGCCAGTTCCAGAACAAATGGCTCCTGAATTCAGGCTGGGAATGAAAGCCTAGTTGGTGTCATAGTATCCAATTTTACATTGGAAGTTGATGGAAATCTCCTTTCTTACAAGAGTAAACTAGAAAGAGATTCAGAAAGGGTTTGGGGTCATTCATGAATCATGAACTCTAAGGATTCAGGGCTGGTGAGGATCTGAGAGGTCATCCAGGCCAACCGCCCCATTTCACAGATGCAAAAGGTGGGGTTCAGTCATCATGTCTCCTTATTCTTCCTGGTAATGGTTGTAACTTCCCCAGTAATTGAAGGTCCCTTTCTTCATAACTCACCTCTGAGACAGGTAATTATTATACTTAACTTATGGATGAGAAAACTGAGATTCAAGAAGATGTAGTGACTTGTCCCAAAAAATATCAATTCCTCATGAGGAAGGATTGCATTTGCAGCCCCAGTGCCTGACATACTACTTGGCACAGAGTAGGCACTGACTGATTGTTTGGCACATGGTAGGCATTTAATAATTGCTTACCTATTAATAATCTATGGGCACACCAATGGTCATAGATTTGGAACTAGAAGGGATATCCAAATCCTCCCATTTTACAGATGGGAAAATGGAGGCTCATACAAGTCAAAGAAAAATAAATCAAGAGTTGGATGAGATGTTAGAAGCCATGTAATTCAACCCCTTCATTTTACAGATGAGAAAACTGAGGCCCAGGGGGTGTAAGTGACTTGTACCAGGTTATACAGGCAAGTTTTGAACCCACATTCTCTGAAGCCAGAACCTATTCTCTTTCTACTCTATCATGGTTAAGAGATCTGTCCAGGGTTCCAGTGTGCTTTGTACTGTACTACATTTCCTTCTTCAGTCTTGATTTTTCCTACATCCTCAGAAGAATGTGGAGACCTGCATGAGGACAGAAAGTTTTACAAGAAACTATTACTTTTTTTTTCAGAAATAATAGGCAATTAGAAGAGAGGAAGGTAATGAGTATAGACCACTTTTTTTTTCCAGGAGTTTGGCTTAGAAAAAGAAGACAGATTATAGGATTTTAGCTTTAGGGAATGTAAAGTCCAATGAGTTTTCTTCTTTTTTAAAGCATTGGGAGATTTGGACATGTTTGAAGAAAGTAGGGAAGGACGTGAGAGATAAGGAGAGACTGAAGATTAGAGAGAGAGGTGGATGACTTGGGAAGCCATCAATCTGCTGGAGAAGGTGGAAGAGGGTGAGATCCAAGGTACATGATGCTCCTTGAAGGAAGGATCCAGAGGGAGCCCTCAGCATGCAGGGTGGGCTCTGCCCAATCCCTATACCAAGGATTGTACAGGAGGATTTGGAAATGAGAAATACAGAATGGCAAGGCTTGGGTGGGCTTCAACCCATACCACTAGAGTGAGTCCCACATGAATGAGCTCCGGACTAGGAGAAATGAGGATATCCAGATGAACTACTAAATCCATAAGATTCAGGAAGAGGAAAGCAAGAAAGAAATAGAGGTCAATGAGTGGCCCAAATTGTGTTAGGCCAAAGAACCAATTTTTCATTTTGGCCAGAAAGCTTCTTTAGGCAAGCTTATCCTTCCCAGAAGACCAAGGACAAATTCCAATGTTTCCCTCAATTTCCTCTATCCTTTGACATCTAGCTCATCCATGTAGAGAACAAATTCAGAGGCTGAGTTTAAGGAGTAGAAATTGGGGGAAACTTGATGGAGAGATAAAGAAGAAGTATTGGAACTGAAGAAGGTCAAGGAGAAGCTCTTGACTTAAAAGAGAAGAAAGGTTGATGGGAAGAGGTAGAGAAGGAGGAAGACTCAAGGCAAAGAAAATGGTGGTTGGCAAGGTCGATGTAAAGTTAATGGATATAAGATATTCCCAGTCCATAAATAGGTCTTAGGTGAAACCCATTAAGGAAGCTTGCTTAAGAGAGACTTGCTTGTTGGAAGACTGTTATACCATTTGTTAATTTTCTAATTAGGCACTGAGTCATGCCTTCTGGCTCTAAATAAGGGTATATAAGAGATTAGCATTTTGCTTTGGGACTCACTCATTGGAAGTGAAGTGTTCTTGTGATTTGACCAGATGAGACTCTGGATAACTTTTAAGGAGCCCCCAGGATTGAAAAACCCAGATGTTGGTGCTTCTCTCTCTGGTAACTATGTATGTATTGCCTTGGTCAGACAGTTGGATCTGTCTGTTGATTTGTACTAATTTCTTATACAGTTAGAAGCCCTGTCTGTTAGTTTTTATTTCTCTGCTTGTATTTTCTCCATTTGTATTTTCTCTGAAGTTCAGGGTGCTGACTTTTTCCCTGAACTAGTGAATACAATTTAAAAAGATTGTTGATCCCTTAACCAGTTATCTTTCCTAGTAAAGTAGATATGAGAACCTATGCTAACAGCCATCCTGGGTATGCCAGGATGGTTGCCGCTACAGTAGAGCAAGGCAAAGAAAAACCATTGACTGAAGGAGGCGAGAGTTTAGGAAGAGAAAGGAAAGGAACTGGGTGGGAAGATCATATAGGGACAATCACTCACCAGGTAATTGAAGTGTTAATTAAGTGCGGATGCAGTAAACGATAATCTCTCACTCAGTCTGATAGATCATTCATTTATGTTTGTATATGCATGTTTTTAATTCATTAAGCACTTCCTGCCTACCAAGTACTGTGCTAAGCATTGGAGACACAGCCCCTGCCATCAAGGAGCTTCCGTTTTATCAAGGGAGTCAAGATGCATGTACACCAATCTCAGGGCATGAGGAGCTGGAAGGATCATGAAAGGCTTCACACAGAAGGTGGTACTTGAGTTGAGAAAACATGAGATTCTAAATAATAACAACTAACATTTACATAGTGCCTACTATGTTCCAGGCACTGTGCTGAGCACTCTACAATTATTACCTCATTAAATCTTCACAACAACCCGAAGAGGTAGGTGCTACTATGATCCTTATTTTACAGATGGGGAAACTGAGGCAAACAGTGGTTAAGTCACTTGCCCATTAGATCATAACCTCCTCCATTAGACTGTAAGCCTCTTGAGGGCAGAGATTGTTGTGATAGTAACGGAACATAAAGATTCCCCTGTATTGGCTTGGTTTTCAAATTGATTGTGTTAAAACCCAGAGCTTGTTGATCCCACCTGTGGGATGGACTTGTTGATGTGAAAAGAAAGTCCTGAACTGGGAGGAGCTGGTGACGTAGATTTGGAGAGACAAGAGAGAGGCAGAAGAACTTTTTGGAAGCAGCACCCACGTGGAGGCAGAGAGAGACTGAGAAGGATTGCTGGGGCCACTTTGAATCGCCCTGGACTTTTGAGACCTGCCCCCTGAGCTGCCAAAGACTGAGGAGACATGGCTGTTTTGCTGGTACTTTGTCTGTCTGTTTTGATGTTGTTTTGCCAGATTTGTCCACTGGTGAAAGACTGTCCTGTTGAAGAAGTCCTGGAACCTGGTTGTTGGATAAGAAGCCCAGAGACTGTCCTGCAGACAGAGAGTGAATACTGTCCACTGGTGAAGGACAGTGCTGTTGTTGCGGGGGTCTGGAGACTGTCCTGCAGACAGAGTGAATACTGTCCACTGGTGAAGGGCAGTGCTGTTGTTGCAGGGGTCTGGGAACCTTTCTGTTGGTTCAGAAGCCCTGAAGAAGGATTTTCTTGTTGTATGTTTACAGAAATCCTGGGAGAAGGTTTTGCTAATGTTTTCAGGGGTAAGTCACTTGCCCATTAGATCATAACCTCCTCCATTAGACTGTAAGCCTCTTGAGGGCAGAGATTGTCTTTTGCCTTTTTCTGTATTCCCAGCAGTTAGCACAGTGCCTGCACATAGTAGGTGCTTAATAAATGTTTAATTGATTACTCAGGATCACACAGCTAATAAGTGTCTGAGACTAGATTTGAACTCACTTCCTAACTCCAGGGCAGGGCTAGCATTCTATCCACTGCACCACCTTGATGCCTCTAGATGTGAGGAAGAAATGGATTACAGACATCCGGGATAACCAATAAAAAGGAATGGAAACAGGAGATGGAGTGTACTGTGTGAAGACAAGTCAGAAGGCCAGTGTGACTGAATAGTGTAGTATGGGAAGATTTTGAGAAACCCTTTATTATATTATCCAGGAGCCATTCAAAGCTTTGAATTCAAAGCATCCTTTTGTGCACGGTGACTGAATGAATAGATAGATCAGGGAAACACTTGTTGAATCATGAGATCTGAGCTGAAGAAGACCCAGGGCTATTAGTGGGGAATGTGGCACAGAACTTCCAAGCACAGCTTCCAGGAATGAGTTGGTGACAGTTCCCCTATATTTGTTCCGGTCAGACTGCTTGGAGTCTTGTATTAAGTCAATTGTATCACATTTTAGGAAGGATGCCAATGCTCTGAAGGGCATTTAGAGGACACTGTCGCAATGGAGAAATGCTTTGATTTTCAGTCATATGAAGATTGTTCCAAGGAAATGGGGATACTTAGGGCACAGAAGAGATTATTTTAGAGAGGAGGGTCATAGGTGTCTCCAAATATTTCAAGGGTTGTCCTGTGAAGGGGCAATTAGGCTCATTCTTTTTGGCCCCCAAAGGAAGAACTGAGTGGAGTGGGAGTGGGGGCGGTGTGGGGAGTTTACAAAGGGGTAGGTTTAGACTCAAATGATTAGAGCTGTACCAGTGTAGCCTGGATGTAGTTGGGTGCTCCTCACGGGAGATCTTCCATCAGAGCCTGGAAACCACTTGTTGGGGTGCTATACAGGAGATTCTTGCCAACATGTGGCTTGGACTTGAGGCCCCCCGAGATCTCTGCCATTTCTAAAATTCTGGGAAAATGATTCCTTCCTTTCTTCCCCCCCACTTCTGAAAAAGTCTCTTTTCCAGAAAGAAGATGGTTACTCATTACTCTTGTGACTTTGGTCAAGGCATTTGGTAATTTGAGTTTCGGTTCTTCCTCAGTAAAATGGCAACAGTACTCCTGTCTCACAGGACAGTTGTGGTAGAAGTTCTTTGAAAGTGTTGTAGAAATGTCAAGTCAGTAAGCATTTATTTAACCCCTACCATATACCCAGTATTATGCTAAGTGCTGGTGATACGAAGAGAGACAAAAAATAGTCCCTGTCTTTAGAGTCTAACAGGCAGACAGCGTGCGAACAACTATCTGGTTATTGTTCTCACTATTAGGAAAACAGAGTGGACAGAGAGGTAACTAACTGTGCGACCTTGGGCAAGTCATTAACCTCTTTCAGATGCTATTTACTCTTCTGAAATAGAGGGATGATAACAGTCCTGATCAATGTGTGTGAAGCCCTGCTGCCAAACTTGAAGTCCCATATAAGATGTCCCCAATGTCTGAGCTTGTTTGAAGGCACTAACACTTAAAACTGCTCTAAGATTTTTGGGACACTCAATAAATATTGGCCATTTTTATTACTCTGGGTGACCATGGGCCAGCCATGCCTTCTCCGAACCCCCCCTCTCTACTTTTGTGTAATGAGTATATTAATGCTTGTCATTTACCTTGTAAAATTGGTAATGTGTGGTAATTACTGCTTGTAATTACTCCTTGACCAGGAGTGGGGAACCCATGGCCTTCAGGCCACAGTGGCCCTCTAGGTCCTCAAGTGCAGCCCTTTGACCAGATCCAAGCTTCACAGAACACATCCTTTTATTAAGGGGGTTTGTTCTATGAAGTTTGGATCCAGACCAAGGGCCACACTTGAGGACCTAGAGGGCCACATGTGGTTCCCTCAGGTTCCCCACCCCTGTCCTTGACTCTAAACTAGGCAAAATCCTAAGTGTATTGCACAGCAGATAGAGTCCTGAATGTGGAGTCAGACAGAGCCGGGTTCAAATCTCACCTCAGACACTGACAGGTTTTGTGACCGGGCAAGTTTCTCTTTGAGCCTCAGTCTTCTTTTCAGGAAGGATAGCAGGTAGATGCATTAGCTAGAAGGATGGGCTGCGAAGGGGCATCGCAGCGGACAAAGTGCTGGGTCTGCAGTCAGGAAGCCCTGAGTTTAGACTTGACCTGAAATGCTTACGTACTAGCTGTATGTCCCTGGGCAAATCTCGGACCTTCCATTTGTCTCAGTTTCCTCACCTGTAAAATGGAGGTCACAACAGCACCGACCTCCCAGAGCTAAAATTTGCTCTTAGCACAGTGCCCGGCACATAGTAGGTGCTCTGTAAATGGTAACTATTATTAGAAAATAAAGGGGCTAACTGTGATGGCCCTAAGGTGCCTTCTAGCTCTGAGTCTCTTCTAATGCTTTTAGTCTTTTACATATTGATATATCCTTTCAGGTGAAAGTGGGGACCGAAGAATATCTGTCCTTTCTGGGCTGATGGGAAGACACCAAGCCGCCTGTGTATGGGGGAAACAGAGCATCACTCTCCATGTCACCAGCTTGTGGAGCAGAAGCCCAGAAGGGAGAGGGCACCTCCCAGGTCTCCCAAGAACACCTGCCTGCTGCTACAGGACGTGCCTCCTCCTGCCTTGGCTGGCTTAGGGGAAACTCTTGATTAGGCTTGTTCTCTTCCATAAAACAGAATTTTGGACTAGATCACCTCAACAGCCTTTTCTTACTCTAAATTCTATTAATCAGCCAACCAATGAGCATTCGTTAAGTGACCTCCTGGCACTGAGGATTCAAACACCAACATGGGATTCCCTGCCCTGTCTCTATGGGAGAGACATCACACACATATGTATTTGTACATGTATGTATATATACATGTATGTATATGTGTATATACATATATACATACAAATACATAAACATATACAAAGTCAACAGAAAATGATCTTGGTGATGGCGCCAGCAGTTGTGGGAATCAGGAAAGGCTCCTCATGGAAGCTGGTGCTTGGGCTGAGCCTTGATGGAGACACAAGGGGTTTATACATGATCCTCTAGAAGCCACTGGAGCTTAGTGAGGAGGGAAGTGACAGAGTCACATTTGCAGTTTAGAAAAATCACTTTGGCACCTGCATGGGGGCAGAGACTGGAGACAGGGAGACCAAATGGGAGGTTGCTGTTATTGTCTTTGAAAGAGATGAGTGACTGAGCTCGGGTGGTGTCTATGCGAGTGGAGAGCAGCTGTGAAGGGAGAAACAGAATTGTCTTTGTAGGGTGAGGGAAAATGAGGAGATGTGGAGAATGGTGAGGTTGGGAACGTGGGTCACTGGAAGGATGGTGGTGCCCTGGGCATGAATATGGAGCTCAGAAGAGGAACAGATTTATGGGGAAAGAGAATGAGTTCTGTTTTGAGCATTTTGGGTTTGAGACATCTCTGGGGTAACCAGTTTGAAATAATGAAAGAGGAAAGGATGAGATAATGGAAAGGCTTTGGAGATGTAGAGAAAGGGGCAAAAGGCAAATGACCTCACTTTCTTTGAAAAGAGGCAAGTTTCTCAACTGAGTTGGTGTGGGGCAGGGTACAGGGGAAGAGAATTTGGAGAGAAGAGGAAATTTGGGACAGCTTCTTTGGGGAGTGAAATGGAGAATAAATTAGCAAGGAATAAAAAGACTGCTACCTTGCTGTGGTAGAGGTCCAGATGAGGTGAAATAACAGAAATTTGTAGTAGGCCTAGTTGGCAGTTTCTTCCTGCTCTGTTCAGATGCAGGTGAGTGGGAGTGGAGGCAGCAGACAGTGGGAGTAATTCAGGGATGGGATTTGGCAAAGCATGAGGGGTGAAAAGATAATAAGGGAGTCAGGAATTCAAGACTGTGGAGTAGAGAGTTGAATTGGTTATATCTAGGGTCAAGATATAAAAGGGATGGAGTAGAACCAGAGCAGGGTGTTGATCCAGGGAAATATGGAGGGATGGAAGCACTGGAGGTCCAGTGAGGATGAAGTGTAGATTAAGGCAGAGTAAGTCACAAGGAGAGATGGAGTGCTAGAGGATCATATCTTCAGGGAATCTCAAAGTTTTGATCGTCCAGCTGGAATTGCAGTAGACGAAAGCTGGATTAAGAGGGTGACCCTCTTTGTGTGTGGCTGAGGTGGAGTGGAGGTGTTGGTCATGGGTGTTGAGAAGACTGAGGAATGGGGAGGTCAGGGTGTTTCAAGGAATGTCAATGATCCCATGGTATGGTTTCTAAGCAATAGCCAGTCTGGATCAGTGATTTCATTTATTCCTAGAGGAAGAACCCTGTTCTTGTGTGCATAAGCTACTTTTCTATGGCTTGGATTCAGAGGGAGTTGCCCAGAGTTCTGAAAGTTTCTATGACTTTCCCAGGGTCACACAACAAATGTGTATATATCAGAAGCTGGACTTGAACCCGGGGATTCCTGACTCTGAAACCTGTCCTAAATCCAACCTACCACTATGCCTCTCCATGATGACAATAAGGTGGTGGTAGTGGTGGTGGGGGGGGGAGTGACAGCAGCAGAAGAGTACTTTTTAAGTGTACAAAAAACATTTTACATTCATGATCCAAAAGAGCACTGTGGAGGTCAGTAGCATGAGTATCATCACCTCTAGTTTATGGAGAAGGACATGGAGACATCAACATCTCTCGCTTTCTCCTCTGGACTGTCTCTTCACAACCTAAGCTGTCTGTCAAAGGTGTGTCAGGTCACACAGCTAGGATGGGTTGAGGGTAGTATCTGCTGGTCCAGCCCTTTTGCTGCTTGGAGATGGTCTTCTCTTCCTGACTTACTGTCTTCTCCCAGGCCACAATCAGTTGCTGCAGAAATCTGGTGATGTCTTCTCAAAGTTACTAATCCTAGCATCTGACAATGCTGATGATTAACTGTCTGAAACTCTTCTAATTGTGTTTTCCTTGCAGCCATGTGATTTCAAAGCTGATTAATTAGTCCCATTCCTGTTGGTATTAGAAAAAACTGGGCACAGTTCAAGAGTTTAATCCATCATGTTTCATTCCAGCAAAACAATTTCCCTGTAATTTCATTTTGTAAATATGGGTTTTTTTCCAAGGAGAATCAAAGCCACATGTTTGAACCTTCTGTAAAACCAAACTTTTAGCCCTTGTAGAATCTTTTACCCGTTCCATTTTAAATCCCTTGCCTTCAACGGACAGCAGTGAAGACACAGCCTGTGTCCCTATGGTTTGGAGTTTCTTGCCCAGGACTTTTTAAGTTAGAATTCTTCCACCTTAGTGAGAGCTGATTTTAAGGCTTTGGTTCATAGAAGATGATTTCCTGAAGTGTCCACATTCCCAACTTACCCAGAAAAGTTGATTCCAACAACCTTGTCTCACCCCCTCTGGGTTATGTTGGGTAATCTCACATTATGGTCAGATCACTCCTTGGTGGCTGTGTACCCCCAACTCCTATCCTCCCTTTGGGATCTGTTCTTCTTCCTCTCTTGCCACCAAAACAGGCGAAAAAACTCTAATTACCCAATTGTCTTCTCTAATCCTGACCTCACAGGTCTACCTCTCCCCTCTCTGTCTGAGAAGACTTTCCATAAGTTCTTTACAGTAAGTATCAAATCTTTTATTGTCTTTTTATTCCCAATACCTAACACAATGCCCAGCACTTATTTAATACTTAATAAATTATTGTTCATTGATTGTGTTATCTTGCTGTCTGTAATGTTAATTTTTAATTAATTTAATTAATTTTCTAATTTGATAGTAGCCTTGAAACACTCTCAGAGTTGGTTTGGAGCCTACTTGTAAGGTTTGGAGTCTACGTCTATCTATGGGTAACTTAGGGCTAAAGGCAGGGTCATGTTGTTAAATATTTAACCATCCACCTCTATGAAAAAAAGTATACAGGACACTCTTTTAAGTTAAATGTGTATTATTAAGATTTTCTCCATTACTTTCTTACATCTAGACAACCAATAAAACAATAAATCAAGCCCTGGTTTGTAGAGTTGGCTGACTTCTGAAATATACATGCTCACAGTGAATTAAACAATTGGACTGGTTATAGTGTACCCTTCTCTAAAGGGCTTGCACTTAGAGATGACAGAGTCCTTCTACTGATTGTGGAGGCAGAAGAACTGATGATGCTTAAAAGAGAGTGGTCCCTCCCTCAGCTTGTTATTCCTTTCAAGCGATGGATTGTATCAGTAGAGTTTCTAGCCACATCCTGAGAAGGGAATGAGGAAAAGGGGGGATTGCCTCATTACTGCCTTGGTCTCCTTGGGGCCACACACACATGGCATTTAAGGTACATGTCTTGTCTAGGCAGGTCTGAACCTGAGCTTGGTCTACCTCGTGTGTGTGTGTGTGTGTGTTCTGATATTAGATGAATGAGTACCTGCCCCAAAATAGACCTGGGGTCAGTTCTGTGAACTTGACAGGTCTGAGCGTCTTGGTTGTAACTAAATGGTGAAAGGAAAGCAGTCTCTGATCATTACTCTAGCATTCATTTTTTAAAAATTATTTATTTAGTTAGTTTTCAACATTTGTTTCCACAAGATTTTGAGTTACAAATTTTCTCCCTGTCTCTTCCCTATCCCCACCCCAACATAGCAAGCCTACTGAATACTCCTTACCCCAATCTGTTCTCTCTTATATCCTCTCCCTTCCTGCCTTACTTTCTTGTAGGGCAAGGTGGATTTTTATACCCCATTGCCTGTATATCTTATTTCCTGGTTGCATGTAAAAAACAATTTTTAACATTTGTTTTTAAAACTTTGAGTTCCAGATTCTTTCCCTTCTTCTCTCCTTGCCCACCTCCACTGGGAAGACAAGCAATTCAATATAGGTTGTATATGTGTAGTTACACAAAACATTTCCATAGTAGTTATGTTGTGAAAGACTAACTATATTTCCCTCCATCCTATCCCTCACCCCATTCATTCTATTTTCTTCTCTGACCCTGTCCCTTTAAAAAAGTGTTTGATACTAACTACCCTCTCCCCCAATCTGCCCTCCCTTCTGTCATCCCCCCTCTTATCCCTTTCCCCTCTACTTTCCTGTAGATTAAGATATCCAATTGAGTGTGTATGTTATTCCCTCCTTAAACAAAGTCCAATGAGAGTATACTGTAGTATTCTTAGGGAACCCAAGCCTGGTCATTTTACTGGGAGTTGTTTAGACAGTGCAGAGCTGAGATGAAATGTAAAATGCCTAATCAGTAGTAGCACAAACTACTTCATGCTTTGAGGTGATTTAAGTATCAACCTCCCAGATTTTAACACTAGTTATAAAGTGAGATATTGAATTTTGTTTTAAGTTTGTTTTTGTCAAATGCCCCCCCTTGAGAATGTCTGTGTGTAGCATTCTTCTTGTGCATAGAAATAAATACCTGCCCCATATTTTATTCCTATTATATGCTGGGCACCTTTCTTCTGCTGTGATTGTCTCCTAAGAGAAGGCTGCTGGGGCCAACATGGAAGCATGGCTTCCACCTGAGTAAATGTTGGTGGGGAGTGGGTCTTTTGCTCTTGTTTTATAGGGAAACTGGATTGAACTGACCTCTAACCTGTGGATGACTGGAGTTGGACAGAGCAGGCTAGAGACAGGAGAGTCAGGAAACAAACAGAAGTTTAATTTCAAGGTGAGGGAAACAACTTGCAAGTGAAGTCCTGCTCCCTAAAAAAAGGGGGGTCACCTGTTTATGGCAGGGGGAGGGTTTTTAAGTATGAAAACCATAAATGGCTGCACCACAACACAGGCACTTTTGGGTCTTGGCCACAACAAACAGTCTCCGAGTCTTTAAGGTCATTGGGCTTTGTGGTTGTTCAGCAGGGCACAGAGCCACAGTTAGCATGGCTGGGAGCAGGAGAGGGGCACCTGATTCGGTTCACTTGGTGCTCACAAGTCTGGGGGTTTGTTGTTTTGCCAATCTCAGGGCACAGCTCACTTGCTGGGCCTTAGTTCTGGAAAACAGGGTCTCCTAATAGTGTCTTGACAGTAGGTTTGACTTTCATCTTGTGCTGCTGCTTCTCCTGACTAATCTCCAGTCTTTGAAGGGAAGAAATATGGAAACAGGAGGCCTCCTGTCTGATCATTTCACTGTGTGCCTTCTCTCTCATGCTACATTTGTCTCTTGTCTGATATCCAGCCTCCTCTAGGATGAGGAGGGGCAACTGTCCTATAGCGGTGAACATTCTCATTCCTGTTCATAACCTCCACACCCCAGTGATTCTGAACCTCTGTGGATCATCATCAAACCCCATTCCCTATCCTCTACCACACAATTCCTTATTCCCATCCCCCTCAGCTCTCCCACCCCAAAGTCCCAACCAGGTGCCACCTAACCCTTTCATTGTGCCCTCTGGAATGCCTGTTCCATAGGCAACCAACTTCCTTTCATCCTAATTCTGTTCCTTTATCACTCCTTCTCTCTTCTGGTAAGCCCTGAAATCTGACTCCTCCCTGATGACGCAACCTCCCTGGTCATCCTTTCTGGTACTGGGCTGCACTTTCATTTATTTCTCTTGGCTTCCTGGAGGAGGCTTCTAGCTTCTCCCTCGACAACCAACACTCAGTAATCTCTCCTCCTCTGAGTTTCATCCTATTTTTACCCACCACCCTATCAGAATCCTGGTGGCTCTGGTCTATAGACCTTCAGCTCATTCCCTTCCTTCCTTAATGAGTTTGGTGCTGGCTCACAATTTTTCAGGTCTCCCAACTCCAACTCTCATACTATGGGACTTCAACATACTTAGTAATTCTCCTTTAAACAACCTACTCATTTCCAATGAATTACTCCTCCACTCCAACTCAGCCACACACAATGATGGTCCTACCCTTGATCTTTTAATCAGCCATGAAAGCACTACCTCCACATTCAAGAATCCCGAAATCCCCTCATTTGACCAGAATCTATCGGCTTTCCACCTCTCCTTCTGTCTTCCCGAATTAAACCCTATGCTTCATCCACCCAGTGACCCCCAGTCCCTCAACTCCTCAGTTCTCTCCCAGCTCATCTTCGTGGCTGTAATCACTCTCTCCTCCCTTCCCATTTCAACCCCTCAGTGAACCAGTTCACTCTACATTGTCCTCCTTTAATCACTAGTCTTCTTCTCATATTACCAGCTGTTTCAGTTTGGGATCATTCCCTCCATTTGCTACCTTTCCTAGTGCATTCGTACTACTGAATGAAGGTGGAGAAAATCACACAACTGTCCTGGTTCCACTACAAATTTATGCTACACAACTTTAACTGGGCTCTTACTGCCACCAGGCAATCTTTCTATACCTTCCCAATCAGCTCACTCTCCCACTCTCTGCAGTGGCTCTTCTAAACCATTCTTATCTGTCTCAAACCTCCCATGGCTGCCCCTCCTCCCACCCTCTCAACTGAGAAATTTGCCTTACATTTTACAGAAAATTGAAGCCATGCACTGAGCTCCCTCTTCTCCCATCACTGAGATGCCTTCTGCCCCCCTCTCTTTTCCTTTCCCCTGTCTCAAATGATGAAGTGACCTTACTCTTATCAAGGCCCAACTTTCCATCTGCACAAGCAATCCCATCTCCTCCAACATATTGTTCTCTCTGTAATTCCCACTATCACTATTTCAGTCCCTCCCTATCTACTGGCTTCTTCTCTACTGCCAACAAACATGATTATGTCTCCCTCATCCTGAAAAAACCTGTCACGCGATTCTTCTATCCCCACCAACTATGATCCTATGTCTCTTCTGCCCTTCATAGCTAAACTCCTTGAAAAGGTTCTCTACAATGGGCGTCTCTACTTTCTTCTGACTATCTTCTGAACCCCTTGAAATCTGGCTCCTGACTTCATCATTCAACCCAGACTGCTCTTTCTAAGGTGACCAAATTCAATGGCCTTTTCTCAGTTCTCATTTTTCTCGGCCTCCTTGCAGCCATTGGCGCCATTGACCACCCTCTGCTTTTTGACACTCTGTTCTCTCTAGGGTTTCGGGACACCAATCTCACCCGCTTCTCCTCCTACCTCTCCCACTATTCCTCAGTCTTTTTTGTGGGTCTTCATGTCCCACAGAGTTCTGTCCTGGCCTGTCCAAGTCCCTTCTCTCTTCTCCCTCTATGCTACTTCAGTAGGCCATCTCATCACTTCCCATGGACTTAATGACCATCTCAGTGCTGTCCACTCTCAGGTCTCCCTCTCCTTCCTGAATGTCTCCATGGACCTCCAATCTTGCATCTCCAACTGCCTTTCAGACATCTAAAACTAGATGACTCATAGACATTTTAAACTCGATATGCAAAGTGTTATAAGGGCATGGTAGGATGGGTTCTTGTTCAGGCATGGGTCAGCCCTTCCCACTCGGAGACTGTATGATTGCATCAATCGTTTTCTCCCTGGGAACATGTGCCATCACATGTGTTTGGTGGTTGGTCTGGTCTGCCCACCAGATTGTTTTCCTTCCCCCACAGTCTGCTGGAGCTAGCTCACACTTGGGTTAGTGACTGGAAGAACTCCTGTTTTTAATTCTTGTGTTGGAGACTTGCCCCTTTCACTATGGCTTATGGGTTTTTCTAAGTTATGGTGTTTATAGGAATGACAAATTTTGAAAGCAGATTTTTAGGCAATTCTCTCCACACGCATGGGCCTGGCTGTCACCATGACAAAGGCAGACATCTAAATCATGTCTATTTGCATCTTGTCTCTCCTTTTTTGTTTTGTTTTGTTTTTTTTTTACTTTTTAGAGGGTAATTGAGGTTAAGTGACTTGCCCAAGGTCACACAGCTATTTTTGTGTTAAGTGTCTGAGGCCGGATTTGAACTCAGGTCCTCCTGATTCCAGGGCTGATGCTCTATTCATTGTGCCACCTAGCCGCACCTTTCCTTTTCTTACTGAGGAGAAAGGTGCAATTGATGACAGCATGAGTCATGATCTTGACTGCCCTGTTGGCCCCATTTTCCTGGAAGTACCCTGGTTTTTTAAAAGACCTACCTTCCATGTTAGTCCATTGAATCATGAGATGGCTTCTACATTCACAAGGAGCATATTTCAAATGCTTCAAGACTAACCGTTCTCCCAGAGCCACCTTTCATCAAGGGGCCCCTGTGTGTGGTCCAGGGACTCTAGGGACAGTGTTCTTGCCACTCTGCCACACTGTCTCTAGGGGAAGAAGGGATGGGGGACTTCTCCAGGTGAGGAGCAGCATGTTCAAAGGGGCAGACAAGTGGACTGAGGGGGAAGCTTTGAGTGGAAAGCTTGGAAAATGTGCATATGGGCCCGGGTTGGAGAGGCTCTTCTTTGCCTGGGAGTACCACTGTTTTTCTCACTGTCTGTGAGTTGGGAGGATCTAATCTGTTCTGACGGTGGCAGTTGGGGTAATCACAGGGCTAGTGACAGAGATATGTAGGGATGCACATCCTAGATGCTTAGTGTTTTGCTCTGAAAGGGACTTTGGAAATCACTTAGTCCAGTGAGTCCCATTTGGTGATCCCATTTTACAGGTGAGCAAATTGAGACCCAGAGAGAAAAAGTGGCAGTTCCAGGTCACAGAGCTTGCTTGTGGTCGAGCTAGAACTAGGACTGAGATTCCCCACTCTGGGGGTCTTTTCAAGGGGCCACACTGATAAGAATAATAAATATTAACAAATAGCATTTATATAAGGATAATTTGAGGAGGAAGAAAGCTTTAAATATTGGGAGTTGGGTGACATAAGGCAAATGTCACTGAATAGTTGGCACCCACACTGGGTCTTAAAGGAAGGCACTTCCTACGTATGGGACCTTAAGAAAGTCGCTTGGAATGGCATGTCCATCCCCAATTCCATTAGGACAAGATGGCACCATGGTCATTCCAAATTCCATCATGTCATCACTTCCTATGACCCTGTAACAAAGGGTCAACGTCCCGATAGGATTGATCCAACATTTTGCAGCACAGGACAATAGGATGTCAGAGCCAGGAAGAAACTTCAAGATCATCTAGTCAAATCTGAACATTATCCAAGTAAGAAATCTAAGGGTCAGGATGGGAAGAGGGCCTAAGTCAGAGGCAGATTCTGCAGAAGAGTCCACGTCCTCTGACTCCTACTTGGTCTGCTATGTTGCATCTTGTGTTCCATCCCCTTTGTCACTGGGAGAGTCTCTGCCAGCCATCCCACATGACTCATGGAAACTAAAGAGGCTTGGTTCTGGGCCAATGAACTTACCTTGTAACAAACTACTCCACAACATTTGAAAAGTTTAGTTACATGAAAATAATCTGATTCGTTGGCATTTATCACAAAACCATAATGCCCCCTCCGTCATATTGACTGTAGCTATGGCTTCATGCATCAAACATTTTCTCCCTAGGGATCAGATTCTGGAAAAGTCAGGCTGGAGCTGGGGGTGGGAGGCCCAGCCCTGAGTGAAACCAGAGAACAGACCTAAAGTGGGAAAGGAGCAGAGCTAGAGCTTGACCTGGGAAATGAGAGAACAATCCAATTCAAGAAAGTCACCAGTTGGTCAGTCAAGAAGCATTCATTAAGCAACTACTTTGTTGTACTGGAAACTGGGAATAGAAAGATAAAAGTGAACACTTGCCCTCAAGGAACTTACAGTTGATTCAGGGGAGAGAGATGCCTGGATATAGAGGCTTATACAGATACCAGGGCATAAGGCAGGGGCGGGGTCATCACTTCTCTTTCTACCTGTCAGCAGCTCTTTTTTCTTATTCATTATACCCTAAGGTCAGTCTTAGAATTGAAGGTAATCAAGGAGTTTGTTAGGATAGATCTACATTAATTACTAAAATCGCAGCACTTTTTTCATTAATTAAACAATTAGTTCTGAGTCCTGTTCAGCTTCTCAGATATCATCCACTTAATGTTAAATATATTTCAGTGTATATGTGAATTTTACATAACACATTTTAAAATTAAGGCATAATCTCATATTTTACAAACTATAATTTTAGTGACGATATATGTGAATTTTATTTTTATTTTTTAACTTATTTAATTTAAATTTAATTTAAAATATTTAATTTTATTAAAGAAATAGGTGGTAGCTAGGTGGCATAGTGGATAGCTATCTGCCTTAGAAAGAACTGAGTTCAAATCCTACCTCAGACTCTTACCAATTGTGTGACCCTGGGAAAGTCACCTTCCCTTTCTTAGTCTCAGTTTCCCTTTATGTATGTGAAATGAGGCTTAAAATTAAGACCTACTTCACAGGTTCATGGCAAAAATCAAATGAGATAATACATGTAAAGACCTTTACAAGACCTAAAACACAGAATGCATGTTAGCTATTAGAAAAAGGAAGAGAACAGTGCCTGCCAACTAAAGGCCAGTGAACTTGACTCCAAATGTTGGGGAAATTCTGGGCTGGATCATTAAAGTGATGACTTGATATCTGTGATGGCCTTTTAGGGAAATGTGGTTGGCCAACATCTACAAAGAGAATTGGTGCTTTCAAAGAGAGAGCATGGCTTCATCAAGCACAGGACATGCCTCAGTTAATTTTTTTTGAGATGTTTACTAAATAAGAAGATGAAAAGAATCCCGGAGATGTAGTTGATTTAAGCAGAACTTTTGGTAGAGTATCTCATGATATTGTCCAGAGTCACATAGCAGCCTTTCAGTGCAGGGCTTTAAGCAAAGGCTAGGTACCCACTGGGGGGTATAGTCTAAATGGAATTCTGGACCAGGCCCAGGTTGGCCCAGAGGTTCTTTATGGCTCCAAGTGTTGTGAAATGGCATCCATACAGATAATGAATGCAAAGAATGAATATCATAGAGGAAAAGGGGTGACCTTGGCGATAAAGTGTTCGAAGAATGTTTGGAAAAAGAGAGAAGCCTTAACTACAGTGATCAAGGTGGGGTTTCAAGCAGGGGTTGAGGGTCAAAGTAATAAAGGGATTTGAACAGATGGAGATAAAGAGAGAGCTGGGGGGATGGCCTATGTGAATGATTAGTGGGTGAAAGATAGACTGTCGAATTTGGCGAACAACTATTTTTTTTCCTGGAACATAGTGCGGTGGAATGAGCTCTTAATGGTTGCTCTGAGTCCTTGTTCCATATGTTGGTGAGGACTTCATTTTTACACTAAACATGTCTCTCTATAAAAAGGGTGGAAACACTCAATTTGGAAAAGATGGCACCACAGATAGCCACATTTGAGTCATTTCATTGGCCTTGGACTTTAGAAGAGAGACCAGGCACAGATAGAGAAGGAAAAATCAAGAGCTGAGAGTCAAGTATATCCCAGGACTTGGTTTGCTGGAAGGAAAGCTTGAATATCTGTGATGGCCTTTTAGGGAAATGTGACCCCAGCAAGGAGAGAACCTTGTGACCCCAGATAGTCTCAGAACAGCGAGGAGTTCCTGGGGCAAACTGCAGAACCCTGAGACAGCAGGATTGAAGATGTAATGGTGGGATCAATGGGAGATGTTTTGGACAAATGGAAGAAATCCTTCATTAAGCCTCTTGGTTGCAGAAGAGTTCCTATACAATGCCCAGTTACTGGATTAAATATATAGTTTTATGATCAAGCAGAAGCTGGAACTGTAGATCAGCAATGGAGAGAAATATAGTGTGAAGGAGCAAATCTAGACCTTGCCTTCTACCAGTACTGTGAGCTCTATGGACTGTGCAGGTCTTACAGTAGGGGTTCAACTTTCTCAGACTGGAGCACTGTTTAGGTGCCTGGGAAAGAACTAAAGGTCACTGAAGCATCAATCCTCTGGCCATGAAGGTGGGGACTGTTTCCTATTCATCTTTGCCTCTCTCACTATGCCTAGAAAGCAATTAATAGATAATTATTTAATTAATGCATGCCAAATATCTTGCTATACATGGGAATGTTTCTTAGTCTTGGACCAAAGCATCACCAAATCATTCCAGTTATGTATGACGCTTGCCAGACATGAAGTGAGGTCTGTAGAAATTAAAAATTCCTCTTTCCTTATGTCAAGGCCAGTAAAGTATTGAAGATGGTTTTCAAGAGCTGGAAAGAGACTTTTGATGTCTGAGAAGAGGACTGGGAAATAGGGAGAAGAGGTATTTGAGTTAAAAAAACTGCCTAAGATCAGAGAATTCAAAGGTGATAGGATCAGCTCAGTTCAGTCTCCTTATTTTATCCATAAGAAGAAACTCATCCACTCATTCATTCATCCATTCACTCATGCATCCATTCATCCAACACATACCTCTTGGGAGCCTGTGGCCTCATAGCTGATTGCTTAATGATCAGCCCACATCTATGAGAGACAGAAAGCCTTTACCAGTCCAGCCAGTTGCCAGCCTACAGTAATGGACCTGCATCATTTTTTTTGGTAGAAGCAAAGTCTTTGATGTCTCATTTTTGTGCTGTATCCACTCATGACCTTGGCAGCAACAGCCCAAGTGTGGGATTCTTTCATGTCAGCTCCTCAATGAGAGTCAGGGAGCAATCTAGGGCTGTCAGTTCCAGCCATGGCCCCACAGCTTCCTTTTCATGCCCATTCTACCAGAGGACAGGGCCAGCTGCCACTCCCCTTTCATCGGGGCCACTTCTGGGGCTACTGTAAAAAGAGGTGTGTGTGTGTGTGTGTGTGTAGGATGGGGAATTAATAATAGAAAAGAATTCCTTTTCCCCTCTCCCCTTATGCCGCTCTCCTCTAGCCCCCTGAAAGAAAGTTACTGTTTTTAAAGAAATTATACCACTTGACCACAGCTAGGAAAGCGAATGTTTTGGGTTTGTAACACTCTGAATGCTTTCCTCTTTGCGCATCTGAAATAAATTTCCCTCTTACCAGCAAGCCAAAACCAGCTCTCTCAATGGGGACTTTGTGGTTAAAATAACATTCAAAAGCAATGCAGTGTTGTTTCAGGGTTTTATTTAATTGAAGGAAATGGAAGGAAAATTGCTACAATTGGGTTCAGAGCTAAGTCTGTTTCCTTTCCTACAACAAGTTATAATAGTGACTGCCCAGAGACCTAGTTGGGCAGGACATGGTTAGATGGTAACGACACCTCAGATGTCTACAGCTTTTGTCTAAGCTATCATTGCAATGAGCTGACCATCCTCAGATCACAGATTTCTAGCTGGAAGGAGCCTCAGAGGTCATCTAATAGAACCTCCTCATTTTACAGAGGAGGAAACTGAGACCCAGGAAAATTCAGTGATTTAAACACAGCTCCTCTAACTCCAAATCTGCCATACTTTCCCCTGAACTGTGATCTTAGAGCTATTAAATCCTAGAGCTAAGATTAAAAACCAGGTCCTTCCTGACTCTATGGTCACTTAGAATGTTCTTTTTAAAAAATGAACCATATATGACCATTTCCACACCCAGAGAAGATTAGGAAATGAGGACTGTCAATGAAATGCTTCTTATTCCCAATGGTCTCCTATCCAAATAAAAACCTTATCTTCTAACAAAAGTATCAGGCACTTCTCTCAGCCAAGGAGGAACGATGCCTCTGGCAGGGGCCAAACTGAAAGGAAGAAATATTCTAGTGTGCTAAGGAACACTGCTCACTGGTAGCAGCTTCAGTGTTCCAGGCTACAAAATTGTGTTTTTTTAAATAACATTTCAGGGCTGCTTAGAATATACAGTCAATCAGCAGCATTCTATTGCAACTTAGGATGGATAAGTATAGTTTTTCATTGGAGACGGGTTAGAGGAAGGTAGAGTCAGTGAAAGAAAGAAGGGGGCTTTTGGGAGAATATTTGCCAAGCAGCTGGCATGGTTTATTATATAAATTAGAAGATATCTCCTGCTCAAAGGAAAAAGACAAAGGGAGGTGACCAAACACTTTTACAGTTGTTAAAGAAGTCTAAGGGGTGGACAGGTGGCTCAGCAAGTAAGAGCACCGGCTCCAGTGTCGGGATGACCTGGGGATCAAATCCGGGCTCAGATACTTAGCACCACACCCAGAAATAACTGGCCGTGTAACCTTGAGCAAGTTACTTAAGCCCAATTGCTTTAAAAAAAAGTCTATTCAGACAAATCTGCAGGTGTCTCTTATCCAATGATAATACAAAGTTGTTACAACAGTGGAAAGAAGAAAAAAAAGTGCTTGCTGTGTGCCAAGCACAAGGCTAAGTGCTTTACAGATATTATTTCAATTGAGCTTCACAGCAGCCCTGGGAGGTAGGCACTGTTTTTATCCCCATTTTACAGTTGAGGAAACTGAGGTAGACAGAGGTTAATTGACTTACCCAAGGTCACACAGCTAATAAATGTCTGAGGTCAGATTTCAATTTGGATCTTCCTGACTCTGGTCCTGGTGGTCTATCCACTGTGCCACCTAGCTGTCCTGGTGGATGCAATCATTTACTTTGCTGCATCCTTTCATAGTTTGTTGCAGCTTATTTCTCCTTTGAGTAGTTGAGGACTTTCCACTATTAGATCACCATGTTGTTTGGGGATCAGTCTATCAAGATGTAAAATGATTGTGATCCCCTGCAATAGCTAAGTCCTCTTTGGAAAGGTACATTTTGTTCTGTTACTGTAGGACACAGTCCCCATCCTGCCTCCACCAAGAGCTAGGCACAGGTTTCACTATTAATCCTGGCCTTGTGGTCAGTCATTATGCTGAGCAGAGCTCATGTATCTTTTCCTTTCCAATGCTGTTACTGTGTAAATAGTTTTGGTTCTGCTTACTTCATGCTGTGTCAGTTCATACAAGTCTTCTCAGGTTTCACTGAAGTCATCCCACTCATTATTTCTTATGGTACAATAGTATTCGATTTCATCTATATACCATAATTTGTTCAGCCCCTCTCCAATTTACAAGCTCTCCCCTTAGATTCCAATTCTTTGGTAGAACAAAAAGTGTTGTGATATTTTTGTACATATGGGTCCTTTCTCCATGAGGAAAAGATGAGATCATTGTTGTGAAATGCCTGGTACACAGTAAGCACTATATAAACATTAGTTATTATTAGTACTAACTTTTTCCCTTTCGATTTTAGCTGCATTGCTTTTGCTTGTGTAAAAATGTGAGTTTTATGTCATCAGAACTGTCCATTTTCTTTCCTTGATCGTCCCTCTGACTCTTTGCTTGGTCAGTGATCCTTCCCCTTTCCTTCCTTGTTCTTTTGTTTTGTTTTTTTAGGATCTAAATGAAGCTCTTGGCTTTGCATTTCCTGGCCTCTATGGATCATGTAGTCAGCAGAACTAGAAGAGAGAACTGTGATTAATCCACTTCAGAATGACAGTGTAACTACAGATACTGTGCACAATGAAACCTCTTACAAATATGTGTGTATACATGTGTGAACTGTTTGCTATGTCTCCCAGCTCTTCTGTAAATCTGATGCAATCATCATTGGTGTCTTTATCTAAGTCTCAGTTGAAAATGTCAGATATCCCAGGGCTGAGCACAGATGCCCGGGGCATTTCAGAAGACACTTCCTTCCTTGGTGATGCCGAACCAGCCATTTTGCCAGTTTTGAATATTTAGAAAGCACTTGCACACACACATGACATATCAATACATATTATATGTAGATATTTATGTATTTTTGTCTGGATCTGTTTTTATTGGTAGAGGGAATCCCAGTGAGGAACTCCTTTCATCACTACAGATAGCACCCACTCTGCAACTTATAGTCTAAGAGAATCTAAGAGACACTGACTAGTTAGGAGGTAACATGAGGTGGCAGGTGAAGAGCTGCCTTCAGGGAAAGATCCTGGTTTGAATTCACCCTCCGATATATACTGGCTATGTGACCCTGGGCACTCACACATATCTCAGTAAATGCTTACTGACTATACACAATAGGTACTATATGTATACATTGGATGGGACTTTGCAAATTTCTTCTTGGAGGAACTTCCCATGAAGAAATGGAGATCTGAGGGTCAAGTAACAGGATGAAGGGATTCTCATTCATTCCATATAAGAATAAGTCAAAGGTTTTGGGGATATTTATCTGGAAGAGGAGAAAGACTCAGGGGAGAAGTGGTAGCTATCTTTAAGTGTTTGGAGGGCACAAGTGAGCATATGGAAGAGGGACTGGACCTGTTGTGCTTGGCCCTAGAAGGACTAACCAGGAGCAGCAGGTGGAGTGTTCATAGGGAAAAATGGAGGCTTGATATCAGAAAAAACCTTCTTAACAATGAGAGTTGTCCCGAAGTGGGATGGGCTTTCTGAGGAGATAGTGGGCTCCCTCTCACTCAAGGCTGTCATGCAAGGTAGAGATGAGATGACCAGTTGCTGGATGTGTTGTGATGGTCTCCATTGATATCCTCGCAAGGTCAAGAGAACCCAAGGTAGACCCCAAGTACATTGGTTGGATGCTCAGTAGCAAAGTTAGGGGAAGATGTGCACACATCTCACAGGATGGACTGCTATCTGCATTGCTGGGGGGTGGGGGTCATACAAACCAGAGGTGGTAACAAGCAAGGACCACCAGGAGACACTGTGGGAGAGAGGGAACAGCACCGACTGAGGGGCAGGGCATCTGAGCTGGGTCCTAGCTCTGCTTCCAATCCATGTGTGGCCTTGGGCAAGTCATTACTTAGGTTTTTGTAGTAACTCATCCCCTCCCAGTCCCATGTCTCACACCCTCTTTCCATCTCTAGTCCAGGGAATTGTTATGAAAACATCACCACCATTCTTGGAAAAAACAAATTAATTGATTGCCAGTGGCTCCACTCACCATTTCTGGAACTCTGTGGGGAAGTCATCCCTCTCTGGCAACTGCATTGTCTTCTTTTATTAGATTGCAAACTCATCGAGGGCAGGAACTCCCTGTTGTTGGTATGTCTAGCACTTAGTAAAGTGCTTGGTCCAGAGTTCAAATACTTAATACATGCCTTTTCATTTATTTATCTATTTATTCATTCACTAGAAGGAATCTGAGAGCAGTGACTCTAACCTCTCTTTATGTAGATGGAGAAATGGAGACTCGGATAGTGATTTATGATTTGCCCCCAGGCATATGTTGGGATTTGAACTAGAATCTGCCGACTCCAAATGCAGCGTTCTTGCCACCACATTGTAGACCTCAGTTTCTTCATCTGTACAACGAGTGGACTAGACTGAATGATAGCTATCTAAGACCTCTACTAACCATACCTGAACTGATGAATCTAGATTTCACAGGGCGTTACTGTGAGTAATGGGTGGAAGGTCCCAAGAAGCAGATTAAGTTTGATGTCAGGAAAAACTTCCTATAAGTTAGAGCTAACTTAGATTGGAATGGTGACTTCAGGAGGCCCTAAAGCCATGAATGATTGACTACTTAGAATGAATGTTTTACATGGTGTTCTTGTTTTAGGACACGTTGGACCAAATGCCACCAAGGTCCTTTGATTCAATCCAGCTTAAATCAACAGGTGGCTACTATGACTCTATTATGTGCCAGGCATTGGGCTAGATGCTGGGGATATAAGTCCCTGCCCCCAGGGAGCTTGCTTTCTAATGGACCTCCTCCTCAGACTACATTCTCCTCTTTCTGAAGTAACCCTTGGAGCCCCTAGGGCTGTGGTGTCTCTCTGATGCTGTCTTCTCCCAAACTTGCCCCTCCTGTCTGCCACAAAGATGCCACAAGGAGGAACTGAGGAAATGAGGGCCTTGTGTGGAAGAGTCTGTTCATCCTGTAAACCTCTTCTTCCTTCCTCTGTTCTCCTGAGGTCATAGAGCGTGGGCCAAGTTCAGTTGCTTGTGGTTTGGAGGAAAAAAAATGCACACACTGACAAAATCGTAGAAGCTAAATTATACAGAATGGAAACCCAATGACTCTCCTGTCTGACATGATGATCTTTGATCTAAGAGACGCTCCCAAGAGATTGAGGAAGCCAGTCACAAAAGAAGAGGAAACGTTCATTTTGGTCCCATTCAGCACATCCGGGGAGATGGAATTATTCGTCATGCAGCAAAATGGAACCGGTGCCCAAACCACTGGCATGCACACTTGGGGAAGAGATTCATGCAAGCCTGGAATCCCAGAATGGGGAGGTGCCTGCCAAGCCAGGTCCTCCTTACGCAAGAATGGCCCCTGTGACTTCCCACTTCAGCCTTTGTTGGGAGCGATCCAGAGAGGGGGACCCATGAGCTCCAGGGCGCTCTGATCTGCTTTAGTACAGCTCCCATTATTGGAGAGACATCAAGTCTAATTTTGCTTCTTTGCTATGTCCATCCAATGTTCCTCATTCTGCCCTCTGAAACCATGAAGAATACGTATGGAATAATGACTTTTCTTGATGACAGCCCTAGCAAAACCTGAAGACAGCCAGTATGTGTCCTCAGAGTTTGTTCTTCTCCGTGTTAAATATCCTTAGTTACTGCCCCTGACTATGATGCTAAGAAAACAAGTCCCTTTACTATCCTGGCTTCCATCCTCTCGATACTCCCTGGCTTATTAATGTCCTCTCTAAAATATGGCACCCAGAACTCAACATTCCTGCTGTGGTCTGAGCCAGGCAGAGCGCCGTGGGACTCACCTCTGTGCTTCATTTAATCTAAGATCACGTTAGCTTTCTTGGATGCCTGATCTCACAACTTATCCAGGGGCCAGGGTCACACAACTAGTAGATGTTCCAGGCCAGAGTTTTTGACTCCAGGATAGAGATCTTAACTCCCCCCCCCACCCCCCTCTCTCTCCCTACACATCTTTTCTTACTGGCTTCTTCCAAGCCCAGATAAAATCCTACCTTCTATAGGGAGACTTTTCTGATGCCCCTGATTGCTAGTGTCTTCATTATCACCACTTTAGCATGTATATAGCATGTATCATGAACAAACATGCTATATGCAAGATGAACTGGTGGTAACTGAGGGAAGGCTGCATGCTGTCTTCCCCATTGAATTACGAGCTCCTTCAGAGCAAGGATTGTCTTTTTCTCTCCTTTGTATCTTTAGTGCTTAGCACACTGTCTGGTGCATAGTAGGTGCTTCATAAATGTTTATTGAGTGACTGACTGCTATTAAGCATTGAGTATATAAATAGAAAAAATAGTACATAAACATGAATAGAAAAAAAAACACCCCACTTCCATCTGTCAAGGATCTCACACTCTAATTGGGGAAAGATAGTATGTAAAAGAAAAGTCAGCTCCTGGACAAATGGAAAGATCTGGGAGTCCTAAGAATGCTGCAATGGGGCAGGTGGCAAGGCCCAAAAGTGACTGTTCCCATAACTCATCTACTTCTTTTATTGAAAAATGTAGCAAATAATCTTGATGCTTAATAATACAGTTCAAGGTCTGTAGGAGGGATTCTTCTTTTCATTCCTCCTTTTCCCCCATTATTTCCCTTGAGATTCAAAGACCTTTTTGTTCCTCCAAAGAATTTTATTATTATTTTAACTGGTTGTATAACATATTATTCTACCCTTGTGAGAGGATCGCAAGAAGCAGGAACTCTGACTGGGGAATGTCAGAAAGGTCTTGGGAGGAGGTCTTGAAAAATTCTCTCTCTTTCTCTTTCTCATCTACCTATGTCTATATCCATATTCGTATACACATCATACTATTTATCCATAATCAATCTAGCTTTCATTTATCTGTTATCTATTATCAGCCTCTATCATCTGCCTGTTATTGATCTATCTCATCCATTGCCTATAAATCAATCTCACATTTATCTGTTATCTATTGTCTTTCTCATCTTATCAATCAATCTGCCTATCTACCTATCATCTATCTATCTATCTATCTATCTATCTATCTATCTATCTATCTATC
>NW_027186352.1:11961990-11988758 GCF_028583685.1 Petaurus breviceps papuanus
ATCTATCTATCTATCTATCTATCTATCTATCTATCTATCTATCTATCTATCTGTCTGTCTGTCTGTCTGTCTGTCTGTCTGTCTGTCTGTCTGTCTGTCTGTCTGTCTGTCTATCTACCTATCATATTTTCAACCTTACAACACTTAAAGCCATAAGCACTTCCATATATAATGAGCATAAAAAGAGGAATGCTGATGAAAGCATAAATCTTTATATGTCTAGCTTTTTAAAATAGTACACAATAAATTCAACATGTTAATTTAAAAACTCTTACTTGCCTTTCTTTTCTTGATTTCTTTTTGTTTGTGCATTTGAAAAATGCTTCAGTGACCTTCATTTATTTCTTTTCTGTGTTTTTTTTATCACTATCACTAATCCCCTTCTCCCTCTTAAATCCCTGCTCTCTTCTCCCTCAACAAAAATTTCAAAATCCTTGTAACAAGTTAGTATAGTGAAACAAAACAAATCTACATGTTGGTTATTCCTGAAGATGTCAGTCTCATTCTACATCTGGAAACTGTCACTTCTCTATTAGGAGTTTGGGGGCATATTTTTTCAACAACCTTTCTGGAGTCGGGTTTGTCATTGGTTCAGAGATCTTAAGTTTTTCTTTCTTTTTTCTTTTAAAATTTTCATGTATTTATTTTTAACATTCATTTAATTTTTTTTGAATTTTGAGTTCTATTTCTCCACCCCATCACTTCCCTACCCATTTAGAAGGCAAGAAATGTGATATCAGCTATATATGTGAAATCATGCAAAACGTGTTTCCATATTAACCATGTTGCAAAAAAAGCAAGGCAAAAAAGTGAAAAAATATTCTTCAATCTGCACTCAGATTCCAGCAGTTTTTTTTGGAGGAGGAGAGCATGTTTTATCTGTCCTTCAGAACTGTCTTGTATCATTGTATTGAGATCATCATACAATATTGCTACGACTGCATACAATGCTCTGGTTCTACTCACTTTACTTTGCACCAGTTCATGCAAATCTTTCCAAGTTTTTTCTGAAACCATCCTGCTCATTTTTTCTTATAGCAAAATAGTATTCCATTGCACTCATATATCACAATTCAGCTATTCCCCAATTGAGAGGCATCCCCTCAATTTCCAGTTCTTTGCCACCACAAAGAGTTGCTATAAATATTTTTGTATTTATAGGCCATTTTCCTTTTTCCTTGATCTCTTTGGGGTACAGATCTGATAGTGGGCTAGGAAAAAGGGTATGCGCAGTTTTACAGCCCTTTGGGCATAGATCAAAATTTCTTTCCAGAATGGTTGGGTCAGTTCACAACTCTACCAATAGTGCATTAGAGTTCCAATTTTTTCACATGCCCTTCAACATTTGTAATTTTCCTTTTCTACCATGTTAACTGATCTGATAGGTGTGAGTTCGTACCTCAGAGTTGTTTTAATTTGAATTTCTTTAGTCAATAGTGATTTAGAGCATTTTTATATGACTAAGTAACTTTGATTTATTTTTCTCAAAAACTGCCTGTTCATCTCCTTTGACGAGTGTGTGTGTGTGTGTGTGTGTGTGTGTGAAATGAGACTTTTATAAAAGAAACAGTGTAAAAATTTCCCCCAGTTTTCTGCTTTCTTTTGAATTTTAGCTGTGTTGATTTGGTTTGTGCAAATCCTTCTTAATTTCATGTAATCAAAATTATCTATTTTACATCCCATGATCCTTCTCTGTCTCTTATTTGGTCACAAATTATTCCCTTATCCATTCTCTCCTAGTTTGATTATGATATCACCCTTTATGTCTAAATTATCTACCCATTTTGACTTTATCTTGTACATATACAGCGTGAAGTTGATCTATAGCTAGTTTTTGCCAAACTGCTTTCTAGTTTTCCAGGAATTTTCATCAAATAGTGAGTTCTTGTTCCCAAAGCTTGGATTTTGGGGTTTATCAAACACCAGATTACTATGGTAATTTGTTACTGTGCATTGTGTAGCTTATCTAGTCCACTGAATCATGCCTCTATTTCTTAGCCAATACCAGGTTATTGTCATGATTGCTGCTGTTGCTATTGTTTGATCATTTCAGTTGCATCTGACTCCTCATGACCCTATTAAAGGGTTTTCTTGGCAAAGATACTGGAGTGGTTTGCCATTTCCTTCTCCAGGTCATTTTACAGATGAGGAAATGAAGTAATCAGAGTTAAGTGACTTGTCCAGGGTCACACAGCTAGAAAGTTTATGAGATTTAATTTGAACTCAGGAAGATGAGTCTTCCTGACTTCAGACTCAGTACTCTATCCACTACACTGCCTAGTTGATCACCACTTTGTAATACAGTTTAAAATCTGGTACTTCTAGACTGTCTTCCTTCACGTTTTTTCATTGATTCTTTTGATACTCTTGACTTTTTGTTCTTCCAGATGAATTTTATCATTTTTATATCTCTATAAAATAATTCTTTGGTAGTTATATTGGTATGACACTGAGTAAGTAAATTAATTTAGATAGAATTGGCATGTTTATTCTATTGACTTGGCCTACCCATGAACAATTAATATTTCTAGTACAGTACTGAATAAAAGTGATGATATTGGGCATCCCTGCTTCACACCTGATCTTCTTGGGAAGACTTCTAACTTTTCTCCATTACAGATAATGCTTGTTGATGGTTTTAGATAGATACTACTTATCATTTAAAGGAAAACTCCATTTATTCCTATGCTTTCCAGTGATTTAAAAAAAAATTGTAATGAGGGTTGTATTTTGTCAAAAAACTTTTTTTTCTGCATCTATTGAGACAATCTTATGATTTTTGTTTTTTGTCAAATAAGGTCAATTATGCTGAAAGTTTTCCTAGTATGGAACCAGCCCTGTATTCTTAGTATAAATCCCACGTGGTCATACTGTATTTTCCTTGTGATATATAGCTATAATAATCTCCTTGATAGTATTTTATTTAAGAATTTGCATCAATATTCATCAGAGAAATTGGCATATATTTTTCCTTCTCTGTTTTTCCTTTTCTTGGTTTAGATATCAGCACCATATTAATGTCATGAAAGAAATTTGGTAGGACTCCTTGTTTTCCTGGTTTTTTTTTTCCAAATAGTCTATATAGTGTTGGAATTAATTGATCTTTAAATCTTTGGTAGAATTCACTTGTGAATCCAGCTGACCCTGGGATTTTTTCTTAGGGAGATCATTGATAACATGTTTAATTTCTTTCACTAAGTATTTAAGTATTCTATTCCCCCATATATTAATCTGGGAAATTTATATTTTTGTAAATATTCATCCATTTCATTTGGATTGTCAAATTTATTGGCATACAATCAAGCAAATGAGCTCTTAATAATTGCTTTAATTTCATCCTCATTGATAGTGAATTATCCTTTTAATTGTTGATACTAGTCATTTGGTTTTCTTTTTTATTTTTAAAAATAATTAATTATATTTTAATTATTTAATTTTAAGCTATTATATATAATTTAAATTAATTATATTAATAATAATTTAAAAATTAACTAATGTCTTATCTTTTTTTATCAAATGCTTTATTAACTTCTAGTTTACATCATTTATTTATGCAACTTTTTGAGTTACAAATTTTCTTCCTCTTTTTCCCTTACCCACCAGCCCAAAATAGCGATGCCACTCTCCCATATCTTCTCCCATACCCCCTCTGACTTTTCATTAGGGCATGGTGGATCTCTATGCCCCAGTGCCTGTATATCTTATTTCCCAGTTAAATGTAAAATAATATTAATCATAGTAAATATATATATTTAAACATTTGGCTTTAAAACTTTAAATTCCAGATTCATTCCCTTCCTCCCTTGTCACCCACCCTTACTGGGAAGATAAGCAATTCAATATAGGTTGTACATGTGTAGCTATGCAAAACATTTCCATAATGGATATATTGTGAAAGACTGATTATATTTCCCTCCCTCCTATCCCACCTTCCACTTCTTCTATTCTCTACTTTGATCCTGTCCCTTTTCAAAAGTGGGTGCTTCCAACTTCACTCCCCCCAGCCTGCCCTCCCTTCCATCATCACCCCTCTCATCCCCCCCACCCTCTTGTAGGGTGAGATACCCTATTTAGTGTGTATATCATTCCCTCCCTGAGCCAAATTCAATGAGAATAAGGTTGATCCATTCCCTTTTGCCTTCCTATTCTTCCCCTCCATTGTAGCCATTTTCCCTTCCTCTTCTATATGAGATAGTTTACCCCATTCTGTCTCTCCCCATCTCCTCTTATTATATTCCTCTCTCATCTCAATTTCACCTTTCAAGTATCATCCCTTCCTATTTAATTGGTCCTGTGCCCTCTATCTATGTATACCTGTACACATATATACACACATTCACATATGTATTCATATGCGCATATACCCTCCTGTATAGTCATATATGTGTATGTATACACACACGCATACACACACACACACACACATATATATATATATATATGTACATTTCTAATCCCTTCAACTATTCTCATACTGAGAAAAATTTCATCAGTTACAATTACCATTTTTCCATGTAGGAATGTTAATAGTTCAACTTTGATAAGTTCCTTTTGATTTCTTTTCCCTGTTTACCTTCTCATGCTTCTCTTGCTTCTTGTATCTGAATGTCAAATTTTCTATTCAACTCTGGTTTTTTCATCAAGAATGCTTGAAAGTCCTGTATTCCACTGAATGACCATATTTTCTCCTGAAACATGATACTCAGTTTTTCTGGGCAGGTAATTCTTGGTTTTAATCCCAGCTCATTTGAACTCTGGAATAGCATATTCTAAGCCCTTTGATCCCTCAGTGCAGAAGCTGGCAGATCCTGTGTTATCTTGATTGTGCTTCCACAATATTCAAATTGTTTCTTCCTGGCTGCTTGTAATATTTTCTCCTTGATCTGAGAATTCCGGAACCTGACTATAATATTCTTAGGAGTTTTCTTTTTTGGGATCTTTTTCAGGAGGTGATTGGTGGATTCTTTCAATCTCTATTTTGCCATCTGGTTCTAAAACATCAGGGCAATTTTCCTTGAGAATTTCTTTTTAAAAAATTTTTTTGGTCTTTATTAATTTGTTTGTTTACTTTTAGTTTACAGGATTTAGTTCCACAATTCCTTGAGTTTTAAATTTTCTTTCCCTCCCTCCCCTTGCCCCCACCATGGCGGCATACAATCAAGTAAAGGATCTGCAAATACTTTCACATTAGACATTAGTCAGGTTATAAAGAAGGATTGTATCAGATGAAATGAACAATGGGAAAGAGGAAACAAAATCAAACAAGAAAAAGAGCAGGTATTTTGCTTCAATCTGGGTTCAAACTCAGTTCTTTCTCTGTATGTAGATATCTTTCTCCATCATGAGGCTCTTGGGGTTAACTTATAGCCCGAATTGCTGAGAAGAGTCCAGTCTATCAAAGTTGGTCATCACAATATGTTGTATATGTAATTGTGTACAAATCCCTCCTGGCTCTACACTTCTCACTCAGCATCAGTTCATATAAGCCTCTCCAGGTAAATATGAAGTCCATCTGCTCCTCATTTCTTATAGCACAATAATATTTTATTACATGCATATACCACAACTTGTTCAGCCATTCCCCAATTGATGAGCATCCCTTAATTTCCAATTCTTTGTCACCACAAAAAGAGCTGCTATAAATATTTTTTGTACATATGGGTCTTCCTTCCACTTCTATGATCTCTTTGGGATACAACCCTAGAAGTGGTATTGCTGGTTCAAAGGGTATGAAATTATTTATAGCCCTTTGGGCATAATTTCAGATTGCTCTCCAGAATGGTTGGATCAGTTCACAACTCCACCAGCAATGCCTCAATGTTCCAATTTTTCCACATCCTCTCCAGTATTTGTCATTTTCCTGTTTTGTCATCTTAGCCAATCTGGTGAGATGTGGTACCTCAGAGTTGTTTTGATTTGCATTTCTCTAATCAATAGTGATTTAGAGCATTTTTTCATATGCTTATAGATATCTTTAATTTCTTCCTCTGAAAACTGCCTGTTCATATCCTTTGGCCATTTATCAATTGGGAAATGACTTGTCTTCTTGTAGATTTGACTCAATTCTCTGTATATTTGAGAAATGAGTCCTTTATCAGAGACATAGGTTGTAAACATTTCCCCCCCCAATTTTCCACTTCCCTCCTAATCTTGGTTACATTAGCTTTGTTTGTACAGAAAATTTTCAATTTAATGTAATCAAAATTATCCATTCTGCATTTTATAATGCTCTCTAATTCTTGTTTGGTCATAAAGTCTTTCCCTCTCCACAAATCTGAGGAGGTAAACTATTCCTTGCTTTCCCAGATTGCTTACAGTATCAGCCTTAGATTACTTAGATTACTTAGATTGCATACTTAGATCATGCACCCATTTAGACTTGATTTTGATATATGGTGTTAGATAATGGTCTATGCCCAATTTCTGCCATACTATATTCTAGTTTTTCCAGCAGTTTTTGCCAAATAGTGCATTCTTATCCCCAAAACTGAGTTCTTTGGGTTTATCAAACAGTAGATTACTATAGTCATTGACTATTGAGTCTTGTGTACCCAATCTATTCCATTGATCCACTACTCTATTCCTCAGCCAGTACCAAGCAGTTTTGATAACTGCTGCTTTATAATACAGATTAAAATCTAGTATAGCTAGTCCACCTTCCCTAGGATTTCTTTTCTTCAATTCCCTTGATATTCTGGGCCTTTTGTTCTTCCAAATGAATTTTGTTACTATTTTTTTCTAGCTCTATAAAGTAGTTTTTTGGTAAATTGATTGGTATGGCACTAAATATATAGTAAGTCCATCTGTCCCTGGAGATTTTTTCTTAGGGAGTTCACTGATGGCTTGTTCAATTTCTTTTTCTGAGATGGAGTTATTTAAGTAATTTACTTCCTCGTCAGTTAATCTGGGCAATTTATATTTTTGTAAATATTCATCCATTTCACCAAGATTGTCAAATTTATGTGCCTATAATCTGGCAAAATAATTCCTAATTATTGTTTTAATTTCCTCTTCATTGGAGATAGATTTACCGTTTTCATTTTTAATACTCATAATTTGGTTTTCTTCCTTCTTTTTTTCATCATATTGACTAAGGGTCTGTCAATTTTATTGGTTTTATGCATGGGCTCATTCCAATCACATTTAAGATTACTAATTATGCATTTTCACCCATTCTGTTTCCCTCCTGTTTATCCTTCTCTTTCTTTCTTTTTACCCTTTTCCTACTCAAAAGTCTGCTTTGCTTCTGACCACTGTCTCACTTATTCCACCCCTCCTTCTATCACCATCCCTTTTCTCTTATGCCCTTCCTCTCCTGCTCCCTTGTTGAATAAGAGACTTCTTTATCCCATTAAGTTTGTAAGTTACTCACTCTTTGAACCCATTCCAATGAGAACGAGGTTCAAGAATTGCCCTACACCCTCTCCCCATTTCTCTTTATACTGTGAAAGCTCTGCCTTGCTTGCTTCATTTACATGAGATAATTTTACTATTCTTTCTCTCCCCCCTCCTTTTTTCCAGTACATCTTTCTTTTTCACTCATTAATTTTTTTAGATTATCTCCTCATCATCTCATCATTCAACTTGCACCTATTTTCCCTGTCTATGCAGATTCCTTCTAACTGCCCTAAGAAGATAAAGTTCTTAAGAATTACAAGCAAAATCTTCCTACATAGGAATGTAAACTGTTTAATATTATTGATTCCCTTATAATTTCTCTTTCATGTTTACCTTTTATGCTTCTCTTGAGTCTTGTATTTGAAAGTGAAATGGTCTTTTTTTTTTATCAAGAATGCTCAAAAATCCTCTCAGTTTTGCTGGATAGGTTATTTTTGGTTATAATCCTAGCTCTTTTGTCTTTCAAATTATCATATTCCAAGCCTTCCACTCCTTTTATATGGAAGCTGCTAAATCTGGTGTGATTCTAATGATGGCTCTATGATATTTGAACTATTTCTTTCTGATTGCTTGCAATATTTTCTCTTTGACCATGGAGGTCTGGAATTTAGCTATAATATTCCTGGGAGTTTTCACTTTGGAATCTCTTTCAGGAGGTGATCAGTGGATTCTTTTCATTTCCATTTTACCCTGTGGTTCTAGGATATCAGGGCAGTTTTCCTTTATAGAAATATGATGTTTAGTCTCTTTTTTTGGTCATGGCTTTTAGATAGTTCAATAATTCTTAAATGATCCCTTCTCCAGCTCTATCTAGGTCAGTTGTTTTTCCAGTGAGATATTTCACATTTTTCTATTTTTCATTTTTTTGTATTTATTTTATTCCTTCTTAATGTCTCATGGAGTCATAGCTTCCACTTGCCCAATTCTAATTTTTAAGGATTTTTTTCTTCATTGGATTTTTGTGCCTCTTTTACCATTTGACCAATTCTGTTTTTTAAGGTGTTATTTTCTTTAGCATTTTTTTCTCCTCTTTTACTAAACTGTTAGTTCTCTCTTCAAAATTTCCTCTTTCACTATCAATTCTTTCCCCAATTTTTCCTCCCCTTATTTGGTTTTTAAAATCCTTTCTGAGCTCTTCCAAAAATTCTTATTAGGTTTGTGGAAAATTCATAGTTTTTCCTTTGAGGCTTTGCTTGTAGTAATATCGACACTGATTTTTTTTTCTTGTGAGTTTGTGTCTTGATCTTCCTTTTGATCATAACAGATTTTTATGGTCAGGTTCTTTTTTGTTGTTTTCTCATTTTCAAGGATATTTCTTAACTTTTAACTTTATGTTTAATTTGGACTCTGCTACTGGGTTGGACAGCACACTGCTTCAAGCTTCAGGATTTTTTCCTGTTATTTTCAGAGTCACTTCAGGTGGTCTATATGCTTTTGGTGCTTCCAAGGTAGTTATGATCTAAGAAGAGGTGTGGTCACTGTTCTGTGCCTAAGAAGGAATCCTGCTCCACTGCAGCCTTGAGTGCTTGTACTCTTCTTGGCCATGGAATTGCGCTCAGGTCTCCTGCTCTTCTTCAGTCGCAAGTACTAGCGCCCCTTTATGCCTTATGACTGAGATCAGGGCCTTGGAAGGTGACATTGGAAGCATCATGAGGGCAGGCACTAAGCGCACATTCCCTCACATCTCTCTCAAAACCCAAATCAGTTCTAATCAGACAGCAGGAATTCAGAAAATACCTTGTTTTCAAATAAACAAAGCTTCTTAGCTTTTGTTAGAGCTAAAGGGACTTCGGAGATCATTTCAGTTCCTCCCACTTTGCACATGAGGAAACAGGACAAGTAGGAGGCGTCACAAGATCTCAGAGCTAGGGCAGGAAGGAAGCTCAGACACTCTGCAGTGTAACCTGTTCTTGTACGCAGAAGGAAACTGAGGCCCAGGGACAGTCCAGCTGGCCCAAGTTCACTCAGGCAGTAAATGGCAGAGCCAGGATATGAATCAAATCCATGCATTGGTCCGCTGCATCCTGCTTTCTGGGTTTAGCTTGGCCACCAATATTATCTAAGGAAACTTCAGTGGGGAAGAATTGCTGTTAGAATCATTTAGTGCTTTAATTTCGCGCGATACTAGAAATAATGCCAGATTGGAGGTGAAAAGACTTGGGTTTGGTTCCCAACCCTGTTGTCTACTCTCTATTTGGCTTTAGGCAAGTGATTTCATCTCTCTGGGCCTCAGTTTCCTTATCTGTAAAACAAGGGAGTTGGATTAATGGTCACTGATGTTCCTTCTTGTTCTAGGTCTTGATCTTATGATCTCAGATCACTTCACTTTTTAGTTGACCTCAGTTTCCTCATCTATAAAATGAGGTGTTTGCACTATAACAAGAGTTATTAATCTTTTTTTGGATCCTAGACACCTTTGACAACCTGGTGAAGTATAATCTCCTACTCAGAAAAAAATAGATTTTCAAATGCAGAAAATAAAATACGTAATATTACAGAGGAGATGAATATGTTGAAGTATAGTTAGCAGGACTGTGGGAGGACGATGTTTACTAGAACCTAGAAGAGCCAGATACCACACAAACACCCCAATAAAATTTAAAGATGCACCATTAATGATCAAAATAAGGAGATTCAGCTCCACCCAACCCAGGACATGCACAACAGGACCACAGGAATGCTGTAAAAACCCAGAAATAAATAAGATGGGATAGGTTAAAATGCATGTGCTAACAAAGCAGATAATTTAGAAGGAATGTCAAATGCTTTAAAAATTATAAAACACCCAGACTAACAAAAAAGGAATTAGGTTTTTTAAATAACCCAGCATCAGAAAAAGAAATTGAATAAGTCATAAATAAACTTCCAAAGGGGCAGGAACTCAAGTAAATATCAAACACTCAGAGGATAATTAATTCCAAAATTACACAAACTATTAGCAATAATAGAAAATGAAAGGACTTTACAATCTCTTCCTCTGATATAAATATTGTGTTGCTATCTAAACCAGGATCCCAGACCTTCTGGAAGGTCCCAGCTTCCTCTTGACTAGGAGGAAAGCATCCCCTGGAGGATGAATCTGAAGACATTAGATGAGGGCCCGCTTCTGCTTTAGCCCCAGATGTGGTCTCTTGGACACACATTAAAGCTTCCTAAAGGGAAGTGATTTCAGGAAGAATTGAAGATGGAAGGATGAGGGTGACCTCCTTACAAACAATTCATTTTCCATGCCTGACATCTGGCTGAAACTAGAATTAAAAAATTAAAAAGAAAAGGTCCATCTTTTTACACCTACAGTGACATATTGTTGATCAATATAGGGGGATATTTGCTGTGGGAGGCATTTTGGAGTAGTCTCTGAGTATCCTGTGAGATTTGCATTTCTGAATCACAGATATCACAAAAATGCAGAGGCCTTAGAATTTCCTTAAGGATTATTGCAATTCCAGTGGTCTCCCTCTACTTCCTGAGCTCCAGCATCCAAGGTCACTATGGTCAGAACTGACAGAGAAGAGGCCACCAAGGACAGCTTCCCATGAGTTGCTGCCTTAGAAGGTTTGGATTGTCTGGTGGATCAATGTAGAGATTTATGCTTGGGTTAAAAAGTCAATATCTCATGGACAAGAAGAAGAGGAATGACTAGAGGGCAATTTATCTGATGTAGATCAAGGTGACTTAGTGAACCACAAACTCATTATTAGTCAGCAGTGACATGTGGCAACCAAGGAAGCTGCCACCATCTTGGACTGCATTAAGATAAGTGTAATTTCTAGGGATAGGGAGGCCTCTTGGCTTTGTCCTGGGATAGTGCAATTAGCTCTGTGTCTACATTTAAGGCAAGGCATTGATTAGCTGGACAACATCCAGAGGAGGGTAATTGGGATGGTGAGGGGACAGGACGCCATGTCCTGTGGAGGAGCAGTGGAAGGAATTGGACGTGTTTGGTTAGGGAAAGACGAAGTCATGAGGATATGAGAGCTGCCTTTAGTTAAGGATTAGGAAGGTAAGAGGGGTTAGACTTGGCCAACCTGATCTCTGAAGAAAGTCAGTTAGTCAGACAGTTAGTCAGCAAGTATGTACTAAGTATTTATTCTGTTTCAGGCTAAACCTTGAGAATAAAAAGAGAGTAGGAAAAAGTCTCTGCTCTCAAGGAATAAATCAGAGCAATGGGTGGAAGTTGAAGATGCAGATTTTAGGTCCAGAAAAGGAAACTCCTCTTAATGAGCAGAGTTAATAAACGGAAGAGGCTTCCTTGGATGCCGGTGAGCTCCTTATTACTGAAAGTGGCTGATCCCTGGTTGGGAATTCTCCTTCAGGGCAGGCAGATGCTCTAAGGAAGGTCTTATGCTTAAAGGGACCCCAATCAGTCAATGGGGCTGGGAATCATGGGCTTTTAAATCCCAAGTGAAGGTAGGAACCAACAGGCTTTAGTCACATGAAGACTTCGTTGGGGGCGGGCAGTCCATGCCTTGGTGGAATCTCACTCAGTTGGATCATAAGACTGGCTGCCCATGTAATCTTTTATTATAGTTCAGTTACTTAAGTCATGTCTGACTTTTCATGACCCCATGTGGGGTTTTCTTGCAAAGATACCGGAGTGGTTTGTTGTTTCCTTTTCTAGCTCATACAGATGAGGACACTGAAGTAAACAGTATTAAGCAACTTGCCCAGGGTCACACAGATAGTAAGTGTCTGAGGTTGGATTTGAACTCATGAGAATGAATCTTCCTGATTCCAAGCACAGAGCTTTACCCACTGCACCACCTAGCTATCCCTCTAGTGAACCTCTGTGACCAATTGTAAACTACTCTCTGTGTTATTAATAGGTGGCCTCTTCTTACCTTCCCAGTCTTTTTTACATGATCTACTCCCTCCCCACTCTTCCCCACCATGTACTCTGTCATCCAGCAATACCGGTGTTCTCACTGTTCTTTGCATATGATGCTTCATCTCCTGATTCCAGGCATCTTCACTGGTGAGCCCCCATGCCTGGAATTATTTTTCTCACTTTCACCTCCAGGCCTTTCTGGCTTCCAGGAAGTTTCAGCTAAAATCTCAACTTCTCCAAGAAGACTTCCTCAATCCTCCTTAATTCTGGAGCCTTCCTTCTGAGATTATCTCAATTTATCTTATATATAGTGTTGCCAGTGAAATTTAACAAAAAGGTAAACTGAGTCAAGTTTTTCCAAGCAAGGTTGTGGTTTATTGGCAGGAGGTGCAACCAGTCAATAAAACAGGTCTCTTCCCAGCCTCAACTAGCCAAAAGACTCAGAATTGGATATGCAAACTCTTTTTTATAAGCATAGAACGAAGAACAGTACCAAATTGGTGAAGAGATCCTGTTATTGGTTATAGCCCTGGCAGTGTCATGGAAATGAGGGACTGTGACTGGGTATATTACAGAAGGGGACATGCACACATGTGGAATCAGGTCCACCTCTCTTTTTCTCTAATGAATGCTCCTGTGAATTTAGAGGGGCTGGCTGCCTCTTGAGGTCATTGATAATGTATGGGAGTAGCAGCCTCACAGGTGCCTGGGAATGAATTAAGAACAGGGAGGGGGCCTTCAGATGGGACAAAGCCAGTTACCATTTTCCCCTAGAGAATGGCACACATAGAACTCGATTTCTCTTGAAAGACCAAGGTTTCCTTGGCAGAAGGGACTGGCAGGTGTTGCTGAGATAGCCCTCTTCGTAGAAATTGAAGGCTTGATGGGAGAATTACACTTTTACACTCAGGCTCAGGGTTTCTCTCTAATTAACAGGGAAAAGCTTAAACCTTTGGCATCCAATTCTAAGGGAGAGAAAGATTGAGCTTTGAGCTCATGGGCTTCCTCATTAGCAGCAGAGAAGCAGCTTCAGTTTTTGCCTCAAATACATCCTGGAATACAAAATGCAAAATCAATATTTGATCCCACAGTAGCTTGTGTGCACATCGCCTTCCCCATCAGAATTTGAACTCCTTAAGGTCAGGGTCTGTTTTCGCTTTTCTCTGTGTCCTCAGTCCTTAGTGCAGTGCCTGGCATGCTTAATCCATATCTACTAACTTCACTTGGTTGCAGATTTATGGTGTGTGTGGGTTGTCTCAAAGAATTCAGAGTCAGACCCCACCTGTAATCTAAGTATTGACATTAGAGGATTAGCACCCCCGGAAGCCCGCTAGGTTCTAAGAGGAGTCAACAACGTAGACAGGCAATCTTATAATGTAATGATGTTGATTACACAACAGAAATGACAAATATTAAAAAGGAGAGAGAGGTTTGTTAAGGGACTAGGAAATGGGGAGGGGTCCCTTCTATGGTTTGGTGGTCAGAAAACCTGGTCATGTTGCTTTCTAATTGCCTAACTATTGTGGTCCTGTCTGGTTGAGATGGATAGTTGGGTATTGTGGTTGCATGCAGGGACACACCTGTTCCAATATGTGAACTGGATCCGGGGGCAGGGGCTGTATTCAGCCTGGGAGCCTGCGGTATGGTTAAAACCAGATTGTGCAGTTCACTCAGGACATGCCTGCTGCTCGATGGGGCCCATAAGGAAGTTAGAATATCCCGGCTGGGGGCAACTTTATTAGAATTCCATCAACTTGACTTAAGATTAGGCCCTAGATCTGAGTCCTGACTCATATAGATTTAGAGTTGGAAGGAACCTCATAGGCTAAGTAGTCTAAACTCTTCATTTTACAATGAAGGAAACTGAGGTCTGGGGGATTAAGTGTTTTGTGAAGATTGGCAAGGAAAATAAATGACAGAGACAAGTTAATTCAATATCTCTGACTCCAAGGTGGGTCTTGTTCCAAATGCTATTGACTCCCTCTGGAAGGTTAGAATCTTCTCTCTCCCTTCTTTTCCATGCTGCTTCAGGCTTTGGTTCTCTGGACTCTGTTTAGTGGGAATTTGCATCTCTTATCTTACAGGGACATTGATTTAGAACTGGAAGCAACTTCTTGGAGCGTGGAACCCAATTCCCTTTCTTTATAGATGAGAAATTCTTCCTTAGAGAGGTTCCTGATGAGATTTTCCATGATAGAGTTTATCCCCTGCAGATTTCCCATTCTGTATTTGTGTGTGAGTGTGTTTAGGTGTTCATTTTGATACACTGAACCAGCAAATGGCTGATGACCCAGGGTTTGATCCACTGCCTCCCTAATTATGATAACTTCTCATTACAATCCTTAGCGCTGCAGAGTGGGCTGAAGTCTGGACTTGGATTCCAGAGACCTAAGATTGTACCCAAGTTGTGACATTTGCCAACTGTGCCAATTCCCTTTTGTGAGCTTCTGTTTCCTAACCAGTTCTCTGAAGTTGCCCTGGATTATCGCTAAAATCTCGTCCAGTTCTGTATCTATGATCCCAAGTCACTGCACCTCAATGAGCCAGGATTATACACAATGATAGCAGGGAGACAGGGCTAAAAGACTCTGGGTCATCCCAGCTAAGCCTGGGTGAGAAGTAATAAGAATAAAAAATAACAGTGATGATGAAATATAATATTAATAAATAATTAACCTCCAAATACCCTCTGGGGGATGTGGCTCCTTTCCAGAGCATGCCAAATGTTCTTCAGACTTGCTTTTGCTTCTACTACTTTCTGAATGGACACCAATCACAATTCTCCAGCTTCTCCCTCCACAGTGTTTCACAAGTTAGTTCCCATTTGTTCTAAATGTCAGGTTGTGCCAGAGAGCCCATCACTCTCCTCTTGTCACCTAATTCTGCCTTATGGAATCTTTTGGGTTCTTCCTTGTGACAGCTTGTTTACATACATTAAACTCTTGCATGAGATGGTGATGATCAGATGTGTCTTGTTATAGCAGACAGGACTCTAGACTTGGGGTCAAGAAGACCTGAGATTCTTACTAGTTTCTTACTTACTATTTACTAGTAACTCCCTTGCTTACTAGTTGACCCTGGGCAACTTGTGTGTGCCTCATTTTCCCCATCTGTAAAATAAGAGGATTAGACTCACCTGCCTCTGAGGTCCTTTTCAGCTCTCATTTTATGGTCCTAGAATCTCTTTTGGAAGAAAGCACTTACATAGCCATCAGATTGGCAAAAATTACAAAAAAGGGAATTATAATTGGTGGAGAAGATGTGGGCAGATAGACATGCTGATGCACTCTTAATGGAACTAGAAATTAGTCAAGTCATTCTGCGAAGCAATTTGGCAACGTTTCCCCAAAGGTCGTAAATCTGTGTCATTAATTACAAACGAAAGGAAAAGACAAAGGACCGACACGGACAAAATTATTTTAAATCACAACTCTTTTTGTAATAGCAGAGAATGGGAAACAAAGTAGGTGTCTGTCAATTGCCAAAAGGCTGACCAAATTGCGGTATATAGATGTGATAGGATGTCATTGTGCTGTAAGTGATGAAAGGATCAGATTCAGAGAAACCTGGGAAGATTCCTAAGAACTGATGCACAGTGAAGCGAGCAGATCCAGGAGAAAAAACAGACGATGATGTCAACATCACAAAGGAAAATACCCGTGAAAGACTTTGGAACTTTGATTAATGCAGTGCCCACCACGACACCAGAAGGCTGCTGATGAAGCACGCTCTTGGCACAAGGGACCAGAGGTGCAGAATGAGAACCACATTTTTAGACCCAGTCAATGAACTGATTTGTTTTGTTTGGCCACATCAATTTGTTACAAGGGAGGATTTCTTTTTGGGAGACGGAGAAAAGTTGTTAGGCTGCAATTGTGATATGAAAAAAGAAACAAAGACAGAAATTGGTGCCAACAAAACATAATGACAACTAATAGCTAGTATTTACTTAGCCCTCAAAGATGGCAAAGTGCTATGCAAGTGGCATCTCATTTGAGACTCACAACAACCCTGTGAAGCAGGTGCTGCTATTATCTACATTTCACAGATGGGGAAGAATAGATAAGCAGAGGTTAGGTGACTTGCTCAGGGTCACACAGGTAGTAGTGTCTGAGACAGGATTTGATTTTAGAGCTTCCTGAGCCAAAGTCTAGTGCCCTAGCCATTGTGCCATCTAGTTGCCAACATTAAGAATAGATCTCTCTCTTTCTACATATATCTATACATAGATAGGTACAGTGTGTGTGTTTTTAGAGGAGAGGTAGATGCAGACCTTTCAGGGTATCTAGTTGGTGGCATCATAGTGGATAGAACACTGGGCCTGGAGTCAGGAAGACTCATCTTCCTTTTGTTCAAATCTGACCTGACACTTACTAGATGTGTGACCCTGGGCAAGTCACTTAACCTTGTTTGCCTCACTTTTATCATCTGTAAAATGAGATGGAGAAGGAAATGGCAAACTACTCCAAGAAAATCCCAAATGGGGTCACAAACAGTCTGGCATGACTGAAACAACTGAACAAGTCAGAGAAAACCCACCATCTCCTGGGGCAGCCCATTCCCCCTTGGGATCTATCTAATTTCTAGGCAGTGTTCTTAACATTAAGCTGAAATTTACCTCTTTGCAATTTCTACCTATCACTTCTTATTCTGCTCTCTGGGATCAAACCAAAAACATTGAACCTTCCTTATGATAGGCCTTCAATATTCTAGGTCTATAACATGTCTCCTGAATCTTGGCCAAGCTGAACATCCCTTTACCTTCAACAGATTCTTATATAACATAGACTCAAGGCCCTTCTCTGTCCTGAGTGCCTTTCTCTGCATGTCTTGCAGCTCAGCAATGTCCTTTCTGAACTTCAGTGCCCAGAACAGAATGCCATCCTCAAAAATGGTCTGAACAGAGATGAATTTGCAACTGAAATTCTGAATTGAAAAGCTGAATTGAAATTCAGCAGGACAGTCGGCTCTTGATTCCCAGAAGCCTTGATTCCTTAAGGGGTTTTTTTGGTCATTAAATCTGAATGGATAATTTATGAAATTATGAAATGGGGCTGGCATGTATGATTCCTTAGGCACTCACTGGAAAATACCACAGTGGCAGTGGGGAGTGAAGCTACAATTACACTTTAATAAGGCACAGAAGACATAGGGGTGAAGGAGCACAGGAAATACGGAGACAAGCAGCAATAAGGGACACAGAGGTAGGTAGTGTGGGCACAGGGGATGGGGGGGTGAAGGAAGTCAGGAAGCACAGGAGAGGCACAGAGGCACTCCGTCACCATGCATCAGAGCTGGAGCGTGTGGCAGTGTGGACTGGATAGAGGTGGAAGAAGACTCGGTGGGCAGAAATGAGAGGTTTTTTTTTTTTTGGTGGGGGGAAGAGACTCTTATCTGGGCCACCTTGAAATTAATTCATTAACATATCAAAATCATTTTAAAGTTCCAGTAAAACTTTAAAGTTACCATGTTCATGTCATTACAAAGTAATCCGTAACTTTTGGTGTTCTTCTGGTCTAACTGCGGATGTCTGGAGTTTATCTGAGGTTTACAGATCAAAGGACCAAAAGACCATAACAGAAGAGCTGGACAGCTCCACCTAGCTTGGTACATGTTACCAGGATGTCATTTTTGTTTAGTATGTGATACAATTTGTAAATTTTGCTCCTTTGATCTTTGAGAGAGTTTGTCTATGACTTCTGAGTTCCCCTTTGCAATTTCATTTCCTGCTTAATCATTAATACTGGCTACTTATAAACTTACTATGCTGGCTACAATGGGGAGGAGTAGTTGGCGGAATGGTGCCCACGATTGAATCACATGGAGCATGCAGGGTACTGAGATGTCCAGTTCTTTAAGAATAAACTTCATTTTGCTTTTGATGGATCTGGATCTTGGAATGCAAGTGTAAGACTGTCCAATGAGTCCCCTGTGGAGCTCCAATGGATCTGTGTTTTTGTCAATTTGGAAATTCCCTCCAGTGGTGCAGATAGCAACCCCTCTTCTGTGATTCTTGTCTGAATCTTCCCACCAATACTCCACTCAATGCTAGAGATATTCTCTATTTGTCCTGACATCGCAAGGGGAGTAGAGGTCATTGTTTTATTGTTGTTCTTTCCATTTATCTATCATCAACAGGTCCGATGTTTTACTGGTTCCACTTACTTATGTCGAGTTTTCCCATGCTTCTCTGTATCCTTTGCATTCATTATTTCTTACAGACCAATAAGGAGCATTCATTCATGTACCTCACTTAGTTCAGCCATTACCCAGCCAATGCGCATGTACTTTGTTTTCATTCTTGTTCTACCATCAAAAGGGTCGATATAAATATTTTGGAGGTACCTGAGACTTTTCTTTTGCCATTGACCTCCTCAGGACTGATGTCTACCAATAAGATCTCTGATTAAGGGGTATGGACATTTTAAACATTTCTTTAACATAGCACTACATTGCTTTCCAGAATAGTTTGGATATTTCTGTTGACATATCTTTCCAAAAATCTTGAATTATTTTGATACATGGTTGGGAGATGCCATATTGGAAGAGAGTCTTTGAGGTCATATTTTGTTCTACCAAATTAAATGTTTTTCCTCTATCAACTGATGAAAACCACAATGGAATTTTATATCCTCTGCATCTTTTTGTGAAATGTGAAATGATGAAGATGTTTCCCCAATGGTGTGCACATTATGTGTGACTTTCATAAATATTTAGTTTTCATGGGAAAGGCATATAGGTTAGTAGCTATTGTTCTCTCTGGAACTTTTTTTTGGTATTAATAAAGTCCAAGATTTTTCCATGTCTTTAGTATCTTCCTCTCATTCAGTTACCTTGTTTATTGATTCCCCCAATGCTCTCACAATTGTGTTACCTGGATCTCTTTAATATACATTTAGTCAAATCCAGATTCTTTGTTCTTAAAATTCCTAGTTCCGTAACAATTAGAATTATTGAGAGTGAGATGGGCAAATGACAAGCAGCAAAGGATATGAAAAAACAAAGATGACAAAGGATGGGAATAGTCACCTGCTGCAGGGGACTACAGAAAGGCAGATACATTGATGTTCTTGAAAGAATTGTGAATTGGTCCAACTACTCTGGAAAGCAAAGCAATCTGGAAATATGCTAAGGAAATGACTCAAATGTCATAGAAACATAAGATTGTAGATGATGAGCCAGAAGAAACTTCGGAGACAATTTAGTCTAACCCCTCTATTTTATACATCAGGGAGATCCCGCCATTAGGCATATACGATCAATAAGGGGACTATTTTTTTTTAAAGAGTGAATATGCACAACAGAACAAGAAAGAAGGGCTATTGTTGTTTGTCTTTCACTCTCAAAGAAGACCACGACATCAGGAGGTTGGTGGCACGACTTGTAAGTGAACTGGGTTTAAGTGAGGCAGGGCTGTGCAAAGTCACCAGCCTCATTTTCTCCTCCAGAGCCATCTGGGTCCAGTGGCAAGCTATAGATAAGGATGACCGGAGATGGTCCCCAGAAAGAGTGGTGGCAGTTTGGGGAATGATTGAATAAATTATTATAATGAACATAATGGAATATTACTATGCTATAAAATCTCTCTATATTAAATCTCTCTATATATGATATAGAATTATACAAAGACTGACATTAAGTGATGCAAGAGAAGGAAGAAGAATCAGGAAAGCAATGTACACAATCACTAGGACCATGTAAATGGAAACAGCAACAAAATCTAATGTGAAGGCTGTGAAATTATGACTATGTTGGAGCCTAAAGAAATGCCAACCATAGAATCTGGGAGTTAGGAGAAACCGTCCAATCCACACATAAAAAGGAATTAACAAAAGAACAAGTCATTTATGAGCCTCTGCTTAGGACCTCCAGGTAGCAGGACCTTTCACCTTTCAAAGCCGCTCCCTCTGAGAGGGAGACACTTCTTATTTTGGGGATATTCTCTCAATATCTAGGCTAAAACTTGCCTCTTTGCCAATTCCCCCATTGCTCCTAGTTCTGCCCTTTGGTTCTAAGCAGACCATATCTAATCTTTTCTCTGTACAATAATCCTTCAGATATTTGGTCCATCATGTTGTCGCAAAGCTTCTCTTTGCCAGGCTTCTCTGAAGGTCCCTAGTTCCTTTAAAGCCCTTCACCATACTTGGTGCTCTCTGGTGGATGCTACTGTTTATCCATGTCCTTCTGAAATGATGTTTCCCACACTGAACACATAGAGCCTGAGATCTGACTAGGGCAGAGTAAGGTGGGATTACAGCCTCCCTACTTCTGGAAGTTGTGCCTCTCCCAATGCAACCTACGATTGCATTCAATTTGGAGGCTCTCACATCATATTGTTGATCTTATTGAATGTGCAGTCCATTCATCTTTGCTCCCCACCCTGGATATTTTGAGAACAACCATTGTCTCACTATGCCTCTCTATCTTATATTTGTGAAGTTAGGTTTTTCATGTCTAAGGGCAAGACTTCACATTTATCACAGTGAAATGTCATCTTATTAGTTTAAGTCCAATGCTCCAGTTCAGGACTCAGTAAACTATGGCAGAGGACCAAATCTAACTTACCACTTGGTTTGGAACAGTCAATGATATAAAAATGGTTTTTTACAACTTTATTTAAAAATATAAAAGCCATTCTTAGCTCATGGGCCATTCAAAAACAGGTGGCGGGCCAAATTTGGCTCATGGACTATTTGTAGTTCCTTGGCTCACCTCTCTAGATCCTTTTGGATCCTGACTCTGATGCATTGAGTTAGCAGTCCCTCCCAACTTGGCATCATCCACAGATGTGAAGAGCATGCCATCTATGCTCATATTCAAGTCACTGATAAAAATGTTAAGTAGTCCAGGAAACTCCACTGGGGACCTCCTGACATTTTGACATTGTGTCAAGAGTCTCCCAATATTCTTTCAGGGAGTCCACAGAGTCAAAAACATCTTCAAAGTAATCCTTAAATGATATTAAAAAAATTTTCCCCTTTCCAGATGCAATCTGTGTAAAATGGGATTTTCTTCATGTAAACTTCAACCAAACAACATATCTCAACAGACTGAAATCAAAAGCAGTTAAGAGAATCCAGCTGTTTTCTACTAAGATTTTCAAAGATATGTAAAAGAATGCCAATTTCTCACCAGTTTTAAAAAATACAATTATTTTTTCATAATAAATTTATTATTGATGTTAACATCTAATGGGTTTACTATTTTTTACAATGAATTAAATAAATATTATTCTCCATTTTAAATTTCTAATGCAGTAAATATTGATACAGCTCACATAAATGAAAGCTCTTTGGGGTTCTCAATAGTTTTTAAGAGTATAAAGTGGCCCTGAACCAAAAAGTTTGAGAGCCACTGTAATAGAGGATGGGAAGGAGGGAAGGAACATATTAGGAAATGTAGGTAATGTAAAAACAAAAGAAATAACAAATTTCTTTTTTTAAAGAAAGAACACTGTTCAATAAGCCTCTGTTTATAAACATTAGGCAGGTATAAAATCAGTAGGGGGATTATGGATGTAGAACACTGTATACAATGTCAGACTTTTTCAATTTGTTGGTTAGTTTGGCTAATTTTTTAAATTTATTGTCATATTGTTCTTTGGTGGGGAGAAGGCAAAGGAGTACATTGGAAAATGCAAGTTTTATAAAAATAAAAGATATCAATAAAACATTAATTTAAAAAAGAATCCTGGGGGAGGCTAGGTGGTTCAGGGCACCAGCCCTGAAGTCAAGAGAAGCTGAGAGTTCAAATCTGGCCTCAGACACTTAACACTTACTGGCCTTGTGACCTCGGGCAAGTCAACCCCAATTGCCCTGCCCTCCCCCTCCAAAAAAAGCAAAAAAAGAATCCCTCATCTCCTTCAAGACACCCCCAGTGCTACCTTCTACAGAAAGGCTTTCCAGATTTCCCAGTTGCTAGAGCTCTTACCCCAAATGATCCAGTATTTATGCTATGTATATTTTGTGCATGTGTACTTGTTACCTCTTCTGAGGAAGTACAAGCACATTGAGGCCAGGGCCACTTAATTTTGCTTTTGTATTCCTGATCCTAAACCTACATAGTACAGGCATGTAGTAAGTGGCCATTAATTCTTATCGAAAAGTTTTTGTCTCAGACCATCAGAAGAGAGAACGTTGGGAATAGGCAAACATCTAAGAGAAAGGACACGCCATAAAGGGAGGAGTGCCTTTTAATGCCAAGAGACAGAATTTTTTGTCATATAGAAGCTGATGACAGCTTGGTATTCTGACATTATTCCGGTTTCATTCTCCCTCCCTTCCACTACTGAGCTTGTGGTTTCCATTGTCGGCCACTGCTCATAATGTGTCTCTCATTTTATTGGTAGTGCTTGCAAGGGTGATGAATCTTTCCTTGACTAGTGTCACCACTGGAGAGAGGAAATAAGGGATCCCATGAGTTCCCCTGAGAGGATCCCTGTGGACTCTGTCTTGCCAGTGGATAGTATTTTTCATCATGGATCCCTTGGAATTGTCCTGAATCATTGTTCACAATGTTGCAATGATCTGGTTCTGCTCACTTCAGTATCTTTCAATTCATATAAGTCTTTGCAGGTGTTTTTGGAACCAACTCTATCATAATTTCTTATAGCACAATAGTCTTTACTCATAGTCATATAGTACAACTTGTTCAGCCATTCCCCAATTGATGAGAATCTCCTCAACTTCCAATACTTTATCACGACAAAAAGAGCTGCTATAAATGTATTTGTGCATATGGGACCTTTTTCTTTTTCTTAGATCTCTCTTGGACATAGACCTAGTAGTGATATAACTGGGTCATATCTCATGGGGCCATTATTCTCCAGAATTGTCAAACTAGTTCACAACTCCAACAACAGTGAATTAGTGTGCCTATTTTTCCACCTCCCCTTTAGAATTTGTCATTTATATTTTCTGTCATATTCGTTATTCTTATAGGTGTGAAGTCGTTTCTCTGATCAGAAGTGATTTAGAGCACTTCCCCATGTGATTATTGATAGTGTTGATTTCTCCTTCTGAAAACTGCCAGGCTATATCATTTAATCATTTATCTATTAGGTAAGGGCTCTTATTTTAGAAATTTGGCTCATTTTCATGCCAGGGGACAGTACCATTTGTCATATTGAAGCTGATGACAGCATGGAATTCTGACATTATTCCAGTTTCACTCTCCCTCCCTTCCACTAGTGTTCTCATGCTGTTGTCTTCTCCTGAGTTTGTGTCTTCATCTTCACTCTCACCATGGTAGCTTTTTATGGCCAAGTTTTTTTTTTATTTATGCATTTTCCAGTCTTTTCTTGGCTTTGAACTTTATGTTAAAGTGGGGTCTGCTTATTTGGGGCTGGGGATAGGGGACTGTCCCAAGCTTCAGGCTTTTCTATGCTACTGTTTTCAGAGCTAGCTCCAGGCGTCTGTATGTCTTTGGTGCTCCCAAAGTGGTATTATCCTGGGAGAGGTGTGGTCACTACTCTTTTGGTCTGTGCTCTTATCTTTACTCAGGAAAATCCCTTATTCAACTGTAGCCACAAAGTACTAGTTCCTCTCTGCCCCAGAACTGCAACCAGGGTCCTTGCTGCTTTGTGGCCAGCCACAACTGACCCTTCTCTGCCCTGGAACGTGCAACCCAGAGCTGACTATTGGCAATGGAGTTGCTAAACAGTCCCTGATTCTGTGTCCACTGTCAGCTCAGGGGCTCAGGGTGTCCTGTAATTGCTTTCTGGACAGTTGTCCATTTCCCTTGTTGTTTCTAGACTGAGAGCTCCTGAAGCTTCTGCTGGTATTGCAGATGCGTCTGAGGCTCACAGCTGCTGGTGTTGCTATTGAGTGCATTCTGGGTCAGACCCCACTAAGTGCCACAGACCCCTCCTGCTGATCTACTAAGTTTTCTTGGTCTGAAAAACCTGGTTGTCAGGTTCCAGAATTTTATTTCACATGTTTTCCTGGCAGTAGGATCTATAGGTTAAAAGTTATAAACTTTGGAGCCATTTCTTTGTACAATCCAATCTGATTTCCAGCATGGTTGGACCGATTCACAGTTCTACCAACAGCATTAGTGTTCCTGTATCTCCAGCATCCCCTATTCCAAACTTTTTTTTTATTTTTGCCAGTTTTATAGAATTAAAAGGTCAGAGTTGTTTTAATTAGCATTTCAATTATTAGTGGTTTAGAACAAACTTTCATATGGGTTTTTGTAGTTTACAATTCTTGTTTTGGATGTGTTTGTTTATATACTTTACAACTTGTCCACTGGGAAGGGAACCTTGGCTTAGTCTTCCTTTATAGTCAGAAGGCAGAATTTGGAAGGATGACTGAGAGTTATAAAGAAGCATATTTCTGTGCCACGAAAATTTTCCTAATTATTGAAGCTATCCTAAAGTTTTACAAGGTAACCTAGTTCCCCCTTTCACTGGAGGGTTCAACCAAAGGCTGGGTGATCACGTGTCAGGTATGTTTTAAAAGAGATCCTTGCTTAGGAAACACTAGGAGTAATGTTATAGTGCCATACTGCTGTAGCGCTGCACTGAAGTACCTTCCAACTCCCAAGCCTTTGGTATTAGCCAAGGAATCAGAGCCTCATAACTATTTTGGCTCCCAATGAATACGACAATTAAAGTTTCCAAGTAGAGACTAGAAGTCAAGTTTCAACTTAATAAAAGTGATTCATGGTTGGAAAAGTATCATACTAATATTAACATGTACTAGAAGATGAAGCTGGGAAAAAATAAAGAATGGAACATCCCAGTTTTGAGGAATGAGGTTTAAATTTCATTCTCAATATTTACAGTAAGTAAAAATTTCTTATAAACATCTTCTATTTTCTTTCCCACACTATATCCCACCTTCAATTTGTTCTACCTTGAATCTTTTATTCCTTTTTCTTTCATTAAAATATTTTGATTGACATCTTTTATTTTTCATCACTTATATTTCCCACTGTATTCCTCTCTAGGAGCAATAGCTGTGTGACCCTGGTCAATTGATTTCATCTCTCTGGGTCTCAGGTGCTTCCTTTACAAAGTGAGGGAGTGTAGCAGCAAGCACCCCAAGCCTCCTCAGGGTTTGCAGCTACCACAGGTTCTTGGATCTGCTTTGTTAAAGGAAAGCAACTCAAAATGGGTTAACAAGCTTACTTTAATCAGTCAGACATATATCGTTTACCTTGTTCAGGGGAAAAAGGTCAGCACCCCGAGCTTCAAAGCATACAGTCAGGATTATCAAGACAGAAACAGATCAAGTAGACAGATTTCCAAACTGTCCAACCATTACATCCATACCCAGTCAACATCTGGGTTTTTCAAAGCCGGGGGACTCTCAACAACGGCTTCCCAGAATTCAGATCAAATCACAGAACACATCTCAAAGTGAGTCCCAAAACAAAGCTACACATCAGGGCTTATATAGCCTTCTCCTGGCTCAGAGAATGTAACAACCTTATTGACTCACTGGCCAATCAAGAAGTATCTACTGAAAAACAAGCCAGTCCCTCCCCAGGCTTCAGGTGCACATTAGCCTAGGGGCAGGGAAGATCTTCCAAATTTGCATTCCCATTACAGGGAGTTGGATTTGAGGACCTTACAGATTGCTTCCAGTCTAAATCAATGATTTTATCATTGCATATCTTTTAATCTTTAGGACTCATTCTCCACACCGGAAATGGTCACAAACTTCATGCAGGAAGTCAGATAAAAAAAATGATGAAAGCCTCTTTTAAAATAATTCGTTGATACCTTTTAGTATATAATTCCTTTGCAGGGGGAGTGGGGGGAGCTTTTTTGAGAATTATTGGAGACTGGAGAAAATGTATAGTCTGGTATTTTGCTGATGCCCTTTTTTTTTCTTCCTCCTTTTTCCCTAGGTCATAGTGTCATAGTATCTGGAGTTACTGCCCAAAATTAGCCCTCAAAAAGTGGGCTCTACTTTGTGGGTAGGACCTATCTTTTACTTCCCTAGTATATTGTTTTCTTCCCTACTTTTCCTTTCTTCTTTTAAGATCATCAGAATAAAACAAAATTGCTGCCAGACCCCTTTTAAATCGACTTTACTAACCCTGATGAAAAACACATCATTTTTCTCTGAATGTGTTCATCCTTTCAATTGTTCACTTTCTATATCTTTTTCTGTTTCTCTTGACTTATAAGTTGGCAGCACAGGAGCCCTGTAATGGGAATGCAAATTTGGAAGTTCTTCCCTGCCCCTAGGCTAAAATGCACCAGAAGCCTGGGGAGGGAGGCTTGTTTTTCAGTAGATACTTTTTGATTGGCCAGTGAGTCAATAAGGTTGTTACAATTCTCTGACCCAGGAGAAGGCTATATAAGCCCTGATGTGTAGCTTTGTTTTGGGACTCACTTTGAGAAGTGTTCTGTGATTTGATCTGAATTCTGGGAAGCCGTTGTTGAGAGTCCTCCGGCTTTGAAAAACGCAGATGTGGAAACCCAGATGTTGACTGGGTATGGATGTAATGGTTGGACAGTGTGGAAATCTGTCTACTTGATCTGTTTCTGTCTTGATAATTCTGCCTGTATGCTTTGAAGTTCGGGGTG
>NW_027186352.1:11988768-12077498 GCF_028583685.1 Petaurus breviceps papuanus
ACTGATTAAAGTAAGCTTGTTAACCCATTTTGAGTTGCTTTCCTTTAACAAAGCAGATCCAAGAACTTGTGGTAGCTGCAAACCCTGAGGACGCTTGGGGTGCTTGCTGCTACAAGCCCCTACCCATATGTTCCTCTTTAACCTCAGAGTTGCTTTAATTTGCATTTCTTCAGTTATTAGCGATGCAGAGCATATTTCTTTTTTTTTTTTAATGTGCAATTCAAAGATTTTGAAAAACATATATGAAACTCTTGATAGTAAGTACAATCATGGACAAATCTCAAATTCTGCACTGTGGGTAAACCATAGGGTACACCACAGATAAAAGTGAAGTATATAAAGCTCTTCTTATCTCTAGTCACAAATAGCTAAATAGTTAATATCGCAAGTTTTAGCTTTAACTATTTCCTTTTTAAAAATTTTTAAATTTAAGTAGTATTTTAGTCCCCCCATCACATATTAAGAAAAACATTTAGCATTCTGTTTTACAAGATGTTGAGTTCCAAATGTTTCTCACTCCCTCCCTCCCTTTTCTCCCTTCTTGTGAAAATGATACACAATTTGATATAGTTTATACATGTGCTGTCACATAAAAATATTTCCGTATTTGCAACAGTTGGGCAAGAAAAAACAGGCCAAAAGGAAATAAAACCATGAGAAAGAAGAAAGTAAGTGAAAAAATATGCTTTGATTTGCATTCTTAGTCCATCAGTTCTTTATCTGGATATGGATAGCATTTTCCTTTGTGAGTCCTTTATACTTGTCTTAGAACTTTGTGTTGCTGAGAACTGAGTTATTCATAGCTGATCATTGCGTGATGTTGCTGATACTATGTACAATGTTTTCCTGGTTCTGCTCATTTCACTTTACAACAATTTGTACAAGTCTTTCCAGTTTTTTTTCTGAAATCTGCCTGTTCATCATTTCTTATTGCATAATAGTAATTCCATTACACTCACATATCTCATCTTGTTCAGTCATTCCCCAATTGATGGGTATCCCCTCACTTTCCAGTATTTTGCCACCATGAAAGGGCTGCTATAAATATTTTTGCACGTGCAGGCCCTTTTTATTTTCTTATGATCTCTTTGGAATACAGACCTAGTAGTATTATTGCTGAACCAAGGGGGTTCTCACAGTTTGGTTTCTCTTTGAGCATAGTTTCAAATTGCTTTCCAGAGTGGTTGGATAAGTTTACAACTCCACCAACAATACATTAGTGCCCCAATTTTCCCATATCCTCTCCAACATTTATCATCTTACTTTTTAAAAAAATGATATTAGCCAATCTGATTGATGTGAGGTAGTATTTGAGTTGTTTTAATTTGCATTTCTCTAATCAAAAGTGATTTAGAGTACTTCTTTATCTGCCTACCTATCTATCTATCTATCTATCTATCTATCATCTATCTATCTATCTATCTATCTATCTATCTATCTATCTATCTATCTATCATCTATCTATCTATCATCTATCTCTTTGATTTCTTTATCTGAAAACTGCCTGTTCATATCCTTTGACCATTTATCAATTGTGGAATGGCTTGTCTTCTCATAAATTTGACTCAGTTCTCTATATATTTGAGAAATGAGGCTTTTATCAGAGACAGTTGCTGTAAAAATTGTTTCCCAGTTTTCTGTTTTCCTTCCAATCCTGGTTGCATTGTTGTTTTTAAATATGCAAGCTTTCAATCTGTTATGATCAAAATCATTTATTCAACATTTCATAATACTCTCTATCTCTTGTTAGGTCATGAATTCTTCCCTTCCCCATATATCTGACAGGTGGACTATTCCTTACTTTTCTAATTTGATTGCTTCATTGTCTATGATACCTTTTAGCAAGATGTAGTTTCCTTCCTTATCTTTTAAAATTAGGTATATTTTTACCTTTACTTTGTCTAAGATCAGAATCGCTATCTCCACTTTTAAGAATTTCAGCAGAAGCATACTAGATTTTGCTCCAGCCCTTTAGCTTCACTCTGTATGTGTCTTCTTGCTTCAAGTGTAGGATTCTGGTATTTTATCTATTCTTCTATCTACTTCCATTTTATGGGAGAGTTCATCCCATTCACATTTACAGTTATGATTACTACCTGTGTATTTCCCTCCATCTTATTTTTCCTTCTGTTTTCCTCTCTCTCCTTTAACATTTTCCTACCTCACCAGTGTTTTGTTTCTGTCTACCACTTCCCCTGATCTTTCCTTCCTCATTTCAGCTCCCCCTCTCCCACTCTTTACTTATTCTCCTCCGCTCGCTTCCTTCTGTACTCTTTGTACTTCTGTCTCATCCCTTAATCTTTTTTTTTATCATTCCCTCACATTGACCTAATACCTGCATCCTCTGTCTATGTATATTCCTTTTATCTGTTACTGTTAGTGACACTATTTTTAAGAACTACAAGTATCATCTTCCCATGTAGGGATGTAAATAGTTTAGCTCCATTGAAACTTTTTTGTTTTCTTTTCCCTTTTTACCTATTTATGCTTCTCTTGGGTTTTGATACTGAAGGTCAGATTATTGGTTTAGCTCTAGTCTTCTCCTTATGAAGACTTGAAATCCTTCTATTTCATTGAATGACCATTTCCCTTCCTTGATGTATTATGCTTAATTCTCATTGGTAAGTGATTCTTGGTTGTAGTACCCTAGCTCCTTTGTTCTCTAGAATATCATGTTCCATGACCTCTGATCCTTTAATGATGAAACTGCCAGGTCCTGTGAGATCCTAATTGTGGCTCCCCAATATTTGAATTGTTTCTTTTTGGCCACTTGTAGTATTTTTTTCCTTGACCTTATAGTTCTGAAATTTGGCTATAATATTCCTTGGGGTTTTAATTTTGCAATCTCTTTCCTGAAGAATTCAGTGCATTCTTTCAATGTCTATTTTGCTTTCTGGTTCCAGGACATGAGGGGAATTTTCCTTGTTAACTTCTTGAAAACTGCTTTCTAGGTTCTTTTGATTATAGCTTCCATGTAGTCCAATGATTCTAATATTGTCTCTCCTGGATATATTTTCTAGGTCAGTTGTTTTTCCATGTTTTTATCATTTTACATTTTCTTCCATTTTAAAATTTTTTGAATTTGTTTGATTCATTCTTGATGTTTCACAGAGTCATTAGCTTCCACTCGCCCAATTCTAATGGTTTTCATCTATTAGATTTTGTACTTTCTTTTCCATTTGGCTAATTGTACTCTTTAAGGAGTTATTTTCTTCAGTAGATTTTTAAATCTTCTTTTCTATTTGGCCAATTCTACTTTTAAAGCAGTTTTTCAAAAAAGGCTGTTTACTCTTTTTTCATAATTCTCTTGCATCACTCTCCATTCTTTTCCCAATTTTTCTTCTGCCTCTCTTATGTGATTTTTATCTATCTATCTATCATCTATCTATCTATCTATCTATCTATCTATCTATCTATCTATCTATCTATCTATCTATCTGTAAGGTAGAGCAATTGGGGTTAAGTGACATGCCCAAGGTCACATGGCTTGTTTGTTTGTGTGTTAAGTGTCTGAAGCTGGATTTGAACTCAGATCCTCCTGACTCCAGGGCCAGTGCTCTATTCACTGTGTTACCTCTCTGCCCCTCTTATGTGATTCTTAAACTCATTTTCAAGCTCTTCCATGAGATCTTTCTGGGATTGAGACCACTTCCCATTTTTCTTTGGGATTTTGCCCATAGGTGTTTTGACATTATTGCCCCCTTCTGAGTTTGTGTCTTGGTCTTCCCTGTCACCATGATAAGTTTCTATGGTGTAATGTTAATGGGATTTAAGATATTCCCCACCAATTATTAGGCCTTAGATGGAGCCCATTAAGAGAAGCTTGCTTAGGGGAGGTTTGCTTGTAGGAAGGCTCTCACACCTTTTGTTAGTTTCTACTTAAGCACTGAGTCAGGAGGGTTATGATGCCTTTTGGCTCTAAAGTTAGCATTTTGCTTTGGGCCTCACTCATTGGAAGAGTGTTCTTGTGATTTGGCCAGATGAAACTCTGGGTAGCCCTTACAGAGACCCCTGGCTTTGAAAAACCTAAATGTTGGTGCTTCTCTCTCTGGTAACTATATATGTATTGCCTTGGTCAGACAGTTGGATCTGCCTGCTGATCTGTGCTAATTTCTCAGACAGTTAGAAGCCCTGTCTGTTGGTCTATATTTCTCTGCTTGTATTTTCTCTATTTTACTTGTTTGGATTTTCTCTGAAGTTCAGTGTTGATTTTTCCCCTGAACTAATGAATGAAATTAAAAAAAAAATTATTGACCCCACGAACAGCACGCCTCAGAACCTGTGCTAGTAACTATCCTGGGTATGCCAGTGTGGTTGCCACTACATATGATCAGATTCTGTTTTTGTTGTTTTTTGCTCATCCCTCTCCCTCCTTTTATTTTTGGCCTTTTACTTTCTTTTAAATTTTAGCTCTGGGGTGGCCAGGTAGCACAGCGAGTAAGAGTACCGGCTCCAGTGTCAGAACGACCTGGAGATCGAATCCCAGGCTCAGACACTTAGCACCCACCCAGAAACACCTGGTCGTGTAACCTTGAGCAAGTTACTTAACCCCAATTGCTTAGGGGCGGCCAGGTGGCTCAGCGAGTAAGAGTACCGGCTCCAGTGTTGGGACGACCTGGAGATCGAATCCCGGGCTCAGACACTCAGCACCACACCCAGAAATAACTGGCCGTGTAACCTTGAGCAAGTTACTTAGCCCTGATTGCTTAATAAAAAAAATAAATAAATAAAATAAATTTTAGCTCTATTCCCAGGGTAGAATGGGTACTGTCTCCAGTGTCTTGTGCTATGACTTCAGGCCCTGGCTATTTACCTGGTGCTGCACTGATGCTGTCCTGAGCACCCCACTCCCCCAAGGGAGCCTCATTTCTGGTGCCATGCTGTGGGGGTGAGGTGGGGATTGACTAGTGCTGCTGGAGGCCACAGGGGACTAGAGGCTTACTTGGTGATGAGCGGGAGTGCTAGTGGTGGTGTCTGGTGTGTGCTGAGGCCCAGTGGGGTATTTCTGCATTTTCCAGGGGCTGCACTGAAGCACATGTGGTCAGGCTTCTGGAACCTGATTGCTTGGGTGGGACTATGCTGAAGTATAGAGAGTGGGTGCTGGCTGGTGGCAGCCTTTTTTCTTAGGCATGCATAGAGTAGGTGTCTGCCTGTTTGCCCAGGACGGCGCTGAAGCACTTAGAGCCCTGGCCTCTGGAGGCTGCCTGTTTGCCCAGGACTGTGCTGAAGCATGTGATGTTCTTGGAGCTGGAGTCTGCCAGTTCCCCTGGTTATACTAAGGCATGTAGGTGGTTCTGGTGTTGCCATTTGCCTGTTCCACCACACTGGGGTTCAGAATGTCCTCCTGGTTTGCTGAGGTGGGGCTTACTGATGGCTTGCTGGAATATTTCCCATGCTGGACTGTGTTCCCCTTTCACACAAGTGAAATGGACTTTTCTTGACAATATTCCAAATTTCTTGGGCTAAGATATTGTTTCACCCCATCTTTTTGTTGGTTCTGCTGTTCCGGAATTTTTTGGGGGTTCTATTTTATGGCTTTTTGGTATAGCCATTTGGAGCTTATCTTAGTATTTGGTGTGAGGTATTGGTTTAAACTTACTTTCTGCCAAACTGCTTTTTTTTCCCCAAGAGTTTTTGTCAGATGGTGAGTCTTTACCCCAGCAACTGTGAGCTTTGGGCTTACTAAAACATTAGGCAATTGAGTTTATTTCCTTTGTTATATGTGTACCTAATCTGTTCCACTGATCAGGTGTCTCTTTTTTAACCAATACCAAATCATTCTGATCACTACTATTTTGTAATATAACTTTGAATCTAGTACTCCCAGGCCTGCTTTCTTTTCCCTTTTTAAAAACAATATTCCTTGAGATCACTGATCTCTTGTTCCTCCAGATGAATTTAGTCATTTTTATAGATGAATAATCATTTTTGTAATTTGATCAATCATCTAATAAGTAAATTGATTTAGGTAGTACTGTCATTTAAAAATGTTGACTCAAATTTCCCATGAACAATGAATATACCTCTAAGTATCTTGGTCTGTATTTCTGTAAAAAGCATTTTACAGTCATATTCATGTTGTTCCTCCATGTATCTTTTTGTCTTGTTGCTACAGCTAGCATTTCTAGTAGTTTATTGAATAGTAATGACAGTGGGAACTTTTACTTGACCCTTGATCTTGATGAAAGAGCTCTAGGTGGCAGAGACAATATCTTATACTGTATACCAAAATAAAGTCTAAATGGGTGCACAATCTATGTAGAAAGGCTGATATTATAAGCAATCTGGGAGAGTAAGGAATAGTTTATCTGTCAGATTTATGGAGAAGGGAAGACTTTATGACCAAACAAGAGTTAGAGAGCATTATGAAATGCAAAAGGGATAGTTTTGACTAAATTAAATTGTAAAGCTTCTGTACGAATAAAAGCCAATGTAACCAAGATTAAGAGGGAAGTGGGAAATTGGGAAAGAATTTTTACAACCAGTGTCTTTGATAATGGCCTCATTTCTAAAATACACAGAGAAATGAGGCAAATCTATAAGAATACAAGTCATTCCCCAATTGATAAATGGTCAAAGGATATGAACAGGCAGTTTTCAGAGGAAGAAATTAAAGATATCTCTAAGTATATGAAAAAATGTTCTGATTCACTACTGATTAGAGAAATGCAAATCAAAACAACTCTGAGGTACCACATCTCACTGGTCAGATTGTCTAAGATGACAAAACAGTAAAATGATAAATTCTGGAGAGGATGTGGAAAAATTGGAACACTAATGCATTGTTGGTGGAGTTGTGAATTGATTCAACCATTCTGGAGAACAATTTGGAACTATGCCCAAAGGGCTATAAAAATGTGTATACTCTTTGACCCAGCAATACCACTTCTAGGGCTCTATCCCAAAGTGATCATAGAAGTGGGAGAAAGACCCATATTTACAAAAACATTTACACATAAATATTTTTGTGGTGGCAAGGAATTGGTAATTAAGGTGATGCCCATCAACTGGGGAGTGGCTGAACAAGTTGTGGTATATGATGTGGTGGAATACTATTGTGCTGTAAGAAATGAGGAGCAGATGAACTTCATAATAACCTGTAGAGACTTATATAAATTGATGCTGAGGGAAGAGAACAGAACTAGGAGAAATCTGTACACAATTACAGACATGTATGTGTGATGACTGACTTTGATAGACTGGGCTCCTCTCAGCAATGAAAGGTTATAAGACAACTCCAAAAGACTCCTGATGGAAAGGGCTGTCCACATCCAGAGGAAGAACTGCAGAGTCTGAGTGTGAATTGATGCAAACTACCTGCTCTCTCTCTCTCTTTTGTTTGTTTTGTTTTTTCTTTCTCATTGTTCACTCCATTGGTTCTAGTCCTTCTTTACAACTTGGCTAGTGTTTGGTGTGAAGGCTTTTGTGGATCCTGTATTTGATTGCATGCTGCCATGGGGGTAAAGAGGGAGGAGGAAGGGGGGCGGAAATTAGAAACTCAAGGGATTGTGGAATTTAGTCCTGTGAACTAAAAGTAAATAAATAAATTTTAAAATAAGAAAGAGCTCTAGTTAGTCCTCCTAATTTTTTTTTTAAACAATTGGGGTTAAGTAACTTGCTCAAGGTTACATGGCCAGGAACCAATCCCAGGTGTCTCCACTCCGGGGCCAGTGCTCTTACTCACTGTGCCACCTGGCCGCTCCCTCCTCACTTCTTATAATGTGTAATATTGGTTCTTGATTTTAGGTACCTACTATTTACTATGTTAAGGAAAGATCCATTTATTCATTTTTGTGTGTTTTTTTGTTTCTGAAGCAGAAATAAGTATTGTATTTCATCTAAAACTTTTTTTGTGGGGCATTTATTGGAGCCAATCATATGATATTTGTTTTTCTATTAGCATGGTAAATTATGTTGATAGTTTTACTAATATTAAACTAACTCTGAATTTCTGGTATAAATCCAATATGCTTATTAGTGTATAATCTTTATGATATTTTATCATTTCCTCTTTTCTAACATATAATATAATTTGACAATATGATATAACACATGTCAGCAATATATTATAATAAAATAAAATATTACAATAATATATCAATAATATAATATGTTATATTAAATTAATACACACATGTTTAAAAGTTGTGCCAATATGAATTAGTGATACTGATTTGTAGTTTTTCTCTGTCTTACTTCATCCTGGTTTTTGTATCAAGAATATATTTGAATCACTGAAGGAATTCAGTAGGCTCCTTTAAAAAAATTTTAGAAGCAGTTTGTGTAATATTAGAATCAATTTTTCATTAAACATTTGGTAGAATTTTGTTTAAATCCTTTGGGTTCCAGATTTATTTTCTTTAGGAATTCATTTATGGCATTTTCAACCTTTTCTCCCCTTGAGGTTGGGCAGTTTAATATTTCTATTTATTGTTCTATTAATCTGGGTATTTTGTAATTTTGAAGCACTTATCCATTTAATTTAACTTGGGTTTTTTGCATAAAGCAAATAGTTTCTAATACTAATAGTTTCTTATTTCTTCTTCACTTTTGTTCACTTTCATTTTTGATATTTATTTGATTTTGCTTTCTCTTTATTTTTAGAAGATCAAATTAGTTGATTACTTATTGGATTTTTTAGCGGAAAAGTAACCACAGTTCCAGGCTTTATTCATTAATTCAATGGGTTTTCCTTCCTTTCATATAAAATTACCTTCTTTGATTTTCAGGATTTCTATTTTTGTGTTTAATTGGCATTTTTGATTTATTGACTTTCTAGATTTTTTTTAGCTACATATACCAAATTTGTTAATTTCTTTTTTCTCTTTTTTTGGTGATGATAGTGTTTTAAAGATATGCATTTTCCCCTAAGGACTTGAGAAAAATTTTGGCATGTTGTCTCATTGTTGTTATTATCTTTAATGAAATTATCTATTGTTTCTTTGATTTATTCTTTGACCCACTAATTATTTAGGATTAGTCTATTTAGTTTCCAGTTTTTGATCCTTTCTACAATGGCTTTTTATTGAATGGAATTAATATTGAATTGTAGTAAAAAAAAGTATATGTTTAATATTTCTACCATCTTGCCACTGTGGGTCTCATTGACATAGGTAATGTCTCCTTGATAACTTAGATGATGGTTTTTCAGAGCTTTTGTGGCTGAAACTTCATTCCTTAGCTCTAGAGACCATGTCTTCTGGGTGATAAACCTTTCAGAGATCAGATTGCCTGGTTCTCAGACAGAGAACATACTGTCTTTCCTTGGATTTTGTAGCTTAATCTAACTTGCTACAACTTGGGATCCACTGGTATAATTTTTGAGAGTCTCTGCTCACCTGTGTTCACATGGTGAACAGTGGGAGTACTGGGAAAATTTTTTGTCTTGTTTTGTTTTATTTCAGATCTCTTAAAAATAAGGGGGTTGAACTCATAGCTCTTTACATGTCACTGCCATCAGATTGTTATTTCCTGGAGGGCAGGGTCTGTGTTTTTGTTTTTCTTCCTACGCCTAGCACTTAGCACAATGCCTAGCACACAGCAAGGGTTTCAGAAATGCTTGCTGATTGACTGACTGATTTAATTGAAAACAACCAAATGGTAAAATATTCCCAAAGCTTTTGAAAATCACCATCCAACTATGTCTAGATCTTCACACACCAGCAAGATGATGCAGTAAAAGATGTAACTTCCTCACTACCCTCTGATTGGCATACATTGCTGGAAAGAGGCAGAGATTGTATCTCTGAATGGAGAAATCAAAAGCAAATATAGTTCAATTCCTTCATTGTCCAGAGGAAGAAACCAAAGTTAAGTGACTAATCCTTTCAGGAAACAGAGACATAAAATTACTTGGATAAGGTCCCATAGTGAGTCTGTGGAATTCCAGTGCCCAGAGCTTCTGTGTCTAATTGAGGGTTTTGAAACTTAACTGAACAATCTTTTTAAGAAAATACATTTCTTTTTTATTATAAAAACAAACATCCACAAACATGAACATTTCAATATACAAAGAACAAAAAAATGGGTTGTTTTTGAAACTGCAAACTTCTTTTATATAATTTTTAAAAATTGCTGATTGAACTTCATACAATAGAAACAAAATTGCCTTGCTTCTCTGTGTTTCAAATCAGTCTTCTTTCTGATCTCTTCTGAGAGTTTCAAGATGTATTTCATTGACTTTTTATTATTAGTTTTTTTTTTCTCTTTTGGGGTTTGCTATCACTCTCTACCAACTCCTCCATTCTCCAACAGAACTCTCTCTTCTACCAAATAATTACAATCAAGGAAAACATACCAAACACATTGGCCATGACTGAGGCTCTATCCACCACCTTTCTGTTGTGAGGCAGTGGGCATGCTTTGTCATTAACCACACTCTGGACTTGCGATTGGTCACTACAGTAACAGGGCTCCAAAGTCCTTCCGAGGAGCTGGTGTTCACATTCTTGTGCTCATTGGATAAATTTCAACCCCACAATATGACTTTCCAAATCCTCAAAAATGTCATCAGAGAATAGAAATGATAACTTATATTTACATAGCTTTTTTTTTTTTTTTGCTTTTGGAGGGGGCAGGGCAGGGCAATTGGGGATAAAGTGACTTGCCCAAGATCACACGGCTAGTAAGTGTTACATGTCTGAGGTCACATTTGAACTCAGGTCCTCCTGACTCCGGGGTCAGTGCCACCTAGCCGCCCCTATTTAACCTTTTCTAAAAGAGATCTAAATTTGAGCAGGAGATGAGGAGTGCCAAAGGACGCCTCATTTCCATTCATTCGTCCAGTATTCACTGAGCCCCTGCTGTGTGTGTAGCAGCCTGCAAGGCACAGAGGGAGCTGCAGAGCAGAGCCCAGAGGTGGTCCCCGCTTCACAGCAGAGCTGGCCGCGCCTCTGTGGAGAGCTACCTCGGAAGGACATGGGGTATCCCAATGCTGCTGTGAGCTGTATGAAAGGAGGCAGCTGTGATCTCCGGCTGAGGTTAAACTTGGGGTTCACGGAACACTCAGTGCAGAGCCCCAGCATCCCAGCTTTAAGAGTTGGAAAGAATCTCAGCCAGAATCTAGCCCAACTCACATGTGAAAGGGCCCCATCCTAGGGTCCTCTGACGGACTGGCGATCTCTTCTCTATGACCCATTCTTCCTGTCAGTCAGTCAAGCCTCAGTGTCCTAAGCCATGAGACAAAGGAGATGCACCAGATGGTCTTTGAGGCCCCTTCCAGGTCTAGGTCCATGATGCCATGTGTGGTCATGTAGCCTACAGTCTGTTAAGAGCCTTCTAGCTCTCGAAGCTCTGGTAAGTTTGGGAAAGTGGAGGACATCTCTCAGTGTTCCATTTCAGTCACATAGATGCCTACTTACCACATGCTATAGTCTAAAGCAGCCAGTTTGGAGTCTGAGGACCTGTGTTCCAATCCCAGCTTCTCCTCTTCCTACCTGTGTCACTTTGGGTGGGTCATTTCCCCTCTGAGGACCTCCGTTTCCTCATCTGTAACAGGAGGAAGTTGGTCCAGATGGTATCTGAGGTCCCTTGTGGTCCCAAATTCAAGATTCTCTCTGCTCCTTATTGTACTGTGCAAGGAGGACCAGACAAGAATTTTAGCTCTGAGGCGTGGGCAGAACTTCTCAGGCAGGAGCAAGGAAACTTTACAAATGAGGAAGGCGGCTCTTTGGTGCCAAGGAAGAAGATGGTTCCATTCAGAGGAATAAGTGCTCGCTGGGGACCCTGCTGCAGAGCTCTGCTCATTAGTGTTAGAAAGACGGCTGCCGAGGAAGTAGCCCTCCCACTCTTGGATATTTTTACTGGTCCTGGCAGTCCATCCATCTGCCTCATGGCCCCAGAATAGTACGCTGGGCTGGGGGAGGGGATGAAAGGTGTGAGACATATCTTGCCCACATTTTGAAAGTCTTTTACTTTTAAGAGTTTCTTACAGCCCCAGGTGCTCTGGGCATGCGCGGTGGTCCTGTGGCTGTATGGGACTGAGGACAGCTCTGACTCCAGCCCCTGCACTCCTGGTCAGATTTACCCAGTCAGGCTGTGGCCCATGTTCCTTCTTTCTAGCCTGTAGGACCTGGGTCCGAGTTTGGCTATTGCTGTTTTTCTTTTCCCCTCACATCAAAATGATCGGTATATTATCGATGACAAGAAAGTCTACATATGTGCCACATGTGCTGCGGCTCCATTGTCTTAGGGCCATTCAGATACACTGCCTTTGGGGTTCTTGGGTACCCCTGAGGCACTTGGGGCAGGTTTTTCTCTAATGCTATCAACTTAAGCCCCCAATACTTACATTCCTTCCATTTGTTAGGGGCCAGTGACTAGCCCCCCAATTCAAATTTTTTTTTGTTTTTGAAGGGGGGAAGATAGGGCAGTTGGGGTTAAGTGACTTGTCCAAGGTCACATGGCTAGTAAGTGTTAAGTGTCTGAGGTCGGATTTGAACTCAGGTCCTCCTGACTCCAGAGCCGGTGCTCTATTCACTGAACCACCTAGCCACCCCATCCCAATTCCATTTAATCACTTAACATCAGTTTAGTTCCTAAACAGCTATTGGTTCCCATCTAGTTCATGTCCAGATGTGAGACAGCTGCCAACTGTGCCTTCATCTTGGTTACTGCTGGTCTGACTTTCTGCAGGTCCCTCCTCAAAGTCATTCCTGGCTCCTCAGGGCATTGAGGCTGCACTGGCTGCCACAACAAGACTCAGCAAAGGTGGAGGTCAAGAGAGGCTCCCTTAGCTTCACATGTCCAGGCATTTATGCTGCTGTTGAGATAGGACTGCCACAACAGTGGGATGGCAAGGAGGCTTCACCCCCGAGAGCGCGGAGGCCAGCTGGCAGCCGAAGGGCTGATGCTTCCTGTGGGGTTGGACTCCAAGCTCAGTTTCTATGCACCGCACCCCCTAGTTGCTCCCAGCTGGCTATTGACAATTTGTATTTTTTTTTGAAAACTATTTATGTCCTTTGATCACTTAGGATCATAGGGCTGGAGCTAGAGGGGCCTCAGAGTCCAGTGAGTCCAACCTGCTGATTTTATGGATGAGGAAACTATGGAGGTTAAATGTTTCACCCCCAGTTACATGAGTAGTACTGGTTAAAGGCAAGCCTGGAGTCCAGGTGCCCTGACTTCAGAGTCAGCCCACATTGCCTCTATCCATGGGACTTTTCTGCTGAAAATTGTTGCTCTGTTTTGACCACTTTTGGGGGAATGGGTTTTAATCTTCACATCTTTTGGTGACTCGTGAGTTTACCACTAAGATTCTTTTTGGTGTGTGTGTGTGTGTGTGTGAGAGCGGTGGGGGGGAGCACCTGTGTAGGGAAGGTTCTTCTTAAATTCTTTGCATTTCTTGAGTACAACCCCACTGTATTCTGGAGTGTATGACAATTCCATTTGAGATCCTGTCTGCCCCAAATAGATGTCCATCCAGTAAATACACTGAGAGAAATTTAATAAAGCCAGCTTTGCTAAAGGGACATTTCCAGGATGTCCTACAATTGTTAGACTCAGGACTGTAATCAATCTAAAGAGCCTGCTGGTGCTTTTCAAAGTCTAAGTCTACACAGGCAGCGTCAAGGGCCGAGTTCATTTAAACAAAGATGCCCTGTACCAGTGCTGATGGGGAGGGTAATATCTGGCCTTAACAGGATCCCTTAATGTTTGGAAAACTCTTTGTTGACCTTATTCTCTCTGTTCCAAAGTCCTGTGAGTTGGGAACAATCACTGTTATTAGCCCAATTTTATAAGAGAGGAAATTTAGGTTTAGGAATAATAATGACTTGCCCACAGTCATCCGGCCAGTAAGTGTGGAATCCCAGTAGGATTGGGAATCAGATTTCTCTGGATTGCAAGGTCTTCCCCATCACCCCTCCCTTGCCACAATCCTATGCTGCCTGGAAATGATAGAATTAAGTACTAGAATATTAATAGTTGAAAGAAAAGTGATTTTTACCTTTCCCTGGAATTATTTAGATAATTGTGTCTAGTCCATTAATCAGCAGCCATTGATTACTTGGGCAGCATGTGTCAGTTACTGCACAAGACATTTGGGATGTGAAAAATGGGACATTCCTACTCCCTGGAAAGAGCTCACGATCTAAGTTGTCTATATAGACTCTACCTGCTTCAATCTTCTGTCACTGTGTCAAACTCGATGTAACTAAAATCATTCAGTTCTGCCATTTGATGGTCCCTCAGTCTGGTCTAATGGTAAGCTAGTGCTTTATTCTTCTAAACAAACCAAGGAATGGAGCTTGCCACTCCAGCTCCTTTGTTCCTTTCCCATTAACTTGATCATGGCATTGCAGTTGCATTTTTTATCCTCTGGCATTTAATAGACTAATGATCTCACTGAGGTGTCCACCATATCCCTACAATGGTACAGACACCCAACTATCTGTTCCTTCTCAAGATCCATCTCTTGGCCTTGCTGTCACATAAGGAATCCTACCAATGTGTCATAGGTCTCCTCTGCTTAGTTCAGCACTTTATGGAATAGGAAAGAGTATCAAAAGGGCAGTCACATGGAAGAGGGAGAATCTTGTTCCACTTGGCTCCCAAGGACAGAACTAGGAGCAAAGGGTAGAAATTGAAAAGAAGGATATTTAGCCTTGATATCAGTGAATCAATCAACAAACATTTATTAAACATTCACAATGAGTCAGACATCGATATTCCCAACAATGAGATGTATCCCAGTATGGAAAGGGCTGCCTTGAAAAGTGGTGGGTCCTCAGGCAGAGGTTTCCTGGCTGCTGGTTTGGCTGCTGTAGATATGGGGATTCCTTTCCAGGTACAGGTTGGACCAGATCCCTCTGAAGTTCAAGGATTCAGGGATTCAGTATGAAACTGCTGACTTACCTCCTTTTCCACCAATATCACCCACTCAATCAATAAACATTTATTGAATGCCTGCTATGTTCTAGGTGCTGTGCCAAGTGCTACTCATCCTCCATACAACTCATACATTATGCAACTTCTCTCTACAAGTCATGGTTGGCAGTATGCTGAGCCCCATTTAAACCCACTCTGTCCTACCACTCAATGTGCCATTTCCACTTTCCTTCCCACAAGATATTGATTTTTTGTGGTCCACACCTTTGAATAATTGTCTTCCTCCTTTTGCCCACCCACCTTCCCCTTCCCTCCCCACCTTCAGCACCACAGACATATCCTTATCTGAGATGGAATATGCTATGGGAGGAGCAGCAAAGAGGCTGGTATCTCCAGCAATGGAAGGGAGCAAAGTGTACGAATATTGGGAGATAAGAACAACCCTGGTTCTGGGTGGTTTTAAAAGCCAAACAATGTTCTATTTGATCTTTTAGGCTATAGGGGGCCTCTGGAATTTGTTGAGTAGTGAGTGTGATATGGTTAGAATAACACTTTTGGCAGCTGAGTCAGGGATAGACTGGAGGAGGGAGAAATAGGGCAGGGAGACCAATTAGGAAGGGATTAGGGTGGTCCAATGGTCGGGGGCTTACACCAACGTGGCAGTGATGGGAGTGGAGAGAAGGGATAAAGGTAGAAATACCAAGACTTGGCAACAGACTGGATGTCGGAGGAGTGACTGGGAGGATGGTGTTGTTCTCAACAGTAACAAGGAGGTTTGAAAGAGGGGCAGGTGGTGGTGGGGGAGTGGGGGACATAGGGGTCACAAGCTCTTATTTCCTTCAAGACTCATCTCAAATACTACCCTCTACCCAAAGCCTTTCCTGCTCCTCTTCTACCCCCCCCCCCAAACCCTTTGCCACAGACTGCTTTGCTTCCATTCTGTAAATGCCTATGTGTATATCAGCTGGATCCTCAGTAGACTCTAAGTTCTTTGAAGGCAGGGACTTTTTTTCACTTTTGTCTCTGTATTGCCAGGACCTGTCTCATAGTAAACACTTACTTGGATCATAGAAGGGCAGCCAAGGGCAGACAGGATTCCAACTCCATGCCTTTGCCTACAAACCTCTGAAGGTGTTTAACTGTTAATGTTTATTGAATTTCTGAAACAAACGAAACTTTTGAAGTCATCCTCAACTGCTGATGAAATATTTTCTGGTTCATTCTCTGTGATTCCCTCCAACAAAGGTAGCACTCCAGGAAACAGAAGGTGAAGCTTACAATGCTTTTGTTGCTGTCCAGACCTGGGCAATTTGGCTCACAGGAAATGTGAGATCAAGCCCTTGAACCTGAGTGAGACATGGAATTATTCTTGATGCAGAGGAAGTTGTGGGCAAGAGGGAATAATTGGTCTTGTTCCCTCTGAGCCTGCTTTTCTTAGAATCAGGGAATGGAACACCCTTCTGATGTACTGACGGAACTTCAGTGTGCCCCAGACTGCCAAAGGATGGGAAGGTTCCTCAGCAATTGAGGTGAGCCCACTTAGAGCTTTGGGGATCCAGCTTCCTTTTGGAAGCAACTACTTCCATGTTTTTGTTTAGGACGGGAAGTGATAGACACATTCTTTGTGAAAGGCTAGACTCATGCCTTTCATTATTTCACATCCCATTCTCTAAACTGGGGCATGGCATTATAGGGGAGGAAGGTGTCTCTGAGTCATGTTTTCTGTTTCACAAACAGACCAATTTCTTCACGGGAATGAAAGGAACAATGTGTGTGAAAATACAACAGAATTCCTCATGGGGCCATGGAAATTGGGCTCTATTTTCAGCTCTGCTACTTTCTACCCGAGGCCCCTGGGGAGAGCTTGACATGAGCTCTCTGGGCCTCATCTTTTATTTTGGGCATTTCAGACTTGGTGCTCTGAAGTCATCTCAAATTCAACAGGGTCAAAAATAAATGCTCCCTGATCCTGAACACTGCTGTTACTCTCAAGGGCACCATTGTCCTTCCAAGCTGCCAAGCATTGTCTCTCACACACGTGCACACACACATGTACACACATGTGCGCACACACAAGTGCACACATGCACATGCACACACATATACACACACACTCACTGCATGCTTGGACTATTTAAATGGCCTCCTCATTGATCTTCCTGATTCCAGACTCTCCATTCCAACCCATTCTCTACATGTCTACTGAAGTTATTTTCCCCAAACTGCAGGTATGGCTGTTCGATACACTCCAGTGGCTTTTTACTGCCCCTGGGATGAAGTACAAACTCTTCTGGCATTTAAAGCCTTCCATACTTACCTTTCTAGTCTTATGAAACATTACCTCTCTTTACATACTCTAAGATTCCATCAAAGGAGGCTATTGGCTATTTCTCTTAAATTACATCTCCCATCTCCGTGCTTTTGCACTGGCTGCTCTCAGTGGCTGCAATACTTACTTGTCTCACCTTGAACTCTTAGAATTCCTAGTCTCCTTCAAGACAGTCCAAGTGACACATTCTACACGAGGACTTTCTTGTCAACAAGCATTTATTAAGTTCTTAGGGAAACATACCAGGAATGAAATAATCCCTACTTGTAAGGAACTTGTCTTTCAATGGGGAAAATAAGAAGTACCTATATAAATATGTACACATATAAATAAAGTGCACAGATACAACAGAATCCAATGTCGTTAAGTCCAGATCTCTACAAGGCAATCTGAGGGGCCCCCTCTCCCCCAGTCACCTTCTATCTATTTTGCACATTCCTGTGTGGGTACATGCCTTATCTCCTGATAAAATATATGCTCTTTGAGGGCAGGGATTGTTTCACTTTGTTTCTGTGTATTCCCAACATGTAGCACAATGCTTGGCACAAAATAAGCGCTTGTTGATTTCTCGTTGGTTGTTTGGTGACTGACCTGTCAGTCAGACCTCTGAAGTTCTTCACAATTCTAAATCCATAAGGATAGTGATTAACCCTTCAAGTGGCCAATCCAATCTAACAAAGAATTATTAGGGATCTACTCTGGCCCAGGCAGTCTTAGGCATTGGGGACACCAGGACAATGGAACAGGTTCTGCCTTCTAGGAGCTTCCATTCTTTTGGGAGGTACAACACCTACACAAAGCAAATTTAGCATAAGGAAGGATGAGAAGGGTGCATTAGCAGCTAGAAGGAGGCATCAGGGAGGTGGCCCCTGAGCTGATCATGAGGTAAGATGGGGACTTTGAGAGATGTGGAGAGACAACATTCTAGGTAGAGAAGATGGCCTCTTGTAAGGCACAGAGGTTCAATGGCAAATGGCTGTATCTATCCACACAGTCATGACTGTCCATTATGGCTGATTGCAAAATTCTTGAAGGAGGAGAGGTATGGATGCCAAGATATTAGGGGGTGAGGAAAATGGGAATAATGATAATTGGCTTGGATACCTGAGAGGTATCTTGTGAGAGCAGATTCTTAGCTTCGTGAACTTGTTCTCTATTTCAATGGTGACATTATTGTGGAAAAGAGGAGAAAGTCTGGGTTGGTGCTTCTTGGAGGGCATTTGATCCATAATTTGAACCCATGATGGATTGGGGTTGGAATGGGATCCAGTCTGGGGTAAAAGGCTGGCATCTATTTTTTATGGAAGCATTGGAGTTTATGGAATGAGGGTGGGAGTGTGCCACATGGTCACATTTGAGCTTTAGAAAATCTCTTTGGTAGCAATGTGAAGGATAAATTGGAATGTGGAGAGACTGGAAGTAGAATGACCCATTAGAAGGTCATTTTATTGAGCAACAGAAGCCACTGAATAATTTAAGTGGGGACAAAGCAGATACTGATATATTGTATAGTGAGTAAAGCACCCATGAAATCTTAGGGTTGGAGAGGACCTCAGATGTCATTTATTCATTCAATAAATATTATTAAACTCCCACTCAGGGCTAGTCTAAGTGCTGGGTTCTGGGGATTCAAAGACTAATAAAATGGATCTAGCCCCCCTGTAACATACCTAAGTGGTTACTCAGTCTCACCTTTAGGATCCCTGTAGTAGGGAGGATTAAATTACTATCTCCTGAGGCAGCCCATCTCTTCCAGCCTTTCTCTATGCCATCCCTATTCTCCAGGGACAGCATGAAAAATGTGCCATGGATGGCAAGCATTCTAGCAAATGAAGTATGGCGGTCACCTCGTTGGTATAGATTTGAGGGCCCCGAGAGAGTCTCCACTAACCTGCCTGGATCCCTGAAGAGCCATAATTGTCCATCAGCAGGTCCTATCCATGATAATTCACAATCCTAACTGGCATCCATACAATGTTCTAAAAATTTGAGTGTTCTACATGTATTCTCTCCTTTAGGTTTCACACCAACCCTATGAGGTCCTGGCTTCGGGAATCATTGCTCCCCTTTTATGGATATGGAAACTGAGGGTGAGGGAGGCTGTGACTTGTTCCAAGTCATACAGCTGGTAAGTAGTAGAGTTGAGACTCGATGCCAAATCTTTTGACTACAAGCCCAGCATTCTGCACACTACATACGGTGCTGCTTATCTCCAACTGAAGTTCTTATTGACAAACTCAGCGGGCTAGTTTAGGAGTGGGGAACTTGTGGCCTCAAGGCCACACATGGCCTTCTAGGTCCTTGGGTATGGCCATTTGACTGAGTCCAAGTTTTATAGAACAAATCCTTTTATGAAGGGTATTTGTTCTTTGAAGTTTGGATTCAGTCAAAGGGCCACACACTAGTCATTCACCTTCATGTCATATTCTGGACAGGAGGCATTCTTCATCCACTTGGTTTTTCCTGTGTGGATAGTAAGGCTAATTTCTTTTTTTATAGTATAACACTAGCTAGCATTGGAATGGTGATTTAAAGTTTACAAAGACCTTTGCAGATATTCTCTGTTGTAATTTTCACAACAACCTGGTGTAGGTGTTATTATCTTCATTTTATAGAGGGGAAACTGAGGCTCAAAGAGCTTAAGGGATGTGCCCAGGGTCACATGGCTTGTGAGTAGCTGTGTATTTCAGTTAGGAAGCTGCAAATATTCCAAGGCTTAGGGCAATGATCACAATGACATCCACAAATGGGCATACCTGGAGAACCTCACTTTCCACTGGCAGTACCTCCTTTATACTCTGTGAAAAACCTCTGTGACAGTTTTTAATGAGCATTTATGCCCCCATTTTATGTGTCCCTTGATACCGATGATGAGTTGAGTTTTATTTTGTACCCTTCACCCCGGGGAGTTCTTGTCTCCCAAATTGTTGTTTATTGTAGAAAACAGCATGTTCAAGTCTGCTTGCTTTCCTCTAACACTTTCATCCATAATATCTGCAATGCATGTGTAGATAATTCCTCTAAAGATTTTATTCAGATGAAAAAAAGTAGGTTTGTGGATTAATAGTAATTTATGTCTTTTGATAACCTTTTGGGGGTAGTGATCTGATTCACAATTTTCTTGATTCCTTGGATATCTTTTTTGAAGTGTGACAAAGTGGATAGAACCCCAGTACTGGAGTCAGAAATAGTTGGATTGAAATCTCACTTTAGATAACTCCTAGTTCTGTGATCTTGAGTAACATCTCTGACACTCAGTTTATTTATCTATAAAACTGAAATAATAATAATAATAGTAGTAGTTAATAACAGTAGTTATTAATAATAATAGTAGTTATTGCAGAAGGTTGTTGTCAGGATCAAATTAAATTAAAATTGTTTTGAAGATTTAAAGTGCTTTGTAAATGGTAGGGGACCCCTCCCCCCCATACACTCCTCTTCCTCCTCCTCATTTCTTCATTCTCATCTTTTTCTTTTCTTTTTTTACCATTCTCTTTTTTTAAGTTAAAATTGTTTTTTCTGATTTACATCATTCATTTCCGCCAGATTTTGAGCTACAAATTTTCTCCCTGTTTTTCCCCTACCCACCGCCCCAATATAGCAGTCCCACAGGATATCCCCTCCTCTAATCTGCTCTCTCCCATATTTCCTCCCATACCCCTTTCAACTTTTCCAGTAGGGCATGGTGGATCTCTATGTCCCAGTGCCTGTATATCTTATTTCCCAATTACATGTAAAATAGTATTAATAATACTGTGTATATATATACATATATGTATGTGTATATATATATATATGTATTTGATTTTAAAACTTTGAATTCCAGATTCTTTCCCTTCCTCCCTTGTCTCCCACCCTTACTGGGAAGATAGGGAGTTCAATACATGCTGTACATGTGTAGCTATGCAAAACATTTCCATAATGGATATATTGTGAAAGACTGACTATATTTCCCTCCATCCAATCCCGCCCCCCCACTTGTTCTATTCTCTACTTTGACCTTGTTCCTTTTCAAAAGTGGGTGCTTCCAACTTCCCTCCCCCCAGCCTGCCCTCCCTTCCATCATCCCCCCTCTCATCCCCTTCCCCCCTACTCTCCTGTAGGGTGAAATACCCTATTTAGTGTGTATTTCATTCCCTCCCCAAGTCAAATTCAATGGGAATAGGGTTTACCCATTCCCTTTTGCCTTCCTATTCTTCCCCTCCATTGTAGCCATTTTCCCTTGCCTCTTCTATATAAGATAGTTTACCCCCTTCTGTCTCTCCCCATCTCCTCTCATTATATTCCTCTCTCACCTCTTAATTTCACTTTTTAAGTATCATCCCTTCCTGTTAAATTGGTCCTGTGCCCTCTATCTGTGTATACCTGTAAATATATATACACAATTTCACATATGTATTCATATGCCCATATACCCTCATATATAGACATATATATATATATTTCTATTCCCTTCAACTATTTTCATACTGAGAAAAGTTTCATAAGTTACAATTATTGTTTTTCCACGTAGGAATGTTAATAGTTCAACTTTGATAAGTTCCTTATGATTTCTTTTCCCTGTTTACCTTGTCATGCTTCTTGTATCTGAATGTCAAATTTTCTATTCAACTCTGGTTTTTTCATCAAGAGTGTTTGAAAGTCATCTATTCCATTGAATGACCATATTTTCTCCTGAAACATGATACTCAGTTTTGCTGTGTAGGTGATTCTTGGTTTTAATCCCAGCTCCTTTGACCTCCGGAATATCATATTCCAAGCCTTTCGATCCTTCAGTGTAGAAGCTGCCAGATCCTGGGTTATCCTGATTGTGTTTCCACAATATTCAAATTGTTTCTTCCTGGCTGCTTGTAATATTCTCTCCTTAATCTGGGAATTCCGCAACCTGGCTATAATATTCCTAGGAGTTTTCTTTTTGGGATCTTTTTCAGGAGGTGATTAATGGATTCTTTCAACCTCTATTTTGCCCTCTGGTTCTAAAACATCAGGGCAGTTTTCTTTGAGAACTTTCCAGAGGATGATTTCTAGGTTCTTTCTTTGACCATGGCTTTCAGGTAGTCCAATAATTTTTAAATTATCTCTCCTGGATCTATTTTCCAGGTCAGTGGTTTTTCCCATGAGATATTTCACATTGCCTTCTATTCTTTCATTTGTTTGGATCTGTTTAACAGCATCTTGATTCTCATAAAGTCATTAGCTTCCATTTGCTCCCATCTAATTCTGAAGCAATGATTCTCCTCAGTGAGCTTTTGAGATTCTTTTACCATCTGGCAAATTTGGCTTTTCAAGGCATTCTTCTCCTCATTGCCTTTTTGAGTCTCCTTTGCCATTTGAGTCAGTCTGTTTTTTAAGGTGTTATTTTCCTCAGTCAGGCTGTTGACTCTCATTTCGTAATTTTCTTGCATCATTCTCATTTCTCTCCCCAATTTTTCCTCCGCTTCTCTTATCTGTTTCTTAAGGTCCTCTATGGCCTGTAACCAGCTTGTATTTTCCTTTGAAGTTTTTGGTGCAGGAATTCTGACTTCACTGTCTTCCTCCTGTTCCATGCTTTACTCCTTTTTGTCCCCCAAGTAGGAATGTAATGTTGAAATCTTCTGTCTGCTTTGTTTCCTTTGCCTTGTCATGTCGCCCCTCAGTCACTTGACCCCTGGGCTTTTTGCCACAGTAGGACTCTGCCACCAGACAGGGGAGCTTTCATCCCAAATGCTGGGGTTTTCTCAGCTGCCAGAGGTATTAGATGGGTGCCTTCTCTGAGGCCTCCACATGCTCTCGCAAGCTGGACACACACCCCAGGACCTCTACCCTAGACCATAATCCAAATCCAATCAGATTACAGAAAGAGCAATTACCCCTCAGACTGGTCGCTTGGTCCCCCTACACTCTGCAGACCAGGAGCTGAAGCTGCCACATGGCGCTGGCTGGCTGTGCCAGGAGGCTCAGTGGCTTCTCTCCCTGGGGGCAAAAGCCACGACCCACTTACTGGGTCCCAAAGTCCAGACTGCACTGACCTCTCACTTTGTCCTTCGAATCTATGTGTTGATGATTCTGGAAATGGCCACAGCTGCTGCTGATCTGGAGTCCCTCCAGCTGGTGGCTGGTCAGGCCCCCCCCCCCCCCCCCCCCCGGGGGGGCTAAAGCCTCTGCATGGGGCTGGGCTTGGCTCCCAGAGCACTGCGCTGGCCACTTGCTGCTGGCCTACCAGGCTGTCCTCAGCAGGAGGTTAGCTTCTCTGTGTCATTTTGTGGGTTCTGCAGCTCCAAAGTTTGTTCAGAGTCCCCTTTTTACATGGATTGGGGAAGGTGGAAGCCGGAGCATCAGGGAGGTCCTGCTTCTACTCTGCCATCTTGACTCTGCCTCCCCATTCTCATCTTTTTCAAGGGAGTCCAGATGGAAAAAAAAAAATCTTGGGACAAGTTGCTATCCTCATAGTCTTCTTCTTTTACATTTAATGTTCTATGGACCTTTGCCCAGGCAGATAAGGCAGTGCCTTTTGGGATCAATTTAAAGCAATATGCTATCAGTACGTTCTCTGTAGGCTTTCTGAAATCATCTTTAGGATAACTCCTGGAACAGAGAGGATAATGGGATCGATATGGACCTCATCTTGTTTCCACATGATTTTGTCTCCTTGGCCAGGTCTCTATATTTTAAAACCCCTTTCCCCTGTGTTACTTGTAGATTATGAGTGTTTGGTATGGTGGTATGTATTAAAACTTTGTTCAATATGATATATGAATGTTGGTGGACTGTAGTTTGGACTGTGGCAATGGTCCAGTTCTAGTAAAATTTATCGGTCAGGTTCTAAGGAATGTTTTTTATTTGTAGCATGGGAATGTGTCATCTGTCATTTGTAGTTTTCTGATATATAATTCTAGCCTTTAAGTCATGTCTTGGTAGGTGATGTGAAGTACAGTTTTTGCCATGATCTTGTCTAATCTACATTGATTGCTAAGCTTATGATCATTAACAATAACCCTTATGCAATTTCTAATGGCAATCACATGATCCTAAATGCCATCATAAACACAACCATTCCTACAAACTAATCCATATGACTCAGCTATGTGTTCAATGCTTTTTTTGTCAATATATTGTAGTTTTAGTTAATGTGGCTGTCACCCATACAGGGCCTTTTAATTTCACTCTTGGATCTTAGCCATTTTGTTTCAGGGTTCCTGTCAGACCTTCACCATTAACAGAACATTTTAGGGGACACGGAGTCCTGGATATACATCACCCTGTATAGCATTCCCCTGCTTTGCTGTCTCCCTCCCCCCACAATGACATGAACTTTGAAGTGGTGTTGGTCTTTTTCTTATTGACTATCAGCTTCTTACTTCATGCTCTAGCCCCATAATGTCACATACAGCACATAAATTCTTTATAAACATTCCATCTCATCCAGCTGTTCTTCCTGAGTCTCCAGCTGCAGACAAAGGGCTTGATGAAGAACCAGTTTTCCAGCAAAGCTAAACACTTTATTTAAAAAAAGAAACACACCAAAATGATGTACATTAAAATTTCAAGATAAATGTAAGTAATTAGTGAAGAAAAGGACGAACCTCAGAACAGCTTTTGAGTTTAAACCAGGGACCCTTCAATGGTTCAGAAACCTGAGGGAATTAGGTAGAGAGCTTTGGGAAAAGAACAGGCACTCTTACGTAAAAGTTCTCACCACAGCAGATGCTTTACAATACTGATTAAGCAATTGATGTCTCAGTGCAGTAACTACTGTGGGGTTAGAATTTTATAATCAGACATGGAAAAAGGGAGGAGAAAGAAGACAAAAAGAATTACATTTCCAAAAGCCTTAAATTTTTAAAGAATTTAAATTATTAAAAATAAAAAGAATGAAAAGAATTTACAGGTAAAGAGGGAAAAGGCAAGGGAAAGAGGGAATAGTGGAAGAGGTAGGATTATCTTCTTTCTTCAGCAATGAAAAGGTAGAATTTAATTTTTGTAAAATAAATGAGTTAATGCTACATAAATAGGAAATTTACTTAGTTTTTGTCATAAGTAAGTTTGGAAATTGATTAAAATTAGAATATATAATTAATGAATTAAATTGAAGTGAATTCAATTAGTGAAAAAAGAAGACAATTCCATGAGAAAAAGTGAATAATTTAGAAAAAAAATATTTTGAGTGGAAATGGATGGCATTTCCCATAACAACAAAAAGGATTATTTTGATTAAGGATTCCCCCCCACCCTCCAATCACAATCCAACAATATTCTGCCTACAGGGAACACATGTAATGTCTAAAGATATACACATTTAAAGTCATAGTATGACCTAAAATTTATAAAATTTATTTAAGCTAAAATTATCTCAGGAAAGGGAATAATGACTAGACCCAGGTTTCTTGTATAGGGAGCATACATCGAGGAATTTTCTTTTCTTATTCAGGTTGACTCTTTCTCAGTAACTTATAGTCTTAGTGAACTTCCTAAAGCACTTAGTGGTTATAAGACTTGCCCAAGGTCACATAGCCAGTACATATCAGAAACAAAACTTGAAGCCAGATTTTCTGGACTCCAAGGCCAGCTCTAGCCATTATGCAATACTGCCTTTCTGGCTCAGGAAAATCCAGAGTTAAAATAATAAAGATAACTGACATTTCACAGAGTTTGACATGTTTGTGTCTACTTAGAGTTTTACATAAATATTAGCCTCCCAGTAGATTGCACCAGTCATTAGAAGATGGTATTGACTTGTGTTACTGTGTGTTTGTGAGTTCTTTATGTGTAGCTTTTTCTTGTCCATTTGGAATCCATTACTGGTCCTATACCTGATTTACATGGTACCATTACCTCTTTTGTTTCTATCACTTTTGGAGAACTAGACTTGTGAACCACAATCTAATTTATTATAGTTCTTTGGGATGTTGGGATGAGGGATTTAATGAGTTGAAGTGAATGAGAATGGAAAGTTTAATTCTCCTAATAAAAGTCAGTCAATAAACATTTATTAGACACCTACTATGTGCCAGGAAGTATGATAAGTCTAGGATACAAAAGAAGGTAAAGGATGATTCCTGCCCTCAAGGAGCTTATAGTCTAATGGAGGTCAAGCTTCCTTAGAACTGACTCCGAGCCAGGAATTTTATGACTGGGTTCTGAGTAAAAAAAGTCACACAGTCCTCTGGCCCCTGAGAACTTGGCAGGTGAACCTTGATGTGAGATGCTTTCAAAACTCTGGGTCAAATTCTGAGAACACAAAGATATGCTATGTACCAGGCATTGTGCTAAGCTCCGGAACCTATAGTCTAGCTGCTTCTCTGCCAACCAAGGACTCTGGGCTCACCTTACACCAGGTTTCTATAGTCCGGGGCTCATCTCAGCCTGACCCAAAGAAAGTAATTTCCTCTTTTGGGTCCTTTGTTTCCTCCTCAGAATTTTACTTAGAAAAATACCTGAAATAAGTCTTAGCTATAGCTTTCATCTAGGTCCCCTTGAAGGTGGACGCAGCCCTTAACTCCTGCACAGCTATTTCATGTACAGTATTGGTATTACCTATGGCACTGTCTCTATTTCAGTCATCACAGAAAGCGCAACAGATCCTTAAGGACTCACAGAGCAGACATAGAGGCAAAAACCACTTAAATGGTTCCTTACTTTCCCCTGAAAGGTAAATACCCTTTGGAGGGCTGCTAGACAAGGATCCCTCTTCAAAGGGACATGTGCTGATCGAGTAACTTGCAATGACAGAAGTGAGAATTGCTAGCCCTGCTCTCCTGGCCCCCCTTGAGGTGGTTTGAGTTTGTGCAAGAGCCACATGGCATTTCCTCTTCTTCCAAGAGTCTGTTCAGTAAGCCTCACTCTAGCACTCTGGTGCTTAGCTCCTGAAATTGAGAACTTTCAGTCTCTTAGGAACTCAAACTTGGGAGCCATTAAACTTGGCATCACCCCTGAGTAAATCACAAGGCTGGGAAAATCCACTCTCAAGGTCTATCCTCTCAGGCAGTGGGCAAACACATGTTCACTTTGCCACGTGCTTCTGCAGGGACTCCATCAATATGCTGTCATATCATGGGCATGAAACTGACCCATGGTCAGCATATGAAACAAAAAGGCAAAAGGCAACCAGCAACTCAAAGCCCCCAAACCTCTTTCTCAGGTTATCTGGGCAGGCATAGATGTGCTTCTCTACATTCATTATTCCCAAAGACATCTTTGTTATGCTTTGTTGTATTTCTATCTGGACATTCAAGACAATGAGAGGGAGAGGGAGGAGGAAGGAGGAAGGGAGGGAGAAAGGAAAAGGGGAGAGCGGGGAGGGGGAAGGAGGAAGGGAGGGAGAAAGGAAGAGGGGGCAGTAGGGAGGGGGAAGGAGAGAGATGGAGTCCAAAGGAGGGTGACCAAGATGGCCTTGAATCCACACCATAAGAGGATTGGAGAAATGTTTAGCCTGTAATAGAGAAAATGTAAGGGGATATGTTAGTTATGTCTGAGCATCTGAAGGAATGTCATGTTAGAGAGGGGTTAGACTTTGTCTCTGGTCAGCAGGAAGGAACAATGGGGGAGGTTACTAAGAGTCGATTCAGGATTAATTTCAGTTCGAAGTTCCCAACAATGGAGCTCCTCCAATGGCAGATGGTCAGCCTGGAAAGGTAGTGGGTCCTCCCTCATTAGAGGTTTTCAAGCAAAGGCTGGACAACAGCTTGCCTGGTATGTGATGGGGAGATTCCTTTTGGGAATGAATTGGACAGAATGGGCACTGACACAGATCCCTTCCAGCTCTTGGATCCCATACAATCTCTAGTCGGAGAAACTGACAGGTGGATGTCAGAACAGAATTCTCAGAGTTGCACCTTGCAGGGAGCTGGTGATTGCCTTATCCATCTACCTCTTTATTTACAGAAGAGGAAATTGAGGCTTGAGGAGTTCAGGAATAGAAAACCAGAATCTCGGCAATCCCTGGACCCTGACTCCCCACCCAAAGCTGCCCTCGGACCACAGGACATGATGTCAACTGAGCTCCTGCATACTTTTGTGCAAAGTAACTGAGTAAACACGTGTGACCCTAGATTGGGGAGAAACTTTTTCTTCTGGGCCATATTTAGACTTCCTTTCTTCCCTGGCTGCTGCACAGGCCTAATCTGACTGTAGCACTCTCATGACTCAGCCCGGTTTTGCCCAGCTGTCCCCAGCTGTTCCACCCACATCACTAGCTTTCCCTGGGGTGACTCCTACCCCTGGGCCATTGTAAAGGTTTTTTTCCTTGATTTCCTCCATCATATTTTTATCACTGTATTTTGTTTGGACCTGGAGTCAGGAAGATCTGAGTTCAAATCCAGTCTCAGACCGCTTAGATGCATGACCCTGAGCAAATCACTTGACCTACATTGGCCTCAATTTCCTTCAACTGAAAAATGGGGCCTCTCCCCCAAAATGGTGTCGAAGGTGAAGAAGGAAGCAATTGCCCTCCCCCACCCCCAAGACAGAAGCCAAGTCCAAAGCTTTGAAGGCCAAGAAGGTGGTGCTGAAGGGTGTCCATAGCCACACAAAGAAGAAGATCCAAACATCCCCCACCTTCTGGCAACCCAAGACACTAAGACTTCAAAGGCAGCCCAAGTACCCTCAGAAAAGTGCCCCTCGGAGAAACAAGCTCGATCACTGCACCATCATTAAGTTTCCTTTGACCACTGAGTCTGGTTTGAAGAAGGCTGAGGACAACGGCACCCTAATCTTCATTGTGGACGTCAAGGCCAACCAGCATCGGAGCAAGCGGGTGGTAAAGAAGCCGCGGCCAAGGCTGACACACTGACCCGGCCAATGGAGAGAAGAAGGCCTGTGTCCGACTTGCTCCAGGCTATGGTGCTTTAGAAGTTGCCAACAAAGCTGGAACCATCTCACTTGCTGTGTCCATCCGTGTCCCGCTGTGTCCCATCCCACCTGCAATAAAAAGTCTTCCAGAAAAAAAAAGATGGGGATAATAATGACCTACTTGATACGGTTGTTGTGAGGGTCAAATGGGATAATATTTGTAAAGTGCTTAACAGAGTAGGTGCCATATAGATAATGTTTTATTGTTATTATTAATTACACAAAAGTCAGTGCCCTGCATACAAATGTGAATTGAATTAATGAACGGTATGCCATAAACTATGACTTGCTGCTATAACTATGTGACCCTTGGGAAAGTGGTTTTATCTGGATGAGCCTAACTTTTCTCATCTGTAAAATGACCATGAGCCCGCATTGACTTTATCCATGCTAGTTCATGCCAAGGACGTGGAATCCTCTTTACATTACAAATGCATCAAGAAATCATTCATCAAGCATTTATTAAGCAACTAATATATGCCAAGTACTGAGCTAGATGTTGAGGGTGCGAAGAAAAAAAGGAGAAAGGTCCCTGACCTCAGAGAGCTTACATTCTGCCCAAAGAGACAACATGCAAACATGTGGGTACAAAGAGATACAAGGAAGGGCTTCATGTAGAAGGCTGCCTTCCTACTGTGGGTGACTCTTGGAACTTGATATTGATCACTATTAAGCTCTACTTCAGTTGATTTGGCCAAATTGTTTTTGGGGGTCTTTGGAATGGTAATTAGGATTAAAGTTAGGGGGAGGCATTGAAGGAATTTGGATTCCTCCTGTCCTTTTTGTAACTTTGTCTATTTTTTCTAAAAAAATTCATGGACTTTCAAAACTAGGAATGACTTCAGTGATTATTCCATCTGAGGTCTTCATTTTTCATTTGAGGAAACCAGGCCAGACTACCTGACATCCCACAGGGGTCGATCCAGATGTTTGGTCTGTATGATACCCATTACCCAGATATCTATATGATTTGAAAGCATCTGATATGAATGAAAGTCCTCAGGGGGCAGGAAATGTTTCATTTTTTTCTTTCTATCGCCAATACTTAACATATAGTAGGCACTTGAAAATGCTTGCTGATTTAGTGACCAATTTGTTTGATTAACAATGTTTTCCACTTTTCATCATACAATTAAACTCAATAGGCTATTTGTACTAAAGCATGACCATCAGTTCCTCACAGTTACATTCCACAGGAGACTTACCAACTATGAGCCACTTGGAGACGGCTTCCTGAGGGCATCACAACCACTGAAGTCCACAGAAGGGAAGTGAGAGGAGACGGGATAGGACACCATGGATGAGGGGGATTTGGCCTGAGTCTGAAACAATACCTGTCTTATGGTTGCTTGGGATGGTTGTCCTCATATATGGAGGGTAAAATTACATCTCAGTAAAACAAAGATGCCAAGTGGGGCCTTAAGTGGGATTCAAAATTGTGGAACCATGTTCAATGCATACATTTGTATTATGCATAGATATATTAATCAATAAACATATATTAAGCACCTGTTGTATGTCAGGTACTCTGCTAAGTTCTGGGAATATGAAAAGAGGCAAAAGACAGTCCCTGCCCTTAAGGAGCTTGTATGTATATGTATTTGTATATGGATATGTATTCCCAGATCACAGTCACTGACTCTTCCATACAGAACCTTGGAGAGCACCTAGTCCACCTTGAGCCTGAAGGACAGTGCCCTCTGTCACAGACCTGACAGGTGGTCATCTAGCCTCTGTGTGCAGACCTCCAGGGAAGGAGAAAGTCCTGCTTCCCAGGGCAGTCATTCCACTTTTGAGCGGCAGTAACTATAAGGAAGTCACTCAAACTTAAATCTGCTACTTACAACTGAGTTTCCAGACAAGGAACCTGAGCCTCCTACGGCTCATAATTGGCTAACCCAAGGGCTTCCATCCAGGAAATGGTAGAGTCAGACTTGAAGCTCAGGCCTACTGTCTCCAAAGACAGAATCGTCTCCTTTGTGGCACCCAGTACTCCTAGGCTATCCTGGGTCAGCTAAGAAGAGTAAGCCTGATCCCTTTCCTAATGGACAGCTCTTCACATGCAGCTCTCATGGTCCCATTTCCCCACCAGACTTCCTCTATTTTTGTGGACAAATGTCAGAAGGCTCAGGCTGCTGCATTCCTAGAAGATGACCAGAAATCTGATGTGGAAGAGTCAACTTTTCACCCATTCTTCCTGGTCGTGCTTCCCAGTCGTCAAGAAAACGCCACAACATTACTATCTTCCCTCTTTCCCTTTTGGAGGCGTCCACGCAGTTTTGCAGATAAGACTTAAATGGAATTTCCACTCCTATAGTTTGCATTTTATTCTCTTTCCACAGTGTGAGTATTAATGTCTTCCCTTCCTGTCCCAGCCACACTTTGTTGAAATCTTGCTTGAAATTTGCATATCAGGTATAAAATTCATAAGTTTTCGATTGGACTCTCTTTGTCTGTAGGTATCCTGATCCACCCCACTAGAATGAAAGCTCCTTGAGAACAGGATTGGATTCAGTTTTGCCTTTGTATCCCCAATGCCTGGGAGGTGGCAGACATTGGTAAGGTCTGGTTGGTTGGTTGACAGTATCATTTCTGGTAGCTCCCCTCCTTAACCTTGTCAGGCTTCTGGGTGAATCCAAGGAGGTTTTCTTGCCCTTTCCCTGGTGATCTCACCAACCCAGCCCACTTTCCTGACTCCTTCCCAGACCAGTGGATTTCCCACCAAGGGGTCTCTATTATTCCTCATACACAGGGATGGGATGACTCAATTAATTTTTCACATTGTGATAATCCATGGCCATCAATCATAAAAGTGACTAATCAGGAATGTGAATAAAAGAAGGGAGTGTGAAGAGATTGAAGTTGTTCCAATGGATAACTGAAAAAAATATAAAGTCTTCATTTTAATAATGTTCCATAAAATTTGATTAACAAAAACATAACCAATGTTTTCAGAGGCACGAACACATACAGAACTAAACTAGGAAAATGAGAAAATCGGATCACTCTTAGGGTGCGGGGGAAAGAGCCTCTCAGATGCCATCAGAGGGCTGTGTTAGGATCTCTCCTTGCCACTTATTTCCTTCACTTCTCCGAGCATCAGTTTCCTGATCAATATAATTATGTGACTGGACTAGATGGCCTTGGAGGTCCCTCCCAGGTCCAGTGCTAGGATCCTCTGACATGGCCCTATCTCTCCACTGGAAAAAAAAATGAAATTGAACTAGATGGCATAAGGTGGTACAGAGTGTCCTCTGCACTGGACCTGGAGACAGGAAGACCTAGGTTCAAATTCAGCCTCAGAAAATTACTGACTATGTGACCCTTGGCAAGTCACTTAAACACATCTGCCTCAGTTTTCTCAATTGTAAAATGGCAATAATAATAACACCCACCTCCCATTGTCATTTGAGGATCAAATGAGCTAATATTTATAAAGAGCACTTAGTGGTCACTTAATAAATGCTGATCCCTTTCCTCTTTCCCTAGTCTGGAGCTGCCACAGGAGACCTCTCTTGATACCAAATTAGTGGGGGTGACTAGGTGGTGCAGTGAATAGAGCACTGGCCCTGGAGTCAAGAGGACCTGAATTCAAATCCAGCCTCAGAGACTTAACACAAAAACTAGCCATGTGACCTTGGGTAAGTCACTTAACCCCAATTGCCCTACCTTCCCCCTCCAAAAAGCAAAGCAAAACAAAACAAAACAAAAATACCAAATTAGTTCAGAAGGGTTTAACAAGGAAACGGAAATGGTCTTTGCTTAAGTATCAAACTGAATTTAGGGGAAAATATTCCTAGACTAAATGACTTGACAACCCATTTTTGCAACTAGGTAAGTGCATGGAAATCAGGAAAGCCTCATTTTAAATCTGCCTTCAATCACTTACTAGCTGTGTCACCCTGGGCAAATCACTTAACCCTATTTGTCTGTTTCCTTATCCATAAAATGAGCTGGAGAATGAAATGGCAAACCATTCCAGGATCTTTGCCAAGAAAACCCCAAACAGGGTCAGAATGGTTGGGCACAACTGAAAGGACCAAGCAACAAAAGTTGTTGCTTCTGAGGGAAGTTGAGGAGGTAGCTTTTCTCTGAAATGAGTCAGGTTCCTGCCCTGGCTTATCTGTAATCCCTCCATAGTTCTCTGCAAATAGACGAAAATGATGGAGAAGAAACAAGGCTTGGACCCAGATGTCCTGCTAGTGATTGTCTTCAGTTCCCTCTTCTCCCACCCACCTCTCTTTCCTGGCTGCCTCTGAACAAGCTTGGGTCTCTGCAATCCTAAAAATACCTCTCAACTTCCCCTAGAAAGTTTGCTCCGTTAGTTTCCACCCAAACTTTGCATCCTTTCTCCATTAAAGGAGACTACAGCATGACTCATGTTTCCATATCTTCACCTCCTCCTTCCTCCTTAACCCTGGTGCTTTGGCCTCCATCTCCACCAGGCTACGGATCTAACTTCCTGCATCATGGTTCAATGTGCTTTTCTCAGTTCTCACCTTCTATTAACCTCTCAGCATTTTGAACTGCAGGATATTGCTTCTGGTCAGATTCTCTCCCTTTTTCTGGCCCTGTCCTTTCCTAGTCCTGCCCCATCTTTTAATGACTCCTCCATCTTCTTCATGGGCCCTTTTTCTTTCCAGTCCCTTAATGCTGGCATCCCAAGGCTCTGTCCTCGGTCCTCTTCTCTCTCTATACTCCATCCTTTGCCAGTCTCATGCATTCCCTCATCTTCATTTATTGCTTCCATGTAAATGACTCTCCAAGCTGCATCTCCAGTCTTGACTCTTCCCATAAGCCATAGCTTTTATGTCAAGCTCTCTACTGGATGTTGCCACTTTGATGTTCCATTGCAATGCCAAATTCCTCTCTCCCAAACTGTATTTATTATCTTTCTTCCCAAATAGCTTCCTCTTTTTGACTTCATTCCGGCAATATTTGAAAACTTTGGGGCTTACCTTTTCCCTCTCTCTTACCGACCCTGGCCAAGTCCAGTCTACCTGACCAGCATCTCCCAAACTTTCCTTTATTTTTCTATTTCCATTGGCACCACTGCAGTATGTAGGGACCTTCGTTATCCCCAGAGTGAAGGATTGTAAAAGTCTAGTAGATCTTTCTGCCTTCAATCTCTCCCCTTACAATCATTGGTTATTTTCAGATTAATTTTCTTTATTCAGTGATGTGGTCGTCACTCCTCTTCTGGAAAGTCTTCCCTAGCTCCTCATTAACTACGGAATAAAGTAGGAATTCTTTAGTCCCCTCACACTCTCTCTGGCAAGTTGTCTTTTCTCATTAGAATATAAGCTTCTGGAGGACGGGGGTGGGGGGATCTATCTTTTTGTTTACACTCATTTCCCTGGCATGTAGAACAGTGCCTGACACAGTAAGTGCTTAGTGCTTATTACCTTCCTCCCTCCAAGTCTTTCTTGAAAACATACTGGGGTGTGGTGTCAGCTGCTCTGTGAATTACTAGATATATCCATTTCACAGGGTGATACACCAATTCATAAGAAGATCAGTGTTTGGCTGATTGTCCACAGCTTTGAGGGCAGAGGTCCTTGGGAAATTTGAGGTCAGGGTGGAGAGAACAGCAATATAGTATAAGCAGTCAGAGGACCTGGGTTCAAATCCTTCCCCTGATGATTACTGCTTTTGTGACCATAGGCAAGTTATCTCACTTATTGGCTCCCAGTTACCTCATCTGTAAAATGGGGGTTCAGGCTAGATGGCTTCTCAGCTTCAGATCTATGAGTCTATGTCTGGCTTCTAAGCTTGGATATGTTACTTGTTACCTGTGTGTGGTCATCATTTTTCACTGTGGGGGACTCAGTTTTCTGCTCTGTAAAATGGGATGTTTTGATAAGGTGATTCAATTCAATGAGTTTTTGTGAAGTGTTACTACATGCTAGAAACTGTGAATAAAAATGAGGATAAAAAAGGTAAGACAAAAATTAAGTAGCCCCTGCCCCCAGGGGACTTAACTTCCATAAAGTAAACAACAGGTATACCTATAGATAAATACAAAGTATTCCCACAGTAGATGCAAGGTGATTGGGGGTGGGAAAGAAGCAGGAACAGCAGGGGGAGGGGGGGAATCAGTAAAAACCTGATGCAGAAGGTGGCATTTCATCTGAGCTTTGAAGGAACTCAGAGATGCCAAGGGACAGACACAATGAAGGAGGGCATGCCAAGTCTGGGAGTTGCTAGACAAAGGTATGGTGATAGGAGATGGCAGGTTGTCTCCTTCCACTCCAGATCACACTTCATGGTCCATCCACAATCATCCTGCCATCTGCACATCACTGCTACGTGAGAAGAATCCAGTCAGTGTCACCATTGTTCACTCCAGGGCACAGCAGTGGTCTTTATGAGGCTTCCACTCCCCTTCCCTGTGACTCCCAGACCAAACTTCCTCTCTGGCCACCACTCTCCATGGCCAGCATCTTCCCCCATTCAGATGCAAGTTTCTTGGGACAGAGGCTTTCTTGCTTTTGTGTTTCTATGGTCTATATGGTGCAGTGGCTGATGCATGGTGGGAACTTAAAAGCCTCTTCATCCATTCACTCATTGTTTTCTTATAGAAGAAATGTCCCTCTTATTCACCAAAGTTAATCCATCTGTTTGTGCCTATGGCCCCACCCCCCAAGTCCTCTAGAACCTTGTTTCAGGATCCCATCTTCCTAAATGGCCTTCTCTTGGTTCTTCACACACGGCACCTCTCATCCCCATGTTTGGACACTGGCTGTCCCAATGCCTGCAATGTGCTCCATTCTCATGTGTCACAGTGCATAGAGCACTAGACCTGGAGTCAGGAAGATTCATCTTCCTGAGTTCAAATCTGGCCTCAAACGCTTACTAGCTATGTGACCTTGGGCAAGTCACTTAACCTTGTTTGTCTCAGTTCCTTCATCAATAAAAATGAGCTAGACAAGGAAATGGCAAAACACTCCAGGATCCTTGCCAAGAAAACCCAAAATAGGACCACAAAGAGATGTTTAAAAACAACTGAACCGCCACCAGTTCTCATTCCTGAAAAGCCCTTCCCTTGAGCCTTAGTCTAGCCAGAATCTCCCCTCCCTCCCTCCCCACTTCTGCTTTTAACTCCTTGGAAAAAGTCTCTGTTCTTAACCCTCTGCTCCCTGCCCTCTTCCTCCTGCAGACTGCCTTCCCTGCTCTCCTCAGGCACATTCCTGCATCTCCCATCAATGCTGTTTCTCAGACCTCGTCTTTCTTGACCTCTCTGTAGCTCTTTCCTCACTAGAGACTCTGGCCTCCCACAGGCTTGCTCTGGGCTCTCCTTCCTCTGCCTCCTCATACCGTGGCTGCCCTTCAAAGGGAGGCCTGCTCTGGGTCCTCCTCTCTTCCCTCTCTCCAGCCTCCCCCAGGCCAGTCGCGTTCACTCCCATGACTTCTGTTCTTCTGCCATGGATGGGACGAGCCCAGATCATCCCGTCCCCTGCCAGCCCCTTCTCTGAGCCCAGGCTGCCTGGAGGACATTGCTCTCCAGTGGCCAGGACTCATCTGTCCGCTCCCTCTTCTGACTTTATTCAATGTCTCCCTTCACTATTCCCAGGCCACCTCTGTCTGTCGCCCTGGGCCTCTCCCTGGCCTCCTCTCCACTGGCCAGGCCCTCTCACCTCTTGCCTTCATCCTTTCCCTGCAGTCTCACTGCCAGCACCCAGGACAGGGTCGCATTTCGCTCTCCCAGACCCACAGGAGGTCTACCTTCCTCTCTCTCCTCTCTGCCAACCAATCAGTCGCTCGAATTTACGATAACACTTTACATAAATATTTCCATAGGAAAACTGCCATTCTTTTCATTTGGTCCTCTCAACAACCTTGTGAGATTGGACCTGTTATTATATTCATGTCACAGATGGGGAAACTGAGGCTGAAAGAGATTGCCCAGGGTCACACAGTCAGTGTCTGGAGCAGGATTCAAATTCAGGTTTTCCTGACTCTAGGTTCACCGGGACACTTAACTACTTCTAACTAATAAGCATGTATTAAGTGCCCATTGTGTAATAGGTTATAAGCTGCAGACCGGATACAAAAACAAAGAACAAAACAATCCCTCCTCTAAAGGAGCTCCTATTAAAACACAAGAGCGATCTTCCTGATGCACACACCTGGTGCCTCCCTCCCTGCCCTCTGATCTTCTGGGGCTCCCTGTTCCACCTGGCATTCAAGGCTATTCACACTCAATCTTTGTCCCTGGGCTTTCCCACCTCCATGCCTTGGCTTGCATTGTTCCTTTTACCTTTTGAACCCCTGTTCATCTTTTAAAGTTTGATCCCAAAGCCGCTCCCTTTCCAGATCTCTACACTTGGCAATGACCTCCTCTCTCTGACTTTGCAATCATAGATTCAGCACTCTGAGGGACTATGGGGGGGGGCTACATGAGGACCCTTTATTTTACAGGCGAGGAAACAGAGGCAAACAGAGGTGAAGTGACTGTCCCAGGGTCAGCCTGGGCCTCTCCAGTGGATGAGTAAATATCTGAGTCAGGATTTGAATGCATTCTGCTATTCACACAACTACTCACTGTGCAGCTCCCTAAAATGAATAGATGAGGATACATTTATTAAGCACCAACTCTGTACAAAACACTCTGTGCTAAGCACTGAGTTCTATTTTTAGAGAAGAGTTTGGGAGGTCACATTTTAGTGGCTCTTTGGGCAGCATCAGAGCAGATGTTCATGCTTTCCACTGATAAAATCCCATTGGTTTTGAGGTTGAGCCATTGGACGTGGCTAGGACTTGGGTGGGGAGAGCGTTCCTTTCTTCAGTAGCAGGTGATGGGCAGGCTGCGGCCCCAGAGGGGTTGCTTCCCAGAATCATCACTGGGCTGGAGGCAAGACTGGGGTGTGTGGGGTGCTACCATTCCCAGGGCTTTGGTGTTGACAGACAACTTTGAGCAGTAGCAGGAGGGAGTAGCCCATTTTCACGGTGGTTTCTTCCCTGAGGATGGGAGGTGACCTCACTCAGGCTGTTCCCAAGGCTCTGGGGTTCAGGTCCTGGGCTGCCTCCATTGGGATCTGAGGAGACGCAAAGGTCAAGGTGGTGGTGGTGGTGTGACCCGCCTGTCAGGGGCTGCCTCTTGTCTCCCTCAGGGTGACTTGGAAGTCATCGAGTCCCACAGGTCAAACTCACCTTTGCAGCAGCAGATTGACAAAGAAAACCAGAAATCAACACCATCTGTGTTGTGTTGCATTTTTTTTTCTTTTGTTGAATGTGTCCCATTACATTTTCATCTGATTCAGTCAGCATTTGAGACTTTTGAGGGCCTGGAGTTTTTCATCTTATTCTAGTCCAACCTCCTCATTATACAGATGAGAAAACTGTGTCCCAGAGAAACCCAGGCCACATAGGTAGTAAGTGGAATAAGCGGGGTTCAAACCTGGGTCCTGTGAGGCCCAATTTAGTGACCTTCTCACTGGTCATGCTCCCATCCCCTTTGACCTACATCACGTCGGTCCCTCTTCTAGATTTCAAGCTCCATGAGAACAGGTACTGTGTCTTGTCCTAACTTTCAGTCTCTGCCCGTGGCCATCCAGGCCTCCTAGGGATCTGCATACAGCAGGTACTCCATAAGCGTTTGCTGTCCCCAGTCAGTGGCCCTGTAGGATAAACAGCTGAGAGTCCCCCACCCGGCTCCTCTGGCCAGGGTTTCCTCCTGCAGCAAGATTCCAAACAAAATCCCCTCGAATTGCTGTTTACTGACCCCTGACCCAATGTTCTGTGAAATGTTTGGTTTAGAAAAGGGCCGCAGCTTGTTTTAGACACTCCCTTAGTGGCTCCTTCTGCAGAGGGCCATGGGCTTCCGTTGCATGCGGGGCGATGGGGTTCTGGCAGCTGCTGTTACTTCCTCTTCAGTGAGAGGGCAGCCAAGCAGCCAGCAGGACCTGAGCCCTGAACGTCTCCTAGAGGAGGGCGCGCAAAAGGGGGCTAGCAAGCATTCCCATTGACAAAGCACTTTACAGAAACTTTACAGCTATGTCCCTGCAGGCTGGGCAGAGCAGCTGGCTTTTACCCCAATTTCATAACTGGGGAAACTGAGGCACGGAGTCATCAAATGGCTTCTCCAATGTTGCACAGCGAGGGAGCTGGGACTCAAACCCAGGCATCCAACTCTAGGTCTGACATTCTTTCTAGTGCAGCTAGTGACCTTGCCATTGAGAAATGGAGCAAAAGAGGGGCTATTTACCACTTGTGTGACTTTGGCCAAGTGGCTTCACGTCTAGACCTCAGTTTCCTCATCTGTAAGATGAAGGGATTGGACTAGATGACCCTTTGAGGTGCCTTAATCGATGGGGCAGTGGATAGAGCAGGAAGATTCATCTTCCCGTGCTCAAATCCAGTCTCAGACAATTCCTGGTTGTACTTAACCCTGTTTGCCTCAGTTTCGTCACCTGTAAAATGAGGATCATGACAGCACCTACCTCTCCGCATTGTGTTGAGCGTCACATGAGATGTTTGGAAAGTGCCCTGCAGACTTTAAAGTGGGTAGCACAGGCATGAAGGGGTTGGTCTGCCCTCCAGGTGAGCACCTCTGTTGGGTGCCATGAGTGTGGGAGGTGGTTGAGATAGTGAAGTACCAGCCAGATCGAGGATGCCAGCAGGAATGATTCATATGCCCATGGCCTAGAAGGCTCGCCAAGCGCCCTCGTGACCAGAGCTGAGCATTGTCTAAATACCAGCATTATGATAGTCCCCCTTCTACAGATGGGCAAACTGAGAATCACAGGGTCATGCCCAGAGGCTTGGCAGGAGTTATTTAGCCAGTCAATAGTGGAGCCGGGATTTTGCCGCTCAATCTTGGGCAGAGCCCAGAATGGCAGAAGTTTCACCAAACGATTCTGAGCCCAGGCATCTTTCAGCTTGGCGCCCAGTGAGCTTTCCATTGTGCAAGCTCAAGGCTGCTCTCTGGCAGCAGCCTGCCTCCCGAGTGCTGCTGGGCTCTCCTGGGGCCTGTCTGTAGGGATGCTGTGCCTGATGACTGATCATCACACTGACCAGACCTTGGCCCTTTCCTTTGGCTTCCAGCTACAGGCACTTAACCGGGAAGTTTTTCTAAACCCGTTCAGTCCGGAGGAATCTCATTTCCCTTTGAACTCACAGCCCATTTGTCATACTTTGACTGAAATCAAGACCCTGCCCTGAGATGCCTCTGGGATTTTTCTCTCGTTGGCTCTTTAACTCTCACATGGTCCTTTCCCTTTTCACACATCTACATATTGTCTCTCCAGCTAGACTGTAAGCTCCTTGAGGGCAGGGCCTGTGTTTTATATGACTCATTGGAGGCAATTAATAAATATGAATGGCTTATTTTTTTAACTGCCTCATGGTTTGTAACACAGTAGAAAGGGGGCTGGATTGGAGAGGCAGTGTGTGTGTGTGTGTGTGTGTGTGTGTGTGTGTATGTGTGTGTGTGATAGAGTGAATAGACCTCTAAGTCTGAGGTCAAGAAAACACGAGTTCAAATCCTGCCTCAGCTGCTTAATATTTATGTGACTCCTATTGCTTCCTGGATCAGATGTAAATTCCCTTTTGGCTTATAGAGTCCATAAGCGGATCTCTCCCTTCCAGTCTTCTTACACCTTAGACCCCCACACTCTAGTAATCCTGGCCTCCTGGTTGGTTCTTGAACAAGACTCTCCTCCCTCTCTTGGCTTTGGCCATTTCCTCTGGCCATCCCCTGAGACTGGGATGCTCTCCTTCCTCATCCCCATCTCCTGCTTTCTCTGGCATCCTTCAAGTCTCAGCTCAAGGACCACCTCTAACAAGAGCCAATCCTGATCGTCCTTAGAGCTGGTGCCTTCCCTCTGAGGCTGTTGGCACCTTATTCTGTGTTTAACTCGTTTGCACACAGTTCTTTGCATGTTGTCTCTGCGATTAGACTGTGAGCTCCTGGAGGGCAGGGACTGGCCTTTTCTTTGCATTCCCAGGCTCAGCACAGAGCCTGGCACATAGTAGGTGCTTAATAAACACTAGGTGTCTAGTTATCCTGGGCAAGGCACTTAACTGCTGGACTCAACTTCCTCACTGGCAAAATGAGGATAATGATAGCACCTACCATAGTCAGTAAATACTTGAGGACTCACTATGTGCCAGATACCATGCTAAGCACAGGACATACAAAAGACAGTGCCTGCCCTCAAGGAGCTTACAATCTAACCTCCCTCAGTGCAGTAAAGAAGGAATTAAACAACTGTGCAAAGCACTATATAAAGAGTTTGAAAATGTCGGTTATCATTAGTTTTTGAATTCAGAGGACCCAGGTTTGAATCCTACTGGTGTGACCTTGGACATTTCACTGAAACTCTCTGGGCCTCAGTTTCCATGTCTGTAAAATGGGGAATTGGACTAGCTGACCTCTGAGGTGACCTTTAAAGTCCCTTCCAGTACCAAATGAGGAGATTGGACGACTTGGCTTTTCCTCTTTAGATCTGGGATCCCACGATGCAGGGGAGCTTTAGAAAGAATTGGCCAAGGGTCCCAAGAGAGCAGGAGGAGCACTTTGGTTGCGCCTCCAAGACTGGAGTGAGCCCCCACCCTCACAAGACCGGAGTGAGCCCCCACCCTCACAAGACCGGAGTGAGCCCCCACCCTCACAAGACCGGAGTGAGCCCCCACCCTCACAAGACCGGAGTGAGCCCCCACCCTCACAAGACCGGAGTGAGCCCCCACCCTCACAAGACTGGAGTGAGCCCCCACCCTCACAAGACTGTGGCCCCTTGCAATGCGGATGGACAAGTTTGAGTGGTGGCTGATACATGTAAAAATTCCGTGAGTAGCTCTCCAAAACCTATCTTTATCTCGGTGTCTACCACCACAATTAAAATGGTGTTTAATTATGCAAAGAAAATGCATTTAAGCCAGCATTCTGCCTTCTGAAAATAGAACGTTTCACGGTTTGACAATATTGCTTTGAAAAGCAAATTTTTCCCCATTTCAAATGAATGTACAGTCTCTGTAATTAAATCCCCACACCTGTCGCCAGTGTCCCTCCGGCTGCAACGTGAGACATGCTGTTGTGAAATTTTGCAATGAGGAGAGGGAGAGACGAGAGAATTCAGTCCAATTTAAGAACTTGAGGACAGAGCATGAGTTTGGATTCTTTTGTCTGAGTTCAGGGACTGAAAAACAGCTGTACAGAAAGAGGAGAAATACTGAACACAAAAATGTCCAAATATGTATAAGCAAGCTGTCATTTGGCTCTTTGGAGAAATGTTCCAACTTGCTCATTGCTGCAGTGTCCTGGTGTGTCAGAGTGCTGGAGTGGAGAGGGTCGCGGATTTGGTACCGAGGGACCTTAAAGATAATCTAGCTTTTATTTTCCAGATGGTGAAACTGAAGCACAGGGAGTGGTTGCCCAAGATTGTATAGATTGTAAATGGCAAAACAGGTTGGTTTGAACCCGAGTCCTTTGGCTCCAAAGTTAGTTCTCTTTCCATTCAACTGGATTTGAAAACATTGGCATCTTCACTCTTTCAGACCTTCCTCTGATACAGAACTTCCTCATCGCCTCATTGTGGAATAAAGCGACCCTGAGTACTTGAGGCTACCTTGGTGGGGTCCAGGCTCTGGAAGATCCTACCAAGATGGCCAAGTTTTGAGTGGAGCAAGTGACCCATTGGAGCCGGGTCCTGCTGACTGTTGCTTACTACCCGTGGAGGTGAGTGTGGACCTTTCCCTTCCCTTCTCTGTCAGACCAATGGTTGTCCAAAGCCCAGTCCAGGTAGAGAACAGCACCAGTCACTGCATTTTGTCTGTTGGAGGGCACTGATCCTGCTAAGTTCCCAGAGGCACCAAAAATGTTGACTGCCAAGGGATGGTGTTGGGGGGAAGAGGAGGGGCAAATCATGGAGTGTGGAGGAGCTGCAATCTCTATCAAAGGGAGAAGGACTTGAACTGACTTGTTCTTTCTATTTGTGACCCAATTACCTCGCACCACAGTAATGCACCAGTCTGCAAGGCTCAACCCATGAGCCCTCCCTAGATGATCTGGTATTTCCTCACCCTGTAATATTTCCCACCCCAACAGAAGGTCAGCTCTTCAAGGTCCGGGGCTGTTTTCACTCCTGTCCATATCCCTGGCAGTTAGCATTGCACTTGGGGTATGGGTACTTAATAGGTGCATATGGAGTTGAATTAACATGACCTATAAGGCAGTGGGCAGGAAGCAGAGACTTTATCTCAATTGTAAATCTCAGGCTTTGACGGACTGGAGTGTTATCCTTATCCAAAAGGGAATCACCCCTAACTCCAGTGACTCTTAGCAGTTTTCAGTCACCTTGTCGATGGAATGAGGTTCTCCCTCTGTCAACTCAAGTGGTATTGCCTGAATGGGTTATTATGTGGATACAACTGATTTGCCCAAACAAGCACTCAGTCTTCCTTCCTTCTTCAAATTGGGAAACAGGGGAGATTTAGCCTGGAGAAACAGAAGTTTCTGGGATACCAGCAAATATTTGATGGCATCTCATAGGGATGAAATCTTTAGAATACACAAAAAACTAGACTTACTTTGCTTGGCTTTAGAGACTAGAATTAGTCATGGTGGGTGGAGAAGGGGTAGATATTATTTAACATCAGGAGAGGCTTCTTAACAAATAGAGTTCTGACAATGCGAGGGGAGACCTTTGGAGGTAGTGAGTTCACCATAATCAGAGTTTGATTTTATTTTTTTTGTTGAGAACTAAATAACACCAATAGACACAAACATTTCAACAGAGAAAGATAAATAAGCAGATACTGTATGTGAAACAATAAACTCTTTGTTATATGGCGTTTGTTTTTTTTTATAACTACTCTATACAGCTTTAATTTTTTTTGGCAAAAATAAAGTTTAACATGGCAGTTTCAACATTGCTCAGCTTGTTTGTGTCAGAATTTCCTTCTGGCCTCTTCTTTTTATTTTTAGTGAGTTGTTAAGGCACTTTCCTTTCCTTTCTTCCCTTATTTTAATAATCACGATGACTATCCCCAACTCACACGCTAATACCACCCCCCCCCATCAAAGAAAAATAAAAGTCTTTCCTTATAACAAACAATGATAGTTATGTAAAGCAAATGTGTCTGGTGACTGCTTCTGAGAATGTAGCTTTCCTTTGTACCTCTAGTCTCTCCCCTCTCTGCCAAGAGGTGGATGGACCCCCTTATCTTCAGTTTTCTGACATGATTGGTCAGTGCTTTGGGGCTCACAGGATAATAAAAAATAGTTATTCCCATTTTTAGTATAGGTATAATGAGGCCCTGAGAGCTGGAAATGACTTGGCCACAGTCACAGAGTTGGTAAATCCCAGCCAGAGCTGGGATTAACATTTTCCCCTCCCCCATGTTTGGTCCCCAACTCCATCTCTCCAGAGCAAAGGCCCCACAGCTTCTGGCTGCTTGGTCTTCATTCTGATGCTTGGTTTGATGTGGGTGCCCTGATTTAACTGCCAGCTCAGCTCACTTAATTTCATGCAGATGAAGTAGATGGTACTCCGGGCTTTCTTTGCCAAGTCTGGAGCTCTTTTAGAAAGTCATGTGTTTCTTTCCAGCCTTGTGCCCTTCCTGGCACTACCCAGCAGTTTGGGAGGCTTCTGGATCCTTAGGACAAAGAGGAAATTTGTACCAGCCTTTGAGGCAGTTGCAGAAAATGCCAAGATTCCATTGGTCTTTCAAGTAGGCACCAGGCACGCCCAGCATGCTGCTCATGCCCTTTCAGAAGGGGCATCTTGGGCTCAATGTGCTGCCCCTCTTTGCAGATGAGTGTCAGCCACAGCTACCCAGCGGCAGCTCTCTCTGCCACCAGTCTCTCTGGGAATTTTTGCCATCCTGGAGCTAGGATAGTCCTGGGCTATGGCAGGGATCAGGGCACTGAGCCAGGAGCTGGAGGGAACTTTAGTGGCTAGACCACTCACTTCGTGAATAGGGGAGACATCAGGGGAGCTGCCTGAGGTCACAGAGATGGCCAGTTGCAGACCCAGGCTTCCAGCTAAGGCCCTCTTCCCGCTGGACTAGCCAATTTATTCAACCCTTCTCCCACTTTGCAGGTGAGGAAACTGAGGCCCACAGAGGTTGGACGAGTTAGTAATGAAGCAGCAGGGCCAGGATTTAAACCCAGGCCAGTCACTCCTGATGCAGTGCTCTGCCCGTGGCATTTCCATCCCCTCTCTGGCTGAACGCGGAGCCTCATCAGACTTGGAGCCTTCCAAAGCACCTTCCTTGAAGCAACTCTATTTGTCTGAATCACAATTTCATTCTTTGCACTTGTATCCTGGCCCATAGGAAGCCCCTAAAGCGTACTTGTTGACTGACTGAACCCTGTGAGGTGGGTAATTCGAGCATTAACGTTAACTGAGGCCAAGCATCTCACAACTCATAAGTGTCTGAGGCAGTGTCTAAGGCTTCCTTGGCCTCAAATTCCCACTAATATTTTGCTTTGAGGACGTAAAGCTAGTGGCTAGCATGATGGGCTTGGGGCCAGAGGGGCCTGGGCTCAAGATTTGCTTCTGGCTCTCCATAGCTGTGCAACCCTGGACAATCAACTTCCTCATGAGCCCCGAGCACTTCTCTATGACTAAGTTATGCACAGGCTGCTGTCTGCCCTGAGTAGAGGTCCTTCCTCCTCACATTCTGTCTTGAGTTCAGTCCATCTGTGTACATGCCCCACCCTCCCTAGCATGCTGTAAGCTCTTTGAAGGAAGGCACTGTCTTTTTCCACCTTTGTCTTCATCTTTGCATCTCCAGCACAGAGCATACAATTAGCAGGGAAGAGACAATGAGTGAGTTGAATTGAAATGACCAATTGCTCTACAGCTAATTTGTAATTAGAAGTGAGAAACAGCTGTGTTTGTTTGGATTTACTGAAGTATTCCAGAAGTTTTTATTATCGTAAGAAGCAGTATTCTGGCATGCACAGAATCTCCTCATAAATTAAAAAGCCAGCTGTAGCTGAGGAAAGGCAGGTGTCTGTTTGTTTCTGATGCCTTGGATCCTACATCATCGATGAGAGGGCATGGAGAGCCAAGATCAGTGGTCTGATCATGAGAGAGGATGGATCAACACCAGGGGCTTCAGGGACAAGCTACACCTCATGAAGTCATGATTCTGAGCTGAGGAATTGCCATAACCTCAGCACTTAACCTGCTTCCAAGGGGTCTCCCATCTTCACGTCAGTGCTTTTAGCCAGAAGGATAGCTGGGAGCAAATGGGCTATCTGGGATAAGTGGGAAGGGTCTATCCAGGACCCATAGAGGTGAGAGAACAGCTGACCACACAGATGAGCATCAGTTGTACTGACCCTGCCTTCGCCTTTGTGTATAAAGAAGTCTGGACTGATAGCGGCTGACCCTGGGTTCACCTGCATGGTTCTGAGTGGGCCCCATGTCCTGGCCACCATCTTGGATCAGACCTTCAAGTTCTGGTGAAGATGATCCGGTCAAAGGACAGGAAATTCACTCCTGTCATTGAGATGTTATTGAATGCTTTGAGACACAGGATACAGAGATGGAGGGAAGGGGTGAGATGAACACTAAGCTCTCGGTCAACTCTGAAATTCAGACATTCCCTGATTTTGAGCCCTAAGTGGAATCCCAGGAGCTCCAGATTTTCAGTCCTGAAGACTGGCTGGAATCCCAGTACTGTGTGGTCTTGTGTGAGAGCTGTGGGTCTTTGTGGGTACTCAAACAGATGTTAGAAACTCAGTTAGAGAGAGGATTCCTGCACTAGAAGAGAGGTTGGATTAAGCAGGATTTCTCTTTGTGATTCTAGGCTTCTGTGTTCGAATCAAAGTTTTATTAAGGATTATCTTGAGACCCCTAAGGTTTAATAAAAGCTACAGTCACAAACAAATCTGGCCTCAGACACTCACTAGCTATGTGACCCTGGGCAAGTCATGTAAACTCTGTTTGCCTCAGTCTCCTTCTCTGTAAAATTCAATCTCCTCTCCCTTCTAGGGTTGTTGTGAGATAATAACCACATTGTGCTTAGCACATTCCTGGCTATGCGCTATATAAATGTTAACTATTATTACTGTTGATGCTGTTATTCCACACTTCCAAGCTATCTTCCCAGTCATCCAGGTTGTCGATCCCCCCGCTCCATATAGCCCATCCATTGATATGCCTTGCAGTTTCTACCTTCTCTGCCCTCACACAGACACCACCCCAGTTTGGGTTCTCTTTCCAAGAGAAAGCATTAATGAATATATAATTAAATATTATAATTATAATATATAATAATATAATTATATATATAATTAAATAAAATAATAAAATATAATTAATATAAAAATAATTAATAGAGAAGCATTAAATGGCAACTTTTGGGGTTTGGCTATTCAAGTAGTTCTGATCCCTCCTCACTGGTACTATTGTCCAGCCCTCATCTCTCCAGCTTTTTTCATAACAGTAATATGAGAGACTTTGTCAAGTCCTTGTCTACAGTCTAGGTAAGTCATCTACTAGTTTAATAACATGATCACAAAAGGAAATGAGGTGAACCTGCTACAGCCTGTTCTTGATGAAGTCAGGCTGGATCTTTATGATTGCTGCTTCCTTTTCTAGAGATTCACTAACCATCCCTTTTATAAGATATTCTTGAAGTCTTCCAGGAACTGAGCTATATTCCACTGTTGCATAGTTCTTGTCATTAGAACATTTTTTGTTACATTAAAATGAAATCTAACTTCCAATAACTTTCATAATATATTATTAGTCAATCAATTTACATTTCTTAATTGCCTACTATGTCTCAAAGACAGTCCCCGCATTTACAGAGCTTTTGATCTGATGGAGAAGATGGCATACAAACAGATACATGCAAAGCAAGTTATATACAAGGAAATAATTAACTGAGGGATGGCACTGAGATTAAGAGGGGTTAGGGAAGTCTGCCTGTCTTGGAGGTGGGATTTTAGTTGGGACTTAGAGGAAGCCAGAGAAATTAGTAGTTGGAGAGGAGGAAGGTCATTCCAGGCATGGAGGAGAGCTAGAGAAAATGCCCATAGCCAATCTAAGACATATCAGATAATCTCCCAAGACTGGATGGCACAGATGACAGCTACCCACATCTAGGAATCCACATGGGCACAAATAGCACCTCTAGAAGGAACTTAGAGGGTAGTGACAAAAGTCAAAAAGTCTTGGACATGAAAATGAAAACTACAAGGAAATGGGGTGTTTTAATTTCTATTGTCCATTGATGGCAAAAAGATGTCAATAAGAAAAGGTGATGTGTGTGTGAGTATGTGTATGTATAAAAAACTAACTCAGAAGACAGCATCTGAGAATGGCATTGGATTTCTGCACAACAGATTAAAATAAAGGAATTCAATTTTCTACCCTCCTGACCAGGGATAGAGTATTCCTAACAAAGGCTGATTAGAATATATTTCCCCAGTGTTTTTCAAATTTAGCCTATAGAGTTTTAAAATGAAAAGGATGAAGACAGGACAAAGCTGCTTCTAAAAATCCACTATTCCCACAAAGAGCAGCTAAAATGAAGGGAGAGTAGCAGTTGAGACACACAGCAGTTCACAAGTGATAAAACCCAAAAAAGACTCCAGTGATAAGAACTGTTGCCTCAAATATGTCTTTACAGGTGCATCAAGTTTAAGGAACAAGCTAGTTGGACTAAAGATCCTAGTACTAAGGGGCACATTTAGTCTCATAGTCTCAATGGGATACTTGTTTAGGATGATATTCATGGTTGGAATGTGGGTCTGGGTGGGTGTGCCTCATGTAAGAGAGTAGGGTGCATACATGGGATTTCAGGGAGCATTGCACAGTAAGAATAGACAATGACTCCAACCTGTCTCTGGAGATGGCTCTCTCGGTAGTCTTCATCATGCAGTCTGCTTTACAGCCAGAGAAGTCTGTTTGTTTCCTCTGTCCAGAAGTCTGCCTGCCATCTCCACCTTTGTTCAGGCTGTGTCCCATCTCTGGAATACATCCCTCTGCTCACTTCTGTTGTTGAAATCCCCAGCTCCTTCCAGGCTCAAAGCAAATGTTACTTTCTAGAGAAGTGTATTTCCTGACTCTCACAGTTTTTAACACTCTCATCCCAGCTGTTGCTTTGCATTTACTTTTCTTTGAGTTTTCTTCCCCCAGCAGAATATAATCTGTCTTAAGGAAAGACTTGTTTTCTCATTATTCTTTCATCCTCAGTGCCCAACACAGTGCCTGGCATATAGGAAGTCCTTAATAATCATTTTTTTTTCCAATCGGACTGAATTAAGAAAGTATAAAAATCTGAGTAAATTTAGGAATGAATAGTTAGGCATGATGAAGAGCTTTTGGGTGAAGATCAACAGAGAGACAAACAGGAAATGTTCTTGGAGTTTACTACTGGTCAATGGGCTGGAAGAGGAAATGAGGCATTCAGGAAACACATTGCAAGCCTTGCATGGAGGTAGGATAGGAGTGGTGGGTGGACTTCATTTGCTAGAGCTTTCTGCCAAAGGCAGAACTGTTAATCATTTCTTGACTTGCCTTCATGGTCATTTCTTCCTTCAAAATGTGGAAGAACCAACCATAATAAGTTCTACTCAGGTTCTGAATATTCAGACTTTGCTAGATCTTATCTAGAACAAATCCTCTAATTTCGGTTGTTCCCCAAGGCTCTGTTCTAAGCCCTCTTCTCACTGCTCTCTATCTGACTTACTTCTTTAGGGGTTTAACTATCATCTCCCTCCTGAACTTCAGTCTCATATCACCAGTTGTTTGTTGGACATTTAAAATTGGGTGCCTTGTAGGCATTTCAAACTTCACCCATCCGAAACAGAACTCGTGACCCACTTCTCTTCCAGATTTCCATGTCTCTGTTGAGGACTGTCCATCCTCCAGTCACCAAGATTTTCAACTTTGGGGTCATTCGCAAGTCATCCCTCTTACCTCACATATCTAATGAGTTACCTATGGTTTTATATATATAGATATATACATATATATCTATATATCTCATTCTACCTATGCATAGAGCCACCATCCTCAGTGCTTCTTGCTTAGACAATCTCAACTACATCTTCATTGGTCTTCCTGCTTTAGATGTCTCCCAATTCCAATCTATCCTCTACACAGCTGCCAATATGATTTTCCTAAAGCAGCTTTGACCATAACATTTCTGTACTCAATATATTTCAGTGGCTCCCTATTAGTTCTAGGTTAAAATATAAACCAGTCTCTCTGACATTTAAAGCCTGTACGATCTCTCCCCAAACTACCTTTCCAGGCTTGTTGTACATCATTGACCTTCATTCACTCTCCAGTCCAACTGAATTGGACTATAGTTCCTCTTACATCACATTCTATCTTCTGTCTCCCATGCCTTTGCACTGTTGTCATGACTGTACTGCATTCACTCCTTGCCTAAGCCTCTTCAAATCCCTAATTTCCTCCAAGATTCACCAAAGTGCCGCTATCTACATGAAGCTTTGCCTGCTCCCTCAGCTACCAGTGCCACCCATACCCAATGACTCATGTCTATTTGTGCATAGCTTGTGTGTAGCTCTGTATATATATATATATATATATATATGTATATATATATATATATATATATATATATGTTATCTTCCTCTACAGAAGGTAAGTTCCTAGAATGACTCGCCTTTGTTCTTAGATCTCCAGGTTAGCACAATGCCTAGCATATCATAAAGGGCTTAAAATATGTATCATGATTGATTGCCAACAAGGAAGAACTGGTTGCTGGGGTGGAAACTACGGGAACTCCTAGGGAAAATGATCACTTCTTCATAGAGTCTGTAACAAAGGAGAGGAAGTTTGACATACTCTGACCTAGATTTTGGGAGACCAGATTGCAGAAGACTCAAATGAAGGTAACATTCCACAACCTAAAATTTCACAAGGAAAATCTACTAAGAAGGAAGGAGAATTCTAAAGAATGAAATCCTAAAGAAACAAAGATGATTCCAATGAGTAGAAAAAATGACAGAAGAAAAAAATGTAGATGCAAAAAAATTCTCTAATCAATGGCATACATAGAAGGCATATGTAGAAGGAGAGCACCAGCTAACTTTGGGATCAGGAGGACCTGAATTAAAGGCCTGACTCTATCCATATCCATATCCATGAAATCACAGGTCTGGTTGGAAAGGAAAAAATGGACAAGAGAAGGAGGAAAGGGGACAGAGCACGAGGATAAAAATGTAGGACTCTACACAGTACTTTCAGGATTTAGGATAAAGTTGAGAATGGGCTGAAGCAGGTGAGAACAACAAAAGGCATTAAAAAAACTATGTTAGCAGCAAAGAAGAAGATCAATAAAGAATCAAGATCACAGCTTGGTGAAGATGGAATGATGACTGACAAGACAGAAGGTTGAATTGCTGCTCAATTCATATTTCATTTCTGTTTTCTTCCCCCCCCCAATATATTTTATTTCATTAAATGCTTCCCAACTACATGTAAAATTTTAATATTAATTTTTAAATTTTTTGAGTTCCAAATTTTCTTCTTCTCTCCCATGTTATTCCCCCTCCTTAAGAGGGTAAGCAATTTAATATCAATTATATATGTCAAGTCACAAAAACATATTTATATTAGTCATATTGCAAAAGAAAAGACATACAAAAAAGTGAAGAAAGTCAAACAATGATTCAATCTATATTCAGAGGTCATCAGTTCCATCTAGAGGTAGATAGCATTCTTCATAATGAATCCTTTGGAATTATCTTGCATTGTTGATGAGAGTTGCTAAGTCTTTCACAGATGATATGTTATTGCTGTTACTATGTACAATGTTCTCCTGGTTCTGCTCACTTCATTCTACATCAATTTATATAAACCTATCCAGGGTTTTCCAAAACCATCCTGATTATTATTTCTTATAGCACATAGTATTCCATCACAATCATATACCACAACTTGTTAAGCCATTCTCCAATTGATGGACATCCCTGCAATTTCCAGTTCTTTGACACCACAAAAAGACCTGCCATAAATACTTTTTATACACATTTTCTCATTCCTTTGATCTCTTTGGGATACTGACCTAGTAATAGTATTTCTGGTAATGCACAGTTTTATAGCTCTTTGATCATAGTTCCAAATAGTTCTCCGGAATGGTTGGACAATCACACTGGTAGAGTTGGAGAACGGGGCATTAGTGTCCCTACTTTTTTATATCCCTTCCAGTATTTCTTATTTTCCTTTTCTGTCATGTTAGCCAGTCTGATAGTTATGAGGTGGTTCCTCAAAGTTGTTTTAATTTGCATTTCCTTAATCATGAGTGATTTAGAACAGTTTTTTTAAAAATTGACTATTGATAGCTTTGATTTCTTCTTCTGAAAATTACCTGTTTATATTTTTTAACCACTTGCCAATTGGAAAATAGCTCTTATTTTATAAATTTGGTTCAGTTCCCCATATATTTAAAAAACAAGGCCTTTACCAGAGAAATTTGCTCTAAAATCTGACTCCCTCATTTCTTATTTTCCTTCTAATTTTGGTTGCATTTGTTTTGTTTGTGCAAAAATTTTTAAAATTTTATGTAATAAAAATCATCCAATTTACTTCCTATAGTCATCTTTTTCTCTTGTTTGGTTATAAACTCTTCTCTTATCCATAGATCTGATATGTAAATTTTCCTAACTTAATTATGATATCACCCTTTATGTCTAAACCATGTAGCCATTTTGAGCTTATCTTTATATGGTACGAGAAGTATTTCTGCCAGGTTGTTTTCTAGTCTTCCCAGTAGTTTTTGTGAAATAGTGAATTCTCACCCCCAAAACTTTGATCTTTGTCTTTATCAAACATTAGGTTTCCACTACTGTATTACATAGCCAGCATCAGATTGTTTTGATGATTACCATTTTGTAATATAGTTTGAAATATGCTACTGCTAAGATGCCTACATTCACAACCTTTTTTTATTGATTCCCTTGCTATTCTTGACTTTTTGTTCTTCTGAATGAATTTCGTTTCTACCTCTATAAAATAATTCTTTGGTGCTTTTATTGGTATGGCATTTCTGTTTTTAGTGTAAAAGTGGGTGGCCTTAGGAACAGAGAGGCCAGAACCTAAACCCCTGAGAAAACCACAATATGTCTCAATATAAATAAGGACACAACAAGAGAGCACTTAGTTTTATGCCCTTGGTGGCTTTCTGTTCCCTCCCCAGGCCTACATAAACTACGTGTTTGCAGCTGAAAGAACTGGCATATGGGATTGATGGCCTGCTGGCAGGGATGTCAGATATCATGGTAAATGGGAGAGCTGCACCAAGATTTGAGAAGGTAAACGGGATCCTGATCTAAAAAAGGGAAAGGGACAGGTGTCTGTCTGTAAGCTGAAGGCCAATGAGCTTAACTTTGGTTCCTGGGAACACTTGAGACTGGATCATGAAATGATGGTTGTTAGACATTTAGAAAGGGAAGCAGTGATTGCCAAGTGCTGACCGGGCTTCATTAGGAACAAGTCAAGTTGGGCTTACCTCATTTCTCTCTGGGTCAATTTTACCACAGTGGCAGATGAAGCCAGAAGCTATGGACATAGCTTGTTTAGATTTTAGTAAAGCGTTGGCTCGAGTCTCTGGAGGTTGTGGGAAAGCTGGAGGGATGTGGGCTAGACTAGACAACAATGATATAAATTCAGAAAAATCTGAGCAAACTCAAACTTGAATTCAATTTGGCAGGTCTCCAGTGGGGTACAGCAAGGATCTGTCCTTGGCCCTAGGATGCTCTCCATGTTTATCACTGACTCGGATAAAGATGGCATTGGCAGGCTTATCCAACAGGTAGACAACACAAAGCTGTGAGATGTAGCAGAGTGAGTGACAAAATAAAGAATCAGAATATCTCCAGAGCACTGGGTTGAACCTAAAAAGACGTAATTCAGTGGGGATAAATTCATAATCTTACAGTTGGATTCGAGAAACCGACCTCACTCAGGAAGCAACAAGGTCTGGACTGGAGATTTTGTGAAGAGGAGGAGTAGGAGAGAAATCTGGAAAGGGAGGTGGGAGCCGGACTGGGGATGGCCGCACAGGGCAGTTCTTTCCTTTAAACTTGGCCCCATGTGAAGTTGGGAATCTGGTTATCTGCTCTAATAGGGAAGTCCATCCCCTCCCTCTAAATAACCACTCACCTCCCTATAGTGTTTGGAGATTTGGGATATTGGCTCCTTACAACAACCCTGTGTCATGTTATTCCCATCTTCCAGATGAGGAATCTAAGACTAAGATGAGGAATGTAGCTAGCCTATAGTCTTAAGATGAGAGATTTAAAGCTGGAAAGGAAATTACTAGCCCTTGAATCCAACTCTCCAACCCTAGTTTGCAGATGAGGAAAAGGAGGCACAGAGAAATGGGGACTCATCTAGTGTCCCTCACCTAGTAAGAACCTGAGGTGGGTGTGCAGATATTCAGGGAAGACTCGCACCTCTGGTGGGAGGGCTCTCAAGCCCTTTTTAAAGCTGCTTTCCACCTGTGGTGTCCACCTGCCTCCCAACTCTCACCTGTGGCTCCCAGACTATGTGGCAGGTGTGGCAGCCACATCCCCTTTAGCTGTCTTGGCAGGTGAACTAAATCAGATTGAGGGCAACAGAGGGGTCTTAAACCTGTCGGTGAGTTGGGGGGTGTCTATGCCAAGCATGGGAAGACCTCCTCCAGCGGAATGGGCAGACGAGAAGAGTTTGTTCCAATAGCCACGAAGATGCCTGAGGCAGGTGCTATGGAAAGCTTAGAACCTGCTCAGACATCAAAGAGGCCAAGGTCATCCACTGCAACCCTGGCTGCTGCCAGTCACCTTGACTTTTGTCTTGCCACTTGGCCTCTGATGACTCTGGAGAGAGAGTGAGGCTGCTGACTTTGTGCGACTCTGCTGAGCTTAAATCCAATCTATGTCCAAGTTAAAGACAGCACCCATACCATCTTAGCATTTTGGCCTACCTCAAAGTCCTGTGGTGACAGGCAGGAGATGAAGCAGCGGTGTGAATTCACTGCGAGCTCTGGCCAGAATGCTGCCTACAAGCACCCCAGGCCACAGGCTATCTTCTCACTGAAGCTGCAGGGGACTTGGCAGCTCTCTGGGTGTCAGAGCAGCCTTTTAGATGGACTATCCCATTCACCTCCTGGGGTAAGGCAACGGCTAGAAAAGGTGCCCTAATGTTTTCTTTGAAGATGATTCCACTCTCCATCGGTACAGGGAATGCGCATGCATTTATAGACAGCACAAAACCCAGGAGACCTGGAAAATGAACAGCTCTCGTTGCAGGACAAATCAGCAGATACCACATGCAAAGAGCAGCCTTGAGTGAAATGAAGGCTGGCACACGAAGGCCAGCTTACTGAAGTGGGAGCTGGATACTTGTTTTTCTGGAGTGGCCAGTTCTCTCAGGGGGGGAAGATGAGGAGCTAGAGAGAGCCTAACCAGACAATGGAAGGTATCAGGGAGACCCACCTACCCTGCCTTCCTGCGTCAGATCCAATTACTGCACTTCACTCACTCTCCTTTCCCCAGCTTCAGCACTCCATCTCCACCCACCTTTGCAAGGTGGTCTCCATGCCCAAGATGTACATGCCCTCACTGCTCTCTGGCAGAATCCCTGGTCTCCCGATCTCAGCGAGTTGTCACAGAGCTCCGGCTCTGAGTTCTCTCCCCCTTTTATTGAGTTACTTGTATCTGTGTTACATCTTCCCGGTAGAATGAATGGAAGGTCTTCAAGGGCAGCAAGGGAAGAAACATGTTGGCCATGAGCAGGACCTAACTTTCACACCATGATTCCTATATGTCCATCATGAGTGGGTTGTTTTTTGTAAGAACAAGCTTACAAATGGTTGGCCAGCGGAATGCCATTACAGTGGATTTTGTGCCATTACGATGGAGAATGCATTGATGGTATTGTTCAAAATGACATCCATGCAGGCAGGGTAATGTGGGGTATGTCCACAGGCACAACTTATTGCACCGAATTCCCAGTATCTGTCTAATATACATGGCAAGCCTTCTTATTTAGTATCAGGAATACATAGTCATCCTTCCTATGAACTAGAGGTCATTCTGTTCCTGGACTCTGTGGACCTGGAAACTGGAATCTGGTCGGCCTACTGAGTCATGTCATGACAGGGAGACAGTCAAGTCTTCAGTGAAAGAAGGAGACTTCTTCCTGAAATGTTCTCCCTCCTAAAGGTGCTATGTTTCCCTACAATAGTGTGGTGCTGATTGTGTAATCTAAGAAACAGAACTTTTAAACTTCCAAAGAGTGGTTAGCAAAAGCTTGGCTAATTTCTTGACTTTTGCAATAATGAGTGTTACCAGATTGTCCTGAAGAGCTCATCTTAATAAAAATGGCTGACTTACTTTTCACTTTCCTCTTGCTACTTGGAGACTAAGTCAGAGGAAGACACTGAAAAAAATGTGGTTGAGACAAATCAGCCAGCATTTCTTCAGGCTTGGTGGTCTTGTGTAGGGAGCTCTGGGCCTGGAATCAGGAGGATCTGAGATCAAATCCCGCCTCAGATACTCACTAGCTGTGGGACCCTGAACTAGCTGCTTAACCTCTGTCTGCATCAGCCTCCTCATCTCTAAAATGGGGATGAGTAATCACCCCTATCTCTCAAGGGCTTTCACGGGATCAAATAATGCAAAGTACTTTGCAATCTTAAAGTGCCATGCGAGTGCTTATGACGGTGGCTGTTACCATTATGTGGTCAGAGCTGTGCTTTGGGAAGGTCATTTGACAGTTAGACAGAAGCCTGCTGGACTGGGAGGGCTCTGAGGCAGAGGGGCCAGCCAAGAGCCTTCTGGCCAAGGCTGTAGTCCAGGGATGAGGTGACGCGGCTTGAGCAGCCTGGGTCTGGCTGCTCTGGGCTGTTCCCTCATGATGACCATTCTCAACGGCCATCAAGATGGCGGGTGCTTTTGGGCAGTTGTTTCATGAGTTGTGCTGATTCACATGTTCACAGCCTGGAGCCCTTTGAGACCCACAGAGTAGATAGGTGACAACCTGAGAAAAGGAATCAGAGGGTTTTCTCTGGGCAATGCCAACCAAGGCATTCAGCAATGATAAGCACAGGGCTCTGGGCACCATTGGTATTAGGCTGGCATCAGTAGAATCTCATTCAAATGCCCTCTTTTCTCTCTCCAGGCCTCAGTTTCCAACTTTGTAAAATGAAGGACTTGAATGAGGTCATTGTTCTTCCCTTCAATGATCTTAGACAAGGTCACGCCCCTTCAGGGACCCCTGACTGAAGTAGGGAGCCCTCTGGACAAGCTCACGTGGCCTCCTGACCCCTAATAGCAGCCACAATCCCACAGTGACAATTCTTTTTCCAGCTTTGCAGAAAGTTAATTTTTTTAATCTTAATATCTTCAAGTGGGAAAATCATCATTCTTTTACCCCTTCACCCACCCCTCCTGTGTTGGACCATGTTGAAGATCTGAAATCTTTGGCAGGGTTGTTTTGAAGGAATGTCATGGAACATTCACCCCCTTTGTAGCTACTAGCAAATGCATCCAAGTTCTGGCTCTATTCTAATACCAACAGCTTCTTGCTGTCATTCAGTCATATGTGGCCCCGTCTGGACTTTTCTTGATAGACATATGGGAGTGGAGTTCCTTCTCCAACTTATTTTACAAATGAGGAAACAGTCTGAGAAAGGTCAATAATGTGTCCAGGGCCACAGAGTTACTAAGTGTCTGAAGGAGAATTTGCACTCAGGCCTTTCTACTGCACCCCCCCAGCTGCCTCATAAACAAAGCCATCTGTGCCCTGTGAAAACTCTCCCGAGCTCCCAGTGCTCCAAGGGGGGGGATGAAGAATCTGGTGTGTGGGTACGTGGCCCCATAATGTGTTTGTGTTGGGGGGAGTCTGTGTGATTGATCAGATGTAATTGATCAGTCTATATACTCGATCAGCATTTACTTGCCTCTACCCCCCTCCTCTGTTGGGTTACCTTACATTTATTTGATTTATTTTTCTGTATTTATATATGCACATGTTGTCTTCTCCATTTGAGCATAAGCTCTCAGAGGATGGACAGTTTCATTTCTGCCTTAGTACCCCCAGGGTCCAGCATAGTGCCTGACACACAGTAGGGACCTAAGAAGCACTTGTTGAGCCCTTCAAGGAGTTAATTGAAGAGGTAAAATGCCACGAAAATAACTCTCTGTGTTTCTCCATTCCTGTCAGGCTGGTGATGCGACTTTCTCACAAACATCTCCTGACCAGTAGAGGGTGAGTGTTATCGCTCCCATTCTCCAGATGTGGAAGCTGAGCCTCTGAGAGCCTCCTATATCATCCTGTGGTAAGTGTCGGAGCCAAGGTCTCTGGATTCCTACCCAGGGCGCTCAGCCCTGTGCAGGCCTGTCATCTGTCTCTTGGTTTCCCTGAAGCCTGCTGGCTTCCTGCAGAGAGCAGCTGGGTTCTGGTTTTCTGGGTCTTCAGTGATTCATCTCCTTGTGTCATCTTAGCAAACATCTCCCTTTTTTTTTTTATTAATTTGTTTGTTTATTTACTTTTAGCTTACAACATTCAGTTCCACAGTCTCTTGAGTTCCAAATCTTCTCTCCCCCTCTCTCCCCCCCCACCCCCGTGGTGGCATGCAGTCAAATATAGGATATGCAAACACCTTCACATTAAACATTAGTCAGGTTGTAGAGAAGGATTGTAGCTGATGGAACGAACAGTGGGCAAGAGGAAACAAAACAAAGCAAGAAAGAGAGAGAGAGAGCAGGTAGTCCTTAGCAAGAGCCTCTTGAGGCCTGCCTGTGTGAGGCACGGACAGGATGAGACATCTCTGGCTGGAGGAGCTTCCTGGGGGATGCTGCCTGCAGACTGGGCCATGGGCCATCCGGCCATTTGCTGAGGGCGGAGCATGGAGTGCAGGCTGCACCCAAGCTGGACATTCAATTCTCACAACAACCCTGGGTGGTGGGGGAGTCGTCATCTCCATTTCACAGAACAGAAAACTGAGGCTGGGAGGGTTTCTTGCCCAGGGTCATAAAGCAAGTAGCTGGCTGGGGCACCATTTGAACTCAGGTCTTCCTGGGTCTGAAGCACATTCTCAAGCCATAGTGCCCTCTAACTGAAAGTCAAGGACTCTGAGGCAGGGAGGTGAGGGCCTGTGAATGTCCAGGGATGGGAGATGGAGGGCTGTGCTTGGGAAACAGCTGGCAGACTCCTTTGGCTGGTAATAATGAGGGGAAGGGAGTCAGATGGAATGAAAGAGAGGCTTCCTTGCCTGTGGAGGGAGGGAGGGAGGCAATGGGGAACCACTTGTGGTTTTGGTCGGTGCAGTGACGTGGCTGGACGTGTGCATTGAGAGGATTATGGTGGCACCCGGGTGAGGGATACGGAGGGAGATCAGTCAGGAGGCCATGACGACTCTGCGGAAGGGAGAGATGAGAACCTGGACGGGGCTGGGACCACAAATGGGCCAGACGCCCGGGTGTGGGGGAGGAGGGAGAGCAGACAGTGAAGGGCTGTGTCCCCTGCCCCGCCCCCTAGGGCAGACCTGTCTTCTGATTTCTTTGTCTCCTTAGCACAGAGCTGAGCACACAGTAGGTGCTTTTAATAAATCCATGCTGCCTGACCTCTTACCTGCCGAATCCCACGGCAGTTTTTCAGGTATGTGCCTTCACCTCCCTGTAGCCTTTGCAACTCTCTAGTAATCCTTCCTTCAGCTTGGCTTGTCTTCCCTCGTTGGCTTCAGTGACCTTGCTGTCTACTGGCTCTGCCCCTCCCTGGCCGACCGTTTCTTCTTCATGCTGTCTCTCGCCCCTGAAGTGTGGGTGACACACAGCCTCTTGAACTCCTCTCTCCTCTCTCCCTCTAATCTGGAGCCAGATTATGAAGGACATTAAGTGTCAAGCTGCAGAGCCGAGATAATGTCCTTAAGGCACAGGGTTGACCATCCCGATGCCTTGCTCAGAAGCATTCCATGACTCCCTGGGGCTTCAGCCTTGTATTAGATCTTGTGCTTAAGGCAGCAGGGGGCTGCTGACCTCCCCTGTTCCTAAGCCATGCATTCGATCTCAGTTCTATAGATCCCATGACCTGGTCTTGTATCTCCAATGACACACTAGACACGGGATTCATCGTGTACCCCTCTAAACCCACTCTGCCAAATTTCCCCCGTCTCTTTCCAGTACTGCCATTCTTCTGGTCACCTGGATTCACAGCCTTGAACTCAAGGCCATCCTTTGCTGTCCCCCATTCCCTGTATCCAACAAATTGCCCAGGGTTCTGACTCTGCATCTCTCAAATCCATCCCCTTCTCTCTGCTCATGCATCCTAGTCCAGACTCTCAGCCCCTCGTGGGTGGGAGCGTGATTTAGTGGACAGTGCTGGTTGTGGCAGCAGGAAGACCCAGGTTCAAATCTTGCCTCTGACACTTGTTAGATGTGTGGCCCTGGCCAAGTCATCTCTCTTCTCTGCATCTCAGTTTTCTGATTGGTAGAATGAGAGGGTTGGAATAGAGACCCTCCAAAGCCCTTCCAACTCAGAACCTGCTCTTCTGACCTTGTAATTGTTCTGCTTGTCTTTGGGTGCCACGTCCAACGCTTTGTGACCCCTTTTTTTCTTGGCAGAGATCCTGGAGTGGTTTGCCATTTCCTTCCCCAGATCATTTTACAGATGAGGAAACTGAGGCAAACAGGGTGAAGTGACTTGTCCAGGTCACAGTTAGTGTCTAAGGTCGGATTTGAAGTCAGGGAGATGAGTCTTCCTTACTCTAGACCCTGGCACTCTATCTGCCAATCAGTAATAATAACTCACATTTCTTTGGTCCCTTGAGGGTTATGGAAACCTTTCCTTACAGTAACCCTGTGAGATAGAGAGTGAGGGTCTCACTACGTCCATTTTACAGATGGCTTAGCAAATTGAGGCTTAGCATTGTTTAAATAATTACATAGCTAGTAAGCACCAGAGGCAGGATTCAAAGCCAGGGTCCTCCTGGATCTGAGTCCTGTTCTCTTCCCACTATTCTGCCTTCCTAAGGCACTCTCGTACTCCCTAGATATCAGAGATTCCCCTTTGCCTCCAGGATAGAATACCCAGCCTTCTGCTTGTTAAGGTCAGTCTTATTTCCCACTCTCCTCTTCCTAAGACTCTGGAGACTGATTGCTCTTCTCCAAGCCCAGAAGGGCATTTCCAATGGCTTCCCCTTGGCTCCAGGATAAAATGTCAGCTCCTCTGTCTGTCCTCTAAGTCATCCATGGCCTGCCCCAGCCTCCCTTCTTAGCTGCATCCCTCCCCAGCTGGACTGCTGTCTGACTCAAGTGGCCTTTCTCTGGTCCTCACGCCAGCCCCTTCAGCGGTCACCTCTCGCCTTTGCACTGGCTGTTCTGGAACTCCCTCCCTCCTTATCTCCCCCTCAGAGAATGCTTGCTTTCCTTCAAGCATGACCTGAGCCCCCAAACGTCAATCAGTCCCCACCAACTCCCTTGCATTGAACCACCTTGTACCACAACATGGGTATTCTGTGTTTATTTTTTTTTTGGAGGGGGCAGGAAAGGCAGGGCAGTTGGGGTTAAGGTCAGAAGGCTAGTAAGTGTTAAGTGTCTGAGGCTGGATTTGAGCTCAGGTCCTCCTGACTCCAGGGCTGGTGCTCTATTCACTGCGCCACCCAACCGCCCCTCTGTGTTTATTTCTTCTATGTATTTTCGTATGTGCACATGAAGCCTCTCCCATTAGGATTTAAGCTCTCTGAGATTAGAGGGGTTTTTGTCTTTGTACCCCTATCCCTAAGCACCCTAGGTGGTGCTTGGGAAATGCTGGCTGATTGATGGAGAAGTCACTCCCCCTTCCCAGAATGCTCTCTTCCTCCCACATCAATGTCTCTCTCCTAGCCTCAGCTCAGTGCCGCCTGCTGCGGGAAGGCTTCCCCTCCATCCCTCTCCTCCAGCTGCTAATGTTCTCAGCTGACTTTGGATCTTCTTGTCTGGGGTGTGTCTTACACGCTTACCAAATGTAAGGGACTTGAAGGAAGGAATCATCCTTTTCTTGTCTTTGAATCCTTGATCCCCACCACAGGGCTGGGCACTCAGTAGGTGCTTAATAAATGCTTGCCAAATTCAGCCAGGAATCAGAGCTGACCCTGGGGTTCCCAGCTTGGGTGAGTATGCTGATGGCCAGTGTGTTCAACAGCAACAGGGAAGCCTGGAGCAGGGCCAGGTTTGGGGAGGGGGAGGAGGCAGTGGGCCAGAGGATGAGTCCTATGTTGGGTGTGTCCAACCTGGGTTTGTTCCTGGAAAATAAGCTCCCCAGAGACCTTGTGTAGGTTTGGGAAAAATGTTGTGTTTTCTTCTCTGTAGGTCCCTGGGATCATAAAGAGTCAGCTACAAAGCATCCATTATAGCGTTCCTGGCCTTAGGCAGACCAGAGGCCAGAGTGTTGCTGTTCTGTCAGACAGATGAAGGATCTTTGGAAGAAGAGGGGGGAACCACTTCACTGAATCCTCCATTTCACAGGACAGCCTAGGATCAGAGCAGACAAGTGTCCGGCCACATAGCTGACAAAGCCCAAAGCTCCAGTCCCAGGCCAGATCCACTGCCTCCAAGTTCCTTGCTCTTGGCCCCAACTCTCCCTCCTGCTTACATCCCTTTCTTTCTTTTCCCCACCTTCCAGGGACAAGGAGTTAAGTTCTATAATCAGAGGTCAGAAGGACACACATGGAGTTCCAGGAAAGAAATCTGGCTGGCTCTTGATTTGGCTTGACTGGAGGCTTCCACAGCTTTTCTGGTAAGCCCCGGCCAGGCATAGGAACTGACACTGAATAAAAGTGGTCGGCATGGCTGTCTACAGAAGGTCATATTTGGCATTCTTGGGAGATATTTGGGGAAAACTAATATTTTTTGTCTTTGGCTCAAGTGTGAAAAAAATTAGGAATAGGCTTCACAGGCAGCATCAACAGAAGGATTTCTGGTCTAATGGGAAAGAGACAAGGACCACAGAGTAATTCCTCCTTTCTGGGACCCTTTCTTAATGTAAAGAAGCAGACATCCTATGGCCAGAGGAACAATGTAACCAGATACAACAGAGTGAACTGATGTGTGTGCGTTTTAAAAAAAAATTTCAATAAATCTTTCAATATAATGGGTTTCCTTTGGAATCTGATGTATATATAGATTTCCCTTATTTAAAAGCATGATTCTGAGGAGTCCAGTGTTTCCTCAAAATGTGATGGGAGGAGGGCAAAATGATACAAAGTGAAGAATTCCTGAGATAGAGGAAGAGGATTGATGATATTCTTATCATGTTTGGATTGTGCCCCCATTGGGGATTTTCTTGGCAAAGATACTGGAGTGATTGGCCATTTCCTTCTCCAGCTCATTTTAGGAGCTATTCTTATCCCCATTTTATGATCACACATGAGAAAATTGAGGTTCTGAGAAGGCTGATGACTTGCCCAAAGTCACATAACTCCTATGTGTCTGAGGCATGACTTGAACCTGTATCTTCCAGTGTTCTAAGGGACCTTGGAAGACAGCTGGTCCAACTGCTTCATTTTACAGATGAGTAAACTGAGGCTGAAAGAGTAGGAGGGATTTGCCCAAGGCCACCTAAGTAATGAGCGGCTGGGGAGAGATTTAAACTGGAACCCAGTCACCCCAAATCCAGCCCTTTGGCTTTTGGACCCTTTGAAGAAGTGCCCGAAGACCTTCGATTCCTGGAGATCTCAGACAATACCTCAATGCCTCATTCTATGCTATGAAATGTAAGATAGATCACCAGAGCTACTGAATTAACTTTTGGATTATTTTTATCAAGTTAATAATAGCTAGAATTAATTTAGTGATTTAAGGTTTGTAAAGTGCTTTGCAAACATTTCCTCGTTTAATCCTCTTAACAGCTCTGGAAGGTAGCAGTAGCTGAAAGAACAGCAACAGCAGCAGCAGTCGTTGTAAAAGCTAACATTTGTACAGCATTATTAACCATTATAGAGTTAATTCTAAGAAAGACAAACAAAATTCGGCTGCAGGTGCACGTTTATTTCTCTCAAAGACGGTGGATTGTGAACATAGAGATGCACATGGGGGCTCATTGTGGAAATGAGCCCAAGGAAGGATAGACACAGGGGACCTTATATCTTCACAGTAATTCCCTCTCACTCCCCCCCTTCCCCCACCTTGCTCAGGATGCCTGTGTCAGCCAAAACTATAGTTTCCATATGTGTTAACCATAATATGAGAAAGGAATTTTCTTAATAGGATAGATTGGAAATGCAAAATAAGTGTCAAAGCATCAACTGAAATGATATTTCCAGGATGTCTGTGTTTCTTCTTTTATTAACATGACATAATATAACACAACTAACATAACATAATGTGTCTAGATAAGAAAAATGCCATTATTCAAGGTGGTGTTTGGCTCAGGGCGTCCTGCCCTAGACAATCACACACATAAGGATGCTCTGGATCAGTTTCATCTGGTCCTGTTGCTGATCCAGGAAGGGGCATTTTGGGTTCGCTTAGAGAACAAAGCAAAGCACTTCTCTCATGCCACAGCACGCCAGCTGTTACGGTAGGGGAAGCTCAGAGGGGCTAAAGGGTCTTTCTCCTGATTGGCCAGTGCAGGTTTTAGACCTTTCTCAGATCAAAATCGTCTCAAAGGGTCACCAGCACTTACTGTACACCAGGCACTCTGCTAAGCACTTTTTTTTTTTTTTACAAACCTTGCCTCATTGAATCATCGCAACCCCACTGGGATTATCTATAATTATCCCCATTTTACAGATAAAGAAATAAGGCAGAAAGAACTTAAGTGACTTTTCTAGGGTTACATATCTAGCAAGTGTCTGAGGCTGGATTTGAACTCAGGTCTTCCTGACTCCAGCTCCAGCACCTTATTTGCAACACTGTCTAGCTGAACTGAATTGAAATATTTCCTAATGTAAATAACAGCTAACATTTAGAAAGTCCTTTAAAGGGTACAGAGTGCTTTATATTATCTCATTTGATCCTCACAACAACCTGGGAAATAGGTGTTATTACTCTCAACACTTTATAGATGAAGAAATGAAGGATTAGTGACTTTAAGTGACTTGTCCAGGGCAAAAGAGGGGAATGGACTTCCTGGAGAAATGGTAGATTTCTCTTTTCTTCAATGATCTCTGGGGCAGGAGGAGCAGGGATGGGGGGGGAGAAGTCAGGGATAGAGAGAGGGGGTGGGAAAGATGGGAGAAGAAAAGAGATCCATTGAAGAGGAAGGAAAGAAGAGAGATAGCGAAGATGCAGGAGTGTGGGCAAGGAGAAGCGAGCAGAGAGAAAGAAAGAGATGGAGAAAAGACAGAAGACAGAAAGAAGGGATTGACATGAGAGAAGAGAACAGGAGAGATGGAGGAAGAGAGAGAGGAGGGAGAGAAGGAGAGACAGAGAGAGAGGAGGGAGAGAGAGAGAGAGAGAGAGAGAGAGAGAGAGAGGAAGGGAGGAGGCAGACAGAGACAGAGCAGAGAGAATGCAGCTGTGCCACGGTGCCAACCCTGAGACCCGCTATGATGCTCCTCTTGTGACCAGGAATTCCTCAGCATCTCTCTTTTCCCTTCACCTGCCTGACAGGTAGCTGGTCCTCCAAAAGTCCTTGGTTTCCTTGGTAACTGCAGGAGCAGGCTTCCTGCAAACCTTTATGTAAATGTGAGCTGTGGTTTCTGCAGTCAGGATTATTATAATTAGCAGTAACAACAATCACCAATCCTTCAGCTGTCCAGTTCTTCTAAAAGGGCCGCCTCATCGCCTTGTGAGGTTTACAGCCCTTTGGTCAGTGGAGCCGTGGGAAGTTGGGCATTTGGAATCAGAGACCCTGGGATCGGGTTCTAGTTCCATTATTCATATCCTATGTGACCTTTATCCCATCATGAGAAGAAAAGCTCTGGAGCCAGAGTGAAAAGGGCACGATTCCAATCTTGCTGCTGATGCTTACAACCTGTGTGAGTTTGGGCAAAGCGCTTAGCCTCTCTCAGCCTCAGTTTCCTCATTTGTAAAGTAAGGGGTTTGGACCAGCTGACCTCTAAGATTTTTAGTGCTACAACTATGACCCCAGGAATGACCCCAACTCTCCAGGCCTCAGTTTCCTTTCCTGAAAAATGAAAGTGTTGGGCAATATGACCTTGGCAGATTCTTTTGACTTTGAATTCTCTGATTTCAAATAGAAATTAAGCAAAAACAACCACAAAGATGGGGTTTCCAGCTCTCCCTCATTTATCCCGTGGCACGTGATAAACCTCACCCCAGGTTGGTTTCATTATTTGCTGTGTGGTTCTTTCATTATCTTGTGCTTATCTCATATCCCTGAGGAAAGTGCAGATATATCCAACCTCCAGAGACTCTGCCTTGCCTTTCCTCTCCTCGATACTCCCAAGGGAGAGGAGGACGAGGTCAAAGAATCCATTCCAAGGCTCTGATTCATGCTGGAGATGCTGACTATCCTGGGAAAATGACCCATTCTGAGCTTAGAGCCATCACTTTGGCTCAGCATTCGTTGCCTGTGTGGTCCAGGGGACATTTGTCATGAGGTGGGTGAGAAGAAAACTGGACCTGTAGGCGAGGCTTGGGTTCAAACATCAGCTTTCCTTCTTGCTTCCTTTATGGTCTTGGGCAAGGGACCCTGGGTCTTCTTTTCCTCATCTGCAAAATGAGTGTCTTGGGCAGAATGATCTCCTATGTCCCTTCTGTTTCTGAATCAGGAACAGTTAACTCCTGATTGTCTCGATAATCAACACAACAGAAAAAGGAGCAGACCCAGCCCAAAGTTGAGCCTTCTCCAATCAAATCCCTGGGGGTGGGAGGAGCCCACTAGGCTGCCTGCTGCCCCTGTCTTCCTTTCTCTTGCCACTCTAGTATTCACATGAGGACACAGACCCAGAGCAGGTTCACACAGGTAGTACTCAGTCTCGTGGGGGAGACGAACCCCTGTCTTCAAGGGGTTTTTCTGTGAAACCACCCCCTTCCAGGCCCTGGCCCCTGAGAGGAGACATCTGTCCTTCCTGGCTTGTCTTTGTCAAGGACACACAGAACTTACTTTTCCCCTGCCCTGACATCACTCCCTCCGTGGGCGTCACTAATAGGACATAAAGTTATGCAACCTGACTCAGCATCCACAGGGAACTGGGGCAAAATGACAGATCAGATTGTGGGAAGAGAAAGTGGGGGAGGAGACAAAGCGCCCCCATGGTGGGGTCGACCCATTCCCGAGGCTCTTCCCTCCTCTTCTCTGGGAGAAACTCCTTGCCAGTCCTGGGGCAGCCACCTGCTTTCCTCCACATCCTTCTCAGGGAGCTCAGCTCTGAGATCACAGACTTTTTCCTTTATGCCAAACCCTGCCCTTATACTTGGGGTTCCAATATACTTAGTAATGCCCCCATGAATAGGCGAGTTCATGAAATGCCTCAATTCTCATGATCTGCCTCTTCAACTTCCATAACCACCCATAGGGACGGTCACATTCTTGCCCCATCATCACCCCTAACTTCTACCTCCGTGATCCCAAACCATGAAATCCCTTTCTTTAGTCATAACTTCCTATTCTGTTCCTCTACCTCCTTCCTCCTAAGCTCACTCTCCACCCTGGTCACAACCTCCTGTCACTCAGTCCCTCCCTATTTGCCCAGGGCATCACCCTGCTCTCTCCTCATTCTCCTTCCTTCAAAATCTTGACCCTTTGGTTAACTCTATACTACTTTTAATACTTGACTCCTTGAGCACCGTTGTCTGACACCCACTTGTCCTTATCCAAGCCCCAGTCCTGCTTGACTTTGACCATCTGACTTCACATGCTTTAGGACATCACTGAAGAAGGCCACATGCCCTGCTGACCCTCACAGTGACAGTCCATTCCTGAAGGACTCAAACAAATTCCTCAGCAGCTGTCTCCAATCAACATCTTTTCTCCCCTTCAATTCTCTGTTCCATTGCTTGAGTCTTGGAGAAAAAGTGGCTCTTTCCTTGCCAGTGTCAATCACCCCATATTGGCCCTTGATCTCTTGCCACAACCTGGGAGACCTCTCTTTTCCTCTTCAATCATTCCCCTTTCTAACCATTCATCTCTTTGTACCACTGGCTTCTTCCCTGCTGCCTATACAGATGGCCAAATTCCATTCTTGAAAAACTTTCATGTGATCCTATCATCCCCGCAATCTTTCATTTTATATCCCTCCTCCCTTTCACAGACAAATCCCTAGGGAATGCTGTCTCCCCTGGTGGCTCCCACTTCCTTGTCTCTCCTCGCCCTATGCCCTGCCATCAGTGATCAGCCTCTGGGTCACCTGATACTAGTAGGACTTGAAGGTGTCCGTAGGTCAGCTACAACTTCGAAGTTTCAGATTCTTCATGGTAGAAGGGAACTGAGTATGACTGAAGAAAAGGGAGGACTTTGTAGAGTGGATGGGATCTGCTTCTGTTGAAAACACCGGGGTTTTCTAGTAGTCCAAGCTCAGAACTTCTGAACACGTTGAAATTCTTCTGCCTTCTTCACCTTTCACACCCCAAATGACCAAGTCCTGGTGCAAGTATTTCCTGAGTGTCACCTGCTGTGTGCCGAGCCTTGTGCTCAGTCCTTGGGGGTGGGTAGTGGGAGGAACAAGTCCTGTTCATGAGGAGCTCATGGCCAGTTTGGGAAGACAGGCTGCTTCCATGGAACAATTAGTGACAAGACAGAATTCCCTATGCAAGGGACTGTGTGGAACAGTGGGGAGAGCTTGAGGTTGAGAATAGGAAGATTTGAGCTGCAGTCTCACTTCTGTCACTCCCTGCCTAGGTCAGTCCTCCCCTCTCTGGGCTTCATTGGCTCCCTCTTGTAAAATGAGGATTTTGGATGGGGTCATCTCTGGGGATGGAGCTCTACCTTCTACATGAAGTCATTCTTGATATCCTGCCTTCTACTCCCAACTAATAGCTCCTCTCCCCATTCCCTAGCAGCACGAGCCCAAGCTGCCTTGTAATTATTCTGAATACATGCATCCTACATACATACACACATGCATATGTATATGTAACTATAAATTATATATAACTATCTATATGCACACATATAACTAAAGCTATAACTATGTGTGTGTGTATATATAATATATTTATTTGTGATTTCACAAAGTTGGTGATTCATTCCCCCTCCCAAACAGAATATAAGCTCCTTGAGAGCAGGGATTATTTAATCTTTGTCTTTGTATTTCCTGCACCTGGATTATAGTGGGCACTTTATAAATGCTGACTGACTGATTAATTCTATCTCTAAGGCTCAATGACTCGAAGTTGTTTTAAAACACTGAGCCAAGGTAGAGACCAAAACCAGGCTCCAAAGTAAACACAACTTTCTCTTGTTATCAAGTTCCAAGAAGACAACAACATAACTGAAGGCAACTTGACATCCAATTTTTTTTTCCAGGAATGATAAATGTGTCAGAGCTGTTGGAATCCTTTTGCAGTTCTTTATAGGGATAAAGGGATCAGAAGGTTGCCCTCAATTTTTCCTGCTGGTAAAATCCTGACCTTCAGTCTTGATGGCTTTGGAGCCAGGCCAACACTAGTCGTGTGTTTTCCTTTGCTTAGAAAACTTGGTTTCCTACTTGATTCTCTACACAATGCCAAGTTCTTGGAATGGACCACGGGTTTCCAAAGATCCAGAAGGAACATAAAGGCAGGTTACAGGAACTACCAGAGAGACTGGGTTCTTTATATAAAATGGCAACATCTTTTAGAGATAGTTGATAGATGGAATCATCAAGGCAGGATCCAAAGAGATCATAACAGATGAGAATAATGGAACTGAATAAAAAGAAATTTAGGAGGTGTAAATGAAAAGCCTTGCCCTTGGGTCTGAAAAGTCAACCTGGCAAGTCTAAGATAGTGAGGGCATGGCTCAGTTTGTCTAAGACAGAAGTGAGTGTTATAGGGGGGCTGCTGGGTGAATCACCAGTACAATAAGGCAACCCAGAAAGCTTTATGATCAGATGTGACATGAAGACAGTCAGAAGAATGAAGCTTTGCTCATCCTGCTGGATTCTGGAGCATGAAATTCAGTTCTGAACACTCTGTTTTAGCAGAGGTGATTGATTAGAGGCCACCCATCCAGAGGAGAGAAGTTAGGACAGTGAAAGGCCATGAGGTCAGGCAAGAGAAAGATGAAGAAGGGGTATGAGATTTGTCTTCAAGCCTTCAAATAGCTCTGGAGGAGGAATTACATTTATTCTTATTGGTTTTAGAGGGTAGAACCAGGAACAAGGGGGGAGGTTGTGATGAAATAAATTAGGAAACAGTTCATAACAATGCGAGCTGTCCAAAAGGGGAATGGGATGCCTCCAGAGGCTACGAGCCCCCTCTCCTTGCTGGTTTTCACTCAAAGACTGGATGGCTACTTACCAGGTCTTTAGAAATGGGAGTTCTTTTGGGGGGACTTGGTAGCCCTTCCAACTCCGAAAGCCTGTGTGACTCTACCTACGCCCACCTTGTGTTCCTCCATTTTGCATTGACTCCCCCAGAATATGATTCTGTGGGTGTTGTATCACTCATGATTCATAGCTCCCTAACACCCCTGGGGGAATGTCACTGCTCCAACATGGGACCATTGATAAAGTTGTGCAATTTTCCAGATGCAATCTCCTACTTCTAATTTTGGGGCTTGCTAATCACCCTTCAGCAGTGAAAGACTGATGATTCACGCCATGAGTAGCTGCCCAACTGATAGTATACAAGGGATATTGTACAAGAGCATCTCTTCTTCCACCATGATTTTCCCATGAGGAGACCAAGGCCAATCCCATGGGTCTTGAGTGATCCATGAAAGAGAGCATCAGTGGCTCAGAGACAGAAAATCATTCCCTCTGTAGGTCTTGTGTTGAGCTTGAAATTGCCACGGGGAGCTTGACCCCAGGTCTGGCCAGAATTGCACCTAGGTGGGCTAAAGGAAAGCCATACCTGAGGAGATGAGGTGTGCACTAATGGTGTACACGAAGAGTCTTCTGCTCTCTTTCCTTTCAGAAACATCTACAACTGCATCTCTCACCACTAAATCCTGCTTGGCATCCTCAGCAACACCCTCTTGGATGCACATTTCCTCTCCCACCATTCTGTTTCAGGACATAGCCACTGGAGCCTTCTGACTCCTGCAAGGACTTGCTGATGTCTCTTTACCTCAGTTTCTCAGCATCTCACTCAATTATTGGATTAGAAGCTTGTGGTTGCTCCTTATCACTTCTCCTATGGCAACACGACGCTCTTCTTAAGGGGTTGTTTCAATACCCAAAGCCTGCCACCAACTGACTTTCCCTCCCACCATCTCTGGTCATACTGAAGCTATAGCTCCCTAATGCTATCTGCTCGTCCTTACATGGAACCTTCTCATTTAGGGTTCAAGTGTGAACTTGAGATCACTACCTCCTTAGCATTTCTCAACTGGATATGTCCAAGACCTTCATAGTCTTCTTGGTTCAAGACAGTGGTTATCAGAGCTACCTGGCAGCTAAAGGTGAGAGCTCAGCTGGGATACTTTGATTTTTCAGCAGAAGGTGAGGGGATGTCTTAGAATTCCCAACGACCAAATCTCCTATGGAGATTTTCTAGAATTACTTGGTGGCCCTTTATAAAAAAAGCTAGATTACTCAATCTATCACGGGGTATGTCAATATTGCTTAGCCATTCTTTGTTGATGATTTTTTTGAGCTTGACTATTTGCTCTTGCATGGGATGGATTAAGACAACTTGGATGGGATAATTTATTGAGGACTTTTTTGTTTTTGAGACCATTGCATGAAGCAGGAAATCTCAGAATCCTTCAAAATTGTAGTAGACAATCATATTTCTAGGGTTTACTTGCATGCTTTCCCCTTATTTTTTTGGTAGGGAGAAGGCAAGGCAATTGGGGTTAAGTGACTTGCCCAAAGTCATACAACTAGCATAGTGTGTCAAGTGTCTCAGACCATATTTGAACTCAGGTCCTCCTGACTCCAGGGCCAGTGCTCTATTCACTGTGCCACCTAGCTGCCCATTTTCCCCTCATTTTGGAGGGGGAAAGAAGAACTATTAATAGTTGATTTATTTTGAAATTTTAACCTAATTTGTTTTTTGTGTGCTTGGGACCAACATTTCCAAGCACCAAGACAGGCATGAATCTATAGACGTTTTTGGGAAACCTTGTTTGTTTACTCAACTTGTACGCTGAAGGTTGGAGCTGAGTGTAAGCTCTAATCCTACCCAACTAGTGATTTCTGACCCTCACCAAAGACTGTTAATTTGAGGAGCTTTGAAAATTGGGTCCAGTGAATATTGTTAGAACTTTTAAGACGAGTCATGGGGCTAAACCATCCAGAACCAGGTCAGGGCTAAAGTCTTCTTGGTTCCCCAGAGAGCTGTCTAGAACTGGGGATGTGGCAAATATTGACCTGGGGGATTTAGCTAGTGAAGTTGAAGACCTTACAAGATGGTGAGCGTACCCCCTATGGGGTATGCCCATTGATACCAGGTCAAAATGGCAAACACTCACTGGATCCCAAAGGTTGAAGTTACCTCAAGAGGAACTGACTGATTTAGAGATGACCCCCAGCATCTCCCAGGGGACAGGCTTTGGTGGCTGTGGCCACCCCCCTAGGGCTTTTCTCCTGGTGTGTAATAGGAAAGGAGGGCATTTCCCAGAATCTGGAAGTTGGAAGGGCCCTCACAGACGAGCTAGCACAGTCATTCTTTACCTTCTTTGGTGCTATTGCCCTTAGGCAGTTTGGTGAAGACTCCAGACTCCTCAGAATGATGTTTTTACATGCAGAGAATAAAATACACAAAGGAAACCAATTGAAATTAAAAAATAATTTTTTTCCCATACAAGTTCACAGACCCTCTGAAATCCAGGAGCCCATGGACTGCAGGTTAAAGCATCCTTGATCCAGAACAATCCATCCATGAGAAGAACCCCCACACCAGCCATACCCCCATCAGACAAGTGGTCCTCTAGAGTCACCCCACCTACAATCTGCAGAAGAACATGGCTGGCTGATTGGGGAGCTCCTGGCCTTCATGCTTCTAACTGCATCCTGCCTCTCTATTTCCATTTCCGAGCACAGATCAGAGGCTGAAAGAGTATAAGGCCAGACCAAGAAATGGCATCAGCATTGAATTCTTGCAGAAGCACCTTTGTATTTACTCACATGGCCCAAGAGGGGAGTCCACAGACAGAGTTCCTGCACCCTCACATTCTCTGCCTCCCATGTTGTGTAGAGAAATGGGTGTGTGTGTGTGGTAGGGGGGAGATTCCCCAGCAGCACAATGACAGGATTCTGCCTTCAGGAAGGGGAGATTTCCTATGTTGTGCCAGTCTACACTTGGGCGAAACCCAAATTTAAGAGGTCAGAGAATTCCTCCAGAAGGGAGGCAGTGAAGAGAAGTGAGCCTCTTGAAGAAAGGAGGGCATCATCTCTGGGACCCTCTCCTATTTCCCAGTCTTCTCGAGCTTTACAATGCAGGTCTGATGGGAAGGGGCCTCCCTGTCCTGGGGCCTCAGCTTGCAAGGAACGTTGCCACATTATGGACACTTTCTGGGAGAAACCCTTCCACATTGCCATCTTCAATCTGTGATGCACATTCCCTTCCCTGACTGCATAGAAGTAGCAGAGATGCACCCATTTTTGTAGTAGACCAAAAGACCTTATGTATGTATGAGGAGAGAAGAAAACATGAGGAGTTATCAGGAGGATATTTTTGATCCAAGTCTGTGAAGTGTCCCTGGAGAAAAACAAAGCACAAACAAAAACCCCCAAACCAGATGAGAGCCATTTCCTTATGGAGCTGAAGAGTCTCGGCACTTTGGGCTGTATGTGGCCACAGAGCAGAACCAAGAGAGGAAATGGAGCTTTTCCCAAGTCCTCCAGAGTGAGGAAGATACTGAACACAACCCAATTCAGGGCCCTTGAATCCTAACCCTCTAAGTCATGCTCTGTCCAAGCTGGACTCTCCTGTGTCCACTACAGAAGCCCCGCATGTAGGATGTCCACACCTGTGCAGTTGTTTCTGCTTTCTGAAGGGCAGACTGTCTGACGTCCTGATGACTCCCATCAGAGAGGGGCGTCAAGGTCCCCAGGAAGAACTCCCCTTTTAGGCAGCAGCGGTAGGAAAAGTCAGAAGCAAAGGAGAATTCTTCCTCTCTGAGGATGCCCTGGGGCTTTTATCCTGGCATTTCCTCTTCACCCCCAACCCCATCCTGGCCCCAAACCAGATAATTCAGTGCTTGGTGCCATGAAGATGGTCCTAATACTTGGCCGTTTTCCCCCTGTCATTGCTTCTGATGTGGCAGAAAGGACAAACCAGAGAAGGTTCTGGAAATCTTCCCTCGGGGCCGATTCTCACGTTTGGATCCCAGGATTGGAAAGGAGCTCAAGTCCATATAGAACAGCCAGTACCTGAACAAGAATACCCTTTCCCAAACCCTGGACCATGACTGGTCATCCAGCTGCGGCTTGAAGACCACAGGACAGCTCCCAGTGGGCAGTTTTCACTGGTGGGCAGAGGCTCCTGGTAGAAGCCTAACCTTGCCTCCCTTCACCAGTTCTATCCAGTGCGACCAATGGAACGCACTGATCCCTCTTTCAAATGCTTGGAGACAATTTATCGAGTCCCCCTGAATCTTCTCTTCTTTGAATTAGACACACCCACTTCCATCCATCCAGTGTCTTCCCATGGGCGTGATCTTAGACCCTCCTTCACCCCTGTGATCTCCAGCTTAGTGCTGGCCTCCCTCACAGTAAGGACAGAGCGAACACTTGTCGAGTTTGCTTCTCAGTGGATGGTCGGGCATTTGGGCCGAGCCCTTACATGATTGTTTTGGGTTCACAAGATGCCCAAGAAGCCTCAGCCCAGAATGGGAGGGAAGACTCTGGGTGGGCTTAAGTCTGGCTGAGCTTCCAGGGCTTTCTGTATCTTCTGGTTGTGTTCTCTTTGTGACCCCATTTTGGGGTTTTCTTGGCAAAGACACCAGAGTGTTTTGTCCTTTCATTCTGCTCATTCTACAGGTGAGAAAACAGAAGTCAACAGGGTTGAGTGACTTGTCCAGGGTCACACAGCTAATGTGTCTGAGGCTGAATTTGAACTCAGGTCCTCCTGACTTTGGGCCGTCAGTGCTCTCTCTTCCTGCATCTTCCAATAATTAATTACTAAACATCATTAAATTCTAGACGAGAAAAAAGCTCCCCTGGGCCCCTCTAGCCTGCTTTCATTTGTTATTAATTCCTTAGTGCAGATTTATAACCTGTTTCAGCTTGTGTGGGTTGCGATGCGATTCATTTTTCAAATACTTTTAATTCAGTTTCTCTTTGATTGTTTTCTACATCAGTGGTAATCTGTCCTCATACAAACAAGCAGGCTGGGACTCTAGCATCTGCCAAGGGACTTTTAACAAGCAAAAGGCTCCAGGGCCGTGAGGGCCAGAGAGCCCCCAGCTTCCAAGGCTGGCTTTGCCTCCGGGGCAGCCCGGCCCAGGTTATTTAAGTCCGGCCATGTTTTTGGCTGCTTGTTCAGCAGGATTTCTTTTCTACTTCCACTTTGATTTGTAAATGGTCATTTGACTGAAAGATAGGGTCCCTCTGAGGATAGTGCTCCTCCCCGGAGGTGGAATCAGTCTAGTTGTGTGAGACTGCAGCTACAATGGCTCATGCTTACATAATGATTTTAATTTAATGGAGGTCTTTTGTAGTCCTTTTTGTTGTCTTTTGTAGGGCTACCATAACAGCCCTGGGGGGGGGGGGCGTGCTTATTATCCTCATATTATCCTCCCTTTACAGATGGGGTAACTGAGGCTGGCAGCAGTCATGTAGATTGTCCACGGTGCTTTGGCTGTAAAACCCTTTGCTCATCCAAGTCCAGGATTTACCCTCTATACCACTGTGGTGCATAATGTCAGGTATTTATGTCCTTCTTCCTTGTGAGGAAAGGGATTGAGAGTTTAAGTGACTGACAAGGTAGCATGTGAACCCACTTGAACCTGTAAAATGAAGGGGGTGGCCTCACTGATCCCAAGGTCTCTCAAAGGTCCCAGTGCTCAGTGACCCTCCCCAGGAGCCACATGGCCCCAGCCTTGGAGGAGCTGAGCTGCCGATGGAGCCAGCCAAAGGCCAGGCTGTCGGCTCCTCTGAAATGTTGCTGGGGAACATTTTTTCGAGTCTCAAAGGAGCCAAGGCTCAGGGAACACCAGTTGCTGCCTGACTCTTGATGGGGAGGGTTTATTGTTTCCCATGTGTTTTCCTTGTTTAAGTAACTTTGGAAAAGTAGCCCAGATCATATAAGGCCCCAGGCAAGAATCCATGCCGGGTGCCAAGAAGACTGGGGCTCTGCCCAGTTGAGGCAGAGGGAGGACAGAGCTGCCACCATGTTGGGCCACACCTATCCCACAGACCAGCATGGACTGTGCTGTCTGTGCCAGGCTGGAGAAGCCTGGGAAAGCTGGACTGGGACTGGGCCCTAGAGGGAAGGGCCAGGAGCAATGGAGCTGGGGGCAGGCAGGAGGGGGAGAAGCTGCAAGGAAGCAAACTTAGGCTGAATGTTTGTCTGGAGGTTTTTGTGTGGAGGCAGAGAGAGGTGGTAGGTGCTGGCTGGGTGGTGCTTCTGGGTTCTGCAGGGAGGCCAGCCAGGGGACACTTCAGAGGCTTCCCGGTATGGATGAGGGAGCTGAGGCCCAGAGGCGTGAAGTGCCCAGGGGCGGAGGGGCTGGAAATGCCAGAGCCAGGATTCTCCACTTTTAGCACATTCGCCATCTGGCTGCAGCCTTTCTTTTCAGCCTCATAGGGCATCATTTCTCCTGCCCCCCTCAGCAACACAGCCAGACCAGCCTCTCAGGCTCAGCTCCTCACAATGAGCCCATCTCCCATCACCCAGCCTTTGCACTAGAATGATTTCATTCTTTGTGCTTGTATCCCCTGTGCCTAGCATAGGGCCCCTCACACAGTGAGCACTTAACTGCTATTCATTCATTCATTCACTCACTCACTCATTTACTCATTCATTCATTCATTCAGTCAGTCAGTCATTCATTCAGGCACAGCCAACAACTGAAGCCAGGAACACTACCTTTTGGCCCTGTGCATTCCTGAGGTGGAAGGTGGACGCTGGCTTTTCTGAATGGGAGAGTGACCTTAGCCCACATTCTCCTTCAGCTTCCGGATCCGGAGTGTGCCCCCCCCCATAAGAACGGTCCCCCCACGTCTGACCATTCTTGCTAGGAGCAGAGGGGGGAGGTCACGGAGCAGAACAGGGGAGACACTTCTGAAGTGTCTCTGGGACCACGAGTGAGTCTCTTTTCTCATCAGCAGGATTTCCACAGGACAAAGCCCTTTGGAGGTGGGAGCTATTGCCATTAGCTGTTAATAATGTGTCTCCTAATCCTGATGCTACTGTTAGCCTGTCAATCAATCAACAGACATTGATTTAGGGCTTAGGCTCTGTTTTGCTGTGTGCTAGGGGACAGAATGAAAAGAAAAGAGGAGAACAGTCCCTGCCTTCCAGGGGTTTGAATTCTAAAGAGGAGACAACGTGGGGATAATAAGCAGTGTCCAAGGGGATGCCCACCTCAGGTCCTTTCCATCCTGGACGTGGAGTCCCTCCTGTCCATCAGTCAGTGGCCACCATCTGACCTCAAGACCTTTCCACATGCTTGGCTGTTGTTTGTTTGGGACCAGGCAGGACACATCCTGGTGCTTTGGTCATTTTTCAGTCCATCCATAGGCTTTGCCCAGCTGGCACTGAATGACCAGTGGGTCGGTATCACAGGCTGAAGGCTGGAGGGACACGGCACATCCTATCTAGTGAAAGAGACCCTGGGCAGACACTTCCTGCTCCGAGCTTCCGTTTCCTGATCTTTGGAATGGGTACGTTGATTAGATGAGCTCTAAGATCAGTCCATAGCTCGCCCCCTTCCCCCCCAGTACTTTTGCCCCCTCCCCCAGACCCTGTCCACACCTGGTTTTTGACTTTCACAGATCAGGACTTTCCCCATGAAAGGAACATCCTCAAAACTCCTCTGTGAAAATGGGCGGATTTGACTCAAGTAAAATGAGGCACAGTCAGACAAGTCAGGTCTGGCTTCTGCTGGAATTTGAATTTTGCTTTTCAGAGAGGCTGGATGTAGGCTGACTGTGTGCCTGGTAAGCCCAGCGCTGGGCAGGCAAGCTGTCAGTCATTCCTTCATCCATTCAGCAAACATTTACTGAGGCTTCACTCTGTGTAAATTCCTGTGCCCCGGCCTAGGAGAGGACAGTGGGATCGACCCCCACTCTTCATTCTCTGTCTCCTCAGGCTGACTTGTAGGCACTTTCCTGCACCCGTGCACAATCACCCTGAAGAGGGAACATTTTCTGAGCTGAGGAAAGTGAAAATCCAGCTTCGGTCAAGCAGGGAAATCCCTCATGGTGGGTGGAGACAGGCTAGCCCATCTCCTTGAGAGTGGCCCTAGCCACCCCCCCTCCCCGTCCATAACCCTTGACCCTAACCCCATCCATGGGAGGAGGTTGGGGGGGGGCGTGAGGTGGTGGGAGTGAGCAGGCCCTAGGAGAAGGGTGACTCCTCAGGAGTGTTTGGGGACCCAGTGGAAGGCCAGGTGTTGTCACAGGCCATCCATCACAGGATTCTGTGAACACAATTCACTTCATTTTAACAAACATCTGTGTGAAAGGCATTGGGGACCCAGAACCAAAAAGGAAGCAGGCCATGCCCTCAGGGAGCTTACATTGTAGTGGGGGACAGTGACATGTAGCTACCAGAGTATATACAAAGTGATATAAAGTAATGGTTAAGAGAGAGAGAGGGAGATGGAGTGGGGGTGGGGGGGGAAGAGACAGAGAGAGAGACAGACAGACACAGAGAGAGGAGACAGACATAGAAGGAGACACAGAGATAGAGAGAAGGGCAGAGAAACAAAGAGACAGAAAGCTGATACTAAGGGTGAGGGGTCAGAGTGAGGAAGGGCTTTGTAGATCAGGTGTGCCAAGATATTTGTTAGCAGACTGTGGCTTGAGCTTGGCATAACCACAATCCTTTGAGCCCTGAATGATCCCAGTCTGGCAAAGCGTAAAGCGTGGACAGTTCACTGTCCCTCTTTCCCGGGAGTTCTCCTCAGCCTCTTGGCATGCTCACAATCCGTGTTTTCGGTAATGGCTGAGTGAACCCAGCCAGGTACCGCCTTCCTGTTCCTGCCACAACTCAGGTTCCGTTTGTCTGTAAGACCGCCAGCTTGGAGACAGTTCTCACAGAACCCAGGAACCCCTGCACCATCCATGCTTTAGCCTGCTGTGGGAATGGCTGAGAATGATTGTGTCCTGGTTCAGACCACTCAGGCATATATCACCTGCCTTGCCCCAGCATGTTAAGCCCTCCTCAGGAGAGGGGTGGTTCCATTTGCAAGTGTTTCCTCACCCTGGAACTAATTAAACTTCTGTTTAATCCCTGACACACCTGCCTCTGGCCTGCTCTGTTTGGCTCTGGCCATTCCCAGGTTAGAGGCTGGTTCTGCTCAGGTTGACAGGTGGCTGTTAGGAGGGAGGGCATTCCAGTCATGGCGGCTGAGGCGGGCAGAAATTTCGAGGCAGGCGAGGTTAAGTCACTAGTGGGGAAGAGCTCCAAGGTTGGTTGGGCAGGAACAAAGGGGGCAGGAATTAGAGAAGAATACAGTGATGTGGGAAAGACTGGAGTGTGGCAGGCTCTAAGTATCAGACCAGGGACTTTGTGCTTCCTCCCTGTGACAGGAGCCATGGAGAGCGGCTTTAGGGGGACACAGTAAAAGCTTGTTTCAGGAATTCAGTTCTGGGTGGGGGGCAGAGAAGAGAGGCTGGAAAGTGGCTCAGGAGGCCCCTCAGGAGTTCAGGCTGGAGAGGGCAGAGGGCCTGGACTGGAGAAGAGGCTGTCTGAGCAGAGAAGGGGGAGTGGATGGGAGGAAGCTGTGGAAGTGGGGGCAGCAAGTGTTGGCAACTGAATGGATGAGGTGGGATGGGGAAGAGGGAAGAGCTGTGGACCTGGTGGGCTGGTAAGGGTCTTTGCGCTCATGGAGCTTATAGTCTGGTAGCTAGTGGCAGGACAAAACATTGTCCTGTATTTGTATGTATGCATATGTGTGGAGGGGACAGTTCTTGGAGATGATGAGGTTCTGGTACGGCAGTCTAGACCCAGCCCTCCTCCTGACTCCTCCTCGCTCTCTAGAAGACCATCTTTGAACCCTGTTGAGACCCACTAGAACCCCAGGACCCTTTGGGCTCCTCACTGGCCAATCAATAGCCTCTCCACGACATCAGAGGGCTCAGACATTCAGGCAGGCAAGGCCTCCTCTTCCTAGGAAGCCCATGACCCCAGACTGCTGAGGCTGTCAGTTGGGTATAGCCCTGTCCAGCTGCCCTGGCCACCCTAGTTTGGGGCCCTCCAGCGTAGGAGGTAGGGCCTTCTGGAGGAGAGAAGCTCCCTGCTCCCTTCCACACCACTTCTCAGGGAAGCTTGGAGTACAAAGGCCCAGGCCAAGGAGCAGCCCTTCCACCAGCTCCTCACAGAAGCCCCTTCCTCCTCCTGTCTCAGTCCAAATATCCGTATGCCCAAGGCCTAGAACCTCTCTGCTTGTTGCTTCTGCCCCTTCTTTATGCTCCCATCCCAGGTGTCTCCTTCAGCCTTGTTTTCCCCTAATAAAGACCTCTCCCTCTTGGTATTCCTAGCTATTCTGAGGTCACTTCTAAGTCCTTAAACTACTGTGATGGACCAGAATAGACCCAATGAGTGTTAGGGATCGGTGGGATGGATGGTCAGGTGGAGATGTCTGGGAAATATCTGGAAATAAGGACAGAGCGCAGTCCTATGAATGAAGCTCTACCTAGAGGGGCCCAGCCCCATGCTGAGTAAGCCCTGGGGGTGCAAGGACAAGCTTAAAGCAATCCTTGCTAGCAAAGCTTACATTCTATCAAGTGTGGGAGTAAAGATCAGTGGGTGAGAGGACCAGAAGCAAAGTTGTTGGGAGAAAAGCAAGAGTGAGATGTGTATCTGGTGTGCTCTCATGTGGGGTGGACACAGGATGGAGGCAGGTGAGAACAGAGATGTGCCTAGAAGAATCTGATTTGGAGGGCCAGAGCCCAGCATGGATGGATGGGTCTGAGATGCTCAAATCTGCTTTTGCTTTGGTGTTCTCTGCTGAGAAGGGTGACCCATGGACTCCAGGGGGATAGGAGACTGACTCCCCTCTGGGGAGTCACCTGGCCACTAGCTTCTCCGTGACTGTAGCAAGAGAATGCCTAGCGACCCTTGGTAAGCTGGAGTCCCCAAGGCCAGGCGGGAAGCAGCAGATGAGGCTGGCTGAGCCACTGTCCGTGATACTTGAGAGAACACAGGCAGCGGAGATGGGAGAAGGGCACAGAGTGGCCAGAGAGAAGGAAGATGGTGGACTACAGGCCAGGGAACTTGACTTGGAATTTTGGAAAACTTCGAAAGACGATGAACATGTCTCAGGAGGAATTAGCAACGACATCAAGCTTTGCTGAGACCAGAGGAGACTCGCCTCTCTCCCTTTTACTGAGTTACAAGATGGTAGAGACCTTCCCAGACTGGAGCAGGCCTTTCCTGTCATTCCCCCTCTTCCAGCTGCTTGCACCCTCCTTCCCTCTCTCAATTCCATCTTGCATGTTTTGCATGTGCTTAGATATGTGTTTGCCAGCTCCTCCCTAGAATGGAAACTTGAAGAGCAGGGATTGTTTGGGGCTTTTTTGTTTTCCTCTATCCAGAGCCTGCCGTAGTGCCTACTGAGCAGTGCTTGAGGCCTCTTTTGGTCTGGGGGAGCGGCCAGCTGCTGATGGGGTTTGCTTCAGTGAGGATTCCTGTGGTGCGGGGATTGCTTCAGGCTTTTCCCCTTTGTGGTTTTTGTGAAGCTGGACCTCCGGGGGTAGGGGTCAGTCAGAAAGCGCCTATGACTTCTTCCACAAACATTAGTGGACTTTCTCAGGGACATGGCAGGAGGTCTCTTCCTTCTTTTGGTTCTCTGCCCCAGGCTCAGTGCCCTGACTGGTGCTCCCCACCTGGAACAGGAAGCTAAACTCATTTCTTAGAATTCACTCGTGTATCCTGAAAGGATGGGGGCGAGGAGCTGTCAGAAACTGCCCTCTTGGCATGCTTCTTTCTGCCTCATTAGAAAGTTTGCCCTTCCTGCCTCTTAAATCTTAAGAAAGGGACTTCCCTAAGTGTATTCTGAAGCCATCACTTCCCCCTTGAAAGAATGAGTCAGGTATGACACATTCCCAGTGGTCCTTGTAACGTGCGGGTTTGGACTGGATCATCCACTCTCAAAGCAACACAAAGCCCATTTTGCTCTCTGTCAAGCTCCCCACTTCACCTTGAGCAAGTACAAGTGATGACAGTCAGCAGAAAGGATCCCCCTCTGGGCTTTGAAGGCTTAGATGAAGGGACTTTAGCTGGGGAGGGGGGCAGGTATGGCCAAGGAAGGAACGACCTGAGGCTCTCCAGACCTCCCATGGCTGCTCCTTGGTCAGCAGATGCGGCTGGAGCCCTGGCCTACCGTGTTTCCCTGATAATAAGACACTGTCTTATTAAATTTTTTGGACAGAAAAACACCAGAGGGCTTATTTTCAGGGGAGGGCTTATTTTAATGAACATTGACAGCAATTTTAATAAACAGGTAAATGTGAACAAAAAAAATGTACCTTTATTCAATAAGCAAATCACCGGGGAAGAACAGGATGACGCGCTCACTGCTGCAGCTCTGATTGGATGCAGCTCGGAGCGCGGCGTGCGTTTCACCCGGGGGGGCGGACGGTGCATACAGAGGGTACCATAATGTAGCGTATAGCGCAGGGGATCACCTTCACTACAGTAGCAATCTCAATAGGGCTTATTTTCGGGGGAGGGCTTATTTTAGAGGAATCTTACACAGTAAGGGGAGGGCTTATTTTCGGGATAGATCTTATTATCGGGGAAACATGGTATATTGGGAGACTTTCAGACTGGCCACCTGGGAAAGCCAGATTAGGTACTGGATGAACTCGATGCCAACTGCTCCTAAACTTGTCCTAAAATCTTCAAGCTGGCCTACTGAGTGCTGCCTCCTTTCTCTCCCTCAGCCCCTTAGGAGGCTAGGTTTCCTTTGAAAAGCATGTGGCCTTTCTTGCTGCAGGATCTGGGTTCCTTCTCTCCTTCACACAAAAGCAAAGGGATCAAGGACATTTGGGCTGCTTCTTTCAAGTCCTGCCATCATCAAACATGTGCCTTCCCTTCTTCTCTTTGCTCTTCAGCACACTCAGCTGAAGGAATATACTGTTCATCCCTAAAAAGAGGACCCCCTACTTTCCTCTCCAATTTTATCTGCACATTCAGCAAAACAAAAAGTGGACTTGTTGTTGTTCCCAAATTTTTACCATATTTTAAAGGCTTAGGAATTGAAAGGAGGCCTTTGGGGCAGCCACAGCAGGGAGCAGGATATCAAGGGGCTGGCCAGCATCAGAGATGCTCACTTTTCCCTGGAGGGGGAGGGCAGTGGGGAGGGCTTTGCCGCCTCTTCTCCTGCCTTGCTCTGGGGCAGTTCTCCACAGCTCCACCATTCTTTGTCTGTACCAATTCTCAGTGACTCCTTGCAGGGTGATCTGCTAAGGGATCCCATCCCCTGTCCCCACCAGAGGTTCTCATTTAGGCCCCTCTTCCCTCTGCCTGCCACCCCCCATCCACATGATCATAATTTAAGCTCACATTTGCAGAGCCGTCCTCCAGAATAGATTATCTTGTCAGATCAGTCCTGGGTGGTAGGTGTCAGCTCCCATTTTACAGATGAGCAAACCAAGGCCCAGAGAGGTGACGTGACTTTCCCAGGGACATACCTGTGGACAGGATTCAAACTCAGAACTTTGCAGCTGTAAGGCTGGCATGGCCCATCACGTCCCTTGGCTGCCTCTAGAGCCCACCTGCCTGTAACCTACCACTCCAGACCGGCCGGCATTCTTCCTGGTGGTCCTTCATCAAGGGTCCTCTACCCACCTTTACTGCTCCTGGGGCAGACCCCCATCTCCTCTCTCTGTACTGTGACAACATCACACCTTCGCTGGCCTCAAACCCAAGTCCATTGTCCTTCCCCAGTCCTGAACAATATGGCACCAGCCTGCCTTGGCCGGCTTAGTGCATGTTACCTGCACTTTGTATTCCAGCCAAACTCCCTGCTCCTTCTGCATGGCCTTTGTATCATCTGCCCCCGGGCCAGGACACAATTCTCCTTCGCTTCTGGCTTTTAGAATTCCCAAGCCCACCTGCCATGGGAGGTCTTTATCTGAAACCCCTCCCCCGTTACTTCCCCTCTCCACCTTGGGTGAATTTTAAGTGTGTTCACACGTGTACTCTCCCACAGAATGTAAACCCCTTGAGGGCAGGGGTTCAGCTGTTTTGCCTTGCCCACTTCCCCTTCCCCTTTCCTCCAGGTCGCTGTCCCTCACACAGCCCTGTACGAATGCTTGCTGAAGGAATGAATGCTCCTTTTTTTCATTCATTCTATAAATACTTCTGGAACACGTCCTCTGGAGCAGGCTTTGTGCTGGGTCCAAAACAAGAAGAGGTGACCCAGGCCCCTTCTCCACCCTGGCAAGCTGGTCCTAACTAGAAGCCTCCAGGCCTTTTCCCCCCTTCCCTATTGCCAGCAGGGATGGTTTTGTGTTCAAAGACTCAGAGGGTTTGGAGCCGGGGGAAGAGAGAGCCCACGCAGATCTCCACACCCAGGAGGCAAACAAACAGTGTTACATAACCACAGAAATCACCGCGGATGGCATAGCAGAATCCTGGGGATGTTTAGAGAGGAGGGGAGCAGACCCAGTGCCTCCTGTGGAAGGGGGTTCAGCCCAGGGGCCAGAACAGGAGCCTTGGGGTGGAGGGGAGTTGGAGAGAGGGGACCCTGAGGCTTGAAAGCAGTGCCTTTCCTCCAGAGAGTCCCAAGTGGATTGGGCATCCTGGGAAGAGGCCTGCTTCCTCCTCCCTGTGGTCGTTAAGTGAAGCCTAGATGACCACCAGCTGATGGTCGAAACCCTCCTGGCACTCTCATTGACGACCTTTGTGACCTTGGGCAAGTCCCTTCCCCAGATAAGCCTCTGTTTCCTCCCCTGGTAAATGAGGGGCTTGGGTTAGATGACCTGGGAGGGTCTCTTCCAAATCCAAGATTTCCTCATCTGTGTTCCATTCCCCTTGACTGACAGAGGGGAGCAAAAGAAAGGGAACAAGATCTGGAGTCAGAGGCCCTGGCTCAGATTCGGCTGTGGCATCCAAGCTTGCTGGCATGCTCTTGGACAGGTCACTCAACTCCTGTGATATGAAAGGTTTGACTAGATGGCCTAGGAGGACCTTTCTAGCCTTAAGGCTATGACTCTATGAAAGGTCTGGATCGCACTGGAAGAATCTGGAAGCAAAGGTGGGCACAGCGGATGCCTGCTCAGCACCTTTCTGAACAGCTGATGGTGGGAGGGAAAGAGTTTTTTCTGAGACACTGGTTCAAATGCTTGGTAGTGTTGCCTTCCCTCCCCCCTGCCCCCTCACTGCAGGAGTTGTAAGCATTCTGGCCTATGATGGACTGATTTCTTTTCAGAACAAGGAGTTACTTTCTCCTTAGAGTATACCACAAACTCTCAGCCCAAGAATGGAAAAATCCGAGGAGACTGGTGCGGCTATGGGCACCATACTGGGAAGTCTGTATGTCTAATGGGACCATGGGAGAGAAGATCTGGGGGGCTCACACTGACACCTGGCATTATTCAGATGAGAAAGCTCTGGATTTGGAGTCTCAGGGCCTGGATTCAAATCCTGCACCTCTTACTTCCTGTGTCACCTCAGGTAAATCCTTCCCCTCTGTAAGCCTCAGTTAATTTCTAAAACAAGGGGATTGTGCCCAGTGATTTCTAAAGGCCCTTGGAGTTCTTTGTTCTTTGAGACCAGCCCCAATTGTGCTGTAGGCAAGGGGTGGGGGGAGGTGGGCATGTCCTGGTCTTCATGTAGGAAAGAAAGCCCTTCTGCTTGGTGGATGTTTCACTGGGCCATGCTCTGGGGATCCCAGCTGGAGACGAGCGCCATCTTGCGGTCTTGTGAAGAAGTGAAAGGAGGACTTTTGGATAGGATGGCATGGCCTGCACAGGGAGGCTGTGGGTTCCTTGTTTCAGAGCTGAAAGGGCCTGTAAGGAGGACTGTAGCCAATGCCCTTTTCAGGGATGAGAGAGCCGGATAGGGCCGTAAACTGAGGGCCACAGCTGGTCATCGGAAGGGCCTGTGCGTGGCAGCTCCTCTCCCAGGTGGCTGTGGGCAGCTAGCCCAGGGTCTGGCCTCAGGGCTCGGGCCACAGTGAAGCTCCCTCCAGCTCTGAATCTCATGATTTGGGGCTCTAGTTAATCCATCAGACCGAGTCCTTTTCAGAACAAGTGCGTTTCCAGGCCTCCAGCACTGTCACCATGGTTACTGAAGGCTGGGGAGCCGCCCAGATTCCCAGGGGAGGGTGTGCTGCTTGCCTGGAGGTCAGGGCCTTCAGGGGAAGGAGGCCCCCAGCAGGGCTCGCACAGGCACAGGTGCAGAATTCAGGGCTGCTGCAGTCTGCGGGGGATGACTGGAGGTGAGGAGAACAGCCCAAGAGAGAAGAAAATAAGGTGAGTTAGCCAAGAAGCGATGGCCTTGGGATGGGCCAAGATGGTCCAGGAGGCCATGGAAACACCACCGTCAATTTACCAAGCGCTTACATGTTCTGTGGGCCCTGCACACAGTAGGTGCTTCATAAAGGCTCAGCCCACACTGGGGCAGCAGAAAGAGCACAGGATTCAGACCCAAGAGGCCTCCTCTCACCGGGCCTCAGTTTCCCCATCTGTCAAATGAGGGAGCAGAGCTAGCACTGACAGTCTCTTCCAGGCCTGGCTCCTCTGAGGCTGGGATCTCTGCCCTTTCCACTGCTCCCACTCTCCCCCACCCCCCTCAAGAACTTGGACAGCTCCTTGGCTCTCTGGGGTGGGCTCCGGAGGCCAGGCCTTCCTCACCCTTTCTGTATCCTGGACCCCTTTGGCTGAAGTCTGGCGAGGCCTGTGACCCCTGCTCATAACCATGTTATTAAAGGCATAAAATTAGTCACGTTGTATAAACAATTATATTGGAATAAAGTTATCAAGATGTGAAAAAAGCAAGTTCACAGACTCCGGGTTCAGAACCCCTGCTTAGGGGCTGCTCCTTGGTTCACCCCCACCAAATTTATGCCCCAGAGACAAGTGAAACGGCCCCTGTCCTCAGGGGGCTTATGTTCTAAGGGGTAAGAATGTATGAGAAGCAGCAGATAGGGACTGGACCTGTGACTCCAGTTCAGAAGGCACTCCCAGGTGAGGAAATGTCCTCCATTAATACAGGTCAGCACCTTTCTTCAACCCTGAATGTGGGAGCATGACCCCTTGGTCACCTAGACAGTATGTGTAGCAGGCAGGATTTGAACCCAGGTCGTCCTGACATGGGGGCAGGAATCCCTGTGTCCTAAGGAACCCCACTTCCTCCATTGCTTCTTTTTGTCTGCACAACAGATTATTGTGATTAAAGGCTCTTTCTTTAGAGATTTTCCTTTGTCCCCTCAAATTTCAGGCAAAGCCCAGGCAGGGGAAGCCAGAGCCACGTTCAAGTAGGAGAATGGCCTGAGTCAATCTACAAGCATTGGTTAAATACTGAGAATGTACTAGGGACTCTTGGGCAGGCAATAAACACTTATTAAGCACCAACTGTGTGTCAGGAGCACCATGGATAAAAGAACTTACGTTGTAACAAGAGAGATGACATGTAGATTAACTATGGACATAGGAAACCCACAAGAAGGTCTGACCTGAGCCTTAAAGGAAATGAGGAATTCTGGGCTGTGGAGGGGAGGAGACAGCCTGGGCAAAGGCGTGAAGGTGGGAGATGTCCCACTGTGTGCACAGAACACAGTGGGACTGCTAAGGCTGTGTACGCGCCAGGAGAGAGGAGACATGGATAAGACTGGAAAAGGTGGAGGGGGAAAGTTCTGAAGGGTTTGAGCCCCAGACAATTTCATCTTTGGTCCTGGAAGTAATGGGGAGGTTTTGAATAAGGGGATAATAGCTACACTTTAGGAAATTCATGTTGACAGCTGAGTGAAGGATGGGCTGGAGAAGGAAGAGCTGGGGGCCAGGCAGGCTCACCAGCCCCTATTGCAATAGGCCAGGCATGAGGTCAGGGGGGTTGGCATCTGGGTGGGGGCCATGTCAGAGGAGAAGAGGGGCCGTATTTGATGGATGTTTGGGAAGAGAAGGGAGATTTGTGGGGTGAGAAGTGATGCCAGCACTAAAGCTGCAAAACCTTGAGACTTGGAGGGACCCTGATGCCCTTTATCATCGTAGGAACATTCCAAAGAGGGGAGGGTTTGGGGGAAACATAATTAAAGGGGTTCATGAGCAGGAAGGAACAGCTCCTGTCTGTCCCAGGAGTGAGCAGAGCTCTGTTTGATGTCCTGGGTATCCAAGCAGGGAGTCCTTCCCCCGGGGCCTGGCCTTCTAAGGCCTCCAGCTGAGACTGGCCTCTGTGCCTGTGCTGAGAGCTTCAGGGCATTCCCCAGAGAAGGAAGGCGTCCACACAGATAAGAAGCATGCAGAGCCCCCAGGGGCCCCTCCCAGGGCTCAGATCCAAGGGCCCCAGCACACCATGAGTCCCACACCCCCAGAGGGGCTGCTTTGGAGGGTAGTTCTTTATCTAGTAACCCTGAGACAGTCCAGCTGAAAAAAAGCAATGGCTCTGGTCCAGCGTATGACCTTGAGGAAGTCCTTCCTCTCTGTGGGTCTCAGTTTCTCCATTTGCAAAATGAAG
>NW_027186352.1:12077508-12098569 GCF_028583685.1 Petaurus breviceps papuanus
GAGCACAGGAGCCAGGTTCGAATCCTACCTCAGCTGTGTGACCTTGGGCCTTTGAACATCTTTAGACTCCTGTGCTTCTTTTTTTGCATTTTCTGCATAATTTATGGGTGCCTGGCACACAGGAGGCACTTGATAAATGATTACTGAATTCACAACCACAATGAGTATTTATTAAGCACCTACTGTATATACTGGGTTTGGTGCTGAATGTTTGAGATGCAAAGAAAGGCAGAAAGCAATGTTTTGATGGAGTAAGACACAAGCAGACAGTTCGGCACAAACAAGGTCGACGCAGGATAAACTGGAGAGATTCTCTCAGGGGAGGCTTTGAGGTGAAGGAGAATTGGGAAAGATTTCTTGCAGAAGGTGGGATGTTAATCGGACCCTAAAGGAATCCAGGGGAAAAAAAAGGTAGGGATGAGGGGAGAGGGTTCCAGGCTTGGGGGATGGCTGCAGAAAAATCAGAGCACGAAGACAGAATGTTTGTTCAAGGAACAGGCAGGAGATCAGTGTCACTGGGTCACTGAGTGTGTGGAGGAAGTAAGATGTTAGAAGACTGGAAAGGGAGAAAGGAGACAGATAATGCCTGGCTTTAACAGTCAAAGAGGATTATATATTTAATCTGGAAGTAATAGGGAGTCACCAGAATCCAGTGGACAGGGGAGGGGGAAAGGTTACATGATTAGAATTGCATTTTAAAAATATCTTTTTTTTTTTTGCTTTGTGGAGGGTAATTGGGGTTAAGTGACTTGTCCAAGGTCACATGGCTAGTTTTTGTGTTAAGTGTCTGAGGGAGGATTTAAACGGGTCCTCTTGACTCCAGGGCCAGTGCTCTATTCACTGTTCCACCTAGCTGCCCCTTAAGAATATCTTAATAGTCTTATGACTTAAATAGTCTCATGAAAAATGTTCTAATAATTATAAGTGAGCTATTAAATAGATTTAAATAAATATATTGTAGTAACTTAAAGAAGTAAATATTGAGGAAAATGAAGTCTCATATTACCAGATCTCAAAATGTATTTTGGAACTGTCATGATCAAAATTATTTGGTACAACTTTGAAAGCAGAAAATCTCATCAATGGAAGAATATTTAAGGAATTCAATAAGCAAAAATGCATAGACTAATATTTGAAAAGCCAAATCATGAAAACCCCTGGAGAAAGTGGCCCATATTAAAAAAAAAACAACTGGAAAAAGTGAAAATAAATTTGTCAGAAAAGTGGTTTAGTCTAGTACCTTATTCCACACATATAAATCTCCAAATAGATATACAACCTAAATATAAAATGTTACATCATTAAATAAGCAAAACAAAACAAAACCCTAAATCACTATTGATTGAAGAAATGCAAATTAAAACAACTCTGAAGGACTACATCACACCTATCAGATTGGCTAACATGACAAAACAGGAAAATGATAAATGTTGGAGAAGATGTGGGAAAATTGAAACACTAATACATTGTTGGTGGAGTTGTGAACTGATCCAACTGTTCTGGAGAGCAATTTGGAACTATGCCCAAATGGCTACAAAATTGTTCATACATGGGGGGCAGAGCTAAGATGGTGATGTAGAAGCAGAAAAACTCCATGTACTCCCCCCATAACCACCTCAAACCTATAAAAAATGACTCTAAACAGACTTTAGAGCTACAGAACCCACAAAGTGACAGAGAGTAACCTCCCGCTGAAGACAGCCTAGCAGGTGGACAGGAAGGGTCCATTGCAGTGCTCTGGGAGCAGAGCCCAGCCCTGCAGGAGCCCGGGGTTTTAGCCTCAGGGAGGCCCTGACCCTCCAGTGGACTTTGGGAGAGTGAATCACTAGCAGCTGTGGCAGTTTCCAGATTTATCAACCCATAAATGCCAAAGACAAAGTGAGAAGTCAGTGGATTTTGGGAACAGGGGATCTGTGAGTGTGGTCTGACCTCTGCCCCTGGAAGGAGAAGCAACTGAGGCACAGTGGCCACAGTTGCATGACTGCTTCAGATCTCCTGGCCTGCAGATTATAGGGGTACCAAGCAACCAGTATGAGGGGCAATGGCTCTTGCTTTAACCTGCTTGGATACGGATAGTTGTCTGGGGTGGAGGTCCTGGGGTGTGTGACCAGTGAGCCAGAGTGTGTGGAGGCTTCAGAGAGGGTGGCCAACTAATAGCTCTGGCAGCTGAGAAAAACCACAGCTATTGGGCCAAACTCTTCTCTCTGGAAGCAGAGTTCCACTGTGGCAAAAAGCTTAAAAGTCAAGTAAGTGAGTGGCAACATGAGCAAGCAAAGGAAGAAAAGCAAGCACAGCAATCCAACTTTGGATTCCTTTTTTGGGGACAGAAAGGATCAAAGCATGGAACAGCAGGAAGACAATGAAGTCAGAACTCCTGCACCAAAAGCTTCCAAGAAAAATATGAATTGGTTACAGGCTATAGAGGAGCTTAAGAAGCATTTTGAAAACCAAATAAGAGAAATGGAGGAAAAATTGGGAAGAGAAATGAGAATGATGCAAGAAAATCATGAAAAGAGAGTCAACCTAACTGAAGAAAATAACACCTTAAAAATAGACTAACTCAAATGGCAAAAGGGGCTCAAATAGCCAATGAGGAGAAGAATGCCTTAAAAAGCTAAACTTGCCGTATGGAAAAAGAATCTCAAAACCTCACTAAAGAGAATAATTCCTTCAGAATTAGATTGGAGCAAATGGAAGCTAGTGACTTTATGAGAAATCAAGATACTATTAAACAGATCCAAACAAATGAAAAAAGTAGAAGGCAGTGTGAAATATCTCATTGGAAAAACCACTGACCTGGAAAATAGATGCAGGAGAGATAATTTTAAAATTATTGGACTACCTGAAAGCCATGATCAAAGAAAGAACCTAGAAATCATCCTTCAAGAAATTCTCCCCCCAAAATTGCCCTGATGTTTTAGAACCAGAGGGCAAAATAGAGGTTGAAAGAATCCACCTCCTGAAAAAGATCCCAAAAAGAAAACTCCTAGGAATATTATAGCCAGGTTCTAGAGTTCCCAGATCAAGGAGAAAATATTACAAGCAGCCAATAAAAAACAATTTGAATATTGTAGAAACACAATCAGGATAACCCAGGACCTGGCAGCTTCTACACTGAGGGTTCGAAGGGCTTGGAATATAATATTCCGGAGGGCAAAGGAGCTGGGATTAAAACCAAGAGTCACCTACCCAGCAAAACTGAGTATCATGTTTCAGGGGAAAATATGGTAATTCAATGGAATAGAGGACTTTCAAGCATTCTTGATGAAAAAACCAGAGTTGAATAGAAAATTTGACATTCAGATACAAGAAGCAAGAGAAGCATGAGAAGGTAAACAGGGAAAAGAAATCATAAGGAACTTATCAAAGTTGAACTATTTACATTCCCACATGGAAAAACCATAATTGTAACTAATGAAACTTTTCTCAGTATGAGAATAAATATGTATATATATGTATACATTCATATATATGTCTATATAGGAGGGTATATGGGTGTATGAATACATATGTGAGTGTGTGTATATATGTGTACAGGTATACATAGACTGAGGGCACAGGCACAATTGAATAGGAAGGGATGATATTTAAAAGGTGAAATTGAGAGGTGAGAGGAATATAATGAGAGAAGATGGGGAGAGACAGAATGGAGTAAATGATCTCATACTGAAGAGGCAAGGGAAAACTGTTACAATGGAGGGGAAGAACAGGAAGACAAAAGGGAATGGGTCAACCTTATTCCCATTGAATTTGGCTTAGGGAGGGAATGACATACACACTAAATAGGGTAACTCACCCTACAGGAGAGTAGGGGGGAAGGGGATGAGAGGGGGGATGATGGAGGGGAGGGCAGGTTGGGGGAGAGGGTAGTTAGAAGCACACACTTTTGAAAAGGGACAGGGTCAAAGTAGAGAATAGAACAAGTGGGGGGCGGGATTGGATGGAGGGAAACATAGTCAGTCTTTCACAATATATCCATTATGGAAATGTTTTGCATAGCCACACATGTACAACATATATTGAACTGCCTATCTTCCCAGTAAGGGTGGGTGAGGAAGGAGGAAGGGAAAGAATCTGGAATTAAAAGTTTTAAAATCAAATGTTTAAAAACATATTATTATTATTTTTAAATGCAACTGGGAAATAGTATATACAGGCACTGGGGTATGAAGATCTATCTTGCCCTACCAGAAAGTCGGAGGGGGGATGGGGGAGGATATAGGATAGAGCAGATTGGGGGAAGGGGTATTTGGTAGGATTGCTGTTTTGGGGTGGTGGGTAGGGGAAAGACAGGAAGAAAATTTGTAACTCAAAATCTTGTGGAAATGAATGATGTAAACTAAAAATAAACATAAAATTTAATTTAAAAAATATTGTGCATACACTTTATCCAGCAATACCACTAGTAGGTCTGTATCCCAAAGAGATCACAAAAAATGTGGAAAGGACTCACATGTACAAAAATATTTATAGCAGCTCTTTTTGTGGTGGCCAAGAATCAGAAATTGAGGGGATGCCTATCACTTGGGGAATGGCTGAATAAGTTGTGGTATGTGAATGTAATGGAATACTGTTGTTCCATAAGAAATGATGAGCAGGCAGACTTCAGAAAAACCTGGAAATACTTATGTGAACTGATGCTGGGTGAGGGGAGCAGAATCAGTGGAACATTGTATACATGTTGGGTACAATTGTACGATGATTAACTTTCATAGACTTGGCTCTTCTCAGCAATGCAAAGATCTAAGAAAACACCAAAAGACTCATGATGGAAAGGTTTTGGAGTTGTCTTAGATCCTTGCATTGCTGAGAAGAATCAGAACAAAAGGGAAAAACCATGAGAAAGGAAATAACAACCAAGAAAATATTATGCTTTGATGTGCATTCCTTTCGATGTTGGATCTGGCAGGAATTCCTTCCCTCTGCATTCAGACTCCACATTTCTTTCTCTGTATGTGAACACAGGGTTAGGGTGTGGAGGACTCAGGAGATGCTTTGAGAAATACATTTTGTGACAGGCCAGGCTCCTGATGGAGCCAATCTCTGAACACCACATTACTCACACAGCAGAATAAATGAGTCACAGCTGATTTTCACAGGTGCCCTGAGCTTGCAGCTTCTCTGGCTGCCCAGGGCTTCAGCTCAATTCTTTTCCTGTCCCTGGTGGAGCGCTGAGTGTTTACAGAAACCTTGCAGCCTAACTCCCTTTCTGGTGCCCTCCCACGGAGCCCCACCAGGGGCTCATTGCTAACAAGAACGAGGCCTCAGTTTGCACGGTAGGTGAACACTGGCCTAGCCCCAGCACAGGCGATTCAGAGCTCCTCCTATCTCCCCATCAGCAGAAGCAAATGCTTGCCCCCATTGCTCTAGGCTCCATGGCTGCCCCCAGAGGCCCGACCCTAATCCTCCTTCTGTCTCAGAAGAGCCTCTCAAGGAAGGCAGCCTGGTTTAGTGGACAGACACCTGTACCCAGAGTCAGGTAATCTTGGGTTCTTGTCCCTAACTCAGTGAGGGGTCTGCCTCACGCAGAGAGGGTCATTCAGAGCCCAATGGTTCAAACAACCAATCCATGTAATAGATTTTCCTACCCTCAGAAAAAGGAGCTCCTAGCAGGTAAAGATCAGTCAGGAAAAACAAAAGCTACTGGCAAGGAAGCCAGAAGTTGTCTGAAAGGAGGAGCCTGAGCTCTCAGGAACTCTAGGCCATAGTCCTCTCTCTGGCCAATAAGGCCTACACCTGGGTCCTGCATCCACCCACTTAGGGCAAACAGACAGTCAATAACTACCAATTAAACACCTCTTATATGCCAGGTTCTTGGGGCAATCCAATCGACTTCTCTGGATCTCAGTTTCCACATTTGAAAAAGATGACCATAGGCCTTAGCGCTGGAAGGGACTGGTTCAAGACCCTCATTTTACAGAGGAGGCAACCAAGGCCCAAAGATGAGAGAAGGGACTTGTCCAATCCCAGAGCTGGTCTCTAAGATTGATCTTGTCTGGCTCCAAAAACCATATGTTCAAATTATGGAATAAGACCCATACATCCCAAGGGTGGATAACACCCAACAGACTCCCACTTAGCACCAGGGTCTCCCTTGAGGTTACCTCCTGGCTTCCCCCAACCTTTTCCCAGAAAGACTTTCATTATCATAAGGAATAAAGAGGAAGAAAAAAGTTCAGAAAAACTAACCAAAATGGACAAAGTCTGCCATCGCTGTAACATTTAGTCTTCCTCACTCGTGGCCCCCCACCTCTGCAGAGAAGTGGAGGGAGGTGTCTCCTTAGTTTTCTTCCTTTGGGCCAAACTTGGTCATTATAATTCCAAAGGCTTCAGTTTCTATTGTTCAGTTGGGTGTTGCTGTTTAAAGTTTTTGGCTGTGTAGTTTTCTTGGTTCTGCTTGAGTCCTTTGCACTGAATTCCTAGGTCAAGATGACATTACCTCTTCCATTTGACCATTTTTTAGTACCTCAGAGTCTTGGGGTGACAGGCAGCGAAAACACAGCAGGTGTGGATACACCGGGAGCTGTAGACACAACCCTGCACACAGGTGGTCCAGGCACGGGTCCTCTTCTCACTGGACTGAATCCGCAGTGGGATTTAGCACTTCCCTGGCTGTCTGGGCAGTCTTCTTTAAGGCCCACACTGCTCACCTTCTTCCAAGAAGAAAGGGCTAGAAAAACTTCAGCCTACTTATTGGAGCGGGGGGTGGGGGAAGGATGACACCATGATCCATGAAAGAATCTTGTGCAGTCAAACATCACTGGAGGGGTGAGTAGGAGTGGGGGCATGTGATCAGATGTTTAAGGTCCTCTGGCAAACATTCATGCAAGATGAAAAGGGCTAGCGCATGCCATGGAGAAGACAGTGGCGGACCCCTCCAGCTTTTCTGCCAAGAAAACACCAAATGGGGTCACAGAGAGAGGGGCGTGACTGAAATGACTGAATGACCACGAACAGAACCAGGGTAAAAGCAAAAGGCAAAACTGCTGTTCAAACAACATGAAACATTCAATCAATTTAATTTGAACATTTTTTAATTTAATTTTTTGTTAATTTTTTTAAATAAAAAAACAGAGCTCTTGTAACAAATAGACCTGGTCAATCAAAACAAATTCCTGGCTTGACCATGTTCCCAAACCTCCACCTTGTTCTGTCCCTCGAGTCTCTGTCAGGAGGTGGGTACCGTGCTTTGCTCAGGAATTCTATTTGATCTCATGTCCATGATGCATTTTTTTCAAAGTCTGAAAATTATTTAATGACTATGGTTTGCATAGGATGTGATTCACTTTTCAAGGTCTTTCTTTTGCTGAAACACCAGATCCCCAGCAGAGTTCACAGCACAGACAAAACCATTAAGCAGCACACTATCTCTCCAACAATTTCCTACTACATTCCGCCCTGGCATCCCAAAGGTCATTTAGGAAGAGGTGCTGAGTTTGCCAGTGGTCAAGACCTCACCTCACCTCAGAGAGGCCAGCAGGGCCTCTTTCTTCTCTGGGCACCACAAGCCTGGTCACTTCAACCAGCTGCCCATCCAAGGTTACTTTAAAAGAAAATCAGCTTCAAAATACACAGGATCACAATCAAGAACAAAATGATTAAAGCCAAGTTATGTCCTGGAAGGTCATGACGTGGTTTGAAAAGCAAAACCCAAAACTGGGCTCTGGGTCCCCTGGTCCCTTTCCCGAGGGGGCTTGGGCAGAATCTGATCCTCATTTTCTTGCTGTGGTAACAGCTGAAAAGCCGTCTGCTGGAGAGTGACCACAGAAGCAGAAGGACAGAAGCCTGAGAGGGTGACCGGCAGGTGCTTCCGTGCGGTGAACCACAACCTCATTGGGTGGGAGAAGGGGAGACCTTCCCAGAGTTCCTGATTGACCCATGTAGATTCAGATACACTCTCATATAAGTATCTATGTCCTAACAAAAGAAAAACTGCTCTCGAAGTTGTTCTATTTATACCCCAAACCACTTAGGACCCTGGAATGAGGACTGATTTTATTGCCCCCTCCCTCCTCACCGTTTCTGAAGCCACTCGGATAGGCACAGGGTGGCAGAGACCTCTAGCTGGAGACCAGGCCTTGGCCGTGTAGGCTGTTGGAGTGCTCATTCTCCTCTGAGTGGGTCTTGATGACATCCTGGAGCTTTTCAGCAACGACTCGCAGTCCGATATCCCAAAGGCCCTGGATGAGCTCTCTGTGAGCCCCCCTCTTCCCATGGCTCTCATACCAGTGTTTGAGCAGCTGGATTTTCTGTTCCTCTGTGTCATTGTTATAATCATTTTTCACTTGGTCAATCTTGACTTCGGTTGTGCCCATCTTCCGGACAAACTTCCTGACCTGGTCTAGCTCCATTTTCTCAGCAATTTTTGGAATATATTCACTCAAGTCAATATCTGAAAAGTAAGAAATAAACACAAACAGAAAATAGCCCATAAAAAAGGATTTCTGAAATGAATCTCTGCTCCTTCCTTTCCATCAGAGGCACAAAGGGTGAAGTTTTGTGACTTCTAATTCTGTCCTTTAGGAACATAGGAACATAGATGTAGGGCTGGGGGAGACCTTCGAGGTCATCAAGGCCAGGAGTTCATACTCTGGGGTCCGCATGGCTTTATTTCAATACACTTAGTAACCTCTATAATCCCACCCATGTTTATCTTATGCATTTAATAACACTTATCTAAGAAGGGGCCCAGAGACTTGACAAGACTGCTGAAGGGGTCAGGGCATAAAAAAGCAGGATCCCTTTCATCATTTAACACAGAAGGAAACAGAGACGCAGAAACTAGATTGTTCCTCAACAACCAAGTGACTCTAAGAGCCAGAAAGGAGAGAAAGGTGCCCCTTCCTATGCCCCCCCATTCCCATCCCCCAGGGGAAGGAAAATGAATTCTGTGATTTTTACAGAAGCTGCAGAGTGCGTTGGGACCCATTCTCAGAATAATGCTTTTAAGTGTACAAAGTGGACGGGACTACAAGGAAATCAATTAAATTGAAATACAGTTATCAAAATAATAAAAAGCAAGCAATAATTGCCACTAAGTTTGCAGACCCCTATTTTGGAGCACATTGCCAGGCACAGTCCCCTCATTTTGCAGATGAAGGCTCAGAAAGGTGAAGTGACTTGTCCAGAATCACACAGACAATAATCCAGGTCTTCCCAAGCCCAAGTCTCTTCTCTGTGCCATCTAGCAAATAGATTTGGACAGCTTCTTCTGCGTCTGTAAGACTGTACCACCCCCACCTCCTCTGCCTTGAACAGCACCAGGGTCCAGTGGATGCAAAGTTTGCCTCAGAATGAGGAAGACCTGAGTTCGAATCCTATCTCTGCCACAATCTAGCTGCATGACAATGGACAAGCCACTTCATCTTCCAGTGTTTCAGATCTATGGTGGGGGAGGGTTTCTATACTGGGAGATCCTCAGGCTGAAGAAATCTGATCTGGATGAAAATGCACATCTCACATGGAGTTCTGGATTAGACTTACCTGTGGGGACACCTGGCCCCCCACCCCAACTCCAGACTATAAGCCCCTGTGTCTCATGTAAACATCCAGCACTTGGCTCCGTGTTCTGCACACAGCAGGTGCTTACAAACAGCCTTGGTATGGTCATTATCTGAATGGTGTGCTCTGGTTTTTGAGGTGGTACAACATTGCTAGAAGTTCTGGAATCTTTCTGCCTGCCTGGGAGTAAGGAGGACTAAGCTGGGGCAGTAGATGACACAGGAAACAGCGATCAGGGTATGTTTTGGCCAGCGTCCTGTGAAAGATGGAGTCTGCTGGGGGGAACGTGGCGGGGACAGCTTCGTCCTCATCAAAGATTTTGGCTCAACAAAAGGGACAACTTGACGACAATGAGAGCTATCCAAAAGCAGGAAGGGGCTGCCTTGGGAGGTAATGAGTCCCCCATCACTGGACGTATTCAAACAGGCTGGAGGATCATTTGTCAGAGGGTGCCAGGAGAACGACCAAAGGATCGTCCACTTAACGCCAAAAGGAAGGTAAGAGGTCAGGAACTGAGTCCAAGGAAAGGCAAGGATGCAGGATTTCCTGGGTCCCTACTGCCTCCTCCCAGTAACAACATCTGGATGGCACAGTGGAGACCACTTGACTAGTGACCCTGGGCAAGTCATTTAACTTCTGTCTGTCTCATTGCCCTAAACTATAAAATGGAGATAGTAATTGCACCTCCCTTACAGGCTTGTTGGAAGGATCAAATGAGAAAATAATTGTAAAGCTCTTATCAATGAGCCCAGCATACAGGAGATGCTTAATAAATACATGTTTTCTTCCTTGCTTCCATTTGTCTCGTTAGAGAAAAATGTAAGCATTTAATGAGACTATCTGAGCTAATTTCACTTTATTCTTGGTCTCAGGATCTCGGACTCAGAGGCGACCCTAGAGATGATGGAATTTTAGGCTTGGAGCAGGGACCTCAGACCCGCCAAGTCTAACCTGCTCATTTTACAGAGGAGGAAACTGAGGCACAGAGATGTTAAGTGATTTGCCCAAGGTCACACAGCTACTAAGTGTCTGAGGTGGGATCTGAAACCTGAGTCCAGCCCTGCATTCATTACATCAAGTTTCTGGTCCAGTAGAGCCTAAATGAGAATCTTCTTTATGCAATCTCAACAAGTAAGTAGCCTGCCAAACAATACTTGAAGACTTCCAGTGGAGGTGGACTTATTACCTCCCTCCCCCCCAAGTCCCGCCTCTTCAATTAATGGACATTTATTATCTCTCCCTTCCATTCTCTATGCCCATTGAAGAAGAAAACAAAAATACAAAAAAACGTAGCCCTCAAAACCAATATGCAAACAAAACAAATTCCATCATTGGCCGTCTCCCAAATGGACAACTCATTCTGTGTCTTGAGTCCATCCTCTCCCTGGGAGGAGGTGAGTAACAGAGATTTTCATCCATTTTAAGGTGTCTCAGTTTGTCATCCCACTAATCAAAATTCTAGAGTCTGTCAAACTTTGCTTTTCTTTATAATGTTGTCATTTCAATTCAACAAACAATTCCTGAGAAGCTACTGGGTAGAAGCCATTATTTTTTAATGAGCATGTAATGATTTAATTTCATGCAGGTAATTAATGTAATGATGCAGCAGAATTGGGGAGAAGGTAGTAATTCTGAAATCTGTTGCTCCTGGGCAAATAAAATAATATCTTACCTGTATAACTCAGAGGAATGTTTTCCTATGGGGGAAAAAGAAGAGAGAGAGAATAAATATATCACAGCATTGTAGAATTTTACAAACTGGACAGGACCTCAGAGGTCATTCTTCTTCTCCTGCAGTGTACTTCTACACACCATCCCCAAAAGATGGTTGCCAGATAACTTCAAGGCCTGGTCATCTTGTCATTTGCCCTAGCTGTCTTGCCATCTGCACTGCTGTCCAGTTTCTCCCCTCATAGAAGAGCATATTTTATACTGGACCCCCACAAACCAAGTCTCTGTACTCAAGGAAGTTAATCCAAGGCGAGTGTTTATCAGAAGGGAAATGAGACTTGGAGGAGGAGGGTCTTCAGGATGGAATAGACATCTTCTTGGCCCCAAAGGACAGAAGCAGGAAATGGGTGGATGTTGTCAAGAGAGATTGGGTCATGATATAAGTAAAACTTTCCTAACAATTAGAGCTGATCCAAAGGCTTCAAGGAGAGGCCACAGGAGCAGCATGGTGGAGTGGGGGTTCTTGGTTAGCTATGGCTTGAATTCAATGCCCTTGAAGCTCTGAGATTCCAGGATTCTGCTCTACTCAATAAAACCTGAAACCACTCCAAAAGACTCACACTGGAAAATTCCACCCCCATCCAAAGAAAGGAATATAGAGTCTGAGTGCAGAGAAAAGCAGACTCTTTGCTCTCTCTTTGTTTTCTTTTGTTCTTTCTCACGGTTCTTCCCATTCATTCAAACTCTTCTATACAGCATGACTAATGGGAAAATGTGCTTAATGGAGCCTATATCAGATCACACGCTGTCTCGGGGAGGAGGGAGGGAAAGGAGGTGGAGAAAATTTAAAACTTATGGAAGTGAATGTTGAAAACTAAAAATAAATAAATAAATTTTTAAAAAATAATCTGAGAGAACACACTGAGAGAACCTTCTTCTACACAATGGTATGGCCTATCTTTACTCCTCCTCATCCTCCCCCTATTTAATTCCATAATAGCTATAGATATAGTTTCATTCTTAAAATACCTACACGGGTCAACTTGTTTGAGTCACTATTTAAAAAGACAGTCTTGGCATAACTGATGCTGAGATAGACAGACATGCATACGTACACACCCACCCAAAAAGACACACACACTCACACACACACACCCTTCTAAGCTTGTCTCTATCTGAACTTGATAGGGTATTTAACTTTCTTACATTTAGCTTAGTTGGAGCACAGAGCCAATTGTCAAACTTTGACCCAGTTCAACCCTCCATTGACCAGGTAGCTCCAATCTATCTCATGATAACTGGACCATAGATGTAGAAATGGAAGTGTCCTTCAAGGTCATCTCAACAAACCCTTCCAGTATGCAGAAAGGGAAACTGAGTGGCTAAGGTCACTCATATAATAAGCCAGGATTAGAACCCAGTCTTCTGATTCCAAATCCAATGTTGCTTCTGTACTGCATAGCTGCCCTAAACTTTAGCCATGACCCTCGTCCACCATCTTGAAAATATCTGGGTGATAAGGGAGCACCAGGAAACAGAGCTGTCATTCAGTTACCTTGCTCCCAGGGAAACAACTTGGAGCCTTAGCATAATTGATGGTAGGCGGGAAGCATTATTTTTGCATGTGCAGGATTGAGCAATGTTTCCAAACCTGTCCAAAGACTTTCCCTATCAGCAATGGAGGAGTTCCTTGGAGCAATTGAAGCCCTATAATTTTTCTAAAGCCCTGATACAGTGGAAAAAATGTTGCAGCTGGAGTCAGGAGACCAGATGCTGATGCCAAATGTGGCCACAGAAGGTACTTCCTTCCTCTGAGCCTTTATATTTGGAAGGACCAACGAGAATTGGTACTTCACTGACAGAATCAAGACTCCAAGAACCCAGGGTCACCTCCATACTGAGATGTGGTATCAGAGGATGTCTTTGCTTTGTCATCATAAATGCAGAGTGCTGGACTTGGGAGTCAGAAGAACCTGTGTCTGAAACACATCTCTGATGTTTAATGTCTTCATGATCCTGACGAAGTCACTAAAAAAAATCACCCTATGCCTGAGTTTCCCCATCTGTAAAATGGGGAGGATGGACTCTATGGCATCTTCCATTGAGACAACTCCCCTGAAGCTAGTGCCCCTTATATTTTCAGTGCCTGATGACTAAAATCAAAGGAATCCCCAGCATATCTTGACATTATTTCTCCAACATCTCAACTCTTTCTCCTAAGACCTTTTCTGGAATATGAAACCCATTCTTCATCCTGGTATATACTCTCTCCAGCCTCCTCCAGAGTCTCCCACTTTTGTCATGTGGTCTGAGATGTCTTTTACCTCAATTGTAAAGGAGAAGACAAAATGGCCTCAATGGATGACCATCCAACATTAAAGTCTTGTCCATATGTTAAGAGTTATGCTAGACTGGGAAGCCAGTCGTTTCATGGCTAGAATCTGGCCCATCCCACCTACTGTGGTTCATCCATTCCCCTGTGAACGTCATGAGGACCGGACCCATTCACTGCCATTTAACAATAGTTAATACCCACCGAATTTCTCCTTTCTAAGATATAGACATCCCCTTTGCGCTTTCTTCTCAAGCCTAAAATGGTTAAAAAAAAAAAAAGAGCAGAGTAAATCATCTCTGAGACAGACCAAAGCAAGGGGAAGCAAGGCTCTTGGAGAACACTGCCTCCAATCCCCTTGTGTTCAGAGTACAAAAATCCAGACGAGAAGGAGATCTTTCCCACAATGGATGGGGGGCATTCGTTGGGGAGCCTGAGCTTTCCACAGCAATTCCAAAATGTGCTCTATTTTAAACTATCTAAACCTCCCCAGCAAGAGTCTTAAGATTGGCCTGAATTCTCTGTCATCTGGTCACTGGCATAATTTAAAGCTGCTTCTTAGCCTGTCACACAGTCCTGGGTCATTCCCAAATACTCTCACATGGGAAGCTGTCACCCCTCATTTGCACCCATCCCCATACAATAGTGTAGTCCAATGCTGCAGTGGATAGATTGCCAGACTTGGAGTCAAATCCTATCTCTGACACTTATGAGCTGTGTGACCTTGAGCCAAACATTTACCCTCTCTGAGCCCTAGTATTCTCAACTGTAAAAACAGGGGGTTTTACTTGATGCCTTCTGAGGCCTCCTTCTATCTCTAAATAAATCTAATATCCTACAGTCCTATAAAATCCCTGCCTCAGTTTTCATATCTGTAAAATGATGGCATCCTAGCAGAGGAATGACCTCTGAGGTCCCTTCCTATTGTAGATCTAGGACCAGATGTCAGCAGATTTCCGGTCTAGTAACTGATCTCCAAGAGCTTTAGAAGTTGCAGAGTGTTTCAAGTCAAAGTCTCTCACTCATCTGCTTGTAAGGCACTTACTACAGGAATGACAATGCCCATTGTACAGATGAGGAGACTGAGGTTCAGCGAGGTTAAAAGGCTCATGGTCACCCATTCAGTAAGTATCAGTGATTGGTCCAAATCCAGGGAGTCTAATCCACTCAGCCATGCTTCCAATCAGAATATAGATGTCAGTTATTATCATTATGTAATTAATAATAATCTCAACCCTCCCCAGGGACAATGTGAAAAAGAAGGTACTTACAATAAATAATCCCAAGAGGCATGAGCAGGATTGGCAGCAGCAGCAAGAGCCAGTACCACTGTTTATTCTCTGGGATTTAAGAAAGCAGCAGGTTAGATGGGAACCGACCACCTGCGGTGGGGTCCCCATGTGGCTGTGCAGAGAGCAGGGGAAGCTCCTTCCCGAGTGACCTAGTGCTGCGTGATGCCTTCTCCCCCCTCCCAGATCCAGATGCCTCCTTGCCTCTTCCTTCTCTGTTCTTGGGGTTGGGGGAGAGAGGGAAAAGACAAATGGCAAAGGATCCATTACCTTGGACTTGGCAGACGGTGTTTCTGCTCTCAGTGCATTCCTCAAGGACGCCATGTTCACACCTGGAGGGGAGAACAGGTGGGGGACATCACTGAATATGACTTGGAAAGGTGGGAATAACTATGCCCTCTCACTCTACAGATGCTAAAAGGTCGGGGAGCTCATGCTTGTGATTTGTTTTTTCTTGACCTACTGAATTTTAAACCAGTAAGACTTCATTCATTCGTTGAGAATTTGTTAAATGTATCTCCTCTGTGCCAGGCAGTGGGGCTACAGGGGCAAAGCCAAAATCATGCCCGTCCCTTTATCGTCCCATCACAATTTCTCCACCACCAGCACCGCTCTCCAGAAATAGATTTCCCTACTCAATCAATCTGTTAATTAATCAACCAACAAAGTAGAAGCAACTACTTGGTGCTAAGCTTTGAGGATACAGACAAAAGCACAGCAGTCCCTGCCCTCATGAGGCTTACATCCCAGACTATAATAAGCAGCCCTGTGGTGGTCATGGTACTTTTTACAGTGCCAGGAAGCTACTCCAAGGGGGAAGGGGGAAAAGTTTCCAGGAAAAAAGCAAGGATGACGGTGAAGGGGCAGATTTATGCATAGAGTTTGAATTGAGAAGAATGGGGCAGTGATTTGTGGCAATGATGGAGAGTCTAGGAGGCTAATGAGAAGCTAAGAGAGATGAATGTCCACATTCACCCTCCTCACCCTACCAGGTCCTGCTTCCCACCTGGTTGCCTCAGGGCTGTTTTAGATGATAGGGATGACCTCAGAGTCTCTTGGTAGCTTTTTCCTCCTTTCCACACTTAGGGAAGAGGCATTGTATTCTGTCCCTTGCCTCACTACATAAGTTAGGGTCATGGAATTCTATGAGAAGGGTGCTGAGAGATCACCTTATGAAAATCTCTCTTAGATAAGGTAATAGACCCAGAAAGAAGTGGCTTGACTAGGATGAGACTCAAGGGTCCTGGTTTCCAATCTGTGTGCATCTGCCCTGGGGGGCTGCCTCCAGTAAGCTCCTCTTTAGAACTAATAGCCAGGGTGTCTTAGACTGAGAAACGAAGAACATTGCACTTACTGGGCACAGGGTTCACAGTGCTTACACTCAGGAGTGTTGCAAAAAAAGTTCTTGGCACATCCACAGACGACATTTTGAACAGTGGTACAGTTCTTTCTGACTTCCAAGCCTAAAAAGAAATTCCACAGGGTTCAGCATCTTTATCTGGAATGTCTTCTGTCAGTCCACTAACTCCATCTTCTCTCCTCACCACCACCAGGTTTACCCCACTGTCCTCAAAAATCTCCAATAAATCTCTGTTGTCTCTTGCCTTGGCATTTAACGCCCTCCGTAACCTGGCTCCCACTGACTTTTCACATGATTCCTTCTCATCCACTTGATAGGGAACGCCACCTGCTACCCTCCCTTGCCTAGTAGATTCCTGTAGCCCATCCCTTTGCCCTTGAAATGTGCCCTCCTACACAGCCTCTAACTTCTTGCCTCCTAGTTTAGCTGGGTACCCCCTCCCCATGGCTGTATGGCTCTTCTCTTTTCTCAAATCCTCCTAGCAACCTCTGTCTAAATTTTTCTTCTGTCTCATCTCATCTAACCTTGAAGCAATCAGGATAGGATACGTGTATATTTTTTAAGGGTAGGGACTGTGGCACCTTTTAGTTTCATAACCCCAGCACCCAGCAGCATATGTCTTACATATAGTAGGTGTAAATAGAAATATTTGTCAAATTAAGTGAATTAATAAAATATTTTTTTTTGTAAAACATGACCTTTTCCCCATCTAGCCGTGTTTATCAATCAACAAGCATTTATTAAGAGCCTACTATGTGCCAGGCACTGTACTTACATGGAAAAATTCCCTAACCTCAAGGAATTTGCATTCAAATGGGTAAGATGACATATGTATGTATGAGATCTATGCAGAGCAGAAACAAGATAACCTTAGAAAAGATAGCACTAGCAGCTGGGGGAGCTCAGAAAAGCTTTGTGTAAGAGGTGGCCCCTGTGCCACCTGGTCAAGAAGTCAGGGATTCTGGAGGCACAGGTGAAGAGGGAGGGAGAGCATTCCAGGCACGAGGCACAGCTAAGGCAAAGGCCTGGAGAAGGGAGATGGATCTGGACCGTGAAGGGTATGGAGGGCAATGACATGTGGGAAAGGTTGGAAGGGATGAACTTTAAGTGCCAAACTCTCTATCTGATCTTACAGGTAACAGAGGGAGTTTATTGACGGGGGTCAGGCCTGAGCTGTAAGAAAATCACTTTGGCATCGGTAGAGAGAGGAGAGAGGTTCAAGGCAGGGAGGCCAAGTAGGAGGCTAATGCCACAGCCCAGAGGCTCACACTAAGTTGGAGGACAGGCGAGGTTGGGGAAGAGCAGATGCGCCAGTTGTGGAGGCGGCAGAAAGAACGAGAGGGAGGCGCCGAGAACTCCCCGAGAGGCCGATCCAGTGGCCTCTGACAGCCACCGCAAAGCGGAGGAGAGGGCGGGCCTGGGGAGCGGCCATCGCCGATCCTTTGCAGCTCAGTGAGGAATGGGGGGCAGCGTGAATCGCAAAGGAGGCCTGAATAAGCCACTAGCCCCGGAGAACTGCACTGGCCACACATTTCAGATCCTCTGGGAAGCGATCGATCCGTGCCTCAAATCGGGGACTCCGAGGTCTTTCTAAGCAGCTCAGTCCTTTCGCAGCCAGTGGGCAGTCTAGGCTGAGCGGAGACATTCTGCAGCACAGGACCGATTTTATGCCTTCGGCTGCGCGCTTTGACCCGGGGTTTGCCCCACCCTGGTCTCACAATTCTGTTGCAGCGATTCTATGTTTACACGGTTTACACACACATGCATGTGTGTATATGTATACGTTCCCACAGGGCAGACACTATTTTACATTTGTCTTTGTGCCCCCACTACACAGCACAGTGCTTGGCATACAGTTGGTACTTTAATGCCTGTTGATTGACTGACCGACTGCTGTACGCCTGCCGGTCTCTGAGGTCAGTGTCAGGCAACAGCTGTGGCTCCTGGCTATGAGGGGAGCAGCCAGCCTCCCTTTCAGCCAGCAAGTGGAGAGCGCTGGGAAATAGCCGAGGGAAAGAGAAGAGAGAGGCTGGAGGAGTGGCCACTGGGCTCCGGGGGACAGGGAGTCTGGCCAGCTCTGCCCTGGGTCTGCCCTGAGCTGTGTCTGTGTGTTTCCCGGTGTGGTCTTATGCTGGACCGTGCTGCTGCAGAGCTGTCTGAACGTGACCCACAAGCTCAGGGAGAGTTATGTACCTTGGGCATCACGGGATCATCCTCTGTCTCCTCCAGGGCATTGAGGTTCACTGGTAGAGACCCCTTCCCCGCAGAGACTTTCAGCCTCCTCCTGCCCTTCCTGTGGGCCAGGCTCCCTTTCCTGACCGACTGTCAGACTGTCCCAGTCCATTGTCAGTCATGTACCAGGTGCCATTACGCTCCTCACATAAATGCTCATCCTTCATGAAACCCTTTCTTGGTTCCCCTAGAGGTTAGTGTCCCCTCTAGCCCACCCCTCACACATTGCTGTGCCGCTAATGAATAATGTTAATTAATATAAACCTCCAAGCTTTTAGACTTTCACTTTCAGCATACACCCTGAATTTAGTTCTCTGGGAACATTTATGACCTTCCCTCTTCCTTCCCTGGCCCTACAGCAGAATGTCTATTTGTACAAGAAATGTCTGGTGTGGCACATCACAGATGGGAAAGAAACATTTCCTGAACCGAATTGACTGGCATGTTCTGTCTGCAACCCTGTCTGCATGAAAGGAACATAGGTTTCATGTGAAATTTGTTTTTCCATTGTACTTTGACAGACTTACCATGCTCTCTGTCACAAAGGCCACAACGTAGACATTTATCACGATAGTGAGGATGATCCACGTAATCTTCCCCAGGGGTACAGTTTGTGCATTGTGGTTTGCCTCCATTCGCCGTACAGTCAACAGTTTTCTTTGTGCCTGTCCAAGAGTAAAGGAAAGTTTGCAAGGGCATGCTAGGAAATATTTAACAATCAGCTCTCCAGGAAAAAGTATGTATGCCACACTTTTAGACTTAATCTGCATTATCAATATCTTCTCCAACACTTTCTTAAGTCTAGGTATTCAGCAAGACAATGAACTAAGCCCTGATTTGTAGCATTTGCCCATTTCCGAGCAAGGCTCACACTGAAAATTTAACAATCAGCTCTCAAAATGAGCTGGTTCCAGGACACCCCTGAAAATATGCAAAAATGTGGTCAGAGAAGGAATGAGCCCACTTTGGTCTTCAGCTAGAGGGAAGCCCTTTTGGATGGGGGTAAGGATAACACTCACTCTTATGGTGAGGCTCTCTAGTGGGCTCCCGGTCTTTGGGAGTCTGCAAGCAAAGTTTAGAGCAGCCTTCATCAGGCACAATATAGGGGAGAATCTTGTTCAGGACTGGACACATAAGCCTCAGAGGTCCCTTCCTACTCTGACGTTTAGTGACCATAAGAAATGACAAACAATCATTTCCGTGGATGGCCTCCTTCAAGCTCCAGCTCAAATCCTGCCTTCCGTGAGAGCCCTTGCCTCTGAGATGGCCTCCAGTGTAACCTGCAAGCACAGAGGGTTGTGCGCATGTTCTCTCCCCCATTCAGCTGTGAGCCCCTCCAGAGCAAGGACTGTGTTTTTGCCTTTCTCTGTATCTTCAGTGCCTAGGCCAGTGCCTGGCACAAAGGAAGGGCTTAATGAATGCTTGTTGATCGACTAAAATTGAAAACAAACAGGAAGAACTCTCTGAAGTGAAGGAGAAAGAAGACTAATGGACATTTATAAAGTGCTTTTCAGGTATCTTCTCATACGAGCCTCACAACAGGCTGGAAAGGTAGAAACTATGGGTAGTATTACACCTATTTGTAGATGAGGAAACTAAGGCTCAGCTGTGTGACCCTGGACAAGTAACATTACCTCTATGAGCCTCAGTTTCCTCTGCTGTCAAATAGGGATAATAGCCCAGATATGCCCTACCTCAGGAGGGTGTTGAAAGTGCTTTTGACATGGGTGTTATCATGGTGATTGTAACAATCACTGTTCTCTTTCAGAGACTTCCTGGGGTTCTCTTACACACCCACTCCCCTACGAATCCTTTCCCTTCCCCAGACTCTTGGTGTTGATTAGGGTGTCCAATCCCATCAGGTTCCACCCTACACCACGCTGGAGAGGAGCTGTCCAGCGTTCCTGTCATCCAGACGCCTCTCATGCTTAGGCATTTTTTCCAGACACAGTTTGCTTCTTTGTACCAGCTTTCCATCGCTTCTGGTTCTAGCCTTTTGAGATAAACAAAACAATCATGGAGAAAGGTTCAATTGGCCCTTCCATGTACTCTTCAGATACCTGCGCTAGCTCTCTTTCTTTTCTAGACTAAACATCCCCATTTCCTTCACATAAATTCCCAAATGGCATGACCTTGAGGCCCTTCATCACCATGGTTGTTCTTCTGGGGACATGCCTGAGATTATCCAATGTCCTCCCTAAAACAGAACGACCACAGTATTCTAGAGGTGGTCTGGCTAGTGCAGTCATGCCTTCTGACCTCCCTAGTTCTGGTCATCAGAACGCACAGAATGTGGCCCAACACCACATTCTAGCTAAACAAAGAGAGAGAGGAGGGGAGTGTGGGTGGGTCTGATTACATTGGGGGCCCCCCTTCCCCACCCCCCACAAGGGCATACTTGAAGAAAAAATAAAACAAAGGATTAATGGGAGTAGTCTGAAAATGAAAATATCTTTTACTAAGGCTTTCTTTGAAAGTCTGTCCTAGGACACTTGGCAACTGATAGGGAGGAGAATTAGAGAGAGAAGATGAAAAGGATGGATGACAGAGAAGATGGGCAGAAAAACTGCATTGTTAATGGCACCAGGTGAGAGAGATGGGGGAGAGACAGACAGAGAGACAGAGACAGACAGAGGCAGAAAAAGAGAGAGAGACACAAGGAGAGAGAGAGACAGA
>NW_027186352.1:12098669-12109728 GCF_028583685.1 Petaurus breviceps papuanus
AGAGAGAGAGAGAGAGAGAGAGAGAGAGAGACAGAGAGACAGAGAGACAGAGAGAGAGAGAGACAGAGAGAGAGGGACAGAGAGAGAGAGAGAGAGACAGAGAGAGACAGAGAGAGAGAGAGACAGAGAGACAGAGACAGAGACAGAGACAGAGAGACAGAGACAGAGAGAGAGACAGAGAGACAGAGAGACAGAGACAGAGAGACAGAGAGAGACAGAGAGAGAGACAAGGAGAGAGAGAGACAGAGAGAGACACACAGAGAGAGAGACAGAGAGAGAGACAAGGAGAGACAGAGAGACAGAGAGACAGAGAGAGAGAGAGAGACAGAGAGAACAATGAACATTTGGGTTTAAGACTTGGTCACTGGACCTCTTGGTGCCCTAGGAAGCAATTGAAGCCTACAAGCTGTCTAGCAGGGGCCAAGCAGCTTTGGAAGAGGGAGTTTCTTTTCTGGTAATTTTCTTACACCAATGAAATCCCAAACCCAATCCCTATGCCTGGCCTAAAGGGGACTCTCAACAGAAACATGACCACTGTATGCAAACACATGTTGATAAAGAGAAGTGTGAGGGTGGTGAGATTATCAATACATTGCTTATCACTTACCAGATGCTTCATAAATGATTGTTTCATTGAACTGGGTTCTCATCCCATCTACTCTGGGCATCTTCTCTATTCAGAAGGGGCTAGCTGACCCTAGCTAGCTGACAGATGAGGGAACTGAAGCTGGTAAATGACTGAAACAGGATTTGAATGCAGAGGTTTTTACCTCGTGTCCAGTGTGGTTCCATTGAACAACACTCCCTCTCTCCATTGGCATCTGATTATCTAAATAACTCTCTGAGTTAGAGGTTAGACTCATTTAACACCTAAGGAAACTGAGTCATGAAGAAGTCAAATGACTTGCTAGGGTCACACAGCTAAGTGTCTGAGATGGGATTTGAACCCATGTGTTCCTGACTCCAGGCCTAGTGTTCTAACCATTGCACTATGCTATCTTTATAGCAATATAGCTGGGAAGCCTGCCAGGGCCTGACTCCAAAGGCTCTGTTCTTTTCATCCTATCATGGGTCAACTCTCTCATTGCTGACTGGGAGATAACATAGACCATGGATCGGAGAGTGAGGACTGGCAGGGCCTTTGGAAGAAATCTAGGCACCCCCCCCGTGAGAACCAGGGCAGTGAAATGATTCTACTGGCTCATAAGGTCAGAGTTAGAGGCATCAGGGGTATCAGAGTGGATTCTCACTGATGAAGAGCCCAAGGTCAAGAGAAGTGGCCTAAGGCCAAGGGTAGCAAGTACTGACGGCAGGATTTGAATACAGAACCTCTGACTCTGGAATCAATAAACTAGATGGACTACGAAGCCCTTCGACGGCTAGACGTCTCTTGCCCCATCTTAATGCTCTGATCAGGTTGGTCTTCCTGTCTTTTCTGTCTGAAGCTTCTGGGGGGACCCGTGGTTGTTCTAAGCTAGAGATCTCTTTGCCATCTTCCCTTAAAAGCTGCTGGTGGATTTGCATTTTGTGGGGTTTCTAATTTGTTGCTGCAGCTTGCAGGCTTTCCTGCCCTGGCTGGGTTGCCTTTTTACAGTCAGTACTGGGGTATTGCTGTCGGGGGTATTTCTAGCTTACTCTGCCAGTTGGATGAAAAATGCAAATGCCCTTTGCATACTCAGATTCTGGCAGACCCTGCTTGCTGCACGCTTAGTCTGGGGGGAAGTGCCAGGCCACACAGTGAGGGCAGAGGCTCCAACCCACAGGTATGACTCATTCGCATCAGAAAATGGTGCCAGCAGCTCAGGCCCTCCCTCCCTCCCCAAGTGTCTTGGCCTTCTTGAGAAGGCAGGCAGACATTCTGTTTGAGCTGATTCAGCAGACCTCTCTTACGCATCTGCTATGGGCCAGGCACGGTGCTGGGCAACAGACATAGATAAAAATAAAGTTTTCCATTCCCACAAGGAGCTTACAGTCTGCTGGGGTCTGTAGCATGCACACAGACAAGTAAATAATGAAGTCGTGTCAGAGCAGGTGAATAGCGGGGATATAGCAGGAATAGCTGGGAGATGAGGAGGGGAATCAGGGAAGGCATGTGAATGAAGCTAGGAAATTCAAGAGGCTGTAGTAACAAGAAAGGGCACTCCAGGCATGGGGGACAGCCTGTGCAAAGTCATGGAGACAGGAGATTGAATTTCATAAATGAGGAAAAGCGAGAAAGTCCAGCTGGCTGGAATGCACCATGCATGAGGGAAAGGTATGTGCAACAAATCCGTAAAGGTTGGAAACTAATAACAAAAGCAGTGGCCAACCTTTATATAGTGCCTACTATGTGTCAGGCACTGGGCCAAGCTCTTTGCAAACAGTACCTCATTTGACTCTCACCACAACTCTGGGAAACAGGTGCTATTACTACCCCCATTTTACAGATGCAGAAACTGAGACAAACAGGTGAGCCAGTTAGCAAAAGTGGGAGGCAGGATTTGAACAGGGGTCTTCCTGACTTCAGGCTTGTAGCTCTCTGCACTGTGGGACTCCCTAGTGGTCATTAAGCATTTGCACCCTACTGATGGCTATGCTGAGCTCTTGGGAATAATGTAAGCCAAAAGAGTTTCTAACAGCCTTCAATGAACTTATTTTCCAGCAGAGGAAGATGATCCACAAAAGGGAGCTGAGGTTGGGAAGGAGGCTTAAGATACCAAATGGAGGGGTTGGAGTTTTTCCCCAGAACAGCAGAGGCAGCCTCATGTACCCACTGTCTGGGCAGCCCCTCTGTCTGCCTGCCACCCACCCTCTGGGCATCCCAGGAGGCACAGTGCAGGAGAAGCTATGCCAGGACATGAACAGCACCTGTGAGGGGTTATTAAGGGGCTCTCACCATAATCCCCTGATATGTCAAAAGCAATTTGCCAGCATTTGTTAAACTCCTCCCCTCATCCATAAACCTTCTCTTAACCCCAAAGACACAGATATATATGTCAGGTACCTACCGGGAGGACATAACTGGCAGCAGATGTCCCCTAGAGGGTGATGGCCTTTGGGGCACGTGGTCTCCCTCTTACTGAAGGTTTTCTTTACTTGTGGCCACTTGTAATCATTGCCAAACAAGGGAGAAATGATTTTTCTGCACAAGGCTCCATCAATGCCGATGAGAATCTACAAAAAAAAAAACATGGTAAGGCCATTTTGATGAGCGTTACCGAGAGCTGAATAAAACCCTTTGCCCAGGCCTTGTTTACACAGAGAAGGTTATAATTCATTTAATTTTTCCTTGAAGCATTTATAAGCTATGCTATTGGGTTCATGTCTGTTAAATCATAAAATAAATGTTTCCTTTCAGAAAAATATAGTTTCTCTCTTTATCTCTTTTAATTTAGTTTATTTTTTCTGTTGCCTTGTGTGAAATCATAATTGTTATCCCTGCTTTTTTTGTGTGTTCATCTACAAAATAATATATTTTGCCCCAACCTCTTATTTTAATTTTATGTGAATCTTTGTTTCATGTATGTTTCTTATAAACAACAATATTGTTGGATTTTGCTTTCTAATCCAGTCTGCTAACCTCTTTCATTTTATGAGTTAATTTAAACTATTTACACTCAAAGTTATGACTTAATTGTGTATTCTCTTCCATTCTATTCTGTAATACTTTTTCTCCTCTATATTCCTCCTCTCTGCTTATTTTGAGTTTCATCCTTTCTCTTTTCCCCCTTTTAACCTTTTCTTCGGTATCTCCTCACCACACTCAAGGTCTTTCTCACTTGTTACTAATCCCTCCCTGTCAAAACAGAAAAAGAGAACTACAGGTCACAATTCCTAATGAACATAGATGCAAAACATCGAAATAAAATATTAGCAAAGAAGCTAAAACAACATATGACAAAGATTATACACTATCAGCAGTTTGGATTTAAATAAAAGCTTAGGGGTGGCTAGGTAGTACAGTGAATAGAGCACCACCCCTGGAATCAGGAGAACCTGAGTTCAAATCTGGCCTCAGACACTTGACACTTACTAGCTGTGTGACCTTGGGCAAGTCACTTAACCCCAATTACTCTGCCTTCCCTCCCCCCCCAAAAAACTCAGCAAAATAAATAAATAAAGGCTTAGTTTAATATCAGGAAAACAATAAATATATACTGCCATATTTATTTCAAGATCAATAGAAATAATAGGATTTTAACAATAATGCAAAAAAGTTTTGGGGTCCTTTTTTTTTTTGCTTTTTTGGAGGGGGGAAGGCAGGGCAATTGGGGTTAAGTGACATGCCCAAGGTCACATGGCTAAGTAAGTGTTAAGTGTCTGAGGCTGGATTTGAACTCAGATCCTCCTGACTCCAGAGCCCATGCTCTATTCACTGCGCCACCTAGTCACATGTGTTGTCATGTAAAACATATTTCCATATTAGCCATAATTGTGAAAGAAAAAACAGATTTAAATGGAAAAAAAGACATGAAAAAGAATAAAGTAAGTGAAAAAAAGTATGCTCTGATTCATATTCAGGGTCTCTCAGTTCTTTTTCTGGATATGGATAGCATTTTCCTTCCTGAGTCCTTTATACTTGTCTTGAATCATTGTGTTGCTGAGAAGAGCTGAGTCATTCATAGCTGATCATCACATGATGTTGCTGATAGTGGGTGCAATGTTTTCCTGGTTCTGCTCATTTCACTTTGCATCAGTTCGTACAAGTCTTTCCAGGTTTTTCTGAAATCTGCCTCTTCATCATTTCTTATTGCACAATAGTATTCCATTACATTCATACAACGTAACTTGTTCAGGCATTTTCCAATTGATAAGCATTCCCTCAATTTCCAATATTTTGCCCCCACAAAAAGGGCTGCTATAAATATTTTTGCACATGTATGTTCTTTTTCCTTTTTAATAATCTCTTTTGGATACAGACCTAATACTTATATTTCTGGGACAAAAGGTATGTACAATTTGATTGCCTTTTGGGCATAGTTCCAAATTGCTGTCCACAATGGTTGAATCAATTCACAATTTCACCAATAATGCATTATTGCCTCAATTTTCCCACATCCTCTCCAACATTTATCATTTTCCTTTTTTTGTCACATTAGTCAATCTGATAGGTGTGAGGTGGTATCTCAGAGTTATTTTAATTTTCATTTCTCTAATCAAAAGTTATTTAAAATAATTCTTCATATGTCTATAGATAGCTTTGATTTCTTCCTTTGAAAACTGCCTGTTCATATGCTTTGACTATTTATCAATTGCATAATGGCTTATATTTTTATAGATTTGACTCAGTTTTCTACGTAGTTGAGAAATGAGGACTTTATCAGAGACACTGTAAAGATTGTTTCCCAGCTTTCTGCGCTCCTTCTAATCTTGGTTGTATTGGTTTTGTTTGTGAAAACGCTTCTTAATTCAGTATAATCAACATCTATTTTGCATTTTTTATGCTCTCTATCTCTTGTTTGGTCATGAACTTGTAATTCATTTAACTTCTCCTGTAAGAGTTTGGATGCTATACCACTCAGTGCACATATATTTAGTATTGATATCACTTCATTGTTTATGGTAACTTTTAGCAAGATGTATTTTTCTTCCTTATCTCTTTCAATTAGATCTCTTTTTGCTTTTGCTTTGTCTGAGATCAGCATTGCTACCCCTGCTTTTTTTTTTTTTACTTTAGCTGAAGCATAATAGATTCTGCTCCAGTCTTTACCTTTCTTCTGTGTGTATCTCTCTGCTTCAAGTGTGTTTCTTGTAAATGGCATATTGTAGAATTCTGGTTTTTGATCCACTCTGCTATCTGCTTCCATTTTATGGGAGAATTCATCCCATTCACAGTTCTGTGCATTTTCCTCTATCCCATTTTTCCTCTTGTTTTTCCTCTCTCCTTTCACCCTTTTTTACCTCACCAGTGTTTTGCTTCTGTCTATCACCTCTTCCAGTATTCCCTCCTTTCTGTTAGCCCCCCCCCCCCCTCCACCCGTGTTTTTACATACTAGTTTCCCCCCAGCCTCCAGTCTCCCCTCCTTTCTTTTTAGCCCCCCCCCCCCCCCCCCAGCTTTACTTAATTTCCTACTTCCCTGTTGGGTCAAGTAGATTCCTACATTCAACTGATTTTGCATATTATTTTGTTTTTAAGACAATATTGATGAGAATAAGGTTCAAGCAATGCCTATCACCCATCCTCCCGTCTTTCCCTCTCGTGTAATAGGTCTTTCTGGCCCCTTCATACGAAATAATTTACCCCATTCAATCTCTCCCTTCCTTCTGCATCCAGTGTAGTTCTCTTTCTTTTCCCTTAATTATTTTTTGTCATTCCCTCAAATTGACATTATACCTACACCCTCTGTCTATGTACATATTGCTTCTAGCTGTGCTTTTAGTGGTACGGTTTTAAACATTATAAGTATCATCTTCCCATGTCAGAATGTAAACATTTCAGTTCTATTGAATCCTTATATTTTCTTTTCCCTTTTCAACTTTTTAGGTTCTCTTATCTCTTGATATTAGAGATCAAATTTTTAGTTCAATTCTGGTCTTCTTATGAAAGTCTGGAATTCTTCTGTTTCATTGAATGACCATTTTTTCCCTTGAAGTATTATGCTTAATTTCCACAGGTAGGTGATTCTTGGTTGTAATCCTAGCTCCTTTGCCTTCTAGAATATCATGTTCTATGACCTCCACTCCTTTAATGTTGCAGCAGCCAAATCTTGTGTAACCCTGATTGTGGCTCCACCATATTAAATTTTTTGTCTTTCTGAACACTTGTAGTGTTTTGTCCTTGACCTGATAGTCCTGAAATTTGTCTATAATGTTCCTTGGAGTTTTTATTTTGGGATCTCTTTGCTGAGGTGATCTGTGGATTCTTTCAATGCCTGTTTTGCCTTCTGGTTTCAGGATATGAGGGCAATTTGTCTCGGTAATTTCTTTAAAGATGCTGTCCATGTCCTCCTTTTGATTATGGCTTTCAGGTAGTCCAATGACTCTGACATTGTCTCTCCTGGATCTATTTCCAGGTCAGTTGTTTTTCCAATGAGGTATTTTGCATTTCTTCCATTTTTTTCATTCTTTTGAATGTGTTTGATTGACTCTTGATGTCTCACAGAGTCATTCTCTTCCACTTGCCCAATTCTGGCTTTTAAGGAATTGTTTTCCTTGGTTGGCTTTTGTACTTCCTCTTCCATTTGGCCAATTGTACTCTCTAAGCAGTGATTTTCTTTTTCTAAGCTGTTGATTCTTTCTTCATAATTCTCTTGCATCACTCATTTCTTTTCCCAGCTTTTCTTCTACCTCTTACATGATTTCTAAGCTCCTTTTTGAGCTCTTCTGTGAGTTTGTTTTGGGCTCGAGACCACTTCCTGTTCATCTTTGTGGCTTTGCCCATAGGTGTCTTGACATTGTTGACCTCTTCTGAGTCTGTGTTTTGCTTCCCTGTCACCATGATAACTTTCTATGGTCAGATTCTTTTTTTGTTGTTGTCTTTTGCTCCTCATTTTTGACCTTTTTCCTTTCTTTTAAATTTGAGTGATGCTCCTGGAGTAGAAGGGGGCACTGTCTCAGGCTTCTTGTGCCAGAGGCTGCAGACCCTGGCTGTTTACCTGGTGCTGAGCTGATGCTGCCCTGAGGCCCACAGGGGACTCTTGGGTAGAGTGCCCTGCTGAGGGGGTGGGGGAGTGGGTGACTGGCACGGATGGAGGCCTTAGGGGTTTGACAGCTTACCCGGTGCTGAGCTGGGGTCCTAGAGCTGGTGTCTGGTGTGTGCTGAGGCTGGTGGGGGTGTTTCTGAGTTTCTGAGTGGGGCTGCACTGGAGCTGCCTGTTTGTCTGGGGCTATGCTGAAGCACTTTGCATTTCTTGGAGCTGGAATCTGCCCATTCCCCTGCCTATACTGAAACATGTGGGGGGTGGGGAAGGGCTTGCTGCTGGCTCCCTGGGATACTTCCTGTTCTGGATCGCCTTCCCCTTTTACCTGAGTGAGACAGACTTTTCTTGCCAAGTTTCCAACTTTCTTGGGCTAAAAGATTGTTTCACCCCATCTTTTTGCTGGTTCTGCTGTTCCAGGATTTGTCTTGGGGTGCTATTTTATGGTTGTTTGGAGGTGAATATGGGAGAGTTATGGCAATTCACTGCTTTCTCCATCTGGGCCCAAATAGATGATTGCAAGGAAACATGAAAAAACGTGAATGACATAATGCTGAGAGAAATGAATGGAAGCAGAACAGTTTATACTAAAACAGAGATATTATAAAGAGGAGTCATTGTAAGGATCTTTATAAACTAGTCAAGAAGGAAATATGCAGAGCCAGGGGAAGAGTTTATACAGCACCATGAAAGCAGACTCCTTGGAGAGCTGTAAGGGTAAGGACCAGGGCAGTGATGAAACATGCCCTTCCGAACCCAAAGGGGAGAATTTAGGGGCAGAAACACAGATAATATGAAACCACGGGCAATGGAATAAAGTGCTAGATTATGCTGTAATGGATTATGTGCTATGTTACATTATAGTCCACATTACTGTACCATATATGTACATGTGTGTTACATATGCTATATTGTAACATGCATGTTATATTATTGTGCCATATATGTATGTTATATAATACATTTTACTGTGCTGTATGTATATATGACATTATTGTGCTATATATGTATGTGTGTATACATATCTACACACACACACAAATTCCATCCTGTCTCTAGAGGAAAGGCAGCTTGTCCTTGGGACCCAGAGGCACACCACCAGTGCTACTGCTCTGTAAATAACCCGAGGAAAGTTCTGGAAGCCTCCTCACGCTTCCTAAAGAAGCCTCTTTTTGCTGTGGATTCTGTTCATGCTAAAGCTCTAACCTGGGAGAGGCAGATCAGACATGGGAGCTGGCAATGGGGAGGGAGACACAACTGGGATGGGAAGGAAGCAGGGGCTGTGCGGTCCTTCATGGAGGCAGCTCTGAAGAACATGCCACGCACACCAGAAGTACCCAGGGTGCCTCCCACTGTGCTGCCCTGGTTTTGAGTTTTTCGGTACCTACTCAGGTCAGCAGGTTGCAAAGCCCTGATTCTGCTGCCAGGCAGCAGGCGGTGTGGAGAGTCAGGAGGAAGGAAACCCATAAACAGCTGGGTGCTCTAAATAATCAAAAACCTTGAGAGATACTTACTGAGATGTAGGGATAGCCTGGAGAGGGAGAAAAGTCTGGAAAGTTTGGTGGGTTCTGCCTCTTTCTACCTGTAGGACTTTGGACGAGTCCCTTCCTCGCTTCTTTGGGCTCTGTTTGCTTCTCTGTAAGGTGAGGGGCTGCATCTCCAAGGCCCTTCTAGCTTCAGCTCTGTGTTCCTCTAAGTCAAGTTTCAGTTAGACAGGGGAGATGGGCTAATACAACTGGCCACAGTAAAGAGAGAAATAGGTCTAAATCTGACCACTGTGAGTGAGTCAAAAGTTGGAGGCCTGAGAACACTCAGAGAGGCTGACCAGGGAGCAGAAGAAGAGGAGAGAGTGGGAGGCATCTAGTCTGGCTCCCTCAATTTACACAGATGGAAACTGAGGGCTGGGGGGGGGTATGGCCCTCACCCAGAATCACACAGAGCTGGCCTTTAAGTGCAGTCAATTAAGAGCTTAGAGTTTAGCAGAAGTAAGCTCCTTGAGAATGGGGGGTTTCTTTTTTCCTTTCATAGCCCCAGCACTTAGCACAGTGCCCGGCATACAGCAGTTGCTTAATAAATACTAAATGACTTGAATTCAATCTCTCAGGAGGGCCCGAGGCTAAGCCATGCACAAGATTGCACAGCTGGGATTCATAGTGGGATCTCCTGGCTCCAGAGCCCTGCCCCAGAGGGATGCAGCTCACTTAGGGCCACTAAACATCAGTGGCCTCATTTCCAGAATTCTTCAGGGAAGCACAGCAATCATTTGGCTAGGAAGTTTATTCAGAAAATGTCCTCCACCGATGGGGCTGTTTCACAACACCTACTTATGTGCACATGCTTCTAAAAATAAACCCAAAGGAGACACACCTGGAAAGCAGAACAGGCACCGGAGAGATTACCTGCCCAAGGTCCCTCCCAACCCTGAGATTCTGCTGGGGGGAGGGGGTATTGTCTGTATTCCTATGAGAAAGACCTCACAGGGAGTGAGCAAAGGCAGAGTCAGGGTGAGAGGAGCAGGCCTGATAAACCTGGGGAGACTGAAGCCCCAGCTGAGGGCTCTCCACTCAACAAAACCTGCTGGAAAAACCAGAAAGCGGTCCGGCAGAAGCGAGGCTTAGCCCAGCATCTCATACCACATACTGCCATAAGCTCCGACGGACGCAACATGTTGTGTTATAAACAACTTAGAGGAAAAGGCATTTTCCACAGCCATGGGGGTTCTTGAGTGGACAAGAGGCAAAGATGATCATAAAAGATAAAACCGAAATTTTTGGTGAAGTGAAATTGGAAAGTTATTGCACAAACAAGACCCATTCCGTTTGAATCTTTGCTTTTGTATCTGCCACAGAGAGAAAAGAGCTGTTCTTTACACACGCTTTTCTGTCCCTCCTCTTCCTGGAATATACTTTGGAAAGGTGGCCGGAGGGGTATTTATTAAAGAGCGTCTAGTATTCCAAAAGGAAATATAGTAATAAAATTTATTCCAAAATATATTAAAATAGCTTTTTTAAAATCTATGATCCTGAGGTCTCAAGTAATAGCTGGCAGGTTGTGGTTGCAGAAGAGCTGACCACTCATCACTCCCAGCAAAGAACCCTCAAATTTCAGCAAAGACCCACTGAGGTTCCAGGAGGGGAGTTCAGTGGACACTCAGAGAATGTGACTGACCAAGATTCAAGGAATTGATGGGATTTCTCCAAGGTTATACTCTGTAAGTGGAGTACATACTCAAAGTCTTCTGACTTGACCAGTCTAGAATAGAATGCAGTTTGGACTTAGGCCTCCCTAGCTAGTCCAATGACTGGCCTGAAAACAGCAAAAAAAAAAAAAAAAGAGTCAGTTTGACGTAGAAAAGGACGGTGAGTGAAGAATTGAAAGAAAGGAAGAAAGAAGGAAGGAAAGGAAGGAAGGAAGGAAAGAAGGAAGGAAGGAAAGAAGGAAGG
>NW_027186352.1:12110128-12119216 GCF_028583685.1 Petaurus breviceps papuanus
AGGAAGGAAAGAAGGAAGGAAGGAAAGGAGGAAGGAAGGATGGAAGGAAGGAAAGAAGGAGGGAGGGAGGAAGGAAGGAAGGAAGGAAGGAAGGAAGGAAGGAAGGAAGGAAGGAAAGCTTTCTAGAGTACTTACTACGTTCCCAGCACTGGGCTGAGTGCCAGGCCTGCATATACAACATTGGGTTCCTGTATTCAGGGTGTTTGTATTTTCTTAGGGGAGAACAACAAATAAAAATAACAGGATGACAGCACAAGATCTGGAATTGACCTCAGGGGTCATTTAGTGCAGCTCACTCATTTTACAGACACAGACAGGTAAGTGACCTGCCCAAAGTCACTGGGGCATTAGTAAGTGATGGTGGCAGGATTTGAACTGGGCTCCTGGGACTCCAGGGGGCTCAGTGCACATGCTAGACCTGGAGTCAAGAAGATCTGAGTTCAAAACCAGCCTCAGATACGTCCTAGCTGTGTGACCCTGGGCAAGTCATTTCACCCTGTTTGCCTCAGTTCCCTCATCTGGAAAATGAGCTGGGGAAGAAACCGCTCCAGTATTATCTTTGCCAAGAAAACCCCAGATGGGGTCCCGGGGAGTCAGACACGATGGACAAGAGAATGAGAAGAAAAACGACCTGTGACTCGCAGTTCTCTGATCCTACATGGCTTCACCGCCTCTTTGGCAGCACTGGAGCTGCTGGCCCGTTCTTTCCCCCTGAGGGCCAGCTGGCCCCTGGTCAGGGAGGGGATTCCAGCCAAGCCTCTGTGACTGCAGATCCACACAGGGATGGTCTGCAGTGAACGTTCCCATGTCACTGGCCTGTGGCTCTGTGATCTGCCCAGGGGAAGGAAAGCGGGAGATCTGTCACCTTCCTGCTTGATAACTGGGCTTAGGTGAGTGAGCCGGGAGCCTCAGAGATGCACAGAACCAGGGCGTTTAGGAGGAGGGGTCTCAGCGCCCATCTACTGCAGCCCATGTGAGAAAAGACTTCACAGAACTTGTCCAACAAGCCTCTGCTTGCAGCTCTCCAACAGTGGGGAGCTCACCACCTCTCAAGGCAGCCCCTGCTCATTTTTAGGATTCTCTGACATCAAGTTAAATTTGTATCTTTATAACCTTCCCCTCCCCTCCCTGCAGGGGCAAACACAACCTCTCCTCCTCTAAAAGCTCTCCAAATACTGGAGCATGGCCATCTCCCAGCCTTCCCTTCTCTGAGTTCAACACACCCAATTCCCCACCCATCCTCCCATGTCACAGACTCCAGGCTCTTCATGCTGGTTACCCTTCTCTGGACACTCCAGCGTCTTAAAAACATGGTTCCCAGAACTGACCCCAATCCTCCAGATGAGGCCAGACCATACCAGGGTGGGCCTTCGCTTTCCTATCTCACCCTCCCATGGCAGCCCAAGCTTGAAGGTCCTTCACTAGGGCTTGGCTGCTACCCACAGCAGGTGCTTTTTTCATCCTGATGTTACCAGCTTCCCAGAAGAAGACAAAAAGGAGAAGTCCTTGGAGGGAAACCCGGGCACTGCCCAAGCTAATGAAGGCCTGGATCACAGAAAGAAGCCTGGCTTCTGGTACCAGAGCATCACCCAACAATCAATGCCGTGCTGTGAGTCATGGACAGAAAGTCAAAGTGAGAAATATCCTCCCCCTGCAGCAGCTGCCACTCTGGGTTTCCTCTCACAGAAAACAAAGCCATCAAGCCCCAGGAAACAGGAGTAACAAACTGACTTTTGTTCTGCAGAAAAACTGAACTAAAGAAACAAACCTACCTAGGCAAGCTTTTAAGATGAGGAATCTTGGAAACCGCTTTCTTTGGGCATGAAAGGCTACATTTGCAAACTAACCTAAGTCCACTGACTTCAGTCCAGCCCAGCAGGGCTGAGTGAATTCACAACTACTGGACCTGGAAATGCTGAAGAATGAGAGACAAGGACCAAAATTACCTCTGATCACTTTGTTAAAAAATACTCATGTATCCTGGACAAATGTCTAGCAAGGGGCACCTCTGACTCCTCTCTCCTTCCTACCTGGGTGTTCCTGACCCCAAGTTGCTCAAGATCCCCCCCCCCCACTAAAGTGGGACAGAAAGAGAAATATCCAAAATACTCCAGCTTCCTTCCAGGACCAGTCCATGAGGGAATTGCTGATGGCCCCACTTACTAACACTTCTCCTTCTTGAAATGATGTTCAATTACTTTGTGTATAGAAGGCAGTGTGGTAGAGTGGGTAGAGAGCTGATTTCAGAGCCAGGAAGATAGGGGTTCAAGTTCCTACTGGCTGTGTGTCCTCTCAATGCCCTAAGAGACACTCCAAGATGAAGGTACAACAGGGGCTGATTGGAATTGGTGGAATAAATTTCTTGTCTGGGAGTCCTCATGGCAATGAAATCATAGGGTCAGCACACACACACACACACACACACACACACACACACACACTAAAACCCTTGGTATTTACTTCTATTTACTTCCCCATAATCTCTGGCATTCCTTTTCTCTCCACTCCCCACCATGGCCACCCAAATGCATGCCCTCCTCACCGCTCATCCGCCTGCTGTGAGTCCCCTGATGAGCCTTCCGGCATATGTCCTCTCCCCACTCTGATCCATCTTTCATGCAGCTGCCAAAGGGATGTTCCTACATCATGAGCGTGATCATGTCATTCTTCCATTCCAGAAGCTTCAATTGCCTGTCACATAACACGCAAACTCCTCCACTTGGCATTTAAGACCCTTTTCAACCTATTTCCACTTCCATCTCACCAGACTTATTGCACATTATCCTCTGCTGACCCACTGCTTGATCCAAAGGGGCTTCTTTGCTATTCCCCTTCTGTAGGACTTTCATATACCACCTCCATGCTAGACTGTGCACAGACTGTGCCCTGTCCTCTCACTCTCCACCTGTGACAGTGACTAGCAGGCTTCAAGACTCATCTCAGGTGCCGTTCCTGAATTTCCCAGTTGTGTCGACTCCTGTCCCTCGACCACCAACATTTATTTTTATTGTTTGCATTTACACGCTTCTCCCCAAATAGAATATAAGCAAGGATTATTTGAGTTTTTTTCCTCTGTATCCACAGCACAGTGATTGGCACAGAGCACAGAGATGCTTCTTGAATTGAATTGAATTGATACCATGTACATGTTTCTCCCCTCAAATGAGGTATCTGTAAAGTACTTAGCACAGAACCTCATACATAGTAGGAGATTAATAAATGCTTATTCCCTCCCCTTCCCCTTGAGGCAGTGTAAGTTCCTTGAGGGCAGAGATTGCTTCCTTTTGTCTTTATATCCCCATCACTTCACACAGTAGTTGATTAATAAATGTTTGTTTAATTGAATTATATTTTTTACAAGGTAAAACCTTCCATTGGAATGTAAGTTCCTTGAGGGTTTTTTTTTGGACTTGTAACTCCCATGTGTAGTAAGGTACCTTTCACACTCCTCATGTCCACTATGTTTTTGCCTGTGATTTGTATTTGTGGGACAGCACACCCCATTTGAGGGGGTAAGATAGGAGGATATTTGTAGCTACTATTCTATTTCATTTTAGTAAATCATTTTGCTTTGAGTTAATTGTGTCTACTGGCTTACTAGTAAGGGACAGCTCACCACTGGGGGCTTGTGAACTATAGTTTTAAGTTTTAAAAGGGCAGATCCTCAGTGTATCTTAGAAACTAGAAGTTATAGTCACCTCCCAGGGATCCAACTTGTTAGTTGAAGGGTGCTATACTAATAAATATGAGTTTAATCCAATTGAAGGGAGGCCTGATTTTGAGTCACTCCCTAGCTGGATGACTGTGGGCAACTGACTTCACCTCTCTGGGCCCTTATGATAACATAAGGAACTGTATTTATTAATCCTGACATTCCACAAAATACGAGTCAATATTAGCTCAAAGGCCCAGTTCTAATTTCCTCTCTTTCCTTCCTTCCCCAGGTGGGTGTGAAGCAAGGCAAGGCACCTGGGCAAGTCACTTAACCCTGTTTGCATCAGTTTCCTTATCTGTCAATCTCCAGGCTCCTACTGACCTCATTTCCACTCCGGCTTCCACACAACTCACCCCACCCCTTCAGCAGGCAGGTTACTGGCAGCTCAGCTAACTTACTTTATTTGACACTGTTTGGCTGATTTGGAGAAAAATGACAGAGGCTCCCCAGGCTCATGAGAATCGAAAGAAAGACTTCTTCTTTTCAAGGCAAATATATGTCCGAAATGAGGTGGGGTGAAGACAAAATGTTTTTTTTTTTTTATCATCACCATCAAGTAGAGAAAGTATTTACTATTAGAATAAGAGGCAGTGTGTCGAAGAGGTTAGAGACGGCGTCAAAGCCAAGCTGTGTGGAGGTCAAATCCCACAGTGCATACCCCCTGATCTTGTGACCCTGGGCAAGTCACTTCACCTCTTACTGGTCCCAGGTAACCCTCTACGACCATAACTTGCAGAGAAAGCGATGTCCTGCTTTGCTAGAGAGAGTTGCCTCATTCTGTACTAATGAAATCATGAGTCCAGTCTGTAATATTAGAACACGGCCATGCTTTGCTTGGGCTGATCCTCATGCTTGGGATTCCATCCTTCCCCTGCTTCTCTCGGTGAAGATCTACCCAGCCTTGAAAGCCCAGGTCAAATGCCATCCCCTCTGGTAGGGTGCTCGACACCTCCCATCATCTCCAGCAGTCAAGGCTCCTAGCCCTCAGCCTTCACCTATCTCTGCATTTGTAACTCTCTAATGTAGCTCTCAGCGGGCAGCGAGGTGGCGCCATAGTGCACAGAATGCTGGCCCTGCAGTCAAGAACACTTGAGTTCAAATCTGACCTCAGACACTTACTTAGAGGTGTGACCCTGGGCAAGTCACTTCACCCTGTTTGCATCAGTTTCTTTATCTGTCAAATGAGCTGGAGAAGGAAATGGCAGACCGCTCCACAGATGGGGTCACGGAGAGTCAGACAGGATTGAAATGACTGGACACCAGCAATGCAATCATCATGTGCAATGTCCTAGAAGGATCCTACACCTGGGGCTGGGAAGAACCTTGGAGGCCACAAAGTCATCCCTCTTATTTTGTAGTTAGAGAGATGTTAAAGGACTTGCCCAAGGTCACACAGATAGTTCATGCTGGAGGCGATATGAGTCCAGGCTTCCCCCTCCACCAAACCATCTTATTCCCTTTCTGGCAACAAACCTCCTGAGGGTGAGAACTGTGCCTGAGGTCTCATTAGACCATAAGCTCATTCTTTGCGCTTGTACCTGTAGCTCCCAGCACGGGGGCTGACTGTGCGCCATTGCTTGGCACAAAGTAGGCACCTAATTCTTGTTGACTTAAATAGAATCCCTATCCCCCTGCCCCAGGACCCAGCACAACAAGCTCTGCACACAGCAGGCACTAGTTAGAAGCTTGCGCCTTTTGAGAGTTCACCCTTTCCTGAACAAAAGGACTGCCTCCTCTTCAGATTGTAGATGAAGGTCCGACTTCCATGCTGTGCACATCTACCATTACACAGATGTGGAAACTGAGAGCCAGAGGGAGGAAGTGACACATCTAAGGCCACATGCATAATCAGCATAGAGCTGGGACTGGAAATAGCCAACAGCTAACACATAAACACAGAATAAAGTCTGGATCCCAGGAAGGAGACCAAGAAGGAAGCAACCAAGAGGCGAACTTAGTTGAATGTTAGGAACAGTTTCCTAATGATTAGAGCTCTCCCAAACTGGAAAAGGCTGCCTTTGGGGGTGGTCCAATGCTCTTAATTAGACATCTTCAATCACCCACTTCTTGAGGGTGGGATGGAGTGTAAAGAGATTCTATCACCATCCCCGCCATCCCCAAACAGGGGGCAAAGTGCTGAACAGGGAGATAGGAAAACCAGGTTTCAAACTGTCCTAAGACACTTAATAACTGTATGACCCTCGGCAAGTGACTTCATCTCTGTCATTTTCAGTTCCCTCATCTGTAAAATGGGGATAAAAGGATCTACCTCCCAGGGTTGTTGTGAGGACAGAACGGGGTAACATTTATCAGTACTTTGTAAACCTGAAAAAAAAGCTGTATACTGGCTGTTGTTACCACCACCACCCTCATCATCATCGCTTTATCTCCACCCTCATTGGCACTAGAAATAGCCAATCACAATCAGTATTATGCTGTATTCTTTTATTTAATGTTCTACTGACCATCACACAGACAGATACAATGATTTTGTGTTTTGTAGTCAAACAAAAGCCTTGGGACAGGAGCTCATCCCCTGTAGGCAAACTTGGGGCATCCTGGGAAATCCCAGGAGCACAGAGATGATGGCCAGTCTCTGAGCCTTCATCCTGCCCCGTATGGAGCCTGTCCACTGGGCTTCTCTGCTCCCAAACTCTGGCTGGTTCAGAGGCTGAGTCACAACCATTCAAAGGGCTGCCTTTCACTTTGACTTAGAATGCCAGGCAGCACATTATTACTGTCGCTGTTACCCTTCAGTGAACCTGGGCCTTTCTGTTGGAAGGGAACTGGAAAGGAGGGGCTGGCTCCCTCTCTTCCTGCAGATCAGCCTCTCTATGCCTTCCAGTCTGGGCCAATTGCCCTGGGCATGAGAATGACACCCAGAGGTGGTGCTGGAAACACCAGGACAGGCTCTCAATCCCAACCATGCCATGTTGGTCACTGTTAGGACTATGCCTGCCACCATCAGTGTTGCTGTTGTCATTGTCACATTAAGTGTTTTTTTTTTTTTTTACCAAAAATGTAACATTAAACACCAGCATAAGCGACTAGGCTTCCTTAGGAACTATTTACATTTTGACCAGGTGTTCTTGACTCTTTTTTGGCACTGTGGACTCCATTGGCAGTGTACGGACCCCTTCTCAGAATCATATATTTAAATGCATACAATAAAATTCATAGGATTGCAAAGGAAAACCAGTTATCTTGAAGTTATCAAAACCCTTTAAGCACACTTACATGACTTTGTTTCCACCAAGTAATCTAACACGGGTTCTGTTTCTTCCTCTAATTTCTCCCACTGCTCTCTCTCCATTCATTCCCATTTATGTTTCCCCATGATTCGCCTTAGCAGGAGGGCATCCTCCATTATTTTTTGGCCTTGCAATATATCTCATAATGATGTCTCCAGATTGCTTTACCACCCGCACCCTTGGGCATTTGAACTGCATCATGGTGTTTCAATGCATGAATGTAACGCCTTTTATTTCATCATCCCCTGACTGCTTGTTTTCTAAGTTTCTTCCTGTTTCTTACAATTCACCGATGTGGCTATGACCACTTTGGCACAGTTGACTCAGCCTGGGCTGTTTTACTTGGTTCTTGACAACACAGTCTTTTTCTGGCATGTTGGACCAGGGCCCCTGAGGGCCTTTCTAGTGCTCTCAGAGCACGGTATCTCAGAGCACAGTATCTCAGAGCACGGGCTCTAGGGACTTTCACAGCCTAGGTGATTTTCCCAGAAGATGCTGAACTCATCAGGGACTTTCAAATGGGGGATTTCCTACTTTCTAGAAGCATCACCTTAGAGCAGACCCATCCTGCAAGATGCTGCTTTCTTTGGGGGCTTTAAGGTCTGGCTCTGGGTATGAGACATAGTTTGTCCACCGAGTGTCAGCTGGCTCCATGAGACCAACTCCTCCTCCTCCTCCCTTCATGCTTTGGTATTGTGATCATTTAGAAACAGCCCATCCCTGAGCTGGGTGAGAGAGGGGGACTCATCCTTCATAGGAAATGGCCGAGACACAGAATGACAAGATGGCACGGGGGCTTTTGTGCTGTCCTCACTAGGTTCCACAGCTTGTCTGTTTTGACAGCAGCATGTGGTGGCTAAGAAGCCTAATGGGGTCTTAGACCAGCCCCAAGATAGGATCGGTCCCATTAGCCTCTGTCTTGCTCAGGGCATACTGGGAATCTTGTTTAGAGCTGGGCACCACAGTTTGGGAAGGCTACTCATGACTTGGAGAGCTTCCAGGTGAGGGCAGACAGGATGGCGAAGGGCCCTAAGGATATGCTAGTAGAAGAAGAGAAGAAAGGAGGGAGGGAAACAAAGAACAAAGGAAGGAAGGAGGAAAGGAAGGAAGGGGATCTTTGAGGATGAGGACTGTTTCATTTTGGCTCTGTATCCCCAGCATCACCTGGAACACAGCAGGCACTTATTAAATGTTTGTTGATTGACTGACTATAATGGGGATTGGTCACTGAGGTCCCTTCCATCTCTGAAATTCTATGATTTGCACAGGACAGAGGTCATCATCCCCATTTGATAGATGTAAAAACTGATTCAGGGGTATCGTGCTTAACAAGTAAGAATGAGGGCCAGACCCTAGGACGTCAGCCCCTGCTGGGTGTTTTGCTCCTTGGTTCTGCTGCTGCCTTTGTGGGTTTCCATGCCACTGGGTTCTGCCATTGAGAACCTCCCAATAATGGTGCAAAGGGCAGCTCTTACTCCCTAGAAATTGCTTGCTCAAGGTCATGGAGTAGACAAGTGGGAAGCCCGAGATCAGATGGGGATCTTCTGATGTTGCCTCATCCATGGCCTCTCTGCCAGGACATCAGGTGAAGGCAGGAAGGCAAGGTGTGTCCACTCTGCCTAAGGCAGTCAGGGCAAAGGAATGCTGGGAAGGAAGCCTGCCGTTCCCAGCTGCACCTGTGCTTTTCACTCTGTGCTAGAGCCCTCCTTCTAAACTTAATGCAGATGTTTCTATTTCTTCCTCTGTGTTAAATTCTGTATTTTCTACAGAAGCAAGGCAGGGCCATGGAGCAAGGAAAGAAGCTGGATCTGAAGGATCTAAGGTTGAATTCCAGCTCTGCATCCCACTGCTGTGACCCTGGGAATATGGCAGAAACTTTCTGGGCCTCAGGTTCATCATTTGTCAAAAAACCAAAGCCAAAACCAAGGGGTTGGATTAGATAGCCTCTGAGCCCGTGATCCCAGGAGGCTGCTTTCACCCTAGGTGAGAGAGGAGAAAAAGGAATGAGCTTTTATAGATCACCTACTATGTACTGGGCACTGGGCTAAGTGTGTGCATGCGTGCTCTCTCTCTCCCCTGCCCCTCTCCCTCCTCTCTCTCTCTCTCTCCTCTCTTCCCCCCC
>NW_027186352.1:12119226-12125742 GCF_028583685.1 Petaurus breviceps papuanus
CACACACACATTTAGTTTGATCCTTACAACAACCTTGTAAGTTAGGTGCTGTTATCCCCATTTTCCAGTTGAAGAAACAGAGGTTCAGTGACTTGGCTAGGGTCACACTGCTAGTGTCTAAGGTCAAATCTAAACTCCAGTCTTCCTGACTCTGGGCTGAGTGTTCTGTCTATTGTACCACTTGTAGGTCTGAACAAAAGGACATTGATTTTCTTTCTAAGTCTTATGGGTAGGAGAATTAAAAAGATTAGATATTGATTTAAATTCAGTTGGGAGGAGCCAGGTCAGTCCTAGAGGGAGGGAGAATTTCTTCTCCTTCTCTAGAAAGGCAGCAGTGGTGCCATGGAGAGAGCTGGAGCTAGATAGAGGCAGAGGGCAGGGGTCCAAAGCCTGGCTTTGTTATTCCTTGGCTTCTCTGTGCCTCTATTTCCTCACCTACAAAATGGCAGGTTTGTTCTAATTCCATTTATCTCACAAAAGATTGAACTGGAAGCTTGGATTTAATGATCTCCAAGGAGTTTTCAGCCTAAAGCCCACCATGCCACAGCATCCTGGATCCTCCCCTGGTTACTGATCTCAGCCCCACCTGAGGAGCCCCTGGGAACAGGAAGATGCTCCAGGACTGACCATGGGTCAGGAAAGCGTCCTGAGCATGTGTTTTTATGAAGAACGAGGTATCAACACAAACTGCGGAAAATGAGGAAAAGATGTCAGAAATGCTCTCAAGAAAGGCAACAGAACAGGGAGCAAGGAAGCTGCTTCGGTGCTTTGTGTGTGTGTGAGCATGTGTGTATATGTGTGTGCGTGTGTGAGCGCGCGTGTGAGTGAGCACAGCAGGGCACATCGAGGGGTCCTGATCCAGCACTGGCACTAAATACTCTACCACATCGGGCACTCGAGGAAACTCGATTTCCTACCAGTGGGATGATGGCTGAACTGCACTTGAAAAGGGTCCTGGCTGGGGGGGCGCCTACCCCCGCCAAGGGGACCAGACCCCCCCCCCCCATACTCCCATTGGGCGCGAGGCACTCGCCCTCCTCCCTTGGCCTTGGGGAAGTCAGGAAGCCACCTCTTGGGGAGGGCACATCCAGGGACCTGGAGCTCAGATCTCCTACCCTGTGGCCTCCCTGGCCACCTCCCTCGAATGTCTTCTCTTTCATGATTATTATTATGTAAGTCCCTTGAGGGCAGGGATTGATTTGCTTTTTGTATTTATATCCCAGCACCCTAGTACCAAGCCTGGTGCATGGTAAGCATTTCATCCATGCTGCTCAATCCCTCCCTCCTGCCACAGGCCACTTTGAGGCACTCTGGCTGTTCCTAAATTACTGAGCGGGCCCAGTGGAGGCAGAATCCACACTAGGAGGCCTCATCTGGACTCACCCTCCCCAGGGTACAAGCTCAGCTTCTGGCGGAAGACTTCTAACAAAGGGGGCCCACTGCCTCCCAAGGCCCTCTCTGCACAGTTCTCTCTTCTTACCTTGAGCCTAAAGCTGACTTTTCACAACACTCCCCCTAGGTCTGAGACCAGGAAGGCTGGGAGCCAGAAACCTGGGCTCAAATTCTGCCTGTCCTCTGTGACTTGGGGCAAGTGCCTTCTCCTCTCAGGCCTCTGCTTCATCATGAGTAAAGTGAGGGCATGACTTAGATGGTCCCTGAGGTCCCTGCAGTCCTGGGACTGAGGCACCCAATAATGCTTCTCCTTGAAAGTCTTTCACATACTTGAAGGCAGCTTTCCCCATCCCCCCTCTTCTCCAGGATAAGCAAGGGCCTCCTGTGGCCCAGCCTCCAGTCAGGTTGCCTTCCTGGCTGCCCTCCTGTGGACACGCTTCACTCACAGTGAGGGCAGTGTGTAAGGCCCGGAAGAGGGCTGGCTCTCAGGAGACCAAAGGAATTTTAAGACATCACAATCAACAGGAAGAGAAAGGTCCATTTTTTCACCAGGGGAGGAGCTGAGGAATCTGGGTGGGGATACCAGCAGCCTTCTAAAAGGCCCTTCTCATATAATCCGCCATTGCTAAAGAGTGACAGTGAAATCTTCCCATCAAAGAGAAAGGGAGAAGCAGAGAGATCTGGGCTGTGTATCAGGGTGACCATGGGCAAAGCACTCAGTTTCCTCATCTCTCAAATGGGGGCAATAATCCCTGCAGGTCCAAGCTCGTTAGGTAGTTCTGAAGCCCACATGACGTAAGGCACGTCCAGGGCTTGCAAACCTTAAAGCACTAAAAGCACAGCCAAGATTTCTATTAGTTTTGTTATTACTATTATTATCTATTATCTTCCTGCTGCTGCTACCGATATCACCACCACCACCACCAAGATATGATATTGCCCTGGCTTTCAGCAGCCCAAGAAGAAACAAACAGGCTTGGGGACTGAGGAATAACACTCTTTTGAACACAGATGGAGGGCTTTAGAGCCAAAGAGATCCCTGAGACCATCTAGGCCAATGCTCACATTTCTCCGATGGGCAAACTGAGGCCCAGAAAGGAAAGGTGTCTTGACTAGGATCACACAGCTGGGCAGAGGGAACGCCAAGATTAGAGACAGGCTCCTTCCCCCAATCTGTTGCTGTCTTCCACACTGACTTTCCTCATCCTTCCTTAGCTTCTGATGGATGGGCAAAAATCCACTTTCAGTCTAGGCTCCCCCACACAGGGAGCCCTGCCTGTGCCCTGCGGGCCGCTGCCTTGTCGGGAAGCCCTCAGCCGTCGGGAAACTTTCTGTTCTAGTTCAGTGGTCCAGGGGGTGCCGTGGGAAGAATATTAAGTATGAAGTCCCAGGATAGCCCCCTCAGAGGTGGGGGAAGCTTTGTGGTAGCTCCCTTCCCCAACAGCCTCCCTGAAGGCCTCCAGGACTGAGGAGCTCCCTCCCTCTGAAGCAGACCTTGCTTCCGGGCCAGCTCAGGAAGGTTCTTTATACTCAAGTCCAAGTTGACCTAATGGCAACTTCCAGCCATTATTCCTGCCTCTACCTTCCTGGGGCAAGCAGGGAAAAGCCACTGGCTGTCAAGAGACAGGCCTTTGAAGAGGCGCTCACACCCTGCTTCCTTCTGGCTCAGCCCTCTCCCACACCCAGACTTGCCCTGGGTTTGAATTTGACTCTGACACTTAGCACAGCTCTGGCTTTGAACAGTCCCTTTCACCTTCCTGAAGACATGGTTTGTCACAGAGGATGGACTGCTGGTCGTGCACTGGGAGGACTGCATTCAACTCTTGCCCCCGGGGTTCATTACTCAGTGACCCCAGGGCAAGATTAAGTACTTAGGCTCTTTCTCTCAGTTTCTTCCCCTGTAAAACTGGGAATCGGGACCAACAGCCTTGGGAGAAGCCCTTCCAACTCTGAATCCATGATTCTGGAATCCTTTCTCTCTCTGGGCCTCAGTTTCCTACTCAGGAAGACTTGAGTTCAAATTTGGCCTTAGGCACTAACTAGCTGGGCCGGTCATTTCACCTCTGTTTGTCTTAGTTTCCTCATCTGTAAAATTTGGATAATAATAGCACCTTCCAGGGTTGTTGTGAGGCTCAAAGGAGAGAATATTTGAAAAGTGCTGAGTACTGTGTCTGACAAATAATAGGAAATTAATAAGTGCTCCCTCCTTTTTTCTCTCCCTCCTTCCTTTCTTTCTTCCTTCTCTCCTTCCCTCCTTTCTTTCCTTCCTCCTTCCCTCCCTCTCTCCCTTCCTTCCTCTTCTCCTTCCCCCTTCCTTCCTTCCTCCCTCCTTTTTTCTCTCCCTCCCTCCTCCCTCCCTTCTTTCCTTCCTTCCTGCTTGCCTTCCTATAATAAGGGAGTTGGACTCAATAGTCAGTAAAGTCCCTTCTGGTCCTAAATCTCTCCTGTAGCCAATGGAAGTATCTGGGGATTGGGAGGCATCGAGCCCTCTCTGACTCTTGTCTTGGCCTCTGTCTGTCTTTGTCCCTGTCTCTCTCTGGACTGGCTTTTCTATTACCTCAGCAGTGGCTGAGTTAGAAGACCTGGGCACAGGTCTTGAGCAGGCCATTTATTGCCTGTATGACCCTGGGTAAGTCTCTTCCCCTCTTTGGGCCTCAGTTTCCCATGTGGAAAAAAGGACAGGGGCAAACAGCTCCCTAATGCTTCTATTTTCCCTATCCAGGGAAGAAGAGGGTTCAAGCTGTCCTTAAAGTATAGGAAAGAAAGAGGGCCCAGGCTCATACCCTGAGTCTGCCACCTGAGGGATTACTTGTGGGCAAGTCCCCCTTTCTGGTGCTTTTTTCTCTGCACAGTGAGGGGGATGAAGGAACCCACTGGTGACTTCCTGGAACCCTGGAAGCGTTTGCTAATTGGATCAACTTCATGCATGGAGTGCCTACTGTGTGTATTGGGCATCCTGGGGGCTATGAATGACTGGATGTCTATGCAGCCCTACCTTGTGTTACAAGAACTAGGGCCTGTATTTAATTACTTGGTATCTATTTGTATTTATTAACTTTCTATCTACCCTGCAGAGACACACACACATACAAACCTATCTCTAAATATTATCTCACTACTGACATAAACACAACATGTATATACACAAACTCATCTCTCCAATTGGAATGCAAGTTTACTGTAAGATCTTCATGATCCCCTTTGGGATTTTCTTGGCAAAGATCCTGGAGTGGTTGGCCATTTCCTTCTCTGGCTCATCTGACAGATGGAGAAACTGAGGCAAACAGGGTTAATTGACTTGCCCAGGGTCACACAGCTAGCGTATGTCTGAGGCTGGATTTGAACACAGGTGTTCCTGACTCCAGGGCCTACACTCTATCCACACACAGGGCCACCTAGCTGCTCCAAGCATTTATTAAACAACTGTGATTGGCTAGGAATTGACCTAAACCACTTGGGATACAAAGACTGTCTCTGCCCCAGGAGGTCACAATCCATTGGCGCGCAGACGAGCTCCAGACAAGGTCCGCCGACTGTCCTTGCTTAATAATTACCTGGTTGATGGGGGCTGGGGACCCGACCTGACCATGCACAGTATTCAGCCTTAAGGGTCCCAGGAAAGACCCTGGGAACGCGTAAGGCAGTTGTGACCCACGGTTCCAGACTCCCCAGGCTCCGGGCCACGAAGGTCGCTGCCATCTCTGGCTGTCAAGCGACTTCTCCCAGGAAGATCTAAGCGATCTCCTGGGAGTCTGATTTCCAGGAAGCAAGGCGAAGTCAACATCCCGGAGATTACTCCTAGTCCTTCTGCCCCGCGGGCATGTAAGGGCATGATTACTGTGCTGTCTCTACCGCCCTTCCCGGGTGAGCGCAGCCGCGGGTTTCCCCCTCTTCCCCCAGTGCAAGCCCCACCCTCCCAAGACCCGGTGCCGCCTCTATCTCCCATTCCCCTGACTCTGGCAGCGCAGATAGGGAAAGGTGGGGGAGTTTCCCGGCTTGCCCCGACTTCCCCAGAGCGGCTCGCAAGCCAGCAGGCAGCGGGCATCGACACACTCCCCCGGGGCTAGGGAAGTTCTCGCCCAAGTCTAACCCCCGTCCCCTTCCAGGCTCTCCTGCGGGGACCTTGTGGCATCTCCTGGACACTCAGGGAAGCCCTGCCAGCTATGGGGCGGCTCTGGCGGGGGCCCGCGGCCCGCACTCCTGGGAGGGCTTCCCCGCCCAGCCCGCCAAACTTCCCCCTAAGGCTTAAGGAAGGCAATGAGGCGCGAGTGTTATTACTCACCAGAAGCAGAAGCGGGACCTCCAGAAGGCTGTGGCCGCCCATGACTGTCTAGAGCCAGAAAATGAAAGTAGAAGAGGCAAGGCAAGGCTGGAGGCCGGTCGGGGCGGGGCTGGGCGGGGTCCGCCCCCCCCCCCCCCCCCACTCCCCCCCATCCCCCCCCCCGCCCCGCGTCCCCCGGCCCCTGCCGCCCCTCACTCACCCAGTCTCCCCCTCCCATTCATTACTTCCTCTGTCGGTCTCCCAGCCGGTCACTTTCTTCGCCCGAGGCACTGAATGCCATTCTAAAGGAAGGCACCCCAGGGAACTGGGGGAGCAGGTTCAGCCAGTGCCAGTCCTACAGCTCAGTATGTGGCCGTGTGCCCTAGGGTACTGAATTTTCCTTTTCTGTGACTCAGTTTCCCCGCCGTAAAATGGGAATAATAATCCTGGAACTACTTTTCCTAGAGAGTTCTCGCCAGGAAAGCCAGCGCGTCAAAGAGCATTTATCTCACCCTGAGCCAGACAGTTCGAAGAAGTGGGAATACAAAGGAAACATCTCCGAGACACCCCTCGCTCCCCTTTGAAAGAGCTTTGTTGGATTCATATAGCCGTAATCACGCGCCTCATAACGTGGCTAATGTATGGCTCTGACCGAACTCCCAATATGGGACCTACTTCAGCGCAGGTCGGTCTACAGTGCTCGGTCACTTAGGGTCTTAGAGCCTTGTGCCTCCTCGCTTCCCCGCCACCTCCCTGCACCCAAGTGTGCTATGAGAGAAAAGGAGAAGGACGGGGGAGGGAGGGAGGAAGGGGAGGGAGAGACGGACAGAGAGACAGAGAGAGAGAGAGAGACAGAGAGAGAG
>NW_027186352.1:12125842-12128170 GCF_028583685.1 Petaurus breviceps papuanus
GAGAGAGAGAGAGAGAGAGAGAGAGAGAATTAGGGCTGAGAGTTTCTCATTGGTACTATGTGTGAGAGGCAGGCTCTAGACTAGGGTCTTCCTGACTGAGGGAACCAGCTGCACCAGGCTTGCTTCCTGTCCATGATTACTTCTTACACTATTGGGGGAAAGAGGGAGAGAGGGGATGGGGATAAGGTTGGTCCACGCCTGTGGCTTTATTGTTGTGAGGAGCTCCAGGTGTGGCATGAAGGAATCCTCTCCATCTGTGCACATCAACATTTCCTTTCTAATCTAAAGTCTTAGATAGTTTGGGGCCCAGAGAGGTTGAGGCACCTGCCTAAGGTCACCCCGTCAGCATGTGTCGGAAGCAGGACTCCCATCTTCTTCTCTTTCCACTGGGTCTCATAGCTTCTCACTCACGATTTGACGGTCCTCCCATTGAAGACATTAATGCCGAGCAGTCAGCTTTCTCACAGGATTTTGTATCCCGGCAGGTCCCTAGTTAGCGCTGGAATCAGCTCAGACGGAGCTCATTGAATCCAACATTCAAGAGATGGAAACTGAGGCTTCTTGAGAAGGAAAGTGACTTGCCCAAAGTCACATGGACTGAGTGGCAGCTGGCAAGATCTGGGGGCTTGATGTCAGGAGACCTGGCTCAGACCTTTCCTCAGGCGCTCTCCAGGGTGTCCACTTCCCGGGGTTTCCTTCTCTGTGAGACCTTATCTGCCTTCTCTACTTCTTACAGCAGCTGGAAGAAAGATACTTTGCACACATGGTAGCCTGCTGGAGATGGACATCATCATGTGATTTTGCAACGGGACCTCTCCCTCTCTTCCCCTCCCTCCACCCCTCCAGCCTGGCCTTGGGGAGTAGCTTTGTTACACACAGGAAGGTTTCAATGGAGCTAGGGCATCCTCAGTGTTTGCTGGTGTCCGTCTTCCCTACAGAGTGGAGGGGGACTAGATTGGGAGGTACAAACATCTTGTCTTCCTGTATTTTCTCTAGCTGCCCATCTCCCAAGCCTGCACTCTCCCTCCTCATCTCCACTTCCTGGCTTCCTAGTCTTCCTTCAAATCCCAGTTAAAATCCCACCTTCTACCGAGAAGCCCTTCTGTGCCTTCCCTTTATTGATTATGTTGTTCAATTGTTTCAGTCATCTCTCACTCTTGGTGATCCCGTTTGGGGTTTTCTTGGCAAAGATACTGGAGCTGTTGGCCATTTCCTTCTCCAGCTCATTTCACGGATGAGGAAACTGAGACAAACAGGGTGAAGTGACTTGCCCAGGGTCACACAGCCACTAAGTGTCTGAGGCTGGATTTGAACTCAGTTCTTCCTGACTGCAGCCCTGGCACTCTAATCCACTGCTCCACCTAGCTGCCCTCATGTTGATTACTTTCCACTTATCCTATGGATAGCTTGGGTGTTGTACGTATTTCTTTTCCATGTAGTTTCCCCTATTAAGACTGCTAGTTCCTTGAAGGGAGGGACTGCATATAGTATGTGCTTAATAAATGCTTCTCTACTGACTTCCTACCTGGGCAATCTTGATTAGGTCACTTCCTCTTTCTGGGCCTCGGTTTCCTCATTTGAAAAACGAAGGAGTGAGACTAGATACTCTGTCCAGCCCCTTCCAGCTCTAAATTTGTGATCCTCAGTGTCTGATCACAGCATTTGGGGCTAGCAAGGCCCTTAGAGATCCTCTCTCCTGACCATCTCTCGTCTAACAAAGGAAGAAACCTTGAGGACAGGGCTATCACTAAGCTGCTGTTGCTTAATAGACGTTTGCTGAGGTTTCTTTGTTTTTAACAAAAATATCTAGTGGCACTCTGATGGCCAGTCTGCTTCCTAGGGAAGCTGGTGCAGCCCTACTGGGTGAGCCTGCATCAAGAGGCAGAGGATGAAGGCTGGAATGGGGGATTTGGATGAGATCAGCTTCAGATATAGACTAGGAAATACTCTCAAGTCTTTATCCAGTGGGGAAACTGTCTCAGGGGTCTGGGTGGCGACCTAGGTCAAGAGAAATCCCTCACCTCCAAAAGCGACCCACACTTTCTTGGGGGTGGGGGTTGGGATGTATGTCATGCTGGTTTTTTTAGTGAGTGTAAGTTTTTTTCTTTTTACACTCCTCTATTGCAGGGGAATTCTAGTGACCCATTCTCCTAGAGTGGGGGATAATAATGGTGTCATAATGAGCCATCCGAGAGCAGGAAAGGAATAGGGGTGGGGCCAGAGAGGCCCTGCTCTCTGATGTCTCCCCTGTATTTCTCTCTCAACTGAGCCAAGGAGCCCAGCAGGGAAGGGAGTCTGAGAAAGACAACTCTGGTAGGAGGCTTGGCT
>NW_027186352.1:12133170-12150771 GCF_028583685.1 Petaurus breviceps papuanus
ATCTATCTATCTATCTATCTATCTATCTATCATCTATCTATCTATCCATCTATCTATCTATCATTATCTATCTATCTATCTATCTATCTATCTATCTATCTATCTATCTATCTATCTATCTATCTATCTATCTATCTATCTATCTGTCTGTCTGTCTGTCTCCCCCAGCATCCTAGAATGAATAAAAACCAAAGCTAACTGGATAAACAATTTATTAACAGCATAACAATAAAACAATGACTAGTAATTATTTATAATATATCAACTATAAGAGATCATAGTCAAAGTCACCTTGAATCGTAACTACAACTATTGCCTTCTCCTCAGTTCTGGAAACATACTCCACCATTCAGCACTGTTTGAATACCAATTCAAATTTGTTTCCAAGACTTCTTTTCATGTTTCTTCACAAAATAAAGATTAAACCCAGTTCTCTCAAAAATATGTTCTCTTAGTCCTTTTTTCTTTATCTTCTTTCTTTGTCATCTCCTCAGCAGTGTCAACTGACAGTCTCTCCAGAATGACATTAACCTTTAGGTCTCCTTATGTATTTCTCATAGAATGACAGTCAGATTGTCATTATTCAATATTCCATTGTTTCTTAAAAGTTAAAATAGCAGTGTTTATAGCCTTTGTGCGAGAGGTAAATTGAAAGTATTGTATGTATGTGTGTATATATAAACATGTATGTATGTATATGTATGCACATGTACATACACATATGTGTATATATACCCACAATGAATTTCACAATTTCTGAGACAAGCCTGAATTCAATTTCAAGCAAGGTCCAATACAGAAAGGTAGTCTTGAAAACAGAAATGCCTTTATTTTGAGTTCATGTGGATGTGGGAGAGAGAACTCTGAAGATGCTATATACATCATACATGCATACATATCTGTCAGTTACCCTCTCACTCTAAATTCTTTGCCTCCCAGCCCTACCCCAAAGTCATGTGTGAAGACTGGGTCACATACCAGAGTTTCTCAGGTCTTTCTTGCCAATCCCATGAGTTCAGCAAACCTGCCAGCTCTCTTCTAGGCTGGGTTTCCTTAATTCATCCCCCAAAGGTGTTGCTTTTATCCGTAGGGAGGGTGTGTGTATGTGTATGTGGGGGGCATTTTTTTCTGTGAGGAGGTGACTTTTGAGTTGGTCTTTAAAGGGTTACAGGGGAAGAGGGGACATGGAAGGTCCAGGAAACCTGGTGAAAAAGCCACAGTCAGGAAGGAATGGGGCATATCTGATAGTTGTGTAGAGTTCATGGCAAGGAGTCATGAGATAAGGTCTTAGAGGTAGCAGGCCGGCATTTATTACACGCCTACTATGTACTCCTGTGTTTAACCCTGGATATAGAAAGAAAAGCAAAAGATAATCCCTGTCCTCATGAAGCTCACAACTGAATGGGGGGACAATATGCAGACAATTGTACACGCAATGTAAATGGAAGGAAATCTCAGAGGGAAGGGATGGGGATATGGAAAGGTCTCCTGAAGAAAGTGGGTCTTCAGCAGTCTTAAAGGAAGTGGGAATCAGGGTTGAGGACAAAGAACATTCCAGGTATCTGGCACAGTTAGTACAAAAGCGCAGAGTTGGAGATGATGGGTCCTGGGTGAGGAATGGCCAGTGTGACTAGACCATAGAATGCCTGGATGAAAGTAGGTGTAAAACAACTGGGAAGGTAGGGAGGGAATGGGTTATGAAGGGCTGGAAGTGACAGAGAGGAGTCTACAGAGAAGGACCTTGAAGGGCAGGCTCTTTGTTCTATTGCAGGTGGGGAGATCCTCATCTTTCTTATATGGGAAATCTGGAGTGATATTGGGGGTCCAATACATCTCGGGGGTCCTTCGTAGGGAAGAGTGGGTCCAGCAGGTGCAAACTACCTCCACAGCTCTTTTCCCACTCTCCCTACAAGGAAGAGAAGCCGATCCTTTCATTTTGCTGAGGCATCTCAGAAATAAGGATCACAAGGGACTGAGTGTCCTGGCTGAGTTCACTGAATGTCAGTTTCCTGTAAACTTTTAATTGCTATTTCCGGATGCTTTAAGATAAATGAAAAACGCAGGGAAAACAATGGCCCTATAACTGGTTCTATTCCCCAGAAGTCTGTGCCTGAATTCAATTTCAAGCAGGGTCTGATACAGAAAGGAAGCCTTGAAAACAGAAACACCTTTATTTTGAGTTTATGTGGACAATGGAGGCAATATTGGGAAGGGAGCAAAGTGGTCTCTCTTGACTCCCCCCTCTCCCCTGCTCCTTCTTCTCCCTTCAGTTCCCAACTGTGCACGGGGTGAACAGTTCATGAATTTGGGGATTCAGGGGACCCTAATTAAGCAAGTTACCACCCCACTCCCACCCCAGGCACTTGGGTTTGTTGATCTTTTAGCAGAGATTCACAAGCTGGGGGACCAGAAAACTGCTTTAAAAAACACCCAATAACTATACTATTTCAATATTATTTATTTGCTTTCTAAAATAATTTATAGACATTTTCCTTTATGCATGAGAAACGGTTCATGGGCTTCATCAGATTGGCGGAAAGGTTCCCTCTCCCTCTCCCTCTCCCTCTCCCTCTCTCTCTCACACACACAACACACACACAGTTAAGAATTCGTTTTTTTTTTCTTTTTGGAGGGCAATTGGGATTAAGTGACTTGTCCAAGGTCACATGGCTAGTTTTTGTGCTAAATGTCTGAGGTCGGATTTGAACTCAGGTCCTCCTGATTCCGGGGCCAGTGCTCTATTCACTGGGCCACCTGGCAGCCCCAAGAATTCATTTTGAGTTTTTTTCCACCTATAAAATTTTGAGGATTAGTAATTCCAGTCTCTTCTTTCAGAAATTCTTTTTGCCACTAGAGGGCAACATAGCCTACTGCAAAGAAGCTTAAAGACAAATGTACATCAGGTCTTCCTCAGTGCTGGGAATACCAATAAAAACAGAAAGAAAGCCAGTCCCTTTCCTCAAGACTCTCCTATTCTAGTGGGAACAGACAAAAAAAAAAAAAGAAAATTATGTTGAGCTTCCTCCTGCTGCCTGGGCAATGGTCAGGATGTGGGAAATTGATTTTCTGTACACCCAAATGGGTAGGCAAAGAGGGAGTCTCCATGGTAAAAAGAGACATGAAATCCACTGCAGTCTCCTTCCTGCTCGGCCTGGAGGAGCTAATTCTTTTTCCTGCCTCCCTTTCCCTTCCTGACTGGTCAGGCACTAGAGACTGAGAGTTCTTGTTGAAAGACAGACAAGGCAAGGGAAATAACAAGGTGGCAAAGTAGAGACTTTCCCATCTTCATTAACATTCAAAAACAAAGACAAAAGAGAATTATGGACCAGATGTAGCATAATTACAGCTGACTTCACAAGATATAAAAAGTGAGACTAGACTGTTCTTTAAAAATGCTCACACAAACCCTTTTTCCCCCCCCCCCCCCCAAGACTCCAGACTGATGTCAGAGACCTGGTGGTTGTTCTTTCTAGAAAAAGACCAAAATGGCATCATTATGTTGGGGTCAGGGTACAGTGTGTCTGACTGTGTCTGATCAAACCAATACAAGCTGGGAAGGCTCTACCACAGGTCAGGCACAAGGAGTCCCTGTGAACATTTGGGGTGCATCTCACATTTCTTTGGAGCTACCGTAATTCTGTTTCACTCATAGAGCACACACAATACCTTCTTTAATGTGGGCACCCCATGCTAGGCGATCTTTTGCCAGCATCTCCCATGTCTCACAGTATATTCCAAAGTTTTTCAGAGAAACCTTGAGATTATCCTTTCATCCCATCTTCTGACCTCTGTGTGAGGACTTGCCTTTCATGAGTTCTCCATAAAACAGTTTTTTAGGCAAATGTATATCTGGCATTGGAACAACATGGCCAGCGCATCAGAGTTGTGCTCCCTCTGAATGCTTGGCAGTTCACCTTGAGAGAGGACCTCGGTGTCTGGTCCCTTCTCCTGCTGGGCGATCTTCAGAATCTTCCTAAGACAATTCAAATGGAAGCGAGTCAGTTTCCTGCCTGGAGCTGGTAGCCTGTCCAGGTTTCACAGGCAGACAACAATGAGGTCAGCATGCCAAGCAGAACAGATCTTCAGTTTGGTGATCAGCCAAACACCTCTTCTCTTCCACACTTCCTTTCAGAGCCTCCCAAACACTGAGCGAGCTCTGGCAATGAGTGTGGCAACCTCATCATCTTTGTGTCCGTCCCTCGAAAATATCTGCTCTGCCCACTCTCCTCTCAGTCCTCTCCTTTCAGTCCCAACTAAAATTTCCTCCTCTTTTTTTGCTGGAAGCCTCCCCAAACCCCCTTAATTCCAGTACATTCCCTCTGCTAATTATTTCCTATTTATCCTATCATAATTGTTTGCATGTGGAAAGTCACAAAGTCAGGAGCGCAAATGGGAAGATGACAGAATGTTAGAAGGGTCAGAAGGATTCTGGAGGCCATTTAATCAATCTGGACTTGGGTCTGGTGAGTGCTTCTGCCCTACTGACTGATCCTTTTCCATTTGTTATCTCTTGCCTTGGGCTCTAGAGACATGAAGCCAGACCCATCCCAGACTGCACTTATCAGACTGGCTCCAGAGCAGGGTAAGATCCAGTGGTGCCCAGCCTAAGGATGGAGCCTGGTTCAGAAGATCTCAGGTACAATTACATTTTAAGATCATTCCAGCCACTCTCAGGAGTATTCGGGGCTGTGTGTTGGACACCTCTGACCTAGAACCTTAGAATTCAAATAACTCACCCAAGGTCACCCATACTGGACTGTATGTCAGAGGCAGAAGCCTTAATGCATTTTTATTCATTCATGGAATGTCAGAACTAAAAGAGTCCATAATGCTAGAACATAAGACATTGAACATAGATTCTTAGCATATAGGCTGTTGTAACATAGAATGTCAGTGGTGGAAGGCGCCTCAGATCATAGGATGTTAAATCCTAGGACATAGAATGTTAGATCTGAAAGCAACTCTTGAAAGTCAAATGTTAGAACATAAAATGTTAAAGGCAGAAAGAACCTTATAGCTCAACAGTTCAAATCTCCCATTTTACATAAGAGGAAACAGAGGCTCAGGTAGGCAAAGTGGCTTGTCCAAGCTAGCAAGTCAGAGTGTCAGAAGTTGAACTCAGCAGAACTAGGAGAACATTGTACACAGTAACAGTAACACAGTGTGATGATCAGCTTTGATAGACTTGGCTCTTCTCGGTAATACAATGAACTAGAACAATTTCAAAAGACTCATGATGGAAAATGCTGTCCCCATCCAGAGAAAGAACTATGGAGTCAGAATGCAGACCGAAACATATGATTTTATCTTTTTTCCCCCTTTTCTTATGACTTTCCCGTTTTGTTTTGATTCTTCTTTCACATGACTAACGTGGAAATAGGTTTAATTGTACAGATATAGCCTGTATCAGATTGCTTGATGTATTGGGGGGGGGGAAGAAGAAAGTAGGAAGAAACATCTGGAACTCAAGATCTTATAAAAATGAATGCTGAAAGCTAAAAAAAAATTAATTTAAAAAAGGAATTTGAACTCAAGTCCTCTGCCTGCAAATCCAGTGTTCTTTCTACAGCACTATTTGGTTTTCTCTTGAGAGAAAGTAGCATTTCCTGTTTAATTAAAGCAAGTCCAGGGTTCGCTTGCTCTCAGCTCACTGTGTTATAGTAAGAGCTATTTATTACAATGGGAAATACTATCCAGGCAAAAGTCTGCAGCAGCTTTGGATCCATTTCAGCATTTGGAAATGGAATTTGGAAGGGCTATGCAAATTGGACTGGATGTAAGGCTGTCTGTCTACTCAATTCCACACTATTAATCTGGACAATTAAAAAAAATGGTGAAACCAGTTGTCGGATGCCCTGCCAACGAAGTAATTTACCTACCTGATTTTAGGATGAGCTGTGCTTATACTGGCTGTCCCCAAGGTCTCTTAGAACTAAGTCTTGGGGTTACCCTGTATATTGGCGAGGCAGCTTGGCCTGATGGTTGTGGGATGGTGGTCTTGGAGTCAAGGAGATGGTCCAAATCCTGCCTCTAATGTTTGTTCCTGGTAAGAGCCTGGGTAAGACTACACCTCTTTAGTGTCAGGGTCCTTATCCACAAAATGGGGATGATAAATATTGACACTTGACCGACAGCTCTTACAAGGACCAAAGGACGCAATGTGTGCAAAATGCTTCACAAACCTTAAAGCTCTGTGTGCACGAGAGCTATAATTATTATTAAGAATAATAATACGAGACAGAGGCAAAATAAGAGAAAATAGGCAGGAATGTGGATAGACAGCCATCTAATAGCCAGCTCAATCCAGATCAGTTTCATGAACACTTATCCATCTGTCTTGGGCAACATACTGGGGAGAAAAGGACAGAGAGACAGAGGCCCTGCCCTCCCTGGGCTTGTACTTGGAGGACACAGCATAAAAAGGTACATATACAGAGTTTATACAAAGTACATACAAAGTAACTGCAGTGATACAAAGTCATTTCAGGGGGGAGAACACTGCTGCCTAGGGCATCAGGTTGGGGCTTCCCCTCCAAGGGGCAGCATCTGAGGGGTGCTTAGGAAGGAAGGAGGGATGGAAGAAAGGAAAGAGGGATGGAAGGAAGGAAAGAGGGATGGAAGGAAGGAAGGAAGGAGGGAGGGAAGGAAGAAGGCACAAATTTTAAGCACTGGGGATGCAAAATGAGGCAAAAGACAGTCCCTGCCCCCAAGGAGCTTACAGCCTAATGGGGGAGACAACATGCAAGGAATTATACAGGACAAGTAGGAGAAAACAGAGGGGAGCTACTGGGATAAAACTAGAGATGAGGAGGGAAGGAACTCTCTCCTTCCTCAGCAAGTGTGGCCTCCCAAGCCGGGGCTACATTATCATGGGCTGTGTCTTCCATGGGCAGCCCCTGTAATTCCCAGTGTACTAACTGGGGTGGTTTCCTTCCTTGGTCTGGGTCAGCCTGCCTTCCCAGTCCTGTTTTCCCTTAGCAGAACCAAGCTTGCCTTTTGCCTACGTCAATAAATTCTTCTCATAAGGAAAAAAGAAGAAAAAGGCCATTTTCCAGCACACTGAGCACATTTCCGTGAGGGAGCTGGAGGGGGCTGGCACGGGGCCCGCTGCCTCTTGCAGCCAATCAGAGGAATGTGCCCATAAATGTCGATATCTTCATTCTCCTCTCTGGCTTTTCCGCTGCTTTCCTTTTGTCATGGAGACATGTGTGGGCCATGCCCATGGGGCTGCCTCCTTGGGGCGAGAGGCCTTTGCATGTTCCCTTTTTGGCCATGATTCCTCATCTGAAGCATTCTCAGCTGCAGTGAAAGATAATAAACGACTCAATCACCATGAAACCTTTTAGGGCAGAAAAAGACAATTTGACTCCACGGGGCAGTGGGAGGGCACTGAACTTGAAATCAAAAGACCTAGGCTCCCCTACTGACCCTTGCTGGCTATGTGACCAAAGGTCTACGTTTCCTCATGTGAATGGGGAATTACAGCACTCTATGGCATGTTAGATTGGAAGGTACCTCAGAAGGCACGAAGCCCAGTGCACATGGGAACAGTATTATCTCCTCTGCAACAACCCAACAACTGGTCATCTCTCTGATGAGCCCTTGGCACAGTGCCTGGCACACAGTAGGCACTTAATGAATCCAAGGAAGGGAAACCTTCCCCTCTCCCACTTTGGGAGAACTCTGGTTGTTAGGAAGTCTTTTTTCCCCTGACATTCAACCTAGCCTCTGATCTGCCTCCCATTGCCTGCTTCTGCCATCAGGACCCAGGCAGAAACAAGCTTCAACCTTCTTCCCCACTGACAGCCCCCCAAAACTTGAAGGCTTCAGCCATGTCCCTTCAACCCAAGTCTTCTCAGAGCTTACCATCCAGTGAATCTTTGGCCAGGTAAGGATTAGGAGACTGGAGTGACTAGCCCCTCCTGTTCCTGCCTCTTTGGTGCCACAAGCATTTATTGAGCACCTACTATGTGCTAGGCATCGAACCAGGTGCTGGGAATATGAAAATAGACAAGAGAGTCCCCACCCTTAAGGAGCACAGAGTCTAGCAAACCTAGGCTCTGGGTACATATTGTAAGCATTTAGAAAATACAAGAGATTCAACATCCAAGGTTGTTGGGGGAGGTGCTAGAAGCTGTGGGCGTCTGGAAAGGCTTGCGATTCACTGCAGGGACTTGAAGAGAGAGGGGCCTGAACATCTAGGGAGAGCAATCAATGAATCAATTTATTAAGCACCTACTATGTTTCAGGCACGAATTTTAAGCACTGGGGATGCAAAAAGAGGCAAAAGACAGTCCCTGCCCCCAAGGAGCTTACAGCCTAATGGGGGAGACCACATGCAAGGAATCATACAGGACAAGTAGGAGAAAACAGAGGGGAGGCACTGGGGTCCAAAGTGCTCAGGGAAGGCTGCCTGTAGGAGGTGGGATTTTAATTGAGATTTAAAGGAAGCCAGAGATGTCAGTAGTCAGAGCGAAGGAGAGAGAGCATTCCAGGATGGGGCGTAGCCAGAGGATATGCCTGGAACTGAGAGATGGAGTGTTTTGGGAGAGGAACATCCATGAAGTTGGTGTTACTGGATGGAGGAGTATTCGGTGGGTGTAAGGTGTAAGAAGACTGGAGAGGCAGGGCAGGGTATGAGGGGCTTTGAATGGCAAGCAAAGGATTTTGAATTTGCTCCTGGAGGTAATAGGGAGCCAGTGGCGTTTGTTAAATAGAGGGGGTGATATGATCAGACCTACGAGTTCCGAAAATCACTATGGGGGCTGAATGGAGGATGGACTGGAGAGAGGAGCCACATGAGGCAGGCAGTCGTAACCGCCCCCACCCCCAGCAGCTATTGCAATAGTCCAGGCTTGAGGTGAAGAGGGCCTGCACCAGGGTGGGGGCAGAGTCAGAGGAGAGAAGGGGGTGTATTGGAGTGATGATGCCAAGGTGAAATCCGGGAAGGCTGCATGGAGGAAATGAGCCTGGTCTAGTAAAGAGGCTGAGGAAGCTGAGAGGTTGGGCAGAGGTGGAAGGGGGCTGAAGGCATGAGGATGACAACTGGGCTGGTCCAGGAGTGAGACATGGAAGATTCCCTGGAGGGATGCCAAGTAGGTCAGTTCTGTGGGAAGGTAAAGTTCAGGGAGAGGTTATTCCCAATTTAATGCTAGAAGGGACGGGAAGAAGTTGGCTGTGACTGGCCTTAAGACCAGGTTAAGGGATGAAGGAGGGGAGAGCTAGACTGGCAGCTGGCCAGGAAGAACAAAATTCAGGTGCTGCCTCTGACGTTTGGTCTGCTTAATTTGAGCCCATCTCTCAGCCTCTCTGTGTGTGCTAAGTTCACACCGTGTATTGCAGTAGGTAGAGGGAGTTTCCTTATTAGGAGGGTTTCCCTCTGCCTTTGAAATCACAAGTGCAGACTCAAAAAGGAGGGGGGCATATTGCATTTTATCCCACAGAGAACTGGGAACTGTTGACGGCTTCTGAGCAGGAGAATGACCCAGTCTCATGTGTGCCTTTGGAAGGTTGTAGCAGCTGTGTAGGAGAGGAGAGGGCCTGCCTTAGAAGAAGGGAGGCCAGCTAATCACAGTAAGGCAGGTGAGAGGCGCTGAGGCCGGAACCTCACAACGGGGGCTGCGTTCATGGAGAGGAGGAACAAGTGAGAGGTGTGGGGGCAGAATGGACTTTCTGGATAGGGAGAGGGGAAGGGAGAAGGAGGAGAACTCCTAGGCGGTGACCCTAGACAAGAAGGCTTCTGCTACCTCCGACAGAACCAGGGAAATGGGAAGGACAGTCAAGATTGGGAGGAATGCCGTACTGAGGTGAGAGCCCTATGGACTCCCCGCTCAGGGGGAGCAGCCCCAGCACCTGAACCCTCTTCCATGGCATCCTGTGCCCTCAGAGCTGGGTCAGATGGACCACAAAGCACCAGAGGCCAAAGGGTTCCCGGGTGTCTAAGTTACAGACCAGGTGCTGCCCCCATCTGCAACAATAGCCTCCCCTCCGGGTCTGTGGGGATTATCCTAAATGTCAGTTCTGACCAACGCCTCGCCCCGCCCCGCCCCAGTCTCACACTCTCACTCAAAGAAGTCCGGCCTTCGGGTAAAGGCGGAAGCTCACACCCAGGCGCCCTAGTCCCGTCACATGACGTTGGGCAGCCGGCTTCACTTCTTCTGCCTTAGCTCCCTCAACTGTTAAATGAGCAATGATAAGAGCCCCTTCCTCCCAGGACTGTGCGGATCAGACAATATGTGTCATGCACTAAGCACGGTGCCAAGCACTTGTTTCTTTCAAAAATATATAAAATAGATTATGTATAAATATACATTATAAATAAGATGTTTATAAAATAAAATACATATTATATAAAATATATCAGCTGTACAAAGGCTTCTAGAGCCTTCCGAGGCAATCTCTGCCCATCTTTCTAGCAGAGGGACATTCTCTGATCTCCTTCCCCTCTGCCGCCATCCCCCTCACCCCCAGAGCATTCTCTCCTCGCCTCCACTTCATTACGTCCCTCTCTCCCTTCCATCTCCAGCGCCCCTCCCCCCAATCTGCAATTCTGCTACTTTCCCCCCTCCTCCGTACATCTCCGGCTTACACATAATAGTTGTTTGTGCATCGTCCCCATTTGACCATGAGTCAGTCAGTAAGCATTTATTAGGCACCTACTATGTACCGGGCACTGTGCTAAGCACTGGAGATAAAAAAAGGGGAAAGAAGCCAGGGCCTGCCCTCGAGGAGCTCACGCTCTAATGGGGAGACGCCCACGAACAACTGTGGAGAAATGTGCTCCAGACAAACTGAGTTAGAAATCAGCAGAGGGCCCTTCCGGAACGTCCTCCTGCAGAAGGCGGGAGTTTGTTAGCTGACCGACTGGCGATCTGCACTGAGAGGATGCTCCTGGCTCCGTGAGATGAGCAGATCAGCAATCTGTCTGTGACTCGCCAGCGAGCTTCCCGGGGCCCTAGAGAGGATGTGACTCCCCAGCGTCACGAATCCATTGCCTGTCCAGCACAGGACTCGGCCCAGGCCTGGCTGATTCCAAGACCACGCCTCAGCAGGGGCCAGGGCCACGCGGCAGCTCCATCCCTTAAAACAAACCAACCCACCCTGCTTTATTGTGAATTTAAGCCTAGGTACAGACATTTCTAAGAGCAAGAAATCGGGTTGTGTGAGAACCTGGGGATTTCTTTACACTCAGGCTGGATTTTGAAGAAATGTGTGCTAGAGTGAACCAAGCAGGAACACAAGGGCCTCTTCTGAAAGTGATCAAAGCTTCGCACACTGCACAGAGCTTTGTAAAGTTTGCAAAGCACATTCCTTATTTTGTCTCGTCTATCATTACATACGTTTTACAGAAGGAACAGAAACTCAAAGTTAAGTTGCTTACTTAATCTCTCTCTGTCTCTGTCTTACTCTCTTCCTCTGTCTGTCTGTCTCTCCTTTCTCTCTCCCTTTCTGCCTCCTCCATCTCTGTTTGTCTCTCTGGCTGTCTCCCCCCTTTTTCCCCTCTCTCTGTCTCTCTCATCTCCTCTTTCTTTCTCTTTTCATCTCTCTCTCCCTCTCTCTCACACACTCCTCCTCCTCTTTCCCTCTGTCTCTCCCCCTCTCTCTTTTCCTCTCTTCTCTCTTTTCTCTCTTACATACACACACACACTCTCACACACACACACACACACTCTCTCTCTCTCTCTCACACACTCCTCCTCCTCTTTCCCTCTGTCTCTCCCCCTCTCTCTTTTTCTCTCTTCTCTCTTTCTCTTACATACACACACACTCACACTCACACACTCTCTCTCTCTCTCTCTCTCTCTCTCTCTCTCTCTCTCTCACACACACACACACACACACACACACGCACACACTGTTATTATCAAAGCCCCTTCTCCACCTTAGGAGTTGGATGGGGTTTGCTTTGCCTTCCCTGGACTGCCTATCATGGCAGACATGCCCAAACCTTCAGCTGCAGGTTGAGATTGCCCTGTTCTGTCCTTGGACTTGATCCCAGCTCCTTCCTCCCACCTGACTGAAATTTCCTAGGCTTTCATAGCCGAGGATCACCACTCCTGAACCCAGGTTCTCTTTGTCCATAGATCTCGGGGCAATAAAATCAGGACCTGACCCAGGAGGAGAGGTTGGAGAGGGACCTGGGAGCCTCCTCTTCCATCCCCCCATAGTCCAAGGGAACCAGCCCAAGGACAGCGACTGTAATTCCACCTGTCTTTCATGAGCCCTTATGGGCATTGTCTATGGCTACTGCCTTGGAAGCCAGTCAACATCTATTCTACACAGTTCCCAAAATATCATCCAAAATAAGTCCTGGTTTTATTTCTGTTAAAAAATGTTGGATTTTCAGCATGCATATCTCCTCTCGCCTTTTCCAAGGTCACCCGTTCTCTCTTGATGAGAAAGAGAGAACAGACAGGGGTGACTCAGTGTATCAGTGGACTCAACAACAGAAAAAGACTAGATTGACTGGCCAAGTTTAATAGATATACATGACAAATCTTATACCTGCATTCAAAAGAATTGGCTCCCCTAGACACAATATGGGAGACATGCCTGGACCTACGTTTGACTGACAAAGATCTGAAGGTCTGAGTGGGCTGCAAATCAGCAGAGAGTTATAGGCTGCTTTAAAAAAAAGGATGTTGTAAGAAGAGGTGCATTTAGAGGGATGGTTCCAGGATTGGGGAGGCTCCCAAGGACAGAACGCCAAGTGATGGGATTCAGGCTTGATGTCAAGAGAGGATTCATGAGCATGAGAGCTGCTCCCAAGTGTAATGGGCTGCCTTGACAGGTAGAGAACTGTTCCTCATGTGAGGTCTGAATGCCCACTTGTTGTATATTTATAAAAAGGACTCCTTGCTTGGGTGTCAAAGGGACTCAAGGTCCTCTCAGAGATCCTTTCTACTCAAATGTGCCGATACCATGATTCTAGTTGTATAATTCCTATTGTATTTACTTACTAGTGAGAAAGCTAGGTAGCTAGGGATACAGCTGGATCTTGAGTCAGGAAACCTGAATTCAAATTCTGCCTCAGACAACTTAATAGCTGTGTGACCTTGGACCAGCCACTTTACCTCTTTCTGCCTCAGTTTCCTTATCTGTAAATGGAGTTAATAGTAGTACTTCCCCCCTAGGTTTTTGTGAGGATAAACAGATAATATTTTTAAAGTGTTTTGCAAACCTTAAAGTTTTCATTACATGAATACTATGATTTTCTAGCACAATGTGTAATAAATGAGTGTTGACTGACACTATTGCTGTTCTTTCTGTTGGCATTTTAGCTATAACCACCCCCTACTCCACGGCACACCTTTTTATGAGGGTACAGCTCAAAATGGAGCAACTTTCCTAGCCCTGGGGGTAGGGGGTCATCCCCCAGACTGTCTGAACTGAGAACTGAGTGGAGGAGTTTGAGAGACCCCAAAGTTTTCTGCATTTTGGTAAAACCAGTTTCCTTTCCTTTTATGTTCTCCAGCCTCACAGCATAGTGAGCCCAACTAGAGCAGCTGGTAAATGCGGCTGGCTCCGTGGGGGGCCTCAGCTTCGTCTCCTCGGCTGCTATGTAGGAGGATTTGCCATCTAGTTGTTTTCAGTTGTTGTTTTCCTGGCAAAGATGCTGGAGGGGTTTTCCATTCCCTCCTCCAGCTCCCGCTGCCCCAAATAATTCCCTAAGCCACCATCCCCTTGAGTTGTGACAATTTCACCCAAGAGGTCATGGACCATTTGATTCTTTGGAGATCGTGGTGATTCATGAGTCACTGACTAGAGCATTATCAGAAGAATCCTTCAAATCTTCGATGAATCTGCAAACTCTTTCATGTGGAGGCTCCCTCCTTTAGCTCATACAGCAGCCCTTCCCTGACTTTTCCTCCATGTGATCTTTGTTCATCTTCCATAGAGCCCCCAAGAACATCTGCCCAGTGCCCTGGTGGCCCTTCTCTGGGCATTTTGTACTTCATGGGCAAAGGTGAAATATGTGTTCTGTCTATCCTTATTCCTGATGCCACTCCTCTCTCTTGGATCATCAATGAAAGGGGGTACTTGTACCCACCAGGAGTGCCTCACTTGACCTTTGAGACGCCCACAACCTTCATTTGTCGGAGACTGTGTAGTTCCAAGGTTTCTGAGCATAAGGCTGTGCTAAAAAAAGCTTCACATCTGTGTGCAAGAGTGCTATAGGATTCACTGGAAACGTCACCCTACCTCCCAAATGCAATTCTGTGGTCATTTTACGCAGTTCTTGGCCCAGCTCATTGTTCTTCTTCATGGGCTGTTCCATGGACTGCCCACGGAGCTACACACTGTACAGTAACTCCTATGTCGATGGCCACTTCCTGTCACAAATCACTTAGGGTGTATGTTGGGGGAGGGGAGAATCATCGCTCTTCTCTCTCTGCCTCGCCCACCTCCACCCGCGGAGTGTCCAAATCTGTCACTTCCCACAAGTTCACCGCTCCCATCCACACAAAGGAACATTGGCTCTGCTCCTTCCCAGCTGTGTCAATTTAGGCAGCCCCTTCCCTGCTCGTGGCCTCAGTTTTCCGGTCTGTAAAAATGAGAGGGCTAGACAAGGTGATCTTGATCTTCTAGTTTAAAATGCTGGACTTGTAAGAAAATGTCTCCAGTGAAATGAGTGGTTGGATGAATGGGGCAGCCGGGTGGTGCTGTGAGGCTCCAGGCTGTTTGACCTCCCTCTGGACCCTAGCTTCTTTCTCTGCCAAAAGGGATGCAGTATCTAAGAATCTGGTGATTCTCCCTCCTCTGGCCCTGAGTGATCCAGCAGAAGCTGCGCCTCGATGGCCTGACACACCAGCTTTTGATGTCTCTTTCTAAGGTAGGATTTTCCCAATGCCATCCACTCATACATCACAGTCACCCCCATCCTGTATCCAGAAAAGCCTTTCACTGTAAGAGGAAGAAAAAATATAAGAGTTAAAAGCAACCAACCCAGGAACCTCATCTGTGCAACTGCTGTTCATTGTCTTGGTCTACTGTGCCCCAAGTTCCCGTGTCCTGACTCCCCCTTCTGCCACTCCCCTAAGGGACTCAGGTCTAAGGAGGAGGAAGCCCTGCCCATGGTGGGGCTAACTGACCAAGGACCTACTCCTACTTGCTAGGTTAAACTTCGACTTCAGTGGAGATCAGGGAGTGCCCAGAGTCAGATGGTGCCCAAGACCAGGGATGCCCAGGGTCATGGAGTACCCAGGATCAGATGGTGCTTAGGGTCAGGGAGTTCCCAGGGCCATGGATTGCTCAATGCCAGGGGTGCCCAGGCCAGGCAATGCTTAAGGTCAGGGAATGTCCAAGGCCATGGAGTACCCAGGGTCAGGGAGTGCTCAATGCTCAGGGCCAGGCAATGTTTAGGGTAAGGGAGTGCTCATGGTCAGGGGTTCCCAGGGCCAGGATTTCCCAGAGCCAGACAGTGCCAAGGAGAAATTGTACAAGAAAATAGGGTCATGTCACCTATTAACCACTTGATGTGCTCCAGGAGTCCCTGAGCTCTTTCTGGGGAAAGAGACCTCAGGACTTCACTGTGAACCGGGCCTGGGATTCTCTTGGAGCCCTTGAGATCTGCCAGGCCAAGCCTGTTATTTTATGGATGAGAAGTCTGAAGCCCAGAGATGGAGGGAGCTGCCCGGAGGAGCCCGCAGCCGAGCTGGCCCTTGGCCCCAGCTCCAGGGTCTTTCTACTATATGACTCAGCCCCCCTCTCAGGGTGATTGCCCTTTCAGACCAGAGCTGTGATATCAGTCAAACTATGAGGCATCAGGGCTGTGATGATTGCTCTCTGGGTACCAGCCCGAGTCCTACAGCTCCATGAGGCTAATTGGAAGAAATGGGAAGGGTATTTCACTTAGCATTCCTCAGTACCCAATGGAGATAGTGATAAGTAGCTAAATTAATGGGAGACTTGGATAAAATGAAACATGAGCTTGGTCTGAGCCCAGTTTGGTGACTACCTCAACTTTATGTCCCCAACCCTAGCACAGACTGGTGCATAGTGGGGGTTCATAAATGCTTATTGATTGGATAAAGGATCCCTTTTGTCCTGACTCAGGAGCCTGAATGCCCCCGGGCACTGGGGACACCTGTAGATTTTCTCCCTGTTTTCACAGAACTCTGCTTTGTTTCAAGGGTCAGTCACAAGGAATGTGTCTGGCTTCGGAGTGTTAGCTCACATCCTTCAGCTTTTGTGCCAACTGCTCAGCTCTGGTCCATCCTGCTCGAGGGGCTGTTGGGATGAACTCACTTCTGCTTCCGGGGGCCTGGGCCCTGACATTTCCTGATTGATGTCCAGCCATTCAAGGTTCATAAAACACTTTACAAGCAGTAGCCTATTTACAGAAGAAGTGACATGATTTGCCCATGTTAGCAAGGACTAACCGAAGGGATTGGACTGTTCTGGTGATGGGCCCTTCTGTCTGCTCACCCCTCTCAGACCTGGACCTGGTGGCCAGCACTTCACAGATTCAAAACTTGAAGGGTATCTTGTCCAAACCCTTATTTTACAGATGAGGAAACGGAGGGCCAGAGAAGTGAAATGAATTGGACAAGGTCACAAAATTAGGAAACAGAAAGCCAGGTTACAACCTGGGTCTTCTGACTTCACTCCCTCCCTTCTTTCTGCATTTCTTGCCATCTCCATAAAGGGATTAATTGAAGGGCCAGGAATCCCACTGTGATGCTCAACCCCAGGCCTAATTCAAAAGTATGTGATCTTGACAAACTCCCATGAAGACTGGGTCACCCGCTCTAGGATCTCAGCACACCCACGAGTCCTCATTTCCTCTTTAGCAGAATGGAAATCCTTCATGATCTCAGTCTAAGCCTGTTTGTTTGTATTCTGATGAGAATGAGGAGCCTCCGAGAAGAGAGTGTGGGAAGCTGTTGGGTTCATGACTGTGAGACATGGGGTCAACATTCAGTGGGCTCTGGAATCCATCCCAGTGTGGAATCCCTGGATGTATCTAGTGTCTAGCATTGTGTAACTGAATTCTGGATTCAGAAGAGCCGGTTCCACCCTCCCAGCCCCATGCACCCCCCTCCCAACCACTTCCTACTGCCTTTAGGGCTAAATCCACACTCCTCCAGCACTCCCACCCCAGCTCACCGGTTCCCTCTCTGGACTTTACATTCCAGGCTCACCAGCACATTTCCTGCACTTTTGTCCCCAGCGTTTCCTGTTCTGTTCCCACATGTTGGCCAATGATGATCTCCATGCAGCCCCTTTTCTACCTGGCGTATTCCTGCCTATGACCACCATCTCATGAAGAGCCCAGACTGTCCATGATCACTTCTCTCCTGACTCTTCAGACTTGTCTATTTTGACCCTGAGCTGCTCATTCCTTCCTCCCATTTCTCCTCTTTTTTATCTTTTTTTTTTCTCTTAGAATGCTAGCTCCTTGAGGGGAGAAAATGTCTCTCTTTTGCTTGTAGTTGTAATCCTAGTGCTTAGCACAATGCCTGGAACATAGTAAGCACTTAATAAATGATTTATGCATCCCTCCATCCATCTATCCATCCATCCCTCCATCCATCCATCCCTCCCTCCATCCATTCATCCATCCATCCATCCATCCATCCATCCATCCATCCATCCATC
>NW_027186352.1:12150781-12174534 GCF_028583685.1 Petaurus breviceps papuanus
TCCATCCATCCATCCATCCATCCATCCATCCATCCATCCATCCATCCTGTCTATCCTATCTCTCTGTCTCTCTGTCTCTTTCTCTTTTGCTGTCTCTGTCTCTCTCTCACCATCCATCCGTCTTTCTATCCATCTACTCTTTGATATAAGGATGACTCTATCTTAGTATAAAGGATAGCTCACTGCACAAGAGAGGAGAGAGAGAAAGACATATTTGGAAATACGGGAGACAGAAAAAGAGATATCAATAAACACTTTAAAAAGAAAAGAATAAAGTAAGAAAATGTGTCTAGTGAAAGGTTGCTTGTATGGAAATCACATCTGATGGCAAAACTCTTCCTATTTCCTTGCATTAAAAAAGGCAAGTATGGAAGGCAAAGTTCATAGATGGAGCAAAAGACCTTTATTGGAGGGGGGTGGCAAAGGGGGACATTTCAGAAATCTATCTTAATCCTTCAGCATTTTTTTCAGGCCTGTGTTTCCTTTCCACTCAGCAGCCAGAAGCCTTCATTCTAAGCTGGCTATTTGGTCTAGAGTAATAGCCAGAGTGTAAAAAGGAGTGACCCCTCTTAGTCCAGAGACTATCAAGATGTCAGAGAGGAAGGGTCTCCGACTTTGTCTTGCCCAATCTCCTTATTTTGGAAATGGGGAGACAGCCCCAAAGAGGGTAGTGTCCAGCCCAAGGTTCCCCCCCGCCCCCGCACTCTCCTCAATGTACCCAATCTGCGAGTCTCCACCGGCTAGTTTTTGCAGGGTTCAGAGTCACTGACTGCCTGACTCAGCCAACAGGGAAAGCCAATGGGGTTTTCATTGTACAATTGGGTAATGATGCATCACAGAACAATAAAAGCTCTTATTGTACTCGGTGCCCTGTTGTCCTCCCTACAATCTCTGAGAGTTGAAAAAAAATTACTTTCAAAACCATCGGGCAATCTGGGCAACATATAGAAGAAGCACAACATTCACTGACTTGGTTATGAGTAGAAAGAAATCCCTTGATCGGGAGGAGCCTGAGACATTTTTAGCTGAGGCTCATTCCAGGGTAGCCAGGGAGCAGGAGACCGGAAGGCCCTTGGCTCCATTAGGAGCTGTCTGTCCTTATAAAGTCAAGGGACTTGGGAGAGGTATTTTGACTGCGGGGCTGCAGGGATTGCCTTCACCCCAGCCTCTGCAGGAAGCCTGGGGCAGCCTCCAGACACTGCCCTTCTGTCCCAGAAAAGCCAGACATGGACAAATATGTCCACAGAATCCAAAGCAAGCATTCTTCAGGCCTCACTGTCCCCAAGCTGTGGCTCACATTGGCACAAGGGGGGACGAAAGCTCCAGCATCATGGAGTCATAACAACAAACTCATCTCCCCACTGAGGGCTGTTCCTGGTACTGGCCTGGAACCCATGCTGGCCGACTGCTTCTGCAGCACAATCACCCTGGCTGGGCCTTGGATGCTGCTGGAATGGGAGGCTGCATGGGATTCCCTATTGGGCCTGGAAAATTAGTTGCCCAGCCATGAGCTGATGGGATGATGGAGGGAGGGGCTCTTGGCTATTCAGTGGGAGAAGGTGAGAGGCACTCCATGCCTGCTTGGGCTGAAGGGCTAGGGAATGTGGAGCTCAGGAGAAATCATGTCCCTGGTTTAGGGGAGAGGGGAGGTCAGGTTTGGAGCTGGAAATGGCCTCAGAGATGGAGTTAACTAATGGTCACCATGTACTCTAGAAGAGGGGCTTGGAGATCCAGTGCATAGAGTGCTGGGTCTGAAGTCAGGAAGACCTGAGTTCAAATCCAGTCTCAGATACTGACTTAGCTGGGTGACTCTGGGAAGGTCACTTGCCCCTGTTTGCCTCAGTTTCCTCATCTGTAAAATGAGCTGGAGAAGGAAATGGAGAACTCCTCCAGTGCCTCTGCCAAGAAAACCTCAAATGAGGTCAAGGAGATTCAGACATGACTGAAAAACAAACACAGAAGGGTCCAGCGTCAGGGAGTCCGGTGACACGCAAAAGTGATCATGGGCCAGCGTCAGGGGGTCCGGTGACATGCAAAAGTGATCATGGACCAGCGTCAGGGAGTCCGGTGACACGCAAAATTGATCATGGGCCAGCGTCAGGGAGTCCGGTGACACGCAAAAGTGATCATGGGCTCACATAGGCAGCTATCAGGGGTGTGAATACAGCTCTGGCCATAGAGGCAGGAAGCCTTGAGTTCAAATCTTGCCTCCCTCATTAGCCATTAGAACCTGGGAAATACCCTTCCCCTCAGTTTCCTTATCTGTAAAATGGATGGGATGACTTGTGTCTATGCTCCTATGACTTCTCCTTGTACAAGGGAGGAACCTAAGGCTCAGAGAATGGAGGGACTTAGCGAAGCATCTTAGAGCTGGGGTCTTAGGGGCATCATTGGTGTAATCAGTTCAAGGCCTCTTCTGAGGCTCCAGCCTCCTCCTGAAACATCCGGGACCTCACAGAGGCCCCACTCAGCCTGTGGGCTACAGCTGAGGAAAAACACATGCCCCTTGAAAGCCCAGAGAAACCCACTGAGTCCATTTTAGGGGAAAAATTAAAAATTGATGATAAAACTAAAATAAGTGGAAATCGAATATGGAAGAAGCAAAGTAAAGATGCTCACAGGCATTGCATTGACTCCCTGGCCCTTTCCATGGGAGCAGTCCCTCCAGTGGTGCAGAGTGTGGCCCATCTGTGCCTGCCCACCCCGAATGACTCTTCTCCGTCTTCCCTGAGCTTGATCCCAGGGCCCTTCTTCACTTCCCTCTTGCCGTCTCCAGGACGTCAGTGGGCACACAGCCTGCCATTCCCTCTGTTAGAACATCAAATGTTCCTTTGTTAAGGCAAGGGCTGTGATCATGACACTTCACAGAGGACGCTGAGGCAGAGAGGCGTCGTTACTGGACCAGGCAGAGAGTGAGACAAGGCTTGAAGCCAAGTTTTGTGTCCAACACCACCCAGTGGGTCACCAAGCTGCCCCAGTAAAAGTTTAATCAATATTCCTTTGGAATGGATGGACTTGGATCGATAGCTGAAGAGACCCAGAGCTCAGAACCATCTGGTCTACTGCTGTTCTGCCAACGCAGAGGTCCCAGGGCGTCCCCCCTTCCCCCCAAGGCTGGGAAAGCAGCTCTGTTGGGGAGGCCACCAATGCCAAGTGTGGTCCAACCCAGCCCAGAAATGTGCTGCAGAAAGCCTGCCACCAGAACAGCTGATCTTATCTCAGACTTCTTATCAATGATTTCCCTAAAATAAGTCAGGAAAGCGTTCTCAAAATAGCCTCCTCTGAGATCATCTGGCAAAAGGAGCAGCCACCAGTCCCAGCTCATCTTCTGAGTGCCCATCTCAAGCAGATTAACCCAAGGAGGGAGCTGGGGACCCAGTGGAGAGACCATAGCCCTGGCTTCAGAGTCAGAGGTCCTGAGTTCAGATCCTGACTACTATGGGCAAGAGTCACTTCACCTCTGAGAGGTCTCTGTTTCCTTATCTGTGAAGTGAGGGACTAAATGAGCAGTGTTAGTGGCTGGATTTAAAGCCTTTCTCTGACACTTACTCCCTGGATGAACATGGATGGTCCTGACCTAGACTTTCCCCTTAAGCCTTCCCTTTCTGTAAAATGAGGGGGTAGAAGAGACGACCTCTAATACCCTTCTAATTTTAAATTTTAAGATCCACCTCTAGGTTTATGACGCCATGAGGTTGCTGTATAATCCCTTGGTCACTGAATCCACCTGTAGAATGTCTCATCTAGATAAGCATTTATTAGATGCTTACTGTGTGCACTCATCAGAGTTGAGAGGCAATATGGTACAAGGAGGGAGATAGAGAACCAGTGTCAGAATCAGGAAGAAAGACCTGGGGTCAAGTACCATCTCTGACACATAAGACTGAGCGACCCTAGACAGGCCACTTAACCTCTCAGTGTCTCTTGTGAGCTCTCAAAGGTAAGTGTAGACTAGGTGCTCATCTGCCTTGGTAGAGAGTTTCCTTCCTTGGAATTTCCTATACTGACAATATCTCAGTTCAGTCCCAAACCAGAGAAGTTTCTGAGCACTGGGGCATTTACAAAGTTTATTCACCAAGAGTCACAGGTTATAGGACTGGATGACATATAGTCCCTACCCTTATGGACATCAGTCAATAGATATTCATTAAGTACCTCCTATGTGCTAGGAAACAAGACACAAACACTAATAATCCAGTGCCTAATATTATTTGATCAATTTGTAGCGAATGTACACTCTAGGCTCACTCTCCTAACTCCCACTCCCACTGGCAGACTAGCTCCCCACAGGTTGGCTGCTTATCTCTGAGGGATGGGGGTGTGGTGTGGAGTATTTTTAATGGTTGAGCTCATGAGCCCCCCCTGGTGTGCTTCCCTTCATGATTATCCATTGACATCCATTAGTTAGCCAGACTTAGGTTTTTTTTTTAAAGGAGTGGTACAATGGTTGTTAGCATACTAAGATCAGCTGGTACAAAATACCACCCCCTCCCCCCCCAAAAGACTGACACACTTTTCCTAAGAGTGTATGTAGAGTGCAGGAAAAAGTGGGCTCCCATTTAGAGCACATGTGGCAGGGGTAGCTCAGACCTTCTACCTCCTAAAAGTCCTTTTTCCCCAATGGGAGAAATACTCACAAAATTCTCCCTAAGCGTGGCATGCCTCATACTCCCCTCATAAATTTTTGTTTCTCTCTTTCCTCATCATACCTAGTTTATTCCTTGTCCCGAAGCATACACAGATGTTGCTGACCCATGGACACTGCTAGGATGCTGATGAAAATTCCAAATGCATTAATGTTCCAAAGTTCACAAAGCTGTCACGTAGCCAAAGGGGGAGAGGGAGGAAGAACCTGAGGTCAAGGCACTTTCTTGGCCCCCAGTAAATGATTTTTCAGGAGCTCAGCTCTCCTTTCTGCCACTAGACACTTGAATCATTAGGTCTTGAATGTGTTGGATACTTTATACAAAACCCACAGGGCATGACCAAGTCTCCTTCACTGATATGAACATACTTGTAATTGATTTATAAATTGATCAAGGCTTTTCCACAGCTAATTAAAATGTCTTTTGATTGTTTAACTAGAGGTAGTCTCATCTTGCTAAACTAATTACTCTTAAGAAGGATAAGTTGATTAATTGATTTATTTAATGTGCCCCTACTATCATAAATAGATAGAATGGTCTAGGAAGTCCAATCGATCAAGGTCATAATTACACCTAGCAGATTTGAGAAAGCTTTACTAAGGGGGTGAAATCTGAGAGTCCCCTAAAGGGTGGCTTGAGGCATTCCATGCACAGTCTGGCAGAAGGGAAAGAGCCAGAGAAGAGGGGGCTTGTACAGGGGGCAGTGTGGATCATCCAGTTTGTCTGAAGCATGAAATACATGGAGGAGAGAATATGAGATAAAACTGAAGGGTGGAATGGGGCTGTATTGAATGGGCTAAGCAGAAAGGAATGTGGATTTCATTTTGATGCCAAAGCAACCATCATAGCCAGGACTGGACCAGAGACCGAATAGCTATTGACTCCAGGGCCTGTGGGGCAGCTGGCCCTTTTTCCAAGATAAGTAAGGAGCTGAGAAGCATCTGGATTCACAGAAAAGGCTTGGTGACCCACCTGGCCTCCGGAGAATCCCCCTCCATTCTTCTGGGGGTCATTCCAACATTCCACCCAGCTTAGAAGTTAGGGTGGAGGGATACTTTATGACCATTAGGGCTTTTCCCACCCTTATTCACTAATTGACCCTTTCAGACTTTCTCAAAACCTTAGGGAATCTTTCCACTAATCCTTAGCTCAAGAGAAAGCACAGGATGTCTCTAGCCACTTCTTCCTAAAACAGGGGTTTGACCCCAAACATGGGTCAGGACAAGGATCAGGTTTGTCCCAGTAAAGTGAGCTCTGCCAGCCAGCCAGAGAGCTCGCTGTGGATGCAGCATATTCCTCACCCCAGTGATTCTTCCTGTTTGAAGGAAAAGCTAATGGAAGACTTTTCTTCAGTTGATCTCAGTTCCTAGAGACCCTTCCCAGTAGAGCCAGAAGGGACCTTACACATCAACTAGTCCCCTCTCTTATTTTACAAAGGAGTAAACATTGTCAAAAGTCACCTAGATTTGACAGACGCTGGGACTTAAAACCAAGTCATCTGACTCCCAGGTCAGTGTCCTAACCACTGAACCAAACTGTTTTCTACCTTATGTTTAAAGTCTGATCAATGTCCCTGTTGGGAAGAAGTCAGCGATGGAGTAAACCGCAGGGTTGTAGGGGACTTTTTCTCTTAGGACAATCTCCCTATGGAGGAAGCCATGAAGATGAGTGCCTGCTTCTTGTCTAGGCATCTGAGGGTCTGCCTCACATCACCGGTTCAGGGGCCAAGGAGCACAGAGCTCAGGCTGGAAAGGCCCGGAGAGTTCTCCTGACCTGATCCCCTCACTTTACAGAGAAAGAAGCCGAGAACCAGGCATGGGGAGGGATGTGCCCAGGATCCAACAGACAGTGAGGGAGTGGCTGTAAAGCATTCTGGGAGGGCAGGAATTTGGAGTGAGAGCATCTGGGTTCAAATCCTTGTTGTGTCTGACCTTTGGAAAGGAAAGGGAAGGGGGCAAGTTTTCTTAAGTGCTTACTATGGGCACCATGGTAAGCACTCGGAAAATACTGTCTCATTTTGATTCTCCCAACAATCCTGGAAAGGACTGCAGATATCAGTCCCATTTTATAGTTGAAGAAACTGAGGTAGACAGTGTAAGTGACCTTCCCAGGGTCACATGGCCAGAGTGGAACTCATCTCCCTCATTCTATCCACGTACCACCAAGGCACATTTAAACCTCTTGGGACTTCACATTTTTTCAGCTGTAAAATGAGGGCATTTGGGTTCATGTCCTCCGAGATTCATTTCATCTCTAAATCTGATTCTCTGTTCCAACCCAAGTCCTCTGACTTCAATTATGGCAGCCTTCCCATTCCTGCACAGCCCCTTTGGTGCAGAGCCTAGTTTTAGCCAGAGAAAGAAGACGAAGGCAGGCCCAGAAGCTGGATTTCTTTTACTGAAACTCTTGCTTGTTCCTACTAAGGGAGCTGAGTAAGCAAGCAAACAACAACAAAAAACCCACGTATGAAGTGCTTACTGTGTTCCACAAACTGTCCTAAGAACTGAGAGATACCAAAAAAGTCAAAAATAGTGACGAGGCCCAAGGAAGAAGGGATGGCAAGGAGACCCGCCATGATGAGCACTTTTTGGCAGGTGTGCATGTGGGGAGAGAGACAGAGAGACAGAGATAGGGACAGAGACAGAGAGAGGGGAGAGAGAGAGAGAGAGAGAGAGAGAGAGAGAGAGAGAGAGAGAGAGAGAGAGAGAGAGAGAGGGGAGAGAGAGAGAGAGAGAGAGAGAGAGAGAGAGAGAGAGAGAGAGACAGGGACAGAGAGAGGAGAGAGAGACAGAGAGACAGAGAGAGAGGCAGAGAGACAGAGAGAGAGACAGAGACAGAGAGAGAGACAGAGACAGAGAGAGAGACAGACAGAGACAGAGAGAGAGACAGACAGAGACAGAGACAGAGAGAGAGAGACAGACAGAGAGACAGAGAGAGATTTGCCACAGTCATTCCCACATTTTCTTGGAATGTGTTCCCACCTTAACCAATCCAGGTTGGCCTTTCATGATAACAGCTATGAACCTCTGAGCAGCTGGAAGTTTCCCTCAGATTCCTCCTGCATTCTCCAAATGCCCCAGAAACAACCCCAAACCTCAAAATCCTAAAAACCTGTAGTGTTTTCCTTGTCAGGCCTCTTTATGAGATCACCGAGAGACTGCTTGAAATTGTTCAAATTGTTTTCCTTAAACGGGATTTGGAGCTATCTCCAAATGTCTAAGAAAACTATTGAAGGATGCTAGGAAGCCAGCATGACTCCTGCATGCTTCTCTTCTGCCAAATTCCTGCTCTGAGTGGCCTAACATCGAATGAAAAGTCATTGATTGATATGTCCAGGCACATTCCTTGGGAAAGAGATTCACCCCTGTAAGGAACTTGTAACCACCCCTTCCATTCAATTCCCCTTTAAAATGGGATCATGTTTTCAGGGATTATAGATTTGGTTGCAGTGAGGATCAGAGAAGAGAATGGTGGAAAACATTTTGTAAACCTTGAAGCTCCAGGCGAATTCTATTAAAGCTGTAAAGGATATTAAAGACCATTAGTCCAAGCTCTTATTTTACAGATGAGGAAACTGAGGCAAGCAGCCAGGATTCAAGCCTGGGCCCCGTGACTTCCATTTTCTCACTCTTCTCATTGTACCCATCTGTCTCCTTACTTGTCTCATAGTGAGCTAAGCATCTCCACCGGGGATGTTTGCTCAAATCTCTGTTGGTCGGCTCTTGTTAGCACCAATAACCACAGAATCAAAGAATGGCAGAATCAGCAGAGACCTTACAGATCACATGTACTTAAAACCTTTGTCTCCTAATTTCCAGGCCAGCCACCCCCCCCCCCCCCCAAGATAGAGAGGAATCCACCACCAAGCATTAACGGGCTCAGTACATTGGTTGGAGACCTCACCCTAGCTTATGGTGACTGCCTGACACATCCCCAATACTCATCTCTCAAGATTAGGGTAGAAACCTTGTTGTTGTCATTTGTCTTTCATTCTCAAAGAGGACCATGACATCATCAAGGTGAGGCCATGTCTTTGCAAGTGGATTTAAGTGAGGGAGGGCTGTGCAAAGTCATCAGTCTCACTTTTTCCTCTGGAGTCATCTGGGTCCCAGTGGCAAGATATAGATCAGGACAACTGGACATAGTCCCAGATATAGTGGGAGACTTTGGCCTTTTTAAGATAAAGTCTTTCCAGGTCTCAGTTTGACTGAGGCAGCACCCAGTCAGTGATTAGGGCTAGGTAAGAAATGAGGCAAAGAATGACCTTTATTATCTAGTTTAAAAAAATCAGTCTGAGAGGGGAAGACCCTCAGAGTTTCTGACCAAAACAGAAACAGTTGCTATTTACATTCACTTTGAGCAATCAGGGCCCAAACAATGATCAATGGCTGTGTAATGCAATGCAGCTGATCAATGTTGACCGATTGATGAGAGCCAGAGTGATACCGGTTTAAATCATGGTCCTTAAGAAAGAAATCTAGCCCATAAGCCCCAAAGTATCTAATAAGGTTTCAGGTATCAAAAGTTATATTCCTTTGGACAGAGCGCCCGGAAGTAAGGTTGTGACATCCTATGTGGACAGAAGAGAGAAGAAGAGGAAGGAAGGAGCTGCATTGCCCAACTGGACCTGACCGTTGGCAGTTCATCCTACAAACAGGCTGTTGTTTGTCCTTCGTTCTCGAAGAGGACTGTGACATTATATACATTATCAAATAGCTCTGGGATTCATGGCTCTTCAGGTTTGAAACTCAGTTTCTCCTTTTTGACCAGATAGATGAATGAGTGGAGAAAAGGTAGAGGGACAATTATTTTTCCCAACTGCTGTGCTGTATTCCTGGCCTTTTCATGTGCAAGTATGGTTACTTGAAGCCAGGAGGGGTTTTTGCCCAATAATCTTGGTTAATGTGGCCGCTCAAAGTCTGACCAGACCACCCCTCTACACTTCACCAGACTAAGCTGCTCTCCTTGAAAAGGAAGTTTAAAGCCTGCCCCAGACAGTTACCAGCTGTGTGATTTGCGCCTCAGTTTTACTATCTCTAAAATAGGGATAATAATAGCCCTAACCTCAGTGGTTGTTAGGAGGATCCAATGGGTTAACATCTGTAATTGTTTTGCAAACCCTAAACCCCCATATAAATGCAGGCAGATTTATTGTCGTTCAGTTATTTCAGTCCTGCCCAACTCTCGATGACCCCATTTGGGGTTTTCTTGGCAGAGATACTGGAGTGGTCTATCGTTTCCTTCTTCAGCTCATTTTACATATGAGGAAACTTAGGCAAACAGGGTTAAGTGACTTGCCCAGGGTCACACAGCTAGTATCTGAGGCTGATTTGAAATGAGTGGGTTCTTGCTGACTCTAGGCCAGCGGCTCTGTGCACTATGGTGCCACCTAGCTGCCCAAGCTGTTGTCACTTTGTAACTACTTCTCACCCTGTTAGTGGCCTCACAACAATCTCCCAGGGCTGCTGGGACCCACCCCGACGGGGCAGTCAGTGCTCCCCCTCTCCTCCCAAGGGCAGACCCCCATCTTACCACTCACCCTCGACCTGGTCATGACGCTGGTGTTTCCTGCCCTCAGGGGGCTCCCTTCTGAGCTGGAAAGCCACATAAAGAACAAGGAATGCCCTCAAGCTGGGCATTGCCAGTGGTGAATTGCTTGGCTTCTGCTCAGGGCTGGATGATCTTCCCTCCTTGCCTGCCTCATGTGCTGCCTACGATGGCCCTGCACCCGGGCAGGGCCATCAATGCTACTAACTGCCCGACTGTGCCGATAAATAAGTCTTGGCTTAGAGCCTGGTGGATAACTGGCTGCTCTCCTGCATACTCCCCAACACACAAACACTAGTCATTCAGTTAGCTGCTTTCCCTCACTGCAGTCTTGGATGGGGTGAACAAATCATAAATCTCTAGCCAGACAATGAAAATATTAATGGGCTGCCTTGCCGTTTATTTTCAGCTTGTGAAACACTTACATTCTGTCTGGTTAGTGTCAGGCATTAAAAAGAAAAAAAAAACTTTCTAAGAAAAACTCTACCTGGATAAGTCTTTACAGAGACACAACATGTGAGAACTGGAAGGAAACTTAGAGCCATCCTGACCAAGCCTCTCATAATACAGAGAAGGAAACAGAGGCCCCAGCAGTGAAATGACTTCTCTAAAGTCTTTAGGTTGTACCCTTAGGGTATAATCTGTTATGATGGATTTAATGTGGAGAAGGACTCCACGGGGTCATTTAGGTCCGTCCAATCTCTTCATTTTGTAGATGAGGAAACTGAGGCATAAGTGAAGTCATTTATCCAACATCAAACAGCAGGTGAGGGTAGAGTCAGAATTAGAATCCAGGTCTTCTCATTTAAAATCCACGGTCCTTGGCATCTGCTGTGTGTTCACTCCTATGGTGTAAATCTAGGTCTGAGCCTTTCCCTGTAACAGACCCAAAGAAACCAACCTACTTCTTTGCACCAGAATGGGCTACTGGTGACAGGAGAAGAAGCATGGGGGAGCCATTGTTATTTCCCATGCAGAGGAATGCATATTGTAGATAGAGTTCTACACTTGGAGTCAAAATGATCTGGATTAAAATTCAATCTTTGACATATACTGGCTGTATTTATTTAACTATCCACACAGAAAAAACCAAGCAGATGAAGGATGCCTTTTATCCAGTCTTTGGTTTGAATGGATAGCCCATAGACCTATCAGACACTTCAAATGGTCAGTGGGAAGGGCCCAGATTTGAGGTGGAAGAGCAAAGCTGGATTGGATATGTGGGGCTTTTAATGACTTTTAATGACCCCTTCAGCAAAGGCCCATCTTTTGAGCGGCCATATCTTTCAGGGGTGCTATGTGGCTGGGGTCCCAGCATTCCTTCCAAAGGCTTTAAAAGGTAAAAGTCAAAGGTGCCATAAAGGTCAATTAGGGATAGAGGGTAACTGTAAGTAGATTGTCAAGCAAGGGTTGAACAAGAGAAGTGGTGAGGAGGGTGGTATCATCAGAGAGAGAGACGAAGGTCTGGAAAAGGAAATTGGCCAGTCATGTGGTAGGAGCAGAGGGACCTTCAATGGATTGCTCCATTGTTGTCTATCAATGCCAAGAGATGCCTTCCACCCACTCTGCATTTATCTTGTCTCTACTGATTTACATATATGTTGTTTCTGCTATTAGAATGTAAGCTCCTTGAGAGCAGGGACCGGTTTCACTCTTTCCTGGAACCCTCAATACCTAGGACAGTGTCTAGCACCCCAAAATGCTTGTCACTTGACAAGAGCTAGAGGCAGTCCCTGACCCCCACCCAGCATGTTGGGTGAGTCCCGTATGGATGATTCATGAAAGGGAACTAAGTTATAGATGGGTTGTGATGTTCATCATGGAGGGTGTAACAACATCAATGAGATCGTGGAGCCTTTGAAATAGTGAAGGATTCTGTTGCATTCTGTTGTGCTGAATTGTGTGCTGCATTGCATTAATTGAGTTTCATTGTATCACTGTATTGGCTTGCGTTGTCTTGGGTAAGACAAGATTCCAGACCATCCACCTCCTGAACTTCACCCACCATCCCCCCTCTTTCCTTCTTACTTCTTCCTGCATGGATACACACCCAAATAGATACATGTATATTTGCTATAAATCAGACCAATCCGGGAACTTGACCCTGGTCAACAGCTGGTTACAGCTGGAAAATTAAAAAAAAAAACTTTTTTGGGAAGAATTCTACTGGGAATATCCATTTAAAAGGTTACTGTTGTAACATGACTTGGCTTGGTCTACAATCCTCCCAACAAATAAATTCCCAAGAAAATTCAAGTTGTCTGATGATCCCAGGAGGAAAGCTATAGGTCAGAGACCTGGGAGACCACTCTTGCTCTGTCTTCAGCTACAAAGTTGGGAAGAGGATTCAGAGAGGGAGGAACACCCAATGATTTATTAAAGCAGACCCTTCAGAGAGGGGAGGGTACAGAGTGATTTATTAAAGCAGACCCCATAGAAATGGGATCTGTTTTAATGCCCTCCAACAATAACCAGCCATGTGGTCTCTGACATTTCTTCCACCTCTAGATCCCTGATACTTTGATCCTGTCTTATAGGAAAGGGCTATCGTGGATTCCATTAGCTCTCTGGCCATCTTCAGTCATGCCATGTCACTCCAGTGTGGTGCTCCGGTTCCCTGACTCAAGTCTCTCCCTGGGCCCTGGGCTTCTTGCCAGTCAGAGTTTGCCATATCTAGCTTGAACCAGACCTAGGGCCATCCTCATGGTATTCTGTTGCACAGTGTACCCTTCTCCCAGCTTCACTAATCAGTCAAACAACTCTCCAATGAGCACTTATCAAGCACCAGTCATATGCCGAGCAGTGCGCTAAGTACTGTGGATATGAAGACAGACAGAAATCACAGTCTAATGTAAGAGACGACATACAAAGTCATAGGTACATGAGATTATGGAGAGTTGAAGAAATAGGGGAGGGATGTGAAGGAGGGAGAAGTCTATGCTAGAAAATAATGCCATTCATACACTAAGCCCTTTCTAGCACCCCTAACCAAGCTCATAATAAAGCAATTCTCTTTTAGAGATAAAATCAGAAAGCTGAATTCCTACTCCCAATTCTATGTTTCAGTCTTCAGAAAAGATTGAAATGGGAGGTCAGAGTTTAGGCCCGAAGAGAACAGCATCACCTGGGACTCACTGCTCCATCAGCCCCAACAGAGAATGGGTGTGATCTGGATTCAGGGGCCCTTTTCCATATTGTCCCCACGTCCACCCCCTCCCACTACTCAGCCCCCTACAGATGGCAGCAGGAAAATGTTACGGGGACATTTCTGACTCTTCTGTCCTTCTGCCACTGGGCTTTTGGCTCCATTGCTGAAAGTTCTCATTGCCACTGCCTCAGATGTAAAATTTCTGGACTGCTGGGGATGTTTGTTTCTCATTTAGGTGACTGGGTATTCGGAATGCCAGATGGCACTTGGAAGACATAGGGCTCTGGCCTCTTTTATTCCATGACGGCAGAAGCTGAGGCTGTAGGACAGGATTGGTTTTCCCAAGTTGTGGCTTCTCTCCCCCCCCACCCCATTCTTTGTCCTTATATTCATTAGTATGGCCAGGTGTATCAGCAATGCCATATTCACAATGCCTATGGAGATTACAAATATGCTGATATAATTATCCATTACAAAATACGTCATGCTTGCCATATGGGGAAATAAACTAGAAAATTTATTAAGATACCAAAAGACTGAGTTCCAAAACCAGAAAGTGAAAGCCATCAGAGTAGTTATGATATTGGCACAGGTAGATAAAGTAGAAAGCACCCACATTTTCAAGCCTTTAAAACAGAACAGGCTACCTCAGGCAAAGGTCCTCCTCTCCCCACGCACAGCAACCACCCAGCGTCCTGGAAGCGCGCTCCCAGCAGCTCCAGCCCCTGGCAGTCCTCAGCAGGAGTCCTTAGCAGAAAGTCCTTAGCAGTCCTAACTCAAAAAGGGCTTCGCGCTGCCGCTGCCTCTGCTGCTGCCGCCGCCGTCGCCACCACCGCCAGCCACCGCAGGAACTCCAGCTTGGCTTCCGCTTCCTTTTGCTCCACCCCATTCCTGCTACGTCAGCAAGTCCAATGGGGCATGGAAGATCTTTAAATCCCATAACCCTTACACCAGGCCAGATGGCTGAAGTTAAGATTTCTCACAGGTGAGAGACTGAGGTTTTTTAAAGGAAATTCTCTCTACTTGTGGACCAAGACAAAGAAGGAATGAGCTGGGGTCAGCAAGAGAATGGAAGAAAACCAGTGCAGAATTCTGTGTTCTTAGCTTAGAGCTAGGAGGTCTATGTGTCAAGCTACAAGTCAGTCAATAAAAGCTGATATTTTTATATGGGACTAAGGTTTGCCAAGTTCTTTACCAACATTGTCAAAATGGACTGACTCCATCACAAGCTTTTCATCATCCCCCTCCTCTCAGAACCTGGGCTCTACCTCTGGGACCCTAGGGTTTGATAGGTGACCTTTCACCTTTGCTTGCCTCGAACCAGGCTGCCTCACCACCAGCTAGCTATGGCCAAGCCGTTCCACTGCTCAGCTGACCACCCTTTCTGCGTTCTCTTCCCTCCTTAGAATATAAGTTCTTTGAAGACAGAGACTGTCTTGCTTGCCCATATGTATATTCACAATGCTTAGTACAGGTCCTTGCACACAGAGAGCATCTTAATTAATGTGTTTTCATTCATTTGTTCATTTTACCCATTGAAAAGACACTGACATGTCTTTAGTCATATCTTCAGACCAAATTCTCTGTCGATCTAAGGAGCACCTTCAAAGCAGAAAGCCTAATTGCCAGGCAATTATTTATTTTCTTCTATCAGAATAACATTTCTTTTTTCTTTTCTTTATTTATAACATTACTTTCTTAAAATTTTTAGTTCTAAATTTTCTCACTCCCTCTAGCCCCTCCCCAACCCACTGAAGGCAAAAAACATGACACCTCAAACACATTTCCCCTTGTTGTTTAGTCATTTCAGTCATGTCCAACTCTTCATGACCTCATTTGGGGTTTTCTTGGCATAGATATTGGAGTATCTTCTCCAGCTCATGTGACAGATGAGGAAACTGAGGCAAACAAGGTGACAGAGTCACACAGCTGGGAAGTGTCTGAAGTTGGATTCCAACTCAGGAAGATGAGTCTCCCAGACTCCAGACCTGGTGTTCTACCCACTATGGTGCTTAAACATCTCTCTGTCTCTCTGTGTCTCTGTCTCTGTCTCTCTGTCTCTCCACACACACAGACACACACATATTTTTCTTGGCACATAGTTGGCACTTAGCAAATGCTTCCCCCCTTCGCTTTCCCCTTGAAATGTAAAGAATACCACCATAGAATGTGAAAACAAACATTTCTTTCAACAATCTAAAAGATGACCCACTGGAAGGGTGCACAGATAAGAGGAAAAATCAGTTTCTTCAAAGGGAGGGACTGGAGCTGTGTACTCCTTTCATCAGTGCAAGTTGGCGCATTCTCTGCAACTTAGGGTCTTGGAGAGTTGCCTAGAACACTGAGGGATTATCTGTCTTGCTTGGGGTCTCATAGCTAGTATGTGGTAGGGGCTGGACTGGAACCATTCTTCCTGGCTCCAAGGTCAGTTCTCTGTAGACTTTGTCATTTCAACCAATCAATAAACATTTATTGAGTTTATTTATTATGTGCCAGGAGCTGTGTTACTAATTGGGGATTCACAAAAAAAGCAAATTATAGCTCCTGTCCCCAAGGCAGCTTACAGTCTAATTCCAGAGCGCGTAACACAGGATTCTTTGGGTAAAATGCGCACGCTAATGTTTTTTGGTATGAAGAAAGAAAACTGGCAATTTTAGCTTATTGTTTAATTGAACTGGGATCCTCACTGATGTGGTAATCTCTACAGAAAAATAAAAATGAGAAGGTTAATGAAAACATCCTTATAGAAGAGTGACCCTAAGTTTTGGTAATTTCATTTATTGCTCAGACTTCATTTTTGTGGGTTAAAAAAAACAACTTGTGCTACTTTTATATGTTGAGGATTGGGTAGAATTTTCCTTTGAGTTCTGGAAACTTTACAAATCACCTGTAGCTTGGTTCCATCAACTCCGTTGTGTTCAGTACTCACCTGCGTGGGGCAGCTGCTCCCTCATATACATGTTTGTTTTTCACATTTGAATGTTTCCCTTTGTTTTGGAGGAACTAGGACAGAGGAATCAGGATGGTTTCTGTTTCTTCAGTTTTTCCAGCCCACATCATCCACAGTGCCCTGTGAAGCTTTGCTTCTCCCCTTATTCAGACAAGGCGTAAAACTCTGGATGCCACGTACTTGGAAGCTGTGTGTTACATTAGACAGGGTTGTGGAGACAACATAGTCTCTTGGTACGTTTCTTCACTGTACTATCGTCATAAATGCAGAGTAGCATCTGCTCATATGCATGAAAGCGTATGGCGCTGAGAATACTCGATCACAACAATGGCTCTACATAGAGTTGAATAATGTGAGCTAGTCAAAGTGCTTCAATCCTGCTACTTCTGGCTGCCCCAAACCTTTACTGCTGTCATAATTCGATGTGTCTCCAATGACATTTGACAAAAAAATTAAATGAGGGAAGTGTCTTTGCCTCAACAAGGACTCATTTGAAAGAGATGCAGACTTCAACACTCAACTCCAAAAGGAATCTGAGAGAAGAGGAGGCTTAAAATGATATGCCAATCCAGTTATGGTGGGAGAACACAAACTAAGCCGATGGGAGGGCACTTACTTGTAAAAAGAGATTTTTGAGAGCAACTGAACAATGTGAGTCGGGTTAAATCTCACTTCAGGACTGAGAACAACAGTGAAAATCTACTGTCTCCACAAGCCATCATCACCTTGGACGTGGGCAGTAAGGGGGGTGGTGCATGGGGCACTGGTTCTCCCTGTCAGGAAGACCTCAGGTCACATGTTAGTCACTTAGTAGCTGTGGGACCCTGGGCAAGTAGTGGGACCTCTCTGTGCCTCAGTTTCCTCATTTGTAAAATGGAGGTAATAATGACACCTACCTCTCAAAGTTAATGTGAAGATCAAATGAGATGGTATGCAAGGTTTGTAAACCTTAGGGCATTATGTAAATCCCAGCTATTATTATAGATTATTCACTTCTACTTAACTCTGTCTCCCTGATTTTGTCCTTGTGAAGTTGCTTTTTGGAACCCAGTAGTAAAATCTTAAATCTACCAATATTCAACTTCGTCATATTCAATGTCGCCTAGGGTCTAGCCTGTCAAGATCTTTTTGAACCCTGACCCTATTACTGGATGTGTTAGCTATCCCTCTCAGCTTTGCACCACTTGCAAATTTGTAAACAGACCATTCATTTCTTCACCTAAATCATTGAGAAAGATGATAAAACATCCAAGAGCCAAATAGATCCCTGGGGCACTCCACTGGAGACCTCTTTCCAAGTTGCCTTGGATCTGCAAACCTTTTGGAGTGGCCCTTTCAGAATGGCTGTTCAACCAGTGTTTAAATGTTCTAATCTTACTGCCATCTAGCCCATAGCTCTCCATCTTTTTCACAAGAATAACACTAAAGACTTTGTTAAGTGCTTGGCTTAAAGCCTTGGCTGAGTTAGGGTGGTGTCTGCCCTAAACATGTGGAATGGGCAGATGAGAAGGATTTGCTCCAATGGTCATCATGGCAGCTGGAGCAGGTGCTGTGGAGCGCTTAGGGCTTGGTCAGACATGGAAGACGCCGGGTCAGACATGGAAGACGCCGAGTCATCCATGACCAAGCTCTTCCACTGCATCTCAGGCCACAGCCAATTGTCCTGGCTTTTGTCCTACCACTGGACTCCAATGAGTCCAGAGGACTTTGGAAGAGAGGGTAAGGCTGATGCACAAAGGTGCAACCCTGACCCCCTCAAATCCAATGTGCAGGAGTCTAGACATTGCCACATGACGTCACAAGGACACACAACAATCAATAAGGGTGGAACAAATCGCTATATATAATACATAATAAATAAATATAATATATTTATATAATATGTATAATATATTATATGATTTAAATATAATATATTAAATAAAATATAATAAACCATTATAATAAACAGGGCAGCACTTCCCTGATCTCCACCCCAGTGACTCTATCAAAATAAAATGAGCTGCATCTGTTATGAATGAAGCACAGCTGCTCTCTGTGATCTTCACTTCCCACTCCAGACATTCACTACCCATCCCTTTAATTAATCATGTGCTCCAGAATCATGCCAGGAATTGATGTCTTAAACCTAATGGAAGCTAGGGGGCTTAGTGAATAGAGTGCTTGACTGGGAGGGGTGGGGTGAGGTCAGGGGGACTAGAGGTCAGAGTTTTTCCTTAGTGGCTTACTATGCAACCTGGGCAAATCACTTAACTTGTCTCTGACTCAGTTTCCCCATATGTAAAATGGGAATGATAATAGTAACTGTTTATAGATACTATTCTTTACAGGGTTGATGTGAGGGTCAGATAAGATAATGTGTAAAGCAATTTGCAAATTTTAAAGTCATATATAAATGTCAGCTTTTGTTAAGCACCAGTTTGCCCCACTACAGCAATAAGGGCACTGAATAAAGTCTTTGGTCCCCTGAAGACAGGTGAGATGTTGTGGTAGAAAGAGCTGCGGTCAGAGCCTCTGCTCTTTATAGGAATACTCCAAATCCACCCTCCATGCCAAGGCCCAAGTGATTCCCTTTAAATACAGATGTGACCCTGTCACACTGCCCCCTCCCCACCCCACCCCTCTCTCTCAGTTAACTCCAGTGGCTTCCCCCGAATGCTAGGGTCCAATATAAACTCTGTTTCCCAATGTGGCTCCAGCTTAGATACCCATTACTCCCCTCCATGCACACTGTGGTCTGGTGTGTCTAATACTTGCTGCCTTCATGACTCGGGACAAGTCTCTGCCCTCTGAGCCTCCCTTCCCTCATCTGTGACACAAAGGGAGAGGGCTAGGGCATCTTCCACTCTAGAGCCTTGGACTTTAAGCCTCCCCAAATTTCAGGGGGCACTTGGGCATGCTCTCCAAGCCCTAGGTCTCTTTGTGGCCCATTTACTGCATGTGTCTCCCCCCTACCCCATCCGTGCCCCCCATCTGGGGGTGTCTCCCCAGCTGCAGCTGTGTGCCTGAAGCTTTGTGAATATTCCTGTCTTGCCAGTCCCATTGCAGCAGAATGCAGTAGCAGAGACCTGGGCCCTGGGCCACCCAGATGAGAGGTTTTTGTTCTAAGGTCCCTATATGGCTGTGTTAGCCTGAGAGATGAGGCTCAAGCCTGTCTCTGTTCCTTGTTTGGGAAGCCAGTGGGAGGAGAACAGGCCGAGGGGCTATATAACCTAAGAGCTTTCAGCTTCTGAGGACAAACACCCTCCCTGAGGAGCAGCCAAGCCCAGCAGCCAAGCTCAGTCAGGGTAAGTGGGATCAGCCCGGGAGGGTGTCTCTGGGAGAGGTCAGGATCTGCCAGGGTCTAGGGGTTGGGGCCAGAGCAGAGCTTGGGGTGGGGGAGAGAATTCACATGATCGATTTGCACTAAGAAAATAAATGTTATGTGTAGGCAGTCTTGCAGACTTTTGGACTTAAGCCCTATCTGGCTGGCTGCCGGGATGTTCGGGGGGCAGAGATGGTCTTGGGGCAGGGAGGCTGAGTCAACACCGGGGGAAGGTGGGCATGGCTCATGCATGTCAGCTGTAACATCCTGTGTTCACCCAGAAAAGAGCCTGGGGCCAAAAACAAGAGAGTGCAGCCAGCTGTTTGGAGGCAGGCAAAGGTTTCCAGGGAAGCCCCTGCTATGTTTCAGTCAGTCTAAGGTTCAGATTTGGCAAAGAAGGCTTCCACTATCTGGCTTTGGGATAAATCTTTCCAGGGTTTCTGGAAACGAGGGGCTTAGATGCCCCGGCTCTGTCACTGCTGTCTGTTAGAGGTCTGTCAGCTCCCACGACCTTCCATCAGGACCTTCTCCTCTAGGATGCTGGCAGTGGTCAGCAAGGGAGTGTCAGTGAGTGCTCAGAGCACTCAGGTTGGAATCAGGGAGACCCATGTTAGGAGGAGTCCCGGGACACTTCCTGGCAGTGTGGTCTGAGGCAAGTCAGTCAGTCAGTCTCAGGGACCCTCAATTTTCCTCTCTGCAGAATGGAAACCATAATAGCTGGTACTCATCCCTTCCAGGTTGCTAGGAGGCTCACATGAGATCATGCACGATTGCCTTGCAAACTTTCAAGCCCTCATACATGGCAGTTGTAAAGGTGATTATTAGGGTTGGAGTGGCCTGCGGATGGTGAGCAGCCAACAGGACTTGGCTGCTAGTTTTCTCTCAGAGGCTTGGGTGACTTAACATCTCTGGGTCTCAATATCCTCATCTGTAAAATGCTATCTCATGGTTTCAACCCCTGCATGAAAGTATTAAGACACCAGGGCCTCTAGCCCTAGATTTGGAGAGTCTGAAAGACCTGGGTCCGATTGCCCACCTCAGCCACCTCAGGCAATCCCCCCCCACACACACACACCATCTGGGCCTTGCCTCTAAATGTCCCGTCAGCTGAAAATGATTTTGATCACTGGGTCTTTGTGGGTGAGGTTTGACTTTGGGCATAAGAAGGGAGGCAGCTGATGTGGGTAGGGGAGTCCAGCCCTGGTTCTCATGGGAGTCCTGCCCACTCGGAGGGCTCACCTATAATATGAGGGGGCCGGACTAGCTCTCCTCTGAGGCCCCCTCTGGCTCTCCCTCTGGGATGCTCCCTTGGGTGCTCTCTTGGGCTGAGCACATCTCACTCCTGTAGGGGGCCTGGCTCTCTTCAGCCCGGCTCTTGATATGGGGACTGGACCGGCAGGAACTGACTGAGCAGGAAGTCAGCCTGGACCCTTTTCTCGAGTCAATTTCTTCTTCTCCCCATTTCATTCTTTATGCCTAAATATGGTTTGCTTTTGGAGCCTGGCAAGCCTGGGGCTGCATGCAGCACTCTCTCCCCTCCCCCCTGGCCTCCCCCTCCCTCCACCCCCTTCCCCTCCTCCTCAGTCTCACCGCCTCCCCCTCCCCTTGGGCTTTCTGGCACAGGCTGAATCCAGTTGGTTGGAGCAACCCCCTGACCTGGAACTTGGTTCCAAAAGCAGGAATTTCAGTGCGGATTGCCTAATTAGGAAGTGGCTCGTCCCAAACCCGCCCCTGCTCATTCAGGTTAGAGATGGGCTGGAAAGCGCTCATCAGCCTTGGCAGCGGAGCAGCTCAGCTCCTGCCCCAGCCCCTGCCCCTGCCCCTGCCCCCCCCCTCCCCCTACCCCTCCCCCTCCCCTCCCCCTGCCTCTGCCCCTCCCCTCTCCCTCCCTCACCCCAACCTCCACCTTTAGTGAATGCTAAACTGCTACAGCCTTCTTGGCATGTTACCGCCTCCCCTTTATTTATTGTGAAATAAAAAGAGTTAACATTTATATGACACCCAACACCCGGCAGCTCATTGAAATCTCACAATAATTCTGGGAAGCAACTACTACTACAATTATCTTGCCCATTGTGTAGATGAGGAAACAGGGTCTACAAGGTTGCCTGAATTGTTCCTGGTCGCGAAGCTGCTGAGGGCTGAGACCCGGCTGGACCCTGAGACTCTGGCTCCAAGTCCAACGGCTTAGCCAGAGCAAGGCTGCCTCTCAAATAAAAACTCGCCCCCCCCCCCCCCCCATATTGTCCATGCGTTTTGCTTTCAGGCATTCTGCGTTGGTCCGGGTGTCACCTTTATCCCGAAGCAAACTAGAAGGGCCCCTCCGGGGTCCCTGCCCAGTGATCGCAGGCAATGCTCCACGGGGTGCTTAAAGGGCCCCGGGGAGGCCGCGCCGAGGGATGCTTAGGTATTCGCCCGCTGACCCTGGGAACCCCGGCTTCCTTATCTGTAAAAAGAGGGGCGATGACGTTTGCATTAACACCTGAACACAGAATTGTTCAGGGAAAGTACTTCGTAAACGCTAAAGGGGTGCGCAGATGTGACCTGTTCTCATTTCTAAAACAATATTCAAATGTTTACCTCTGTCTTTTGCTTTCACCTCACCTTCCTTCTGAATAGACCTCTTCCTTCCCACCTCCCCAGGGAGCCACTGCTTGCAACAAAGACTTGAAAAGGGGGCAGTGATAAGGAGCTCAGCAATTCTACCACGTCGGCCAAGTTTGCGATGCAGGGCCCATAGCCACAGTGTCTGAGTCAGGCCCTTAAGGTCTTTTCATTTGGAGCTGCTCCGTCCTCGCGTGTGTTTATGGGGGGGGGGGGGGATGACTGCTGCCTTTGAATCCCGGTTGATTCTGCTACCTTCACGATACTGGGAATATCACTTTCTGCATCTGGGCATCTCAGTTTCCTCATTTGCAAAAGGAGAGGATTAGACCAGCTGATCTGTATGGTTCCTTTTGGCTCTAAATCTCTGACCCTGGGATCTCTGCGCCCCCCCCCCCACCTCTCTTTCTTTACTGATGAGATCTGGTGAGGTGATGGGGCAGGGGTGGGTGTGCAGAATGATGCCAGCTCATTAGTCAATTGTGAGAGTGCATGTTTAAACCTGGGACATTGCAAATCAGGGCTTGAGTGGTTAGTTGTTTGGCTGATTGTTGAGACTTAAGGAAGTGATGAGAAAACGTTAATAGTGAAGATTAAACTTAAAAAATGAGTCCTTCCCTCCTTTTTGTGAAAGCCAATTGTTAAACATTTCCCAGTACACACCTGGGTGGGGTAGACTGCAGGGGATCGAGGTGCAGGGTAGAGGAAGAGAATTTTGCGGGGGAAAAAACAAAATGTAAAAGGAAACCACGATGTTTTTCATTGTGTTTTGAAAGACCAGTGCTTTTCCTGCAAAGCATATTCCGAAGTTTAATGTGTGCCTGGCAAACTTCCCAAGCATTCAGGAGTATTTCTCTACGACTGACTCTCTTACAGGGGGCACTATACTACCCAAGGGCCATGCTCCATATAGGTCCAAACCCTAGGTGGGTTATTACCAGTAATCCTGGTCAAGTCACTGAAACTCCCCGAGTTTCAGTTTCATGCTCAGTAAAATGGGTATAATGATATGTTCTGTACTTGCCCCACACAGCTGAACTGAGACCCAAATGAGATCAGATATGTAAAGGGCTTCGTAAATTCTAATACTCTATAGAAAGGTCATCGGTGATTATTATTCATTAATCAATAAATCAAGAAGTATTCATTAAGTTCTTGGTACGTGTCAGGGGCTGTTATAAACACTGGAGACACCAAGACTAAGGTGGACCACCGCCTCCCCTCAAGGAGCTTACACTCTAGGTGGGGACAGTTTGCTGAGGCTTGAGTATATAAGTGACCATGGTACTGCTGGTTTTCTCCAGCACCTCTCCCAATGCCCACCTGGCACATGACAAGTGCGGAGTATATATTCTCTGAATGTGCTGGATATTTACGTATATTCAAAATTTATTGAATTGAATAGAATTTTGAGAGATGAGAGCTTAAAGATCGCCACCTCCTGCTTCTCCTTTTTTCTTTCTTTTTTATCTCCTTCATCTTTTCTTTCTCCTTGTCTACTTTTTTCTTCTTTTTCTCTTTCCTTCCTTCCTTCCTTCCTTCCTTCCTTCCTTC
>NW_027186352.1:12174544-12203445 GCF_028583685.1 Petaurus breviceps papuanus
TCTTTCCTTCCTTCCTTCCTTCCTTCCTTCCTTCCTTCCTTCCTTCCTTCCTCCCTCCTTCTTTTCCTAAACGTTGCTTTTGGATTGAATTATCCAAAAGAGATTTTTGTTTTTATTTACTTGAGAAGGGAATTTTCCCTGAGCCTTCAGGCTTTTGGATCCCTCTGGACCACTCCTTGTAACTATGAATCCCAACACTCTGCCAATTACAAAATTGAATGGCTTCTGAAGTCCCATTCCCTAGAAGTCACTTAACCTAACTGCTGGTAACCCATTTTATTTAGAGGTACAGTGAGTGAAATGACCATTGACTCTGGAGTCAGAGACTCTGGGTTCAAATCCTACTGGAAGTATCTACTACTGGTATGATATTACATAAGTCACTTAAACCACTCGAGCCTCAATTTTATCCTCTGCTGGACTATGTGACCCCAAGGTCCCTTTCAGGTCTTGAGTTAGGATACTGTGCCCTGCCCAAATCTGAATTCTTGACCCACTGCATGCTGCCAGTGGCAGGGCTTTTTTCCCCTTAAAGTCTTTGCCTGCATCTCTTCTGTTGATGTTCAGGATAGTGGAAAGGGTCATGAAGTGCAAGTCAAAAGCCCTGGATTCTAGGCTTGGCTCTGCTACTAACTTGCTGTGTGGCCAAAGACAAATTCTTTTCCCTCTCTGAGCTTTGGTTTCTACAGATAAATCTGTAAAATGAGAGGAATAGGCTAGGTGGTCCATTCAGGACTCCACTCCTGCCCTTTGAAATGTTATCAAGCTGCCCTGCATACCCTTGGAGTTTTAATGAAGTGGGAAAAATATCAATAAAGCAAGCATGTATTAAGCACCCATTATGTTCTAGTCACTAGGGAGAAACATACACGGAATGAAACAATTTCTACTCACAAGCCACTTATACTCATCAATATGGACTGCAGATGCTCAGATAAGAGAACGTTCCCCAGGAAGTGTTGACTGGTCTGTTCTCCGTGCCTAAAATACCCTCACTCCTGGTGTTTGCCAGCTTCATCTTTCCTCAACTTTTAGAGCCCAACACCAATGCCACTCTCTCCCAGGCAGTCCATAGCCATACCCTCGGACCACACACAATGACACACATCCTACTAGACTGTGCACCCAGATGGTCAAGGACTGGGTCTAATCCCAATCCCAATCTCAATCTCCCCCAATGGACATTTAATCATGTTGGTTGAAATTAAAAAAATTTTGGCTGCTAAATTGAACTGGTTTACTGAAGATAAAGGAGTCAAATTTAAAGTGATTTCTTCAATGTTTAGGTAGAAAGGCATTGTGGCATAATGGACAGAAAACTTCTCTCTGAGTCAGAATGACCTGAGTTCAAATTCTATCTCTGATATCCTGACTGGACAGGCCACATCACTTCACAATGCTCCAGGCAGGTCTCTGAGACTCAGCACAGAAGCCAATCTGCATTGGAAGAGGGAGTCTATGCACACTAACGAAAGTTCCAGACATCAGTAAAATCATGGGTCTAGAATGGAATGATTTAGAGGAGATTTTAATTTCTTTTAAATATTTACTACTGCCTTCTATATATAATGATTTCTAAACATAAAGCTAGTTTTCTTCCTTCCTTTCTTCCATTCTTTCTTTTTCTTTCCCTCCCACTCTTTCTTTCCTTCCCTCCCTCCCTCCCTTCCTTCCTTCCTTCCTTCCATACTTCCTTTATTACTTTCTTTCTTTCTTTTTGTGGGAATCTTTTTTTTAAAAGAAAGTAAATCAGTGAAATAGGAAATCAGATTTTGTGTCCAGGTGCTTTTAAAAGTAGCCTTGTGAATAGATCCTTCCTAGAGCACCTCAGAGTTTACAATGGGCTTTTCCCACAACATCCCTTGGAGGGAAGTATCCTCAACCCCATTTTTAGATAAGGAAACTGAAGCTCTCAGTGACTTGTCACTGAGTTCACATAGCTAGTAAACCGTTCCACCCGGAGGTCCCCAGTATGGAGGAAAGGGTCCTCCTTCACAGGAGATCTTTACAAAAAGACTCGCCGGCTGAAGCCCAAGTGTATTATAGTGAGATTCTGGACAGTGAGGAGTAGCTGACTGCTCAGGCCCTTCCCAACCGGGAGATTCTGAGAGTTTGTGATGTTTCAGTCTGCTCAACAGCAGCTGCAACTCTCCCTCAGCCAGGTCTGACTCATCACACCTGTGTGACCCGTGAAAAAGGCCGACTTGGTGTCCGGCACAGTGTTTTCCCGCGGGTGGTCAGTTCCGGGATGGGTGGATTTCTTCTCTCTCCAGGCAGACCTGTGTGAAGAAGCAGCTGCAGAAGATGTGTGAAGAGGAGGACAGCACCGCCCTGGTGTGTGATAACGGGTCAGGGCTCTGTAAGGCTGGCTTCGCTGGGGATGATGCCCCAAGAGCCGTCTTCCCTTCCATTGTGGGCCGTCCCCGACATCAGGTGAGCCAAGCAACAAGGGTGGGGGCTTCAGACATTACAATAGAATCAGAGCATCCAATAGAAATCTGACCTTGGCTTGGTCTCAGAGGGAAGAGCTGGGACAATGCACGGAAGGTCCAGAGACTGATGGAGAGACAGATGTCAGATTTATGTCCTACCAGAGAGAGCTGGCTTCCTCGTCCCTGGGGGGCTTCAAGCAGGGGCTGGAGGATCACCCATCAGAGATGTTTTGGAGGGGATTTTGGTCCAGGTATGAAGACAGCCAGTGGGTCTTGGAGGTCCCTTCCAGGTCTGAGGTGTGGTGGTTCTGTGAAATGTATGCAGATTCAGCCCCTGCATCCCAGCTACCCATCGATACACACAGATACTGCACATCTCTCTGCCTAAAGGAATCTAACTGGGTTTTTAATCACCACACAGGCACAGGTGGCACACTGAGGTAGGCAGATGCACATTACCTAGGGATTAATTAGAAAAACTCATGCCATATTCTCCTTATTTTCTGACATCATGCATCAGTATTGCCGCCAAAAACATTTATATATTCCTGATTTCCTTGGTACTTTCCTAACTACAGAAACAATTCCCCCACCCAGAAGAACTTAATGTTATGGAGGAATAACAAAGCTGGCCGTATGCAATGTTATTTTGTTTTTGAGGGGGAGGATAAAGTAGGAAAAGAGAAAGCAAGATGGATAAAGAAACCATCAGGGCAACCATAATTTGTTTCCATTCATTGATGGTGTTGGCACAGCAGGGAAGGTGATTCAGCAGAACCACAGCATGGGAAGGGTCCAGGGGCAATATTTCTGTTTACACTAGGGTTCTGGTATTTACGGGAGAGACAATGCAGCCCTTGCCTGTGCACACGTGATCAGCCCATTATGGCTCTGAGCAGAACGAATGAAATAGTGACTGGAAAAGAAAGGAAGGGCTCAGATGGCCCCTCCAGGTATAAAGAAAGTCTGGCTATGCTGATCTGGAGACTTCAGAGAACCCTCTTCTTGTCTGAGGTCTTCCAGCATAACACCTGGGGGCCTGTAGGAGGGCCATACTTCGGAGGCATTGGAGCAATTGTAAGGGTGATGGTGGTTGCCTTTCTGTGCCTGCAGGTTCAGCAGAAGCTACACACCTGAGCAGTGGGTCTTCAGTCCATTGCCTCCTTACCAGGTGTTTCTGATTCTAGAGATGATGGATGGAATGGTTCTAGATTGTTCTATCAGAGCACTCTCCCCAAATTCTCTGGATATGAGAGAATGATTTTTGATAGAATTGGATGAATATCTTTTTGTTACATCATTACATTACATCACATCATATTACATTACTGGGATCTAAAAGAGCCCAGGGTCATCTCCATGCCACAATGGGCACCACGGAAGGCCTGGGTTCAAATCTTGGCTCTGATGCTTACTACCTGTGTGGCCTTGGGAAAGTCATTTGCCCTTCATGGGCCTCAGTTAACTAATTTGTAAAATAGAGGAGCTGGATTACATGGTCTTAATGGCCCCTTCTGGCTTTAGAGACATAACCCTGATGTGGAGTATTTTTAAAAGACTTCTGTTACCTGGAACTGTCTTGATGGCTAGCCGGGATCTGTCCATGGTCAGTGCAGTTGTTTGCATAACAATTTGTATTTAAGATAACTGGCTTAAAAGGAGCCTCCTTGACCATTAGGACCAATGTGGAGTGCTAACATCCTATGTGACAGAGGGTCTTGCCACCCCCACCCCCACCACATCCCCAACAGGATGTGAATGGTTCAAAGGGGGGATGCCCTTTCTTGTTGTCCTCCATGCTCAGAGCCATTACCACCTCCAAATATTTGAAAGCAGTGACCTATTAAGGGCCATCCCAGGCCCAGTTTGGAAATGTTCTTTCTACCCTTCTCTTTTCATTCATTTACGTTTCTATATGCCCCATACCTGTTTCAGGAGGCTATTCAGTCACAATTTTTTCCATATCATTTGGACAATACTATTCTCTCTGTAACTGGGGATTGAAATGTCCCTTTTTAGATAGGTTCCCCCCCCCCCCATCTTTCACTGATGACTTGGTGTGACACTGAGGTATCCTCAGGCTCTCAAGAACCCTGCCCATACAGCACATTTTTTGGTAGATTCTACCAAATTGGAAAAAAAACAGCTCTTGGTCTTTTATCCACCTAGCCAAAGTCTCATCTAGCTAAGTTTTGAAATGCTCTTCACCAGAAAGTTCACCATTAGCTGAGGTTTCTTTTGGTCAGAGCAGCTCACAAAATCTATCTACTATGGTACAGAGGAGTTTGGGTGTACTTCAGCTAAGGATTGCTAACACCAAGAATCTGGATTCTTTGAAGTTCCCACTACAAACTGGGGCTATTGACAACTTGAATGGAGAATCTCAAGAGCCCCCACAGGGAGAAGATCTGCATCTCACCAACCCATTGGAACTCAACCAGAAAAGTGTCTAGGGCTCGGAACTTGACCCATGGACTGTCTAATTAAGCTTCATTCATAAGTCTTTCAAGAGGATGACTGTTCCTTTCTTGTACTTTTCAGGGGGTGATGGTGGGCATGGGCCAAAAGGACAGCTATGTAGGAGATGAAGCACAAAGCAAGAGAGGAATATTGACTTTGAAATATCCGATAGAACACGGGATCATCACAAACTGGGATGACATGGAGAAGGTACTGGCCGGTGGCTCAAGGGCTCAGCCCATTGTTATGAGGTGTGCTTATGTTAGTCCTCCAGGAGGTCAGGCTGCTTGGCCTTTGGACTGTTTCTGGGTCAACCTTTAGCTGATAGTGAGAAACATTTGAAAATGTTTCTCAGAGAAGTCTGCCTTGCTCAACTCAACTCAGCGTGTGTTTTTAAACACCTCATGAGAATTGGGCACCAAGCCAGACTCTGGGGGTGCAAAAAAATAAGTGAAACTGACTCTGGAGGAATTTGCTTTCTCTTGGAGATGGGAGGGACCCAAGATACACACAGAAAACTAAACACACACACACATCACCCTCGTACAGCATGACTCCATCCCATCGGGCATCCGTTCACCAAAATCTTCATTTAAGGTTCATTGGTGGAATGCTCGCTGTGTTCAGCCTGGGACATAGATGAGGGATGGGCACTGGATGGGCTACAATCTGCCTCACCAGAGAAAACATCCCCAAGGAGGAGATCTCAGTGCTATCAGAACATGGGAATCCTCAACTCTTGGAGGGGAGGCGTTGCATTATTTTTGTCTCTTTACCCTTTGTGCCTAGCACCTTCCCTGTCACATTGCTGCTATGTATGACTTTCATGCAGGTACCATAGGGGTCATGAAGAAGAAGGTCCCTGCCCATATGGAGCTTACAGTCTCATTATTATGATTTATTTAAATGTCGAATGATGCTCTAACTGTCCAATGACTCACTCCACCTCCACCTCCAATAGAATAAAAAAATAGTAAAATCAAGCAAAACCAATTGGCCCATGTATGACAATGTGTGCTTTTTTCTGCATCCATAGCCTACTACCTTGTAACAAGAAGTAGGAGACACAGCCTAGAACCTAATAGGGAAAATAAGGCACAGATATCAATTACAAAGTGGTGTTAATATTTCCACTATGAAGCCTCCTGGCAATGCCATGATTAGGTGGCCCCTAGGGGCCTAGGAAGGATCTCCTGTGATCATAAGGATGAAAATTACTCCTGAGCTCTCCTTTCTCTTCCTTGACTCCTGGCAGATCTGGCATCACTCCTTCTACAATGAGCTGCGTGTGGCCCCAGAAGAGCATCCTACTCTGCTCACTGAGGCCCCCCTGAACCCCAAGGCCAACAGGGAGAAAATGACTCAGGTACAGGACCCTGCTGTGAAGGGGCTTCTCATTCAGCCCTGTGTGTGTGTGTGTGTGTGTGTGTGTGTGTGTGTGTGTGTGTGAGAGAGAGAGAGAGAGAGAGAGAGAGAGAGAGAGAGAGAGAGAGAGAGAGAGAGAGAGAGAGAGAGAGATGCAGAGACAGACACAGAGAGGGTGTGTGTAAGTGTGAATGTATGTGAATTCTATTCAAGAAACCTTTATGATGGGGCGGCCAGGTAGCACAGCAAGTAAGAGCACCGGCTCCAGTGTTGAGAAGACCTGGAGATCGAATCCCGGGCTCAGACACTTAGCACCCACCCAGAAACACCTGGCCGTGTAACCTTGAGCAAGTTACTTAACCCCAATTGCTTAGGGGCGGCCAGGTGGCTCAGCGAGTAAGAACATCGGTTCCAGTGTTGGGACGACCTGGAGATCGAATCCCGGGCTCAGACACTCAACACCACACCCAGAAATAACTGGCCGTGTAACCTTGAGCAAGTTACTTCACCCCAATTGCTTGAAAAAAAAAAGAAACCTTTATGAAGCACCTCATATAATGCAAAGAGAGGAAACAACCTACCTCCCCCAGAGTTTTCATTTTATCCCCAGAGGTGGAATGTCTTTTTCATTCAATACTCCTGTCCACTTGAAAACAAGTGAATTTTTAGTGGGAATGACTGTAATACTAAGGTTTGCCCTCTGTTCGCAGATTATGTTTGAGACCTTCAATGTGCCAGCCATGTATGTTGCCATCCAAGCTGTCCTGTCCCTCTATGCCTCTGGACGTACAACTGGTAGGTGACCAAGAGGGCCCAGATACCCCACTTTGAAGGAAGGGAGGGTTATTATTATTTTGGCTACAATTACACATGGGGCGCTCCTATAATGTACCTGTCCAATGGCCCATTGGGTCCTAGAGGGGAGACTGGGCTCTTGAAGCCTCCACCAAAAGAGGCCAGTTCTGTCCCACCAGCCCCAGATACTAACTCTAGGTGTGTCATTCAAGGACCAGCCATGAATTTTTTTGGCCAAAGCAATTTAAAAAGACAGACTACTAAATCGTAGAGAGGTTGCAATCTGTGTTAGTGAATAAATTGTTCATACTGAAAGGTTACAGATCCTTGAAGAATTAAAGTAAGGAAAAATAGGGTGAGTTGTTCACAGTGGGTAAAAAGCTGAACCCCTGACTTCATATCCACCTGGAAAATAAGCGCTTGACCCATGAGGGGCTTGGCCTGGTGTTTCTCCACTAACCTTGAATGAAAGGGACCTTCCCCCAGTGATGCCCCTCCATGTGGCTGTCCCCTCAGGTATTGTGCTGGACTCTGGAGATGGTGTCACCCACAACGTTCCCATCTATGAGGGCTATGCTCTGCCCCATGCCATCATGCGTCTGGATCTGGCTGGCCGTGATCTCACCGACTACCTCATGAAGATCCTGACTGAGCGGGGCTACTCCTTTGTGACTACCGGTACCGGATGCGCCCTCTGCTCTGCCCCCACTTTAAAACACGAATTCAGTGTTGATTGATATCTTTTATTCTTGCATCCACCTCCCCCCCCCATATGTCTGTGCACTGCCCTCTTTCTCTTTCTTTTCTTGTCCTCTTTCTTTCTTTCTTTCCTTTTTTTTTTTTATAACAAAAGATGATCAGGAAAGGGGAGAAAAAAGCAGCTGAGAAAACTAATTTCTATGTGAATTAAGTCTGAGAGTCTATGCAGTGATCTCACTATCATCCTCCACCTCTACAAAGAAGGGGGCTCAGCTTGGCCATTGTCATGTCCTTCCCCCTCTCAAGGTTCATCTCCTTCCTGTGAAGGAAGGGAACCCCCTGCCCCCCAGGTACTTGACTTCAGAGTGCCGTGAAAGGATGGGAGAGAGAGAGGATGACCTTAGGCACCTGAGCCTGGGCTCCCCTCTCTGGAATGCTGAGGGTTGACTCTTGTTGACAGCTGAGCGGGAAATTGTGCGGGACATCAAGGAGAAGCTTTGCTACGTGGCTCTGGACTTTGAGAACGAGATGGCCACAGCCGCTTCCTCCTCCTCCCTCGAGAAAAGCTACGAGCTGCCCGATGGCCAGGTGATCACCATTGGGAACGAGCGTTTCCGCTGCCCAGAAACCCTCTTCCAGCCCTCCTTCATCGGTAAGAACCTCGGGGCTTTTCTTGGGCAGCAACAAGGCCTTTTTCTGTGCCTAGCACATAGTGAGTGCAATAGGAATGCTAGTTATTCTTCTCTAATATTATTATTATTATTTTTTAAGCAATCGGGGTTAAGCAACTTGCTCCAGGTTACACGACCAGTTATTTCTGGGTGTGGTGCCGAGTATCTGAGCCCGGATTTGATCCAGGTCATCCCGACACTGGAGCCGGTGCTCTTACTCGCTGAGCCACCTGGCCGCCCCTAAGCAATTGGGGTTAAGTAACTTGCTCAAGGTTGCACGGCCAGGTGTTTCTGGGTGGGTGCTAAGTGTCTGAGCCCGGGATTTGATCTCCAGATCTTCTCAACACTGGAGCCGGTGCTCTTACTTGCTGTGCTACCTGGCCGCCCCCTTCTCTAATATTATTTATGATGATGTCCTCTGCGAGGTTGATTAATCGGGACTCCTATTTCCGGAGGGCATTTATGATCTGCAGTTTTTCCTCGTGGGTTAAGCTGTGAAAAGACTACCATCCTAACTTTTCCGAGGACTCTGGTTCTCAGAGAAACCTGGTCCCTACCTCTAGCTGCAATGTTTGTTGTTCCAACCTGTGGTGACTCCTGTGGTCCCTTCAATGATGTGGCCCCTGTGGCTTCCTTCTCCCAGGAATGGAGTCTGCAGGCATCCATGAGACCACTTACAACAGCATCATGAAGTGTGACATCGACATCAGGAAGGACCTCTATGCCAACAACGTCCTGTCGGGGGGCACCACCATGTACCCGGGCATCGCAGACCGGATGCAGAAGGAGATCACAGCTTTGGCACCCAGCACCATGAAGATCAAGGTAAGGGGAGATGCCTTGCCCCCTAGCCCTCCCCCCGTCCACAGAGCCCCAGTTCTGCAGCCTGACCCTGAATAGAATTTGAGGACCACCAAGGTGACCCTGAATGGTTTGTCCTAGTGCCAGAATGGGAAGGAATTCCCAGAAACCCTTTGGTTTCAGAATCACATGGAGAGTGGGGAAGGAACTTAGAGGTCATCTAAGTATACTAGGAATCGAGTTCCAGAGAGTGTCAATGATTCTTTGGGAAATGTTCAGGTCTGTTCTGAGCATTTTAGTACACAAAGGGTCAGTGTGGGACCCACAGGCTTCCGAAGGAGGGTCTCTCTGGGTTTGCTTTGCCGGGTCCTTAGCTAAGAGGTGCAGATGAAGCTTGGTCCAGTGAAAGGAATACTGGGTTTGGAGCTGGGGGTGGGGCTTCAATCCCATCTCTGCCATTGGCTGCCTGCGTGACTCAGGCAGTCTCTGGACCTCCTCAGGCCTCAGTTTCCTCATCTCTAAAGCAAGGTTGTCTGGTTGGATGAGGGATTGGTCTGGTCCCGGACCTTCTTTTTAAAAATGAGGAAACAGGTTCTCTCTGGCCCAGAATCTCGCGGGGCCAGCCCCAGAGGTGGGAGCTGAGCCCCGTGGCCAAGGCTCCGGGGGTCCCTGGAGCGCGGCGTCAGCGGCGCTCCTGTATCTCCATCCCCAGCCCGTCTCTGTTTTTGCCGTCCCTCCTCCCAGATCATCGCTCCTCCAGAGCGCAAGTACTCCGTGTGGATTGGCGGCTCCATCCTGGCGTCTCTGTCCACCTTCCAGCAGATGTGGATCAGCAAGCAGGAGTACGACGAGGCTGGCCCCTCCATTGTCCACCGCAAATGCTTTTAAGGCTTTTCCCTTTGCTGCCCGTCTGTCCTCTGCACACAACTGTGAACGTAGTCAGGAATCCCCGCTTGCAGCTCCATTCCCAAACGTTCTGAATAAAGGCTCTCACTGGACGATGCGTGCTTCTTAGCCTCAGCCCCGAGGCTGGCGATGGTCAGCCTGGCTCCCTGCCAGAGGCTCCCTGCCAGTCTTGGCCTCGGCCACTGCTGCCAGGATGCCCTCCTGTGGGAGAGCAGGCTATGACACCGGCAGGGGTCTCGGTTTCCTCCCCTTGGGGACTGAGCCAGGGTCAATCACTCCTAAGCAGAGTTAACTCCCCGCTCCTGATTCCGCATCCCCTGAGCTTTCTGGGGTCCTGCGCTGCCTCTGCGGAGCTCAGGGTTACAAACGCCCACCAGGACGCAGAAAAGCGTTTGTCTCAATATTCATTCTTCAGCTCCGTGGATTTAAAACTGGAAGTCATGTGGTTCAGCCCTGTCCCTTTACCGATAAGAAAAGTGAGCCTTGGGTGGGTGGGGGGGAGGGAGGAAGGGAGTTGCCCAAGGTCACATGGTTCATAGCTTGGAGTCACAGATTTAGAGCTGGAAGAGGCCTTAGGGGCACTCCAGTCCAAACTCCTCATCTTACAGATGAGGAAGATGAGAGGTGAAGTCCCTTGCCCTGGGTCTCGAAGCCTGTGACTGCCTGGGGCTGGACTTGAACTCCAGCCTAGTGCTCTATCCCCCGCACCAGCTAACATGTTAGTAGCACAGCTAGGACTTTGGTCTTCTGCTCTTTCCATAACGCCATACTTCATACATGCTCATCTCTTTCTCTACTCCCCTCCCCATTCATTTTATTCATGAAGACTCTGAACTTTGGGGACACTGGGAAATCTGCCCAAGATCTCACAGCAAGCAAGAGGAGGGGACGGGCCAAGAGCCCCAGCCTTCTGCTTCCCAGGACCACGCGATCGGGTGATGCTGCTCTAGGGTCCACAGAACATTCCAAGGCCCAGAGGAAGCCTTCTGGTCCTTTGGCTGGATCCTCTTTGGAGCACCTATGGAAGGGCATGTTATGAACAGAAATCACATGGGAGAGTGCCCTTCCCATCGTGTCAGGCTTCCTGGTTAAATGGTCAGGGACAGGAGAAAGAATCTGAAGTTTAATGGGTGTGGTAGGGGTATGTATGCAGAATTCTTGAAGCTTAGTGTCAAAAGGCAGGGTGGTGTGATGGTTAGAGACCTCTGACCTCTGGGGGGAAAAGATGGCTTCAAGCCCTGCCTCTAACACTGACTGGCTGTGTGGCCTTGGGTAGGTCACTTACCCTCTTGGTCCCCCAAACCACTCTCTAAGAACAAATTGCAGAGTTGGGGCTTGAATGATTTGGTAAAGGGAATTTCCTCACCAAGTGAAATCACAGGTCTAGTTAAAACAAAACCAACAAAGTCAGCATTGGCAGAGTTGGCTTGGAGTCTACCCCAGGGAACATGCAGTGGGAGGGACCCAATGTAGCTCCTACTGTGAAAGGACAAAGGGTCATGGCATTTTAGACCCCAAAGGGATGATAGGGAATATTTGATCCTTAGTTCTGAGCTAGAAAGAACACTGAGTCTGACCACCTCATTTTATGGTTGAGGAGAGGACATAGGCTCAGAGATGCACTGTGGGATAGTGGAGAAGGCTCTCAATTTGGAATCGGGAAGATCTGAGTTCAAATCCTGGCTCAGACATTGACCTTGGACAAGTGACTTGACCTTTTAGTACCTCAGTTTCCTTATTTGTAAAATGGTCTGGCCCAAGGCCACACATTCTTTTTTAACCAATGCTTTTTTGTCAGTCAATGAGGTTTTTTGCACACCTACTATGAGCCAGACAAGAAAGACAAAAGTCAGTTCCTGCTCTCAAGGAGTTTGGTCTAAGGGGGAGACCACGTGCATATAACTAGATACAGAAATGCAGCTGCTGGAGATATGAAAGGGACTCTGGGATTCTGGTCAGGAAGAGACCTTAGAGAGGCCCAGGTGACACCCCTGATTTTACATATGGTGAAACTGAGGCAAGGGGAGGGCTGACTTGTCTAAGGCCATGCTATTGGCAATGGGGGGGGCAGGATCAGGTGACAGGGCTCCCACTTCTGATCTCACACAACTGTCGTGAGGATGAAACCAGAGCAATGATGATGTTTGCAAACATTAAAGCACCAGGGTGAGGTCAACTTTGACTCACCTGCACAGACAGGGCCATCACTCACACCCTCTTGGTGCTGAGGTTCGATGCAGAAACAAATGATGGATTCTACTGCTGGTAAAACCACTACACGGTACTGCCTTTTCCTAGAGGAGGGAGAACTGGCTGCCGTCCACATCTGGAAGTCATCAGAGTGTTTATATCAGAGTCAGTTTCCTTCCAAGAGTGACTAATGCAGCCTGGAGTGTCCAAAGGCCATGATGGGAGCCTGGGTGAATTGGGTAGAGTCTCCAAGCCCTTCTTCAACCTTAACCTCCTCTAATCGGAAAGAACTTAGCTGTTCACTGAGCTCATTCACCCTTTGGCTGCTTCAGAGGGAAGATCTGACTCACCCAGGGGAGAGAAGGGTCTCTCTGACCCCTCCTCCAGATAGCACCTTCTCTAAGTGGCTCTGGCTTCCATAATAGACCCCTTCATTTCCCTGTTTAGAAGGGCTAGAACCTAAGAAAGGGCAGAGTTGAAACCAGGATGGGGCAGCCGGAGCTCTGTCCCAGGCATTTACTAAGTGCCTTCCAGTCCTGGATCTCTGGACCTCTGTCCTATAAAAGTAGCATGTGGAGAACAGCCCAAACACCTAACCTTCTCGCCCAGCTTATTCTTCTGATCCAGCCTCACCAGACCCTCTTCTGTCCACCAGCCACTGACCTGAGGTGAGAAACTCCAAAGCCACAACTGTGGCTGCCGTGACACAGACAATACAGGATTTTTTTTTTCACTGACCGCAAGTAATTCTTTGGTTTGTAGTTTCCTAGCTACATCCTTTAAAGAGGAGAAAGTACTCGGCAGCCAGCCCTCTCACCTTCCCTCAATGCTTGTGCCTCCAACGCATTCAAGCAGACCCTTTGAAATAGCCTGTTTCTCCTCAAAAGTGAGTATTTGAGCCGTTCTCCACGTGCCATTTTTACAGGGTTAGAGGTCCAGGGATCCAGGATTGGAAGGGATTTTTGAGGACATCCTTTTTCCCTCCCCCCATTTTACATATGGAGAAAGTGAGGCTTGAGGGAATAGGCATTTATATAGCACCTGCTGAGTGCCAGGAACTGTGTTTTAGAAAGATCTTATTTGATCTTCACAACAACACTTGGGGTTAGTGCTGTTATCATTCTCATTTTATAGATGAGGAGGTTAGGGCACAGAGAGGTGAAGTGACTTCCCTAGGGTCACATAGCTAGTAAATGTCTGAAGCTGGATTTGAACTTAGGTCGGGGCCAGGGCTCTGTGCACTATAGCATCACCTAGCGCCTCAAGAGCTTAAGTGATTTGTCCACGGCCAAATAGGCGGGAGTGATAAAAACAGGATTAGAATCCAAGTCTTTGGACCTTACAACTCCACTGCACTGTCTGTGTTCCTGGCATCAATGTCCTTTTCTGTTTCCATATGAAGGGGACAGCGTCATACATGTTTGATACAGATAAAATCAATCTAAGGTATTTGGGGAGGGAGAGCAGGTGCAGAGGGTGTAGAAGGTGGAGGGGGCATTTGAGCTCAGGAAATATGTCCCACGGTAAGGAAGGGGGTCAGTGGGGCCTGGCAGTGGGATGGGGGCAGACTGTGGCAAGGAGGAGCTGGTGGCAGGGTGGCGAGGGTGAAGGCAGAAGCAGGCCCCTAACATGGACTGGGGAGCTTTGCTGTCTAGTGGGGGGCCTCAGGTTCAGTGGGGAGAAAGGGGAGAGGCCTGGGAGCCTATGGCATGGGAGGGATGCAGAAGTGCTGGAGTCAGCTCATATGGAGAGCTGATTGTTAAATGTTCAGTGTGAGCATTTACACCCTGGAAATGACCAAAAGCCGCATCTCAGGCCTTGGTTTATGGTCCTAGTGATTGTTGAGACTTAAGAAAGTGCTGGAGAAAATGTTAAAGATGCATATTAAAGTGAAAAGCATGTCTTGAGTTAGAGCTGATTGTTAATATTTAACAGCATTCCTCCATCCCCCCCCCCCCCCCCCGGCCCACGATGTCCGACACTAGCACAGTGCAGGGCATTCACATGTCCCTGAATCATTTAAACTCTCTAACCCACAGTATTTTCATCTGTAATATGATAATAATAATAATAATAATAAAATAACAACAGCAACAGTCCTGGCCTCATGGGCTCAAATGAGATCATACTTCTGAAGGACTTTGCAGTCCTTAAAGCAGGAGACAAATCAGCTGTTGGTAAGAACTCAGCCTCTCAGCACAGGAGCTTTTGCTTCCCTGAAATGATTCACAAGTGAAACGTCCATTTGGTCCAGATGGCAAATAGATAAGGTTGCAGAGACAGAGCTGGAGAGGGGCTCTGTTGGAATAAATACCCTTTTGCAGATGAGAAAACAGGCCCACAGAGGGAGGGTGATTTGCCCAACTGGGGTCACATACAAAAATAGGAGTCTGAACCAGGTCCTCACAGGCATTTATGAGCTGGGGTCAGGCTGACTGCAACAGGCAGACACTTTCTGGACATCTTACTCCTCTGGCTTAATCAGAGGTTAAGGTCACGTTAGCCCTTTGCTGATGGAATCAGCCTCATTGGCCTTGGAGACAGCTGGACTGCCCTGTGCTTTAGTAAGAATCCTGTGTTCCCAGGATGTGGCTCTCTGTCTCTGTCTCTATCTCTATCTCTTTCTCTGTCTCTCTTTTTCTCTGTCTCTGCCTTTCTGTCTGTCTGTCTCTCCCTCCTTTCTCTCTCTCTCTCCCTTCTGCCAGGGCCAGGAAGGTAACCTGAGTCTGCTGGCTCCAACTCAGACATCTTCTCCACCGCACATTATTGCCTTTTCGTAACTCAGGATTCTGCCACTGCACTCACCCCAGGAATCCAGACAATTTACTGACTGTCACTAGTTTTTTATTAGTCATTCTTAAATACATTGATGATTTTTTTAAAAATCCCATAAACCCACCATTTAAAAATACCCAACCCATATGGCCTTAGTAAATGTGGATTTTATTTTTCATTAACCACAGACTGTCAGGGCTAAAGGGGACTCAGTCACCCTCTGACCTAAACCCCTCCTTTCACAGCTGAGGAACTGAAGTCCCATCAGGGGAAGTGTCCTGATCATGGTCCCCTGAACGAAAAGCAACAGGACAGATCCCATAACCCCCAATCCAGTTACCCTTTTTAGGGTCTGATCTCATTGATGCTATAGCACGCAATCTCTGGTCCCCAAGTTCCTTTCTGTTCCCCCTGTCCAAATCCACGTTCTAGCCTCTCCCTCTATGCTAAACAATTCACAGACTGTATAATTAGCCCTATCAACAGAGGACTGTCCTCAACTCTGGAATGCCCAGACTTCTTTTGGTCCCCTGTTCCTGCCCTGACAATCTTCACACCTGGGCCACTCCCATCTTCCCCCTTCTGCTCCTTTTCCCAAGAAGCTGAATGTTGCTATAAACCGCAAGTTCCCCCGGACAGAGTCCATAACCAGTGCACATTATGGAGCCTCAGCGGGGCTCTCTGTGCCCTGTAAGCAATCTCCTCTTCTCTGACTGACTCTTTGCCTGGGAAGTCACCTGACCTTCTTGGAACATCCCCACCAAGTGGTCATTAGCCTCTGACCTTCAGAAGGGGGAACCTCCTGTGACCCCTTCTGCTTGGGGCTGGCTCTCATTGTAGAGGGTTCTTCTTGAAACTGAGTTGAAACCAGCTTCTGGGCAATTCCCACCAGGACTCTTGGGTCTACCCTTCAAGCCTAAACACATGTCTATTCCTTCTTCCACAAGATGGTCCTGCAAAAACCTTTCTAGAGCTATCATGTCTCCTGGACTTTTTCTTCTCAAGGCTAAACGTGCCCAGTTCCTATCACCAATACTCATATGACGTGATCTGGAGACAGGGGTGCATTGGTAAATGTTTAACAATCAGTTCTTTTAAAGAAAGTAGACCTGACCTCTTTTTAAATTTAATCTCCATTAACTTTTTTCTGTCACTGTATTAAGTCTAGATAACCAACAAAATAATAAATAAAACCCTGATTTGTAGCACTTGCTGATTTCTGGGGTGTAAATGCTCCCTTTGAAAAGTTAACAATTGGCCCTGTTCAAGCTGGCTCCTGCACACCTGGGTCTGCAGGCCTTTCGCTATTCTGGTTGTCCTTTGGATGCTCAAAATATCAATGAGCTCCCTCCCAATGTGGCCACATAACAGGAAACGGCACTCCAAATATGGAAAGACCAGGGCAGGGAAGGGTGGGTGTTACTGTAAAGCCAAATACGAGCAGCTTTCTAGAGAACTGCTGCTGTGAATAGCTCTAAGGTCCTGATTGCATAGTATAGTGAACTCTCCATTTATTCTGCAGTAAATTGAAGCAAAACATTCACAGAAACCAAAGTACAGCATTCACAATGTTATAACATAACAACTTATCCCTAAAGTGGTCACATAGCTTTAAGCAAAAGATAACATTCAGTAAATCCTTAACTCAATTATCCTTAAGGAGCAAGCCTCCTTAAGGGACACAAAGTACAAAGGTCAAAGTTCTCCACCCCTAGGTCACATTGAATCATGATCTCAGTCAGCACTAAATAGAGAGGTCTTTTCATCTTGACTCAAGGCTGGCTCTCAGATTCCATGGTTCCTATTCCATGGTCCCAGCTTTTGCCTGACTTTACCCAACTGTCACCTGGATTCAAAGGTAGGCAGCTCTCAGCTCGCTGTCCAGTTCCTCTTCCAGTTGCCATTCCACTTTGAAGCTCATAGTGTCTAGTTCACCTCAAGTCCTTCACAGTTTCTGTTTCTGGGAAGACAAAGCTTAACAGAGTCAAAACAACATTCACACACATTGCCAGAACCATCATCAATTCACTATCTGCCTGTGAAATCAACACAGAACCACAAAGTCTGAGAACTCAACACAAATACACAAACAAGGTCTGAGAACTCTACACAAATCATCAGTGTAGTCCCAGGACCTCTGAAACAGACAAGAAAATCGTCTCTCAGGGCTTCCAGTAAGGTCCCAGGGCTTCTGTACTAAGTATCACAAACAAAAGTCAACACAAATAGAACGCACAGAGTGTCTGGCCACCACAAAGTTCCCCTTCTCAATTCTGCTCTTTCCCAGCTTGGGCTTCTCCTTATATATGGTCATTAGCTCCTCCCTGCTCCACTCCTTCCTATTGTATCAGCAAGTTCCTCCCACTGTGGGTTTCACAAGTCTTGTTTCTTAACAAAGACTTGAATAATCATGGGCAAGGCTCAAAAGAAACTTGAACTGAAACAAGCAAAACATTCACAGAAGCCAAAGTACAGCATTCACAATGTTATAACATAACTAAATAATTAAATAGCTGAAACAAGGTGCTAAGTACTTCTTTGTTTGCCATTACAGTTACTCCCTCTTTCCCCCTCTCCCCCTCCAATTGGACAACATGCTTCTCTCAATGCCAGTCAAGTCAGCACAGATGCTAGGAAAATCTTCCTAAAGCTCGGGTCTGATCTCTCCCTGCACAAGAAGCTTTGCTCGTTCCCTCTGGCCTCTTGGGGAAAATGCACATCGGCATTCAGAACCCTCTGTCAGCTGGCTCTCAGCGACCTCTCCAGGCTGACTCCCTATTGGTGGTCCTCCTTCAGTGCCTGTTCTGGCCAAGCTGCCTGTCCCCAGCCTTCCCTTGGCCACCTTAGTGGCCCAGGCCCAGACCCAGGCTTTCATAGCCTGTGAGAAGGTACTTGGCTCCTCCTCCCCTCAGCCCTGCAGGATCCGGAGTCCTTTTGGGCTTTGCTCAGGCACCGCCTCCTACAAAGCACATTTCCTGCTTCTTGAGATAGTTAGTGTCCCCTCTTCCCCCAAGCTTAGTCGATACATTTTGTATCAACTTCCCTGTGAAAATGTTTCCCCTTCACATAGTGTAAACTCCTTGAATCAGGGGATTGTTTCATTTTTGTCCGCAAGGGGCACCCACAAGCATTGTTTGTGGAACTGAACCGAGTTAGATTTTTTGTTTGATGTATCATACTGAGCTTGTAAGCCACTCATTCCGCAGATCTTTTTCAGATGAACTCTTACCCAGTTACACCTCACTCATATTCTGCTTTGGAAGGTGATTTCATGGTAGGTTTGGCCAACATCCCACCTTCTGTGGATCCAGACATTGACAACGTGCTGCCTATTATGAGTGGGCGCCCGTCAGTGAGGTGTTGGCAGTCATGATGATATGTCTTCTAGAATGATGCTGTGCTGGTTATCACAACGGTGTGCTAGCTATTGTGACAATTTGTCCCCTAGCAAAATGTCATCGTGAAAACGTGCCAGTTATTATGCTGCTGTACCAGCTCTCAGGACAGCTCGCCAGCCATCATGATGATGTGTCGGGCATCGCGCTGATTTGTCAGCCATCATAACCATCTGCTGGCTATCAGGATAGTATGCTGCCCCTCTCTCCTCCACATGCCTTCTCCTGCCTCAATGCACTCTCATCTCCTATGCCTAGAGCACACTCTCCTCATCTCTGCCTTTCCAAGTCCTTCTTTTCCTTCAAGCTTCAGTTCACCTGCCACATTCTCTATAAAGTCTTCCGTAATCCTCCCACTTAGAAATGACCTCTCTCTCATCTTATCTCATACTTTTTAGTTATGCTTAAACACGTACTATGTTTGAAACTGTTATGTTTTTCTTTTACGTAAGATGCTAGAAGGAGTTTCAGGGGTCATCTAGTCCAATGCTAACACTCCCCAGGAAGGAAAACTGAAGCCCAGGGAGATTCCCCAAAGAAGGAAATAATTGAGGTCATGGCAGCGGTCCTTTCTCCCCTACCTCCCTCTACCAATGGAGGGATATACTTCCAGCTCTCTCCCAACATGAATACACCAGAGTAAAGAACCAAAAAGTAGTTGATGTGAGGCTGAGAAATACCACCAGCTCTCAGATGCTGAGGGGCAAAGCCAAAAATTGTCTTCTTTTTGGGGTAGACATGAAGCAGGGCCCCAGAGAGACTTTTGCCTCTGGGAAAGAAAGAACAATTTCAAAAGAAGAAAGTTGGAGTTGCCAGGGGCAGCAGGATATCCACACGCTTCTCAGGAAAGATAATGGTTCTACTGGGGGGTAGGTCAACTTGTTCCTAATTGGTTCTTCCAAAAGGATGCTGGCTGCTTTGTCTGACTGCCTCCCTATAGCTCCCTTTTGGGTCTCTCTGGAAACCATGAGGCAGAATGCTCTTACTTTCCAATTGATTTGCATCAGTCCCCTTGTTCCGGCTCCTTGCCGGCCGCTGGCCTGCTCTCAGCCACTAACCTTTCAGGTCATATAACCTTTGCAGGTTCTGGGTCTTGGAACAATGTTGCGCAGTTTGCTTTGAGAGCTGGAGAGTTAGAAGAGTTGGGTCTCCATAAGCATCTCGTCCAACCTAGGCGCTGTCTATTGGCTCCATTTTGGGTGGAAAACCTTTCTCCTCAAAATGTAATCAGGACACAGGGAATCCAGCCAGACTCGTGCTGAGATCCCTCCAGGAAGACATTGGGGAGCTCTGAAGGGCCACAGAAACCAAGGAGCAGCATCCCAGAGAGCTCTTGGAGCATGGGAGCTCCCTGCCCCCTTCACCTCCTGAGCTTCCAGCCCGTTCGCCAGGCCAGCCTTCGAAATCACCTGGGAGGTGAATAGGGAGGAGAGAGCAACTCAGCAGGGCTGCCCAACTACATTATATAGATGAAGAAACGGAGTTCCAGAGAGGGGAGGGATTAAGGGCACAACGGTAGAAAATGGCAGAGTCCAGATTGGAACTCAGGACTCCTGAGTCTAGGTCTAGGCCTGTTGTCACTCTTGCTATATTATGCTGTGTGAATTGGTCAGATGATTCTTTGGAAGACATGGAAAGTATCTGTGTGTATTAATTGTAAAGGTGGCTTGTCCTAACTCCAGATTTTCATTGAATAAAGGTGGGGGATTATGGGTGAGACACAGCAAAATACACTGTCAAATAGAGCTGGTGTGTTGGCAGGTTGTTACAAGGGATAAGTGAGGACGTGGGGGGACAGAGAGACAGAGACAGAGAGAGACAGAGACAGAGAGGAGGGAGAGAGAGAGAAAGAGAGAGAGAGAGAGAGAGAGAGAGAGAGAGTTGGAATTAGAGGCAACAAAAACAAAACAATAAAATCATTAAAAAAAAACTTGCGATTAATAATTGACTGAAGAATGACCTAGGATCTCAGGGTGGTGAAATCTTCTTTTACTATCTTCTCACTAATCTCAGACTTTAGGTCACAGACTTACAAAATCTCAGAACTGAAAGAAATCTTAGAGATAGTCCTAAGTTAAAATCCAGCCTCAGACACTATGTGTGACCCTGAGAAAGTCACTTGACTTCTCCCAGCCTCAATTTCCTCCTCTGAAAAATGAAGCTAATAATAGCACCTACCTCACAGAGCTGTTGTGAGGATCAAATGAATTAACATAGGTAAAATATTTTGGAAGGCTTAAAGTGCCATATAAATGCTAGCTATTATTATTATCATCAGCATAATCAAAGTTCATTGTTTTTACAAAAATATTTTTGTATTTCAATAGAATTGGATCCCTTAGTAATACTAAGTAATATTATGGATTTTAATTTAAAAGCATGATGCTGAGAAGGGGTCCATGGTGCACAGAAGAGAGGTGAGGAACCTCAAACCTGGGCCACTCCATCCCTGAGCGTGGGTCCCCTCCGCCCCCTCTCTGTCCAGCCTCTGTTCAAGGACATCCGCTGACGAGGTCCCACTGCCTCTGGAGGTGTCCATCCATCCTGCCTCCCCACCGCCTCTGGAGGCACCCATCCCACTTGGGGCACCTCTAAGCACTAGGAACTTTTCCTTTGGACTGGTCATACACTGCCCTCTTTGCAGCATCTGCCGAGTCTTACTTCTCCCGTTACGCTAAGCAGAACGAGCCTCTTCCCTCTACCACATGGTGGCCCATCAAAGGCTTGGAAGCTAGCCATCCCAGAGGGCCAAAGTCTCCTATTACCAACATCTGTCCCCCCCCCCCCCCCCCCCTCTTGTAGGAGAAGGAAACTCTCTGCTCCTCACTCAAACACTCACCATGGTCCTTCCAGTTTTCGTTTCGGGCTTTCCATTCACATCCATCTTCAATGCAGCCCTCCCAGCCCCCTCCCCCCTTTTGTTAAATCTGCTGTTGTTTTCAGAACTTGGGATACTCTCCCATTATCATATTGTATTCACAAGCCTCGTTTCACCACGTTTTGGTGGTGATAGCTGTAAGGTTGCATTTACCTGCTGGTTTTATCAAAAGGATGGGGAAAGTCTCGATGTGGGAGGAATGGCTGTAATGCTGAGCACAGTGCCTGGGACACAGCAGGTGCTTAATTGTTGCTTACTGAAAGATTGATAGGCTATTTACTGACCACATTCTTGGCAAGGTTACACAGACATCTGAGACCATAAGCATTTTTCTCGATCTGCTGAGAAGTGGCACCTTCTCCATTGTGTTTTCCCTTAAATGCCAGTTTTGTGGTTCTACAGAATCTGGCTTTCTGGTTTCACTCACATTCTCTCTTCTCCTCCTCATTTATGTTTAAAGTTCATGTCTTGATGAGTTTGCAGTTCTCCCACTAAACACATGCTTTCTGGTGTCCGTAAAATGAATGGTCTCTTTTCAGAGTCAGCCTTTGGGTATTGTGAGCTTTGCTCCAGTTTGGTCACACCAAAGGCTGAGATTGAACACAATGGTATCAGAAGGGCATCAGGGCTGGTTATAGGGTTCCACCACCCCCTTTAAATGGCAGGTCTGCTAATGTTTACTCAGAAATCTTTACTGTTTGGTTTAACACTTCATTAGGGAAAATCCAAGACCTCGGTGAAAACCCCCAAAGCTCAGACAACTCGCATGGACACCCCAGTTGCCATGCTGCTGTTACCAACTCGATTCATTGTTTTTGGTACACGAGGAGATTCCAGTTTATTGTCACTGTGAGCTCCATCTCAAGTTGGAACATTCCCCAAAGAAAACAGCAAAATTTGTGAAAGCAATAAATATCAAACCATCTGATCTAAAATGTATAAATATAAAACGTCAGTTCTGAAAACACTGTAAGAAAATCCAGTAGCCGCATGTCTGCGTGCACTCGGGCATCTCCCTGGGATGCCATCTGTCTTTGGGCTTCATCACCTCAGGTCCAGCACTGTGATGCTTATGTCTTGGCCCATCACATGCTTGCATGTCTAGGGGAGAAAGCAATTTGTTAGAGTTTGAAAATATCTGATTAGGTGAATATTCTTTTAACATTTATCACCTGATTTTATCTGGATAGAACCCTGGGTTTTGACTCATCCACAGGTTGGTTTTCATTAGAGGGTTAAAGGTGGAAGGGGAGTGAGTACATGGGTGTTTTCCTTACAACCACTGGAAAAAAAAAGCTATTTCACTTATTTCTACCCAAAGGGTGGCAGAGGAAAAACAAAGAAGCAAAGTATGATGTGGAGAAAAGGGCCTTGGAGTGAAAAGGGGATTGGGTCCTCCCTCTGAGCAATGTCAGCAGATATGTCTGTGCTGACCAGAAGGAGTCCTGTAGTAGGGGGCCACTTCCATGTGACCCAGGATTAGCCTAAATTACAGAGAAGTAGAGGAGTCATGAAGAGAATGATGGCCCTGGGAGCATTTTTATTAGGGAGTTGGATAAAAACATAGATTATATACTCCTATGATTTACAGATGATACCAAGCTGGGATGGGCATTATAGAAGTCAAAGTCAGGATCCCAGAAGATCTCTAAAGACCACTGGTCTGTGGTGGGTGCTGGACCTGTGATTTTATTGGTATGAGTAAATCCCAGGGGAGGACACTCCCTCTACTGATGCAGGCAAGCACCTTCTCTGTGTCTTAGAGAGTGGCCTAGAGCATTGACTTGCCCAAGGTCACACAGCCAGTGAGTCAGAGGCAAGGATTGAAGCCAGGCTTTTGTGGCTTTGAGACCAGCTCTCTCTCTACTCTCATGACACACTTTAGATTTAATCTAAGTCTGTCATTCTGTGATCTGAGGACAGCATTGCTCAGATGGTGTGGGTGGACTGGGCTGTGGTAATATCCACATTGATGAGATCATGGACCTCAGGTAATGTGATAGGTCAATAGCTTTCAGATTCTCTAAATATAGAAATGGAAAGGGTGCCCAAGACAACACCAAAGCAAGAAGAAAAAAGGGGGAAATGTGGTCAAGGACCTCCTGGTTTCATCTTCATGACAAGTTTTTTAAACTTTTTAATGCATACTTCCCTCTCCCTCCCATAACATCATGTAATTTCACTGTAACATACCTCATTAAGTTATATTACATTATCTTTGGCCCCAAGAAGCCAGTCAAATAGCTTAACCAGGGAATTAATTCTCCTCCATAATGTTATGTCATCTAGTGTTCTGTTTCCATAAAGTCAACTATCAACACTATGTCAGAATGGAGGAAAGGAAGACCTCTAATTGGGAGCCACTAAGAGAGAAACAAATGAAACACAAAATGTATAAACTGTGAATGATGAGATCTATTCCATATCAACAAACAATGGCGCCATATTGAACTGCTGAGGATAGAGAATTCCCAGTGTGAGTATCTCCTCCACTAAAACAGATTGCAAATTGTCTATGGTTTAGTAGCTAAGTTCTGTAGGGAGTTGCTTGAGACACACAGAGAGGGAAAGTCCCTTGATCAGGTGCACAGTATGAAAGTGACAGTGATAGAATTCGAATCTAGGTCTTCCCAGAACTCTAGCCTACATTTCCAGAAATAAACTAGTGCTCTACTTACACTGAATAACCTGGGATCCTTGGTATGAGGATGAAAGCCCTTCTTTTTACAAGCAGAGACCTCGAGCATCCCTGCATTGGTGAGTCGGAAGATGCCAGTACTGGAAGGAGAGAAAACAGACTTATGTCTATGCACACACTGCTGCCCTCCTTAGAAAGTGAACTCCAGGAGGGCAGGAGCTTGTTTTCTCTGCTCTTTTTATCTTCAATGCCTACATATAGAAAGCACTTAGCAAGTGACTGAGGACCATATCCTGCATTTACTAAGAGGTTTAAGTGATGTATATATATATATTCCCAGGGGAATGGAAGCTGCCTGGAGGCAAGCACTGGCTCATTTCTGTTAGTCAACAAGTGTTTTCTGTGTTTGTTATTTGCCAGATGCTGTGCTGAGCCCAGAGGAAACAGAGAAAGGCAAAGATGCCTTCAGGGAGCTCACAGTCTAATGACACTACAACATGGAGGGGGTAGGGTCAAGAAAGCTCCTGGTTCATCTCTTTTCAAAGATGTCAGCTCAGAAAAGAGCACCCATTGTGGCCACCACCATCCATGGCTGGCAATGGTAACGTTTGCCCTAAGTCCTCAACGGGCTGATGCCATGATTACGTGATCCAGTCCAATTCGGCAGCCATTGACTTGAGCCAGGCTCTGTGCTGGGATACAAAGACAAGAAGCCCCATCCCAAGGGGCTCCCATTCTGTGGTGGGGATTAACATGCACAGAGAGGAGAGATGCATGGGATTATTTTAGGAGGGAGAAAGCACTGATCACTAGAGAGATCAGGGAAGGCTTCTTGAAGAAGGCGGCACCTGAGCTCCTTCCCTGAAGGAGACTTGGGCAGTCAGGAGGGAGTGCGTTCCAGGTATAGGGGAATGGCCTGTACAAAGACAAGGAGGTGGGAAACAGAATGGCAAGTCTGAGGCACAGCAAGTGGGTGGACTTGGCTGGAATGTAATGTACGAAGGGAGATACTGTGAAATCGCTAAGCCTGATCAGAGAAGGGCTGATGATCACAGATTTAGAGTTGGAAGGAATGTGAAGGATCACCTAGACCGACTGCTTCATTTTATAGAAAAGGAAACTGAGGCTGGGCACAGCGGGAAGAGGGCTGGGCCTGGAGTCAGGAAGACCTAAGTTCTTTTTTTTTTTGCTTTTTGGAGGGGGGAATACAGGGCGATTGAGGTTAAGTGACTTGCCCAAGGCCACACGGCTAGTAAGTGTTAAGTGTCTGAGGCCAGATTTGAACTCAGGCCCTCCTGACTCCAGGGTCAGTGCTCTATTCACTGTGCTGCCCCAAGACCTAAATTTAAATGCAAACTCAGGCACTTACTAGCTCTGTGGCTGTGGGGAAGTCTTTTAATTTCTGTTTGCCTCAGTTTCCTCATCTGTAAAATGGGTATAAAAACAACACCTGCCTCCCAGGGTTGTCGCAGGATCAAATGAGAATAATTGTAAAGCACTGAGTCCAAGTGCCTCGCATGCAGTAGGTGCTTAATAATTGCATGTTCCTTTCCCTCGTTCCCCCTTGTCTAACTTCACCCAGTGAGTGGGTGTCAGAGGCCAGATCTGAACCAGGGCTTCCTGACTCAGAGCTTGGTCAGTGCTGTGTCAGCCATGTCTCCCCACCCCCTACCCCCCACCCCTCAAGCCCTTTCCTGCCTCCTGCCACCTGTGGGTCAGGCCTTGGAGCAGGCTCTGGGGTGGGGAGCCAGCCTCCAAGGGCCTCCCTGGGCCTCTCACTCCCACACTCACTCCTTATGCTTGGGCGAGCAGACGATGGCAATGGCCTCTGGCAGCATGAGCTGGTATGAGCAGTGCGTGTGCAGATCGACGCTGGACAAGAAGGCCGTCTGCGTCGGGTGCGTCTGGGGAGAGACAAGGAAAGCTGTGCATAGAGAAGAGTCGCCTCCCCCTTCTCTGGGGCCCTCTCTGCTCTGCATCTCTGTCCTTCCCTACGGAAGAGAAAGGATCCCTTCCCACCAGGATTCCTCCCTTCCCTCCCCTCCAGGAGAGACAAGTCCGAGCTTCTAACATGGGCTCAGGGCCTATGGAGGGCATCTGTGGAATGGGCTGCACCAGACACAGCCACCGGACAGAGGAGCTGCTCTGGGCTCCCCTACACCCTTCCCAGGCTCCCCTCTTGCTTCCTTCTTCACTCAGTCTCCTCCCCTGCTTCCTACAGGCTGGGGCTATGAAGCCATGACCGGCCCACTAGGCACCAGTGAAGTCAGAAAGTTTCACAAAATGGGTTTAGCCAGTGGATGATGGAGTCTGAGGGGCCAACGAGCTTTGGCAGCCTCGGGCAGGGAGCTGGGAATTCACTGGCTGCTGAGTCCTGCTGCAGCTGGTAGTAGGCACCCGACACCCCATAGGTAAGTGCCCTTTTTTATTCACTTCAGAAACTCTCTCCCAGGCCCCTGATGATCTTTTATACACTAAGACAGGCTGAACCTTCCCAGACGGAGTCTCTGCTGACAGGCCCTCCTTACAGATTGTTCACTGAGGTACAGGAGGAAACAGATTGATATGAAGGGAGGCAGCATCTCATTGATTTTCACACAGCGCAATGTTAGCATGTTAAGTTAGCTAAGTTGTCAAGAATCTGGAGGGAGGGTGGGGAGGACCCCATGTGACCTCAAGGTCACAGGTTCCCCATCCCTAGTCAAGCAGCTGCTTTAATGAATTCAGGTGAAACTCTTGCAATTCATGAAGACCAGATGAGCTAGGCCCTAGACATTCATGCAATAGCTCTCCTCTGTGTCTGTCATCTTGCCGGAGGGGGGGGACAAAGTGGCCCAAAACTATTTAATTTAATATCAAATCTAATAGTCAAGTATTTTCTTTTAGAGATCATTAGCATTAGAGAGGTCCAAATGAGCACATCCCTTCTGCTGCCCCATTCCTTTGGACACGCCTCTATTCCGAGATGATCTGAGCTTACATTTACAGGAATCTTGAAGAAGAAAAAGCACAATATGAAAAAAAATAATGAGCCTCTCTGTTTTATGGTGGAAAAAGCATTGAGATCTTTCCTGTGAAATTTATAAATGCAGGCAATAGCATTCCCTTTGTCTCAGGATTTAATGCAAAGGGGCCCCTTTGGTCTGCGTGGCAGTCCCAAGTACATGCTCATTGCACACACATTCTCCTCAATATGGGCGGCACGGCCATTTGGACCGGGATGTCACTGACAGGTCATTTTTCTTTGAGGGACAAGACCAACTAGGGCCTGTGGTGATGATTCCTTGAAGAACTCACCCAGGACTTCCAAACAGCTTTATCTCTCACCCTGCGGATGAAGAGCAAAGCCAGCTGAGCTTGGCGGACAGCAGAGGAGTGCCCAGCAAGGAGAAATGTCTGCATTGGAAATGTGTTGGAGAAAAGAAAGGGCGGGAGCAAGCCCAGTGTTAGGAACCCACATCCTGCAGCACCTGACTGCAGCCCAGAGCCAGCTTTCTCCAGGAACCACCACCTGAGACCAAGGACTTTGTCTCAATAAGACATAATTCTCAGAAGAGGCTGGCCATGTGTTCTTGTTGCATAGAAAAAGGCTTCCAGTGCACTGGAGGGATATTTTATGGAGAATGGAGGGACCTAGTTTATTTAAGTTCTTTGTCTGATGCTTCTTGCCTACATGACCTTGGGTAGATCACTTAACTGCCCTGTGCCTCAGTTTCCTGCTCTGCAAAATAAGGAGGTTGTGCTAGATGGGCCCTGAGGTCCTTTCCAACGTTAGATCGAGGATGCTGTGGTCCTGTGACAGGATAAAGGTCAGTTAGCACCCCAGAATCTATAAGCTGGAAAGTGCTTCGGAGGCTAGTTAGCCCAAACTGGACCTGAATGAAAAGTCCCCTCTACAGCACAAGCTGATCAATAACCCACTTTTAAAAAGTGGGAAGACCTCCAGCAAGGGAGAGCTCGCTGCCTTGTGAAGCAGTCCCCGGCATTTGGAAAGAGCTCATTTCAGCTGAGCTGGGCATCTCCCATGAACTGAACAAAGGACAGAAGAAGAGAGGGTCGCCTTTCTCTGGAGCAGGTTTGCAGGCAGTTCACCAATTGTCAGGAATGTATGTTAGAGAGGGTTCAGGAGAGACACTAGTCTCTGAGGCTCCTCCCAATTCTGAGATTTTGGGTTCTGCAGCATGCCTGGAAGGAAGGTAGTGGCTAGTATTACCCCCTCTTACAGAGAAGCTATGGGACTTGCCTATTGTCATTTAGCCCATAAATTTAATATGTGGAATTCAAGCCCAGGCCTTTCTTGATATGGAGGCTCTTATGTCTATGGGGCACTGCCTCTCCAGTATTTATATTTAAGAAATTAGCACAAGAACCCACAAGAAGATGGCTGCATCTTGTCATCACATCCCCTTGGGGAAAATGGACAACAGAAGACAAGACCCTGGAATGTGGTGGGAGGGAGGTGTGGAACTTACATGGATCCATCCCAGGGTGAGAAGGCTGTGCTGGTCCTGAACGCTGAACAGCTCTTCCACATTGGCCACGTCACAGTAGTCTGGGCCCGCCGACTGCTTTGGCACAATGACATGGGTGATCGTAAACTCATTATGTGTCTGGGAGAAGGTCAGTAAGAAAGAGCTCATCAGCAAGCATCCTCACAGCAGGACACAAAGGAGCACTGTCCCTGGGGGGGGGGTGCTAGGTCCCAGCCCAGGAAGTGCCCAAGGGACAGGCAGAGTGGGTGCCAAGGGGCAGAGAGCCTCATGCCTGAGACCCCAGACCAACCTTGTCATTCGAGGGGCAAGCCTCCTGTTCAGCTCATAGCCATGCAGCAATACCTCCCTCCCCTCCATTCCTTCCTTCCTTCCTTCCTTCCTTCCTTCCTTCCTTCCTTCCTTC
>NW_027186352.1:12203455-12210669 GCF_028583685.1 Petaurus breviceps papuanus
TTCCTTCCTTCCTTCCTTCCTTCCTTCCTTCCTTCCTTCCTTCCTTCTCACCTTCAGGGCTATTTTATTCTATGAGATTGATTTTGAAAGCTAAAGATGTCCACCACACATTTCTAGCATTTCCCACCATCTCCTTTCCTTATAAAAATATTTTATTTGTGATCATATCAATAATGATGGGGATATTACCTCTGCCACCTATTCCCTAACAAAGGATTCTAGAGTAATCTGTGAGTCTGGCAGGATGCATCCTAGAATCCTGATCAGAAGATGAAGTCTATGGTCTCTGACAATTGCCCAATAGATTTATTTGATGATTGCTGGCTGAACAGAGCCAGAATTCACATGTACTTTTTCTTCCTGGTGTAGTGGACAGAGGATGGGAGTTAGAAGTAGGATATCTTGGGTTAGAATCTGCCTCTGACACTTTCTTGATGGGACCAGGTAACAGACAGCAGCCTGTACCCGCTTTCTGGGGACCAGCTGAGGCTGGTGCTTCACAAGGAGGCCGGCCACTTGGGGAGGGATTCTTTAGTCACAGCGACCCATGGAACACAGAAAAAATCATCATTGCTCTCAGTCCCATGTGGTCCTCTTCTGTTTGTGCGGTGACGGTGTCAGAAAGCAGGGGAGAGGGTGCTAATAATTACAGTTTTTAGGTCATCAATAAACTTTAACTTGGCTGTGGGCACTCTTAATCTGAAATCTTTGACTAATGGCCAATGAGTAGACCAGGGGTGGGGAACTTGTAGCCTTCTAGGTCCTTGAGTGTAGGCTTTTGACTGAGTCCAAGTTTTATAGAACAATTATTTTACCAAGGGTATTTGTTCTATGAAGTTTGGATGCAGCCAGATGATCTAGAGGGCCACATATGGCCTTGAAGCTGCAGGTTCCCCACCCTTGGAGGAGACAGTGGAAACAATGCTGGATTTAAAGTCAGGATCTGGGTTCAAATTCTGACTTTGCCACTCACTCTCTATGTGACTTTGGGTAGACCATAAGCCTCCCTGGGCCTCAGTTTCCTTTTCTGTAAAATGAGAGGGTTGGATTAGATGAGGCCATTTTAGGCCTAGATCCAAGATTCTATTCTCTATTTCACCAGGTTCAGCAGCATACTGAAGTTGAGCTCCCACACACATTGTAGACAGTGCCACCATATCTTGAAGCAGCCATAAAATCTTGACTTGACTGTCTGAAGATACAGTAATGATATAGTCTGCAGGAGACACCATTGAAAGTGCTGTTAAAGGCCACGCAACACAGATCTAGGCCCTGAAGTGACCTCAGACCTGGAGCCATCCTTTTCCCACTCTCATTTAGGGTAGACTACTAGACTGCCTGCCAGATTTCTCTCAGCTCTCACTCTGTATCCTATGATCCCATGATCCCATAAAGGAAATGAATTACACCACAAATAAAACCAAACAATGGACAAGAGAGAGGAATGACCAATGGGCAGCCTGTGGGCCCCAGTGGAATCCTTAAAACATCAGGAGAAATTGAGGAATGTCTCCAGTGCATCTCATGGGAGAACGTGGATGAGAGTTCAACATGATGGGGACAAGGAGGAGAGTGACCTGGGTGCTGGGAGGGAGCGGGTGAATCGGGCTGATCCCAGACCTCTTGGAGGGCCTGAGGCACGATGTGAGCACAATTAGATGAGGAAATCCTTGAGGGTGCTTTGCCAACCTTGGAGGATTATTGAGAGCCCAGCATTCATCATTATTGTTGGTGGTGGCAGTATGCTTTGTCACAGTAAAGCCCTAGACCCTGCCGCAGAGTAAAGGCTGAAGCCCACGTACCAGTTTTCCACAGAGAATTCCGCAGGTTTCTATGCCCCTCACTGTGTTTGACTCGGCCAAGAGCAGGAACTGATGACAAAGATCTCTGGGTAGCAGGACACATCGCAGGCCCTCTACCACCAGGTCTGAAAGAGACAGGGGGAGACAAGGAGCTCAAGGTCAGGCCCTCTCATCATCCTGGGAGCAGAGCACATGGAGGGAGCATCTAAGGCAAAGCCCAATCCCCTTTCCCGCTGGAGCTCACTTTGTGTTAAAGATGGCACATGACTAGAAGCTAAGACCAAGGATGCTGTTAAAGCAAGAGCCTTGCTGGGACTCAAATCATCCCAATTCAACAAAGCATGCCTTAAATGTTCACTACCCCCAGCCCACAATGCCAGCTCCTGGAGAGACAAAAGACAAACCCCTCCCTCAAGGAATTTATCTTCTACTGGGGGGACACAACAATTAAGTAGCTAAGAAAGCAAGAAAGAGAGGGTGCCAATGGGTAGAGGCATCAGGAAGCTCTTCCTGTAGGAAGTGGTCCATGAGCTAAGCCTTTAAGAGTGTGAAGGATTCTAAGTACAGAGATGAAGAGAGAGTGCATTTGAGACTGGGGAGGTGGGAGATAGAAGGCCCAGTCTGGGGTCAGTTGGGCTAGAATCTGGGGAGAAGTAAAGGAAAATAAAGTCAGAAAGGAAAAGGTGTCAAGAGCCAGAATCAAGTAAAAAGTATTTAATTTAAAAGTAAAAGTATTTCAATGCCAACAGGATCATTATAGAGATGCCAATCCAATCCAAAGGGACATTAAATGGTCAGTTTACACAGATGGAGTCCAACTCAAATAAACATGGAGGCCATTAAACCACACCTAAGGATCCCTGCCACCACATAGCAATTTAGAAAACCACAAATTAACATTATTTGTGTCCTGTTGTATTATTTGTTTTGTTCAATTTCCCCAAATATATTTTAATCTGTCCAGTGTTTGACACCTCAGGTGTCTACCACGGAAGGTAAGATTGCATTTGAAAACTCCAGCAAACTCTTCCAGAAGGCACCCAGTCCCCACCCAAAGGCTCACCAATATGGCGCCAATGGTCAAGCTTGATGGCGGGCCAAGGATGTCCGGTACTTACTCTGGACAGCGCTCAGAGTGGCGGCCGGCTTCAACGCCCTGTTCACCGGTGGCGACTGGCCAGTGTACGTGGAAGCATCGCTTCTAGGGGCTTGGTTGGAAAAGACTTCGAGAGAGGGGCTGTTCTGGGGAGGGGAGCAGCAAGACAGGGCGTTGCCGTCGATCTGCTCGGACAGCGCCGCGGCCTCCTGGCTGCGCAGCTGGTCTCTGGCCAGCTCCTGCTTCCTGAGCTGGTCTTCAAAGAACTGGAACTGCTCCGTCTCCAGCTGCTGCCGCCGCATCTGCGCGATCCGCTGCTTCTCCGCCTCGATCCATCGCTGGTGCTCTAGCTTCCTGAGGACGTCCGCTTTGTATTTGTTCTGAAACAAAAGCACGGAAGCCAACGCTTTCCTGAGCAGGCGCCCCAAAGGCAAAGGCCGTGCCAGGGCAAACGGGCACCAAGGTTCTTTTGTGCAAAGAGGGCCAGAGTTGAGCGCTCCTCAGAAACACGCAGGAAAGCATTTCCCAATCCCACGTCATCAGCAATAAGCGCTTAGATGGGGAAGGGGATGAGCCTAACCTGGCTTCCCTTTACAGACGATGAAACTGAGGGAAGGGATGGGAAAGCGCCCTGCCCAGATTCACCAAGCAACCCTGAGGCGTGGACCAGAGCCCTGCGTGCGGATGGAACTTTCTTCGCATCTGGGGAGGCCGCTCAGCCAGTGACGGCAAGGCTCTCCCTCTTCCCAGCATATCTCTAAGGCCACCTTGGCTTGCGCTCTATGGATCTTGCAGAGACCCAGGAAGGTGCATCTGCTCTTAGAACGAAAGCTCCTTGAGGGCAGGGATTTCCTTTTTTTTTTTTTTTTTTTTGCTTTGTGTCCTTGGCACTCAGCAGGGAGGCAGGCATGCAGTAAGCACTTAATAGAAGTTTTTCGATGGACTTTTCTCTGGCTTTCTTATTCCCGGAAACATAATGTCAGAATCCAGGAAGTCACAAGACAGCACCAGACTAGAGATTTAGAGGTAGCTTGATGGCGCAGAGAATGCAGCCTTGGAGGCAATGAATTAATAAGCAGTTATTGAGTGCCTACTGTGTGCCAGGCCCTGTGCTGGGACAGGGACACATGAAGAGGCAAAGGACAGTCTCTCCCTTCAACCTAATGGGGGACAAAACATACAAATGTGTATGTATATGTGTGTATATGTATATACATGCATGCATACACACACATACAAAATAGGAAATAGTTAACAGAAAGGAGACAAGAGGGGCTGGGGAAGGCTTCCTGTAGGAGGTGGGATTTTAGTTGAGACTTCAAGGAAGCTGGCGAGGTCAGTAGGTAGAGTGGAGGAGATAGTGGTCTAGACATGAGAATCGGTCAGAAGAAAACTGAGAGACAGTATTTTGTTTGTGGAACAGCCAGGAGACCAGTGTCAGGATCCAGAAGATCTGAATTCAAATACTTAATAGTCATGCAATCAGGGCAAAGCACTTAGCCTCCTTCTGCCTACAGTCCCGAAGCGGCAAAATGGGAAGGAATTATAAGAACACCTACCTGCCAGGGTTGTTCTGAGGACCAAGGGAGGTAATGTTTGTAAAGTACTCAGCACAGAGCATGGTAAGCAGTAACCACTTGTGAAATTAAATTTAAACTTTGAGCTAGAAGGGCCCTGGAGGACATCTGGCCTGAGTTCCTCCTTTTGCTTAGACAGGGGTGGTACTGTTCAGGTCCCATCACTCTTCTCTTGGACACTTGAGTCTCCTAACTGGTTGCATGTCTCCAGTTCTTCCTCACTCCTGCTTCTCCTCCTCACACCTGCCACAGTGCCTGCCCAAGTGCAGGTCTGACAGTGCCACACCTCCCATGTCTTCCACCTCAATAAACTCCAAGGGCTCCTTATTACTTACAGGAGTAGGCACACACTTGTCCTTGTGGCATTCAAAGCCCTTTGGGACCTGGCTCAACCTGACTGTACCAACCTTATTACCCATTACTTGTGCTCACACACACCCTGTTCCAGCCACACTGGCCTGCTTTGCTGTTCCCCACCTGTGATGCTTCATCTCCATGTCTTTGTTTTGTGTATGTCTACATATGTATGCATTTACCTTCCTGATAGAACGTAATCCATCTGAGGTCAGGGAGCATTTTGCTTTTGCACTTTAAAGCAAACCACCTTGCACATAGTAGATGCTTAATAAATGCTTGTTCATTGGTTGACCATGTCCAGGAAGGGTTGGACAATCATTTCCAAAGTCAATACCAATGGGCTACCATGCACTAATGGCATTCAGGAGCCATGAGGAAGTCAGAAACAGGCAGAACAGACCATGGCTTTGGAAAAATGTGAGAGAAAGTGAGGTAGCTTCATGCTTTGAAGTCTGGATCTGGGCACGGGCCGTTCTCTCTCCTTCTCTGGTTGGGGCCAGGCTCCCTCCTAAAGAAGGGTCTGCAAGGTGCCCCCCTCCCTGCTGGAAGGGACAATTTTCAGCAGAGCTTGGAGCACAGATGCAAGACCCCAGATTGAAAGCAATAAAAGAGGGCATGGTGCCCAATCTTTTGAGTCCTGACCCACCAGTGACCTAAGTCAAGATTCTGAGCCTCATCCTCTGACCCAATATACTGCGGCCCCAGGGACTGTCCCCTCTTCTCCACTGACCCTTGAGCCATCTCTACTCAGTTTTCCAGGAGTTTCCCTCTGTACCCTTGCCAATTAGACAGACTCAGGGCAAAGGGTCCACTTTAAATCATGGCCAGAAATCCATTTTCTGACACTCTGCTTTATTAGCTGCAGCAGAGAAGTGGAGACCAGTCTGGAAGAAATGCTCTGACTTGAGAATTAGGGGGCATGAATTTTTCATGGACTTTTGACATCATCATGGTGTTAATATTTCATTGGAATGCCTAGGACATTTGAGAAATGCATCACACAGAAATAAGATTGAAAGAAATGTTCAGCACAGAAAAAGACAATGAACAACACAGTTGCCCGACTTACTTTGCTTTGCAAGCATTCTTGGTATTCTATGTTATATTTCTTTAAAAGATCCTTTTTCAATTCATCTGTCCTTGGGAAGGCAATCTCCTTCAGTTTCTTTTAAAAATATATATACATATTGATTAGTGAGGATTTCAGGAAGACACTTTCAGATCAATAACTGGGGAGCAGAGTGAATCAAGGAACACCAAAGCAAATGGAAAAATGCAAAATAAATCTGTCTTTCTTACAGAGCATAAATTTAGAGTTAGAAGAGAGTCCTGAATTAAAATCCCTTATTGTACAGAGGAGGAAACCGAGGCCAGCAGATCAGGTGACCTAGGGTCCCAGGATCTCAGATATAGTCCCAAAGGGATAACAAAAGCCATTTTAAAGTCTAAAAGAGATTGGAAGACTTCTCTAAAGTCACAAGCTAATTAAGTGTCAGAGTTAGGATTTGAACACAGGACCCTGGACCCCAAGTTTGACAGGTGCTCTCCGTAGCACTGCTCAGCTTCCAACAGGTAGTGAGTGGCAGAGACAAGATTCAGGCCTGAGGTGTCTGTTCTGAATACAGGACTCTTGGTTCTATCTAAAAACATTCAGACAAGGGAACTTGGCGGGGGTAGGCGGGGTGGGATGGAGGGTCTCAACTCAAGTTCTCTTTGGTTTCAGAAACTGACAAAGAAATTCCCTTCACTGATGGAGGTCAGCAATTTCCCGGGTATGCTGAAGTGAGCTGTCCTGGGTCACAAAGCCTCGAAGCTGTGTTGAAGGCAGGACTCAAACCTAGGCCTGCTCTTAACCCATGAGGTCACACCGCTTCTCTTCAGGGTAGATGATTTCCATTTCTCTCAAAGGAAATGAATGGCCCCTGGAGAAAGCCCAGCTGGGCCGGACCAGAGAGCCACCCTCAGTGGGACCTTCTGACATGGAAGGGAAGTAACAGTGGCTGGTACGGTATAGAGCTCCCACCTCTTTCAAAAAAAGAACGACTTGGAGAGAACTGAAGGGAATAGTAAAAATAAACCAGGAGAAGCTATTTCATATTTACATTTAGGACCAGGCTGGTTAGAGCTGGCCAGGGAACTTGGCAGTCTTGGGTTCAAATCCTGCATCTGACACACATGGGCAAATTAGTGGACATCTCAGGGTCCCAGAGTCACTCTCTAGGACTATGAATTGTAGAGAAAGCTACAAGGTTTCCTCTTCTGGGTGTTCTGAATACCAGTGACAGATCCAGGCTCTACCTTCCTCAGCCGGCTCCTGGACTCAGATCCACTCTGGCCTTCTGCAGGAGGCCTTTCAGAGTCTGTCCCCAGCTCCCCCCCCCC
>NW_027186352.1:12215669-12223968 GCF_028583685.1 Petaurus breviceps papuanus
CCCCCCCATCAGATCCACTCTGGCCTTCTGCAGGAGGCCTTTCAGGCTCTGTCCCCAGCCCCCTCCCATCAGATCCACTCTGGCCTTCTGCAGGAGGCCTTTCAGGGTCTGTCCCTGGCCCCCCACCCACTCCTACCAGATCCTTCCCTCCGACATGACCTGTCCACATTTTGTCTGCACCTTGTGATTGACACAGGGACCGTTTTTCTTCTTTGTGTCTTACCCTCAGGACTTAGCCCAGTACTTGGCACATTGTAAGTGTGTGCTCAATTAACAAACGCTCACCTCCTGGCTCTTCTAGCGTAGGCAAGGCCTAATAAATAGAACACTGGGCCTGGCATACAGAAGACCTGAGTCCAAATCTCACCTCGGACCCTTCTGTGGACCCGAACAGATCATTGCACATGTGAGCCTTAGGGGGCCCATGGAGACTTATCTCCTGGGTCAGAGGGTGCTGGCTTTGAAGATGCTGTGGAGGAAATTTGGTCACTGATGGGATCACATGTGCTTGAGGTGTAGACCTGTGTACTAAAGGGACTGCAGGGTGTGTCCAGTGACTTTCACAATAGAACGAAGCAGGACCTCAACCCTTGGAAAGCCAGGATGCTGTGTGGGAGCTCCCCCTACCAGCCCACACCACAAGCCCTCCAAGCCGTACAAGTCACGTCTTTTGAGTTGTTGTTGCAGAAAAACATGGATCCCCTGGTGACCACTGTTGTGGTGACGAGCCTCTAGGGGCCTAGAGGTATGCTCCTCAGTGATTTGGGCTAGGTCCATCACACTAAGCCCCCCTCAAAGTCCCTCCAGAGCTTGGGCTCCCAGGCAGGGCCATGTGCTGGGTCAGCCGGGTCAGAAGTAAGATTCCCAGACCCACTGCCACACTTTTCCTCCCCATCTGGAGTACTCTATCCCTCTTTCCCCCTTCTCCCTCCAGCTCTAAAGCCAGGTTAACATGGGTGAAAATGACTTGACTTGGACACATACACTGGATTTTTACAGCTGTCTTAACAATTCAAATGGTGCCCACCCTCACAAGGGAGGGGGCCACAGCTGTGATCCAATGGCACCAGGCTTAGTCCCCTGCCCATTCTCTCTGAGAAGAAATGAGTCGAAGGATGGCTTCCCCACCTCTTGGGTGACCCCTGTGACAGCTGCTCTGGTGTGGTTAGTGTCAGTGAAGCCCCTTCCCCACCGATGCCCAGGTGATAGTGATTAATCGGCCAACTAGAAATCTAAATGACTAAAGGGCGGGGGTGGGGGCAGGGGGAGGGGATCCCCTGTGGTACCTTCATGATATCCTGTTTTTCTGGGATGGCACACTGCTGATAGTCTCGGTGGCTGGGCAGCTTCTCTACAAACAGGCTGGAAGAGGAAAGAAAAGACCTTTGGCTTTAAGTGGAGAGGGAAGATGGACGGTGTCAGTGAAGAACGGAAGTGCCTTTTTCATATATGGAATGCTTAACTCATCCAGCTCCCACCTGGTTTCCCTCTACTGGGATTGCTGAGGTGTTACACTAGTCAGCCCCAGGCCAAGGTCATGGACAGGGCCCTGGCACGAGCCAGAGGCAGTGTGGTTCAGTGGGCAGAGCGTCAGCCTGGGGGCTTCCCGCAGTTACTCTCACCCCCAGACTGAGGCTCTGTCCTTCCCACTTCCTCAGGAATTCACAGAACAGAGAAGTCAACAAGATTTTATCAGTGAGTGATTTCTGCCTCAGAAACCCAAAGGGTTGGAAAAGGGCCACTGCCCGAGGCCAGGGATGGGCATGCCTCCTCTGTTCATGGTTAGAACATGAAAACAAAAAGCCCATCCACAGAGAGGGAGGGAATGCAGGCTGCCAGGCTCTCAGAGAAACCCCTTTAGCAGCTGAGGTTGGAGGGAAGCAAGAAGGGGGCTAGCAATGAGGCTGCTTGCTTTCCTGCTGTTGCTAAATGACTCACCTAGTCCCTTTCTCAAGCCTCCTTCCCAGGCTTCGAGATCCCAGAAGACCAGCAGAAAATAGGAGTCTGAAGCAACAGCTGAGCCTGGGCTCCAGGGACAGTGGAGAAGGCAAAGCCTGTAATGAGGCTTCCTCCCAGTAATAGCAGGCACCCAGCTGAGCTGTGGGACGTCCCCAAGGCCACACGCTAGCCCAGTATATCAGAACATGTCATCGTCACCATAACTTGTGGAATGGAGGCATGTATCCAGAGGAAACAGACTCAGAGATGTTGAGGGATTCGCCCCTGGTCACACAGCAATGTCAGAGGCAGGTTCTGAACTCAGCTTCCTGAACGCAAGCCCACCTGCTGTGCCACCCGCTGGCACCCATTCCCTGGCTAGGCCACACCGGGCACATCACCCAGCCTTCTAAAATCTCACCTATTGGCTGTGTGACCCTGGGCAAGGTGCTTATCCCTTGTTTGGTTCAGTTTCCTCTCAGTAAAATGGGGACCATAAGAGCACCTTCCTCCCAGGGCTGTTGTGAGGAGATGATACGAGAGGTACTTTATGAACCTCAAAGTGCAATATAAATGCTAGTTATCATCAATCACTATTGTTGCTGTATTGTTCATTTTTATCTATGGGCCCAGAGTCATTTGGCAGAGGCAGGCCTGGTCTCCAGGACATCCACAAAGCCACCAACCAGCATTTATGAAGCTTTGACACGTGCCAGAGTCACAAAGACAACATGAAGCTGTTCCTGCCCTCCAGCAGCCTACATTCTCTTTCTATGGTTACCTCCCATCATCTAAGCCCCCTGCTGCCCCACAGCACGCTGGCCACTTTCAACCATGAGAAAATGGACAGAGGTCCAGACCGCTTCAGGAGTCCTCCCAAAGCCACAGAGATGCAGGGCTGGACCCCCCCTCCCCCCCCGTTCCTGACTCCCAGCCCAAAGACTCACGTTATAAATTTATTGTAGAGGACAAAGGCATTTTCCAAGTTTCCTTCCTCCAGGTAGACAGAAGCCATTCGCTCCATCTCCACCCCAGATCGGAAGTAGCGGCGGGGAGTGATGTCTTCACTGATGGTGATGTTGCATCCGAGTTTGCTCAAGGCTCGGACACGCTCCTCCGGACTCAGGGACACATCTGTGTGGTCTGGCCCCGCAGCTAACTTTTTCTGCAAAGCAACAGGGATCTCTTATGACAGGAAGGGTCCAGAAATGATGCCCTCTGGGCCTTCTCCCTGACGAGGAAGCATCAGAGGCTCGACCCTGGAATGGGGCTTGGAGATCAGTCCACCCAGCTCCAGCAAAGGACCATAGATCTCCAGGTACAAGGGACCTCAGGGGACTCCAGCTCAAAGTCATGCAGGTATGAAGCAGAAAGCCAGGGTCTGAACCCCAGTTCTTTGACTCCAAGCTCAAGGCACTTTCCATTGGGCCAATGTCTCCACCAAAGGCTGTTGGCAATAGTTAAAGGGGGAAATGCATGTGCCCTAATTTAACAATCCTGTTCCTTTCTATGTGATAGCTAGTTATCCAGAAGTATAATCCAATCGAATATAATTCAATAAGCCTTTACTAAGAACTCACTTTGTATAAGAAAGACACTGTCTGGCCCCAAGATTCAAAAACTAAAGTGAAATAGCCGCTGCCCTCAGGAAGCTTACTTTCCAATGGACTCAGAATCATAACCAGGAATTATCACAACCAGGACAAAACACTGGGGAGGAGCTGACATGGAAGCCTGTCTGCATGGGGCTGGGTGGTCCCCCCAGTGTCTGGCCCAGCCAACAGCGAGGGTGGGGTAGCTGGGGGATTCCGGAAGCACTGAAAGGTGAGCCCTGGATGAGGGGGCTCTGTGGTGCTGGGACCCAGGGGCTGGTAGCCTGATGCCAGATGAGAGATAAGGTCGCGTGGGGAGGAAGTGCTACTCCTCAATGTTAATTCTCTGGTACAAAGCCCCAGTGGCCAACCTTGGTTAAACCTGACTGCATTGTCCCAGCAAGAGACAAATACAGTTCCTAAGGGCTCCAGAGGATGCGCCCAATATTTACTAAATACATCTTATGAGTCTCACTGAGTGGGGATCCAGGAAGGGTTCTTCACTTGGGGCCATCCCTTTGACCTGGGTCCCTCTGCTTACTGAGTCACCCAGTGACGTGACATAGAGCTAGAAAGTCCTGGGTTCAAATCTCGCATCTGACATTTCCTAATCCTGCGTGACCAAGGCCAAGGCATCGAATCTCTTTGAGGCTCAGTTTCCTTATCTGCAAAATGGGGCATTTATCTCATGGAGGACAGAATGACATTAAGACACGCGTGTAAAACACTCTCTGAGCTTCCCTGGACCAATGCCGGCTGCTCCCGGCATTGTGGCTATCATTGCTGTGAGTGTGATGGTCTACTCGCCCACTGGAATTCTTTGAGAGAATTATGCCACCTCGGCAGGGGATCCCGGGACCAGAGAGTGAAGGCGAGAAGGGAGGGGCTTGAGGGGAGGAAACTGTCCCAGAAAGGTTGGGACTTGCCCAAAGTCATAGCGACTGGCTGAGCTGGGACCTGAACCGGGGTCCTCCGGCCCCAGATTTATTGCTCTTTCTGTGACACCCTCTGCCCCTCCCTGGGCACCCAGGTGGCGAGAGATCTGGACCTGGAATCAGGAAGCTCTGAGATCGAATCTAGTCTCGGGCATTTCCTAGAGCTGGGGAAGTCACTTCACTCTGGCCTGCCCCAGTTTCCACATCTGTAAAATGGGGATAATAAGAGCATCTACCTCTCAGGGTTGTTGTGAGGATTTTTATATAGCGCTTCACACAGAGCCCAGCAGGTAGCCGGTGTATAATAAATGCAGTTTCCCTCCTTCCTCTCTGTTCTTCATGACATCCTCTTAGCTGCTGGAATCCCACAATCCTTCCTGTTTGGGGAGCCTTAAACATTGCTGAAACAAGCCTCCCTAATGCACTGGAACCTTTTCCTCTTATATTTATATGGGACTTTAGGGGAACTGAGAAAACGCTTTTGTACAGTCTACTTTTTTGTCCTCTTCTCTCCCAGATTGGCTTCCAGATGTAAAACCCAATTTAATTCAGGTCAATGAGCATACACTAAATGCCTACTATGTGCCAACCAGGCACTGCATCAGAGGACGCAGAGACAAAAATGAAGGTATGTCTGCTGCCCGCCTCCTGGCAGATGGGGCACAGGCTCAGGGCACAGAAGGCGCCATCTACTCTTTGGACGTGGGCCATGTGGCATTTTGCTTGACTAGGCATATTTATTGCAAGTTTAAGCTTTTCTTTATCTAGTGGGGTCAAGGGGAAGAGGAAGGGATAAAACATCAATTTTTGATCATTGAAAAGAATAAAATAAAATTGAAAAGACCCACTAGCTCCTGTCCTCAAAAAGTTACTTTTTGAGTGGAACCAAAGTCCTAAGCAGGAATTCTTTATCACTTGAGTATTGCAACAACCCCGAGAAATGAGTAATGCAGATATTATTATCTCCATTTTACCAAAGAGGAAATTGAGGCTTGGAGTGCAGGGGTCTTATAGGGACACACAACGATCAAGTACCAGAGGCAAGATTCAAACCTAGATTTCTCCTGACTCCAGATGGTACAATCTTTCCCTAAACCTTTTTATCTACATTGCATCCTCATCTAAGTTTGCAGGCTGGCCATGACAGGAAGCCAGTGATCCCTTAGAGAGAAACTAGAAATTCAATAAAAACGGGGCATTTTCTGAGAGGAGAAATGAAACTGAGTCAGCCGAGGTTTGTCTCAGGCAGGGGCACCGTGATGATGCTCGGTTATGTTTCTGACACTGAGCTGAGAACTGGGCTTTCCCACTGAGAGATTCCAGGGTCCGTGGTAGGCTGGGATTGCTGGACCATTGGGTGGATGCCTGCAGACTGTCCTAACTTTCCACACGTGACTCCTCTTATCCCACTGAACCCAGGGACACGAGCGCCCAGCACCCGCTCGCTATCAGACAGAAGCCTGCTCTACCCAGAGTGCCCCCAAAAGGCCATCCTCCCATGATGAGCAAAACTCATGCAAAATGCAGCCTCAGGAAGAGCAGCCCAGTTATTTTTAGACTAGTGTGATGGTGGCGTTATTCATTACTTCCTCAAAGGAGGAGATGAGGAGGGTGCCAGGTGGCTGTGGAGGGGCCCTCTCTTAGGCAGCCCCAAAGCAAGTGTGGTCTTTGGCCACGGCTTGAGCTTATGTAGTGTGTGTGTGTGTGTGTGTGTGTGTGTGTGTGTGTGTGTGTGTATGAACAAGAGAGGGACAGAGACAGACAGAGAGAGAGTATGGGTATGTGAGTGTATATAAGTGTGTTTGTGAGTGTGTGAGAGAATATACAGGTCGTATGTGAGAATATGTGAGTATGTATGAGAGAAAAAGAGTGAGTATATGTGACCATGTGAGTGTGTGAGATGTGTGAGACTATGTGAGTACATGTGTGTGAGTGTGTTTGTGAGTGTGTATATATGATCACCTTTTTAAAAGGACATAGGCACCAGCTGGTGACATACCAGAGAATTCACAGTCAAAGGCTGATCCATGGTGGTCTGTCTGTCTGCAGAAGAAGATCTTCAGTGCTCCTTTTCAATTTCTGCATCTGTTGACAAAAGACAAAACCAAGGGGGAGATCAGTCCAAGATTCAGTGTGAAGTGAACTCAGCCGGCACTTCCGAAGGGAGGGTCTGCTCCACTCCGGGTCCTGTGCTGGGTACCAGGGAGGGAGAAGGCAGAGCGGAACCATCCTCAAGGTGGTCCATTCTCATCCAGAAAGCTGACCTACCGGTATGAAGTTGCACTGGCAATCAATTTATTTCTATTGTCACAGACTTCCCTGACATTTATTTATAAATGAGTGCAAGCAATCATTGGGTGCAGTCTGGGACAGTGGACAGAGAAGTGGTCTGAGAGTCCGAACCCCAAGCCTCAAGTACTGCCTGACCCACACGGGCTGTGTGACCCTAGGCAAGTCACTTAACTTCTCTGTGTCCCAGGTAACTCTAGTCTAAAACTGCCAGGCGCAGATCAGGAGCCAACCTTTCACTGGCAAAGAGTTTCCTCCATCATTTAAAAGATGGGTTCTTTAAAAAACGTCCTGAAAAATGCACGCGGATTCCATGTACTGCATTTTCAATGGTATCGCAGAATGTCAGCAGTGAAAAGGACTGGAGAGATGGGTTATCACATTGACACTCACAGAATGTCTGATTTGGGATGGACCAGAGCACAGAGGCCCCCCTAGCTCAGACCATCTATAAGGGAAGCCATTTGGCTTCTGCCCAGACACCTTTCCAGGGAGCAGGGAACTCCCTCCCTCCACGTCAGCCCACCACACTGTGGGAGGTTCCCCCACCCCCATTGCCCCCAGTTAATCAACAAGCATTCATAAAGGGCTGACTATATGCCAGGCCTGGTGCAATCTGGGGCCAAGCCAAGTCAGAGCCCTCCTTTCCATGACAGGCATCCTATGCTTGACAACGGCCCCTCTACCGTCCTGAGTCTTCTCCAGACAAAACACTCCCGGTTCCTTCATTCAATTCTACCATTATGCCCAGAGGAGACTTTTCCCTCTTCCGGCTGCCCTCCCCTGACCATTCTCCAGCTTACCAACCTTTCCTCCTCATTTTTGGGCCATCTCCTCATCTTATAGATAAGGACACTGAATTCAGGGGAGCTCAAGGCTGGGTCCAAAGTTCGTAAGCAACAGAATAGGGTTTAAATGTTCTTTTTGATGAGGTCAAGGACAATGGTGGATGCTTACAGGAAAGACCAACCATCTTGGCCTGGGCTAGTCTGGAAGATTTCCTGAAGGTGGGGAGCAATAAGGCTGGATTTGAGCTGGGCCCCAAAAGAAGGAGGGGATATGACTGAACACGAGGGAGGATGGGGGGAGGGATGTCACCACAGGAAAGGGGTACAGCCTGAGAAAAGGCAGGGAGGCCGGAACGGCCAGTGTGCTGGGATTCCTGTCTGCACCCTCTAGCCCAACCGGCTTGTGCAATCTAAAAATAGCCTTTGGGCCTCAAGCAAAGCTGACTCAGGTCTGCGAGGCCAGGAAACCCTGCCACGGAGAGGCCTTTGTAGCTGAAAAACTGCCAGTCTGTCCAACCTCAATGCAGGCAGGCAGGTTTGGGGAAGTAAGACTTCTCATAGAGAGGAAGGAAAGAAGGGGGGAAGGGTTAAGTAGCAGGAAATCAAGCAGGCAAGTCCCTGGTAGAGATGTACATGGGAGCTCTATGGGAGAAGCCTAAGTGGAGTTACCTTCCCTCTCTCCTCCCCCTCCTGCCCTGACTTCTCTTCTCTCCTTCCTTCCTTCCTTCCTTCCTTCCTTCCTTCCTTCCTTCCTTCC
>NW_027186352.1:12223978-12233793 GCF_028583685.1 Petaurus breviceps papuanus
TTCCTTCCTTCCTTCCTTCCTTCCTTCCTTCCTTCCTTCCTTCCTTCTCTCCCTCCTTCCTTTCTTCTCTCCTTCCTTCCTTCCCTCCCTCTTACTCCTCTACCCCCTTCCAATCTGTCTGCTGACTTCATTGCTCAGAGCTCCAGCCAAGGTTACCAACAATCTCTCACTTGCCAGACTGGATGGCCTTTTTCTCCTTCCTCATTCTCATGCCCCTATCTGCAGTGGCTGACAACCTTCGAGGCCTCTTTCCTTCTGGACGCTCCCTTCTCTCTGTGCACTCACAACTCTGCATTTGCTCTTAGTTCTCCTCCTCCCAGTGGGATCATTCCTTCTCCGTCTCCTTTGCTGGTTCATGATCCACACCAGAACATCAAACAGGTGGCCCCCAACACTACCAAACATGATCCAGACCAGATAAATGCATAATATAACATCTTAAAACTAAGTCAACAGACCTCCTGGGACGCTTCTCACGTGGGCCGCGTCCCCGTTTCTATGTGTGACTCGGACCCCACTAACTCCTTCATGTTCCCCACTGTGGGTCTTCATGCTCCTCTGGGCTCTGGCCCAGGCTCTCCTCTCTTCTCCCTGTGCAATGCTGCGTCCTGCCCTCATTTAACTCCCTAGCATTTATCTGCATGTGGTTACTCTACACAGACCTATGACCATATGGGTCATTGCCCTTCATAGAATGCCAGCTCTCTATGGGTGGAGGCTGTTCAGCTTTGGTCTCAGAACCCCCAGTGCCCAGCCCAGTGCCTGGCATATATCAGGTGTTTAATGAATGCCTATTGATCAATATTAGACATATTTTATGTGGGGGGCACATTGTGTCTGGGGGTATCAAGACAAAAGTGAAATATTCCCTGCCCTCAATGAACTTACGTCCTAACAAGGAAGAAAACCCTCTATGTGCAGGTATCTAAAAAAGACAGAGACGGGTCTCTGGGTGTACGTCACCAGTTACTCTCGGGCCATCTTCTGGCACCTGCTGTGAGCATCTACCCATGAAAGGCCTCTACCCTCATGGAGTCAATGTCCTATGGCAAAGGCTTTGAGGTGCTCTGCTCCCCATCAAACAGACTCCTGAGAGGAAGTGCCCCATGCAAGCCATCCCATTGCTGGAATGTGAACGCCCAGCTGGTGGGGGGGGGGTCTACGCTAATGCTTACACTCCACTGAATAGTCAGGGATAACTGGGTGAAGAGGTGGCCAAATACTCACATTAAGATACGTGCTACTCGGCTGGGGTTCAGAAACCCCCACAAACAAGATGCCAAGACCATGAAGTAGAAGCTTGGATGTTTCCCACACTTCAGCAGGAATGAAACCCCAAGTTCCAAGGTCCGAGTCTTGGGCAATGAAAACTTTCTGCCCTGGAGTAAGGTCATGATTCCATGGAAGAAGACGGAGCTCAAGGGCTCATTGGCAAGCCCAGGCCAGAGGCTAAGGACCAAGAAGCTACTGACACATCCTAAGATATGCTAACTGCAAGGAAGGCAATGGAGAGAAAAGATTTTCTCCAGGCTTTCCCAGGCTCATTTCCCATCTCATTTCTGTAGAGCTGAGGCAGTCAAATCACCTTCAGATCTGAGAAAAGAAGAATGAAGGAGGAAAACAACAGAATTTTAAATTTTACAAAGGACTTTGTAATAATGACAGCTGATATTTCTATGGCGCTGTAAGGTTTCCAAAACCCTGTCCAAGCTCTATGCTTTGACCCTTAAAGCTTGGGGGCCCAGGTGCTATTGTCATCCCCACTTCTTCAATGGGTGACAGAGGTTCAGTCACTTGTGCAGGGTCATAGAGCTGGTAAGAATCTACGGCAACATTTGAACTCAGCTTTCTCTAAGCCCAAACTCTAACAGCTACACCAGAGAGCCCTAAGTAACTAGTACAAGCGGGAGCTTCCTGATTGGCATCAAATAAAAACCACAAACAACATAAAACTAGCAGTGTGCTGCCCTGTGAGTCAGGTGCGAATCTTACCTTTTTTACTTCCTGCCTCTTGAACACAGAACAGGTAGGAGGTCTCGTGGATGAAGTGTTTAGACACCAGGTCAGGAACAGCTGAGCCCAAGTCTGGCAGCAGACACTTAGTAGCTGTGTGACCTTGATAAATCATTTCACTGATGCCTGCCTCAGTTTCCTCATCTGTAAAACAGGGCTAATAATAGCACCTACCTCACAGGGTAGTCGTGAGGACCAAATGAGATAATTATAAGATGCTTTGTAAACTCAAAAACACTATAAATAGGTGCAGTTGTTACTAATTAACACTAATAAAACCATCCGTGGCCCTCCGATTCCTCCTTTGTAAATGAGGGAGTTACACTTTGTGGTCCACAAACCTCCCACTCCACATCTGCACCCTCAGCCGCAGCTCCATCGTCAGCTCAGACACAGACCTCGCTTTTTGCAGCCTCTCCCAAAACTCCAGGGACTGGAACATGAGGGCCCCACTTCTCACTTGGTGAGCTTGAGTTCGAGGCTCTTCCTGCTCCCGCCCTCCTGGGGTTCACCCTGACCTGCCTTTATCTCGAGCAGCCTGAATCACCGGGGCATCCAGCAGGTTATTAGACTGCTGTGGGTCCTGAGCTGGTCACGTTCTGGGTTTGCTGTCTGCAGAGAGGACTTGGACTCTGCTGGCTGGGGCACACTGGAGATGTGGCATGAGGGAAGAGAGGGAGGTAAGGCGACCTCACCTGCCCACCTCATCACAACAGTGTCCCTGGCCTCAGACTCCCCAGCTCCAAATCCCACTGTGGGGATGGGTCTCTGGGATCAAACGCAGAGATCGGGGTGATGAGCCTGGGGGCTAGCAGACTCCTGCAAAGGCTGAGCTGGTCAGGGCTGGGAAAGGCTGGATTCTGAGATCTCAGAGAGGCTGCTATCAGAGCACCTCCAGAGGAAAATGGTGTAAACGGTATGGAGGAAAGGGGGAGTATTCTTGTCATTTGTCCTTAACTCAGTAATAAGTTAATTTGATGATTTCCTGATTTCTCAGTGTGTGTGTGTGTGTGGGGGGGGCAGGGGCAGGAAAGGAGACAGGATTCATAGGGTCACTAACAGAGGACTAGAAGGGGAGAAACCTTTCAATCCAATCTCTCAGCTCTGGATGAGGAAACTGAGACCCAAGGAGCATTAAACCACTTGTTTAAGGTCACTCCACTGGTGAATGGTAGGGCCAGCATTTGAATCTGTTGACTCCCCAATCAGTGCTGCCCCCACTGTCCCACCCTACCACTCATGTCATAGGAGCATGGACTTTGAGTGGGAAGGGACTTTCGAGACCTCCTCATTTTACAGATTAGGAGACTGAGGCAAAGGACAGCAACATGGCTTGCCCAATGTCACGAAGCTGGGGAGTGTCAGAGCCTCAAATCAGACCCTCTGATTCCAGCCCCATAGAAATGTAAGTAGGTATTATTATCACTAATTAAAACCTCCAGGTTCCTTCTCATTAGCATCCTGGTCACAGGAAAATAGAGTTTCTTTAACAAGAAAACAGGTCGATACTAGAAGATTCAACATTTAGAAGTTACAATGAAAGACAAGAAAAGGCAGATGAACACAGGACAAGGTGAGTGCTAGGTCAGAAAGCCCATTCTCGAGGACTGTCTGCAGAGTCTCATTCCTGCCCGAAGAATAGGGGCTTGTCACTTCCTCAGGAAGTCATTCTTCACTCTATGAATGTTTCTGGGAAATGACTCACTTGGAAATATTGCTCTGAGGTCCAAAAGTCAAGGGGAGTCGAGTCATGGGATCCCATTTTTAGAGCCAGAAGGGAATTGAGAGGTCACCCAGTCTAGCCCCAGATTTTACAGATAAGAAAATAGAATCCTGGAGAGTTAAAATGATCTTCCTAGGATCACAAAGCAAGGACGTGCCCAGCTGAGATTGGAACCCAGATCCTATTGATGGAATCCTAATAAAGCTGTCCCCAGACTCAATACAGTCACTGCCCCCAGCTCCAAATCACACACTGGAACAGGTGTGTCCTTGTATTCAACCACAATCACATCATCCATTTAGCCCAAGACAGGACCACAATACGAAAGTATCCATGTTGACCAGACAGGACATGATATCTAGCCAATCAGAAAGCAGCTATGACCAGGATGCTTGATGACTGAACCATAGAAGAGACCCTTCCCCATTACCTAATCTCTTAACCACCTTTTAATATTCCTAATTTCTGTTGTATAATCGGCGTCATTAAACTATAAAATTCCCTGTATTGTCTCACTACTTTGCTGGTTCCTGTCTGAACCTAGCCGGCTTTTGAAGGGCGTCAGTCCTCAGTAAATGTCTATACTTGGGTTAGAGGTAGTCTGACTGCTTTCTCTGAGATGGTGTCACACACATCACAACACACCATGAAACTGCAACATTCTGATGCCAGCAAGATCTCCTATCACCTGCCCTCTGACATGTGTCAGACGGTGGAGAGTGGAGGTAATGATTGATAAGAAGACAGCTTCAAAGCACTCACTTGCCCCCTTTCACACTGTGGAAGGAAGGGGGACATGGCCCTTTCTGTCCAGCCCCACATTTCTCCCCTCAGCCCTAGTCCTTCGGTGGGCTAGAATCACCGCCATGTTGTACAGAAGATTGTCTAGCGGGAGCCCTTAGAGAGAGCCCAGCTCAAGTCTAAGCTGCGTACCAAAGAGCACCCTCCCCTTCCCGTTCTCATGGTGCCGGCCCCATTGTTCATCCACCTACAAGACTCTTTGAGGCCAAACAAAGGACTGGAGGCCGATGGGGGTACCAAATTTCCATCATGTAGTGAACGGGGCGGGGGGGCGTTACTGGAAGCAGACCAGATCTGAGCAGAGACCTGGAGCTTCACCCTGGGTCAGAGGTTTGACGTTGGAACCCTAGTTTAGCCACCAGCCACCCAGGTGCCCCAGGCAAGTCACTGTCCCAGCCTGAGACTGGACTTTTCTCTTCAGTAACAGGGTGGGGAGGGAGGGGATGGACTTGGGGACCTGTTATGTCCTTTGGAGCTCCAGAGCCAAGGCTCCTGTGACTTGGGTTGGTGGACAGCACAAAGGATGGGTTGGTGGCTCCTCCAACTTCAGGTTCATCCCCAAGTTGGGAGAAGCAGGACGCCATCAGCGTGGAGAGCTGCTGGCTGGAACCAGACCGGGCTTGATGTGACTGGAAGGACAAATCCTCCCAGGAAGCCAGAGAAGCACTTCTGGGAGACTGGAGGTCCCTTGGCAAAGTTCAGCAGAACACGCTTTACTCCAAATGAATTTTTATGGAAGGTCAAGGGTTTGTCCCTTTAAGTGTGGAAACTTCTTTTTTCTCTCCATTCTGAGCAGCTTGGCTAGAACTCTCTCTAAAGCATCACACGTGTTCCTGCCTCCTCCGGCAGAATGTGCCAAGCACAATTTAAGCTTTGCCTGATGACTCAGGGTCAGGAGGATCATAGGACTTGAAGCAGAAAGGGACCTCAGGAATAATCCTGTCCAACTCCTTCACTATTCTAGATGGAGAAAATGAAGCCTGGAGACCTGCCCAAGGTCCCGCAGGCTGCAGAGACAGGATCCAGGAGGCTTTGAGAAAGAGGAAAGAGATTGTTGCAATGAATCATGGCTTACGTTCGGATTTGGGGATCTCTGTCCTTTACATCACATTGTTAGTGTGAATGCCGTCAGGGCAGGTCTCCAACCATCCACCATATGTGAGTTTGGCCCATGTTCAGCCATCCGTCTCCCACCCAGCCATGGCGACGGGACTTTCTTGGGTACCTCAGGCTGCCCATCTTTGATTCCTCACCCCCACCATGAGACCAGTCTAACCTTCTTATGGAATCATCTGGTTCCTAGATCTGAACTACATCAAGAATTCAAAATTCATTCAACAAACATTCTCTTGGTGCCTGCAATATTCAAGGCACTAGAGGATGAAAAAAAGAATGCAAAACATTCCCTGCCCTTATCCTTGAACATCATCCATCACTGAAGACAGGCTGTGGCTTCATGACGCCCACCACTAGCATTACCCTTTGAGCTCATGGCATCCCATGGAGATGGTGATGGAGGCCTCTGACCATATGACATCCCTGAGCAGAAGAGTATTTGAGCTGGGGAGCAGATTCCTAAAGTCACCGTGTCATCTCTCCATCGCCATCCAATCTCACACTCCAAGGGCGTTCTGGTCCAGCCTATTGTGCCCCTGCCTTATGCTAAGTGTAAGGTGGCCTCAGATGCCTGCAGGCTTTGCCTGAGCACATAAGCCCTGGCAGTTGTGACTAGACTGGAAAGGATTAAAAGTCGGGTCCTGTGTATGGGCACCCTTGTCATCTGGACATTGCACACTAGGAGATCAATTCATTTTGGTTGCGGCAGTCCATTCAATTATAAATAATTTATATAACTAATTGCAAAAACACTCCTTGGGAATAGTGTTAAGGTTGGATGGCCGCTTGCTGGGGGTGTTGGAGGAGTAACTGTCAGTTTGGATGAAATGGCCTCCAAGGTCCCCGAGAAGCCTGAGATTCTGGGATCCATCCTTCCTAAGGAGACCTCAGGAGACCTGGCTTCTGGCACCTTCTCTCGCTGCATTTAGCAGTGTGACATTAGTCGAGTCACACTCTGGGGAGTGGCCTTGCTCTTCTCCTCTGTAGAATAAGGAGGACCAGCCAGTGATCTGTAAGGTCCTTTCCAGGTACTGAACTTTTCATAAGAAAAGCTGCATTTGGGGACTTAGTTTTTGAATGCCAGGGAAGTCTCATAGGGTGTACAAATTGTGTAAATCACACAATCAGACACTAGCTAGCTCTTTCTCTTGACACTAAAAATGGTACATTGGGCTTTCAGGGGTTCATTCCAAAGGAGAGTCAGCCATTCTAAAAGTCAGCTCACTGGACCTATCCCTTTGCTGGTATTTTGAGTCACTGTGTAGGTCCAAAAGGAAGTCAGCACCCACCATTTTAAAATGTGGTTCAAAGACTTTATAGAAGCAGACATGTTTTGATGTACTGAACTTTTTTCAATGCAGGAGAATACTAGAAATACATTTAAAATGTGATTGAGTGAAGCAGAGACTGAATTAGGTAAAAAAAAAAATAACACCTTTCAGCTGCCAGTCCCACGGTGCTCTAATATATACGTAATCAATCTTGTGGCTTTAGGAGAAATTAAATGTATTTTATTTATCTTTCAATTACTCTCCACAGTCTGGAATAAACATATCTTACAAAATTAAGAGACATAAGTGTGCCTAGATAAGGCGGATGGATCTCTCAGCTACCTTACTCCAAGTGCTGATGCCTACAATGTGCCCATGTTGGGGAAACTCAGCAGTTGCACTTTGGCTAGCAGGGAGCGGAATTTAAATGTACAGTTCTGAACCGTTTGCCTTAACCATCAGTTACACAGCATTTACTGAGAGCCAGGCAGTACGCTGAGAATAAAGGGGGTGAATCTGGGGCCTGCTCCGATTTACTAAATGTCCTGTGATCTCAGGATCCCAGGCCTGGAAGGGACGTCAGAAGCCGCCTAGTCCAACCCCTGCCTTATTGAAAACCTACAACAGCAATCCTGAGGTGCAGAGCTAGATCCAGCCAGCCTCTGCTAGACCTCCAGTGATGGGGTGGATGGGGGTTGTCCTTTAGTCAGGAAGACATGAATTCAAATCTAGCCTCAGACACTTACCGAATGTGTGACCCTGGGCAAGTCACTTAACCTTTGCTTGACTCAATTTCCTCAAATGTAAAATGGTTTTATAACAACAGCGTCTACATTGCAGGGTGTTGTGAGGATCAAATAGAACAATACCTGTAAAGCTCTCAGCACAGAGCCCAGCACACAGCAGGTGCTTAATAAATAGTCATTCCCTTTCCCCTCCATGAACAATAATAAAACAGCTAGCATTCATACAGCACCTTGAGGCTTATGAAGTTTACAAAACACTATCTCAGTTTATCTCCATGAGTGACTTAGAACCAGGGTGGGAAGGGAAGGTGTGGCGGGGTCATGCAGGAAGGGCCCCTTTGATGCCAGCCCAGATCCATCAAACTTCCCCAAAGGTCCCAGATCTAGACTCAATTTATCCCCCCAACTTTATTTCCAAGTTTGACCCAAATGAGTGAAGAGCTGGGTTTGTAGCCAGTCTTTCTATCAGTCAACAAGCTTTTATTAAGCACCTACTGCATTCGAGGCAGCATGCTAAGCACTGGGGACACAAAGAAAGGCCAAGACACGGCGCCTGCCTTCAGGGAGCTCGCCCTCTGATGGAGGAGACACCGTGTGCACAACCATCTCCATACACACTCCTGACAGTGGGAAGGAAGGCGAGTCCCAAGCTGGACTCCCTGTGGGCCTCAATTCCCCATCTGTAGAATGGGAAGGCTGGACCAGATGATCAAAGAAGTCCCCTCTGGTTCTAAATCAATGCCACAGATATGGAAACATCTCTGGGTGAAAGCACGAGGCACTCGGGAGGGGGAGACAGGAGCCCTGCATTAAAGTCCAGCTAAGGCCACTGGACCTCTAAGGGACCTGGAACAAGCCCCTTCAGACGTGGAGCAAATGAGGAAGGGCAGATGAGGTGATCGCTACGGTCCTTTCCAGTTCCCCCACAGGATGCCATAAATGAGGAGCAATGGAAAGGAGGGGACCCAGAGATGAGCAGCAGGGAGTCCTGGGGAGGGAATTCGAATATGAGGAAGGCCCCATAACAACATATGTCCCTGAGTAGCCAAGCTGGCAGAAACCGTGTGAGGAGAATGAGGACAGGACTGCTCCTCGGTCACCTGGAAACAGCAGGAATCTGCCCAGCCTCCACATGCTGGTGGTTTGACTTAGCCTGTGCCTCACAAGACAAGTCTAAGGTCTCCCTGAAGCAAAGGCCCACCTTGTGAACTGAAGCCCTCTCCCTGCCATGTTGTATGGCTGTCAGTCACAGAATACCCCAGACCTGGAAGCCTTAGAATCTAGGGTTACCCAAAGGATAATGGATAAGACCATGGTGGGCATCAGCAGGGACAGCAGAAACTGCCTAAAGGATGCCAGCAGAGAGGTGGGTGCTTGAGAAAGATGGCGGTTATAGTACACCCTGCTCAGAAAGGTTCAAATCTCACCTTGGACACTAGCTGCGTGACCTTGGGAAAGTAGCTTCTCCTATGCTTCCCCACTGGGAAAATGGGAAATAATCATAGCACCTATCTCAGAGGGCCAATGTGGTGATTAAATGAGATAATGGACAGATAGCATCTTGTCAGCCTCATGCCCCCTATCAACTGGAACTAATCACATCATGATTGTTTCTAATTCTAGGACCTCACACTGCTGAGGAGAAAACCTTCTTGCTCCCCACTCATCAAAAACGTTACAGGAAACAATTGTTCTAGCAAGACAAATCAAACCACAGAAGCCATTTAAGTCTGTGTTTTCGGTCCATCCCACCCAAAAGCCCGCCCCTGTTGCCTTTGGTCCTTCCTGCGAGCTGCAGGGATGGGTGCTCTGTGCAGTCTGAATGGCAGCCCTCACAAAAGAGGGGTAAGGGAGGAGAGAGACACACATACAGATAGATAGAGACAGAGAGACAGAGAGAGACAGACAGAGAGAGACAGAGACAGACACAGAGACACAGAGAGAGAGAGAGAGACAGAGACAGAGAGAGAGAGAGAGAGAGAGAGAGACAGAGAGAGAGAGAGACAGAGAGAGAGAGAGAGAGACAGAGAGAGAGAGACAGAGACAGAGACAGAGACAGAGAGAGACAGAGAGGGAAGGGAGAGGGAGACAGAGAGACAGAGACAGAGAGAGCAGTTAGAAACAGAGACAGAGAGGGAAGAGAGA
>NW_027186352.1:12233803-12271634 GCF_028583685.1 Petaurus breviceps papuanus
CAGAGACAGAGAGGGAAGAGAGAGGGAGAGAGAGAGACAGAGACAGAAGAGAGACAGAGAGAGACACACAGAGAGAGACAGAGATAGACAGAGAAGGGGAAGAAGAAAAAGAGGGCCGGAGAAAGATGGGTGAATGAAAGAGAGAAGAGACAGAAGAAGATGGAGATGGAGGGGAGAGAAGAAAAAGGGAGGTAGGAGGAGAGATAGAGACAAGGGAAGGAGGAAAGATGGGGGAGAAGAGAGAGAAGAGATATAGAGAGGGGAAGAGAGAAAGAGAGGGAGGTGGAAGAGAGAGAAATGGGAGGCAGGGTGGAAGAGAGACAGGGGAGAGGAAAAGAGAGAGGAGAGACAGACAGAAAGATAGAGAAGGGGAGAGAAAGAGAGAGAGTGAGAGGGAGAGACACAGAGAAAGACAGAGACAAAGAGAGAGCAGAGAGAGAGAGAAAGATGGGGGAGGAGAGACAAAGAATGGAAAAAGAGAGACAGAGATAGTTGGAGACAGAGAGAATTGTATCCTGGTTCTTTCCAGACCCTCGTGGAGACAGAACAAACAGGAAGCTTCCCCCCACTCTGCCCAGTCATGAGGAAGGTTAATAAAAAATGACTAAGGGCAGATCTCCTGTTTCAGAATGAGTGGGGACAGCCCAATCAAACACTGTGGAGGAGGGCCTGGGCCCAGCACATTAACCAGCAAGGCTAATGGAAAGGGTGTGCGACTGACACCCTGTGGGCCAGCTGCGGCCCTGTGTGCGAGGGAGGAGGGGCCCTCCCTTCGGCCTTACATAAGACACACTTTCTCCATTTTCACCAGAAAGAGAATGTGTTAGGAGGGCCTGAGGAGGCCCAGCTGGAGAAGAGAAGGCAGGAGGCAGCTGCTGGCTGTCTCTGAGTCTTTCAGGGGCTGCCATGAGGAAGAGGGATGGGACCTGATCTTCGTGACCCAGAGGGAACAACCAGGGCCGATGGGGGAGGACTTGAAGCCAGGAAAGGCTTCTGAGCACTGAGTTGTCCCAGAGTGGTGCGGCCTTTCTATGGGGCTCATGGCTTCCTCTTGATGAGAATCTTTAGGCAAAGGTGGGAGACCTGGTTTGGGATGTGACAGAGGGTCTCCTGACAGATGCTGGATACATGAGGTAGCCTTCGAGGCCCTTTCTGTCCTGGAATTTTTCAAACCTCAAAAGGGAGGTGCAAACCATGGGTTCTAATGCCAAGCCCCATAACACTACTGGACCTCAGTTTCCTCATCTGTAAGATGGGGGTAACACCCACCTTTCTTCCCTCACAGGGTTCTTCCGAGGACAAAGTCCTTTGAGACCGCGTTTGGGAAAGGGCTTGCAGGCTGTCAAGCGGAAGAAGTCTGATCGTTATCTGAACATTCTCTTGGACATGAAACTCTTGGTAGGAAAACTACAACTTTAGCCTCATTAGAGAAGTATGATCAGCAAGAAAATCCTGAGGAGGAATCAGGAGAACTGAGGATTCCAGGGATAAGTGGTGACGTCCTGAGCTCATGAGACCAGCTGGGCGAGCACACAGTCTGTGAACAGCTCTGGGGAGTCACGAAGTTTGGGCGAATGAGCTTTGGCTCTGGAGTCAGAGGCCTCTGAGGGGCAGCTTGGTGGCACAGTGGACAGAGCGCCAGGCTGGGAGCCAGAAAGACCCGAGTTCAAATCCTGCCTCAGACACTTACATTTACTAGCTGTGTGACCCTGGGCAAGTCACTTCACCCTGCTTGCCTCAGCTTCCTCATCTGTAAAAAGAGACAAGAAAACCCTATATGGGGTCATGAAGGGTCCGACATGACTGAAATGGCTGAACGACAACAATTCGGATGCTTCCTGCTTGTGGGACTTCGGCTAACTTCCGTCGGCCTTGGTTTTCTCATCCATAAAATGCGTGTGTTAAACCACTGTTGTATAAAGAAATGTGTAAAAAGAGCGAGTATCTGAAACATCAGCCATTAAGACAAAAGCAAACAAAACTGTGAGAGGCCACTGAGGTGGACTTTGAGTTCCTTCTGGCCCTGGAGCTCTGCTCCCCCTTTTCCCTCTGCTTCCTTCTCTCTCTCCTGAGCAGACCCAGCCGACTCGGTGAAGCGTCTTAGGTGCCTGCCGTGTCCGGGCCCAGGGGCAAGTGCTGGAGTCCAAAGGCACAAACAAAACCCTCCCTCCTCGAAAGGCTGTGGCTCCCACTGACGGGAGCAGGCTTTGCTGGCCCACGCCCCCTCACTTCAGCTAGGCATTATCATCTCTTCCCTCCTAGAGCAGCGGGACACGCTCTCCATGCACCAGCCGTCCGTCCTTCTAGCACGTCGGGTCAGCGATACAGGGAAGGGCATTATGAGGGAGCTCATGAGTCCTCAGACTCATCTCCTGTCTGGGGACAGCAGGCATGGAGGGGAAGAGAGCTCCAGAATAGTCCAGCTGTGGATGAAGGTCACCCCTGCCTCAGGGTTGGGAGGGACTGCGACTCTGACCTATCCCAGAACAGAAACCCCTCTACGTTCAGCATACTTTTATTAAGCACCCACTATGCATAAAACTAGTTATGCTGGGTGTCGGAGAGAAAGAAACCAAAACAAAGCCATCCTGGTCCTCAAGAAACTTACTTCCTACTGGGGTTTTAAAATATGGACACAGATCAATAAAAAATGTAGATGAAGTGGTTCCAGGAGGGAGAGAGTAGTGATGCCCAAGAGGATCCGCAAAGGTCCCACTACCACAGGGTACCTGGGCCCTGCTTGAAGACAGCTGGGATTCCAAGAGCCAGAGAAGAGGGTGTGCATCTGACATGGGCCACAGTCTGGGCACAAGCCCAGAGACAGCAAGTGGAATGTGGCGTTTGGGGGAGAAGAAAAATATTAATGCCGATATTAATACAATAGTGCACACTGCATTTTAGGCTCAAGTCTGACAGAAACCCTTTTATTTAGTTTAGCGTTAACCAAATATTCAGATATTTCTAGCATGGAGAGAGAGATGCCCAAACTGGCATAGGGTCCAATTCCCTAAAATATGACTGTCTCATATCTATAGGAACCCTGAAGAAAAAAAAATCACAATATGTATAAAGAGTTTGGGTGAACACTTCAGAAAAATTGAGTCACCAGGTCGCCATTTCATCCCCTTTGAGTTCCTCCTTCAAAGCCATCAATGGGAGAACAGTATGGAGGCAGGAAGGCACCTCCCTTTCAGTGGAACAGGAGCACGCCCTTTGAGTGGTGCTGGCTCCGGTCACTTCAGGGGTGATGGTTCTTACCCTTAATCCATGTCCCTAAGGAAGGCCTTCTGGTCCTCAAGCTATCACAGACCCTTTGTGTGAGCTTTTCCAAGGATTTTGGAAAGGACCTTTTAGAGCTAAGCGAAAATATTATTTCTTAATCATTCTAGAGAATCTAAAAAATGGAGGTTTTTGAACGTTCCCACACTAGAAGAGGAAGTAGGCCAGTCTGATGAGAAGGGAGCTCACACGTGGGCACCCAGCCTGAGGACCTTCAGGGCAGAGCTCTCTTTCACTCTGCACAGCCCAGTTGCTTTATGCCAAGCTTGCAGAGTCCCTCACTATCCTGGCTGAAATCTTCTAGATGATGCCAAGTTATCAATGCCTTTCCCCAAATGGTGCCATCCAGAATTCAAACAACACATCAGATATGTTCTGATCTGGCCAGAGGTCAGTGGCATGGTAACCTCCCAAATTCTAAAATATTCTGAAATATCAGGGGCATGACACAAGGGATTGTGGGCAACCTGCTGGTGATGAAACCTTTCCATACTTTTCTGGACTAGTCCTTGAAAAGTAGATGCAGTCCGGAGCGGCTAGGTGTCGCAGTGAACAGAACTCTGGCCCTGGTGTCCGGAGGACCTGAGTTCAAATCTGAACTCAGACATTTAACGGTTACAAGCCTGTGTGACCTTCGGTAAGTCACAACCCCAATTGTCCTGCCTTCCTGCCTCCAAAAAAAAGAGTAGATGCAGTCAGTCTGTCCCCAAGCTCATCCTGGAAGCCTCTAGGCAGTGATGGGCCAATCAGTTTGTATGTGTTCTCCTGGGAGAGCTTTGGAGAACTCACAGCTACCCCCTTGCCACAACAACCCAAAGACAACTTAACTCCATATTTGGCCTGTGCTTCAGTGCCCAGTTATTTTGCAGACCAACTTCTGCAAAGCCGCACCTTCCCCATCTTGGGATTTGCAAAGTTGATTTCTTGGACCCCGGTATAAAACTTGACATTTATCTCTACGAAATTTCATCATCTTAGGCTCAGAGCACTGTGGTGACTTGTCTTTTTGGATACTGACTCTATTACCCAATATGTAATCCACCTCTAACTGCCTTTTCATCACCTGTACACTCAACAAGCCTGCCATGTTTATGCCTTTATCCAAGTCATTGATAACTATGATATAAACAGTAGGGGGCTAAGCAGAGACTCCTGTCACACGCCCCTGGAGACCTCTTTACAAGCCAACAGCAAACCATTAGTTAAATCCCCCTTGGTTATATTTATCCAACCAGTTCCAACACCACCTACGTGGACTGTCACCATCTTGCCCATGAGAACAGCATGGGAGATCTGGGCAAATGCTTGGCTAAAATCTTAGCTCTAAAGAGGATCTCTTCTTGGCAGTGCTGGAGGACCACGGGGATGGCACACTGCTGCCCCCGTCACACGTGCTTGGCATGCTGGTTTGGTTGGCTGAATTGTGTGTGCCTTTTTCTTTTTATTCTTTGTTTTAAGAGATGGCTCCTTGGGGAAGGGACCAGGAGGGATGCGTTCAGAAATAAAGGGAATAGAGGAAGAAAAGATCAATAAAAATTATAAATTAAAAATAAATCTGAGCAAATGAAAGTGATTCTCCATGGAACACAATCTTACATCTTCTTATAGAGGCTTGGGAGAGGACTTGGGACCAGAGCTTAGCTATGTGACCCTGAATCAGTCATTTCCCTCCTCATCAAACTCCACTCCGGATCTAACCCATGATGGCTCCCTGTTGCTTATCAAATTAAATCTCCTTTCCTGGCATTCAAGGCTCTCTAGAGGCCAGCCCCATCAGACCTGCCCAACCTCCTCCATTCCATCCCTCCTAAGCCCACACCCTCAACTCCAGTCCACCCCGACTTTTGTCTAGCCCACCCTTGTACTGGCTGAATCCCACATTTAGGCTTTGCTCCTCTTCTCTTGAATTTCTGCTTTCATCAAACCTCTAGGCTGATCTCTGCCCCCAGTAAAAAACAGCACATTTTAAAGGTCAGAAAACTGAGACCCAGAGAAGGTTGATGCCTTGCCCCCAGTTGTAATTGGTGATTGACAGAGTAGGCATCTGAGCCCAGGTCCTCTGGTTCCTCCCTTCTAGGTAGTAGAGAGAGCCCCAGCTTGGGAGTCAGGAGACTCTGCTTGGACACTTACTAGCTGTGTGACCTTGGGCAACACTCTCCCTCCTTGGCCTCTGCTTTCTTCATCTATCAGGATGAAGCCTCCCTCACAAGCTCACTTTGGGGATCCAATGAGGTAACGGAAGCAGAGAGCTTGGGGAGCTCGAATGCCCCATGTGGAGGCCAGCAGTGGAAGTGGGCAAAGGAAGGCACATGTCATCCGTGGCCTTCTCTGAGCAAGTTCTGCTCTGCTTTTCAAAGGAGTGGACTGAGTACAAATTTCTCACGTTTCTACAGCCTTCTGAGTCTGACAAATGCCTCTCCTTCAAAGAGCCTTGGGGAAGTGGCATACAGTAGAAAGTGGGCTAGATCTGAAGTGAGAAGAGCTGAGTTCCAATCTGCCCCTCACTACAACAGCAGCCTTGGGTGAGCCTCTGACCTTCTCTGGGCCTCCGTTTTCTGACCTGAATCCCTCCCAATGGCCAGCCTAGGATTCTCTAACTAGGTCTAAAAGGATTATATGCCCATTCCCCCTATGAAGAAAGTGAGGCTTTAGAAATCACAAAGCTAGAAAGTGTCAGAGCCAAGATTTGAACCTGTGTCTCTCCTGACTCTCAGGCCATCCCTCTTTCCACTTATGGCCAGGCTTGTGACAGTTGGAGGAGCTCACAGGAGCCTGGGGCAGCAGGGAGGCAGGATGCTTCTCTCCAGCACAAGGGACTGCTTAGGAAACACAGAGGTTACCAAGGAAGCACGAGATTCACCCCAAACCAGTGTCGCTAAGCAACCTGCACCAATGGGCCAAAGCAATGCGTTATTTTTAACTTTAGAAATAATTAGGCAGAGAACATTAAGAACAACCCGCATCTCGGCCCACAGGCTCTTGGATAAGTGGCCGGACCAAGGCGGGTGGGGTGGGGCTGGGGGTGCAAATGAATGGGCCGCTCTGCTCCAAGCTCATCTAGCTGGCCTCCCCAAGGGGAATCCCCAACAAAGAAAGCTGTGTTCTGGTGGAGAGGGCTGACTCGGGTGTTAGGGGACCCTTCCATCACCTTGGGCAAGCCACCTAAATGCCCTGGGCCTCAGTGTCTTCCTCTGCAAGGTGAGGGCTTTGGACCAGATGGCTTGAACCCTGTCACTCTCTCCTTACGTGGACTTCCTTAGAGAACCCCGGGAAGGGAGAGCCAGGCCAGCATTTAGCCCCAAAGGCCAGAGTCACACTCCCTTTCCTGACGAAGGTCTAGAGGTGCACAAGAATCTCCATTCCTAACTCCTGGGATGGCACAGTCAGTCAAAACACGCTTATGGGGCACCTCTGATGTGTATGGCAATGCCTATGCAAAGGCCTCCAGGGTGGGCCTCCCAGAAGGAAGGAGCACTGATTTGGGAGGCAGGGACTGTGGATCTGATTCCAGTCCCTGCCGGGGACCCCTGGGGGCTGTCTCACCTCTGGCCATCAGCTGGCCATCAGAAGGACTAGGAGACCTCCAAGGTGTTGTCTCCCAAGCTTCAGCTCTTCCACTGACTGTGTGACCTTAGGTGGGTCACCCCCTCTCTCTGAGCCTCAGGGACCTTGTCTGTTAAAAGATCTGTTGGGCAAAGGGATGTGTCTGGAAGAGAATCTGTCTGAAGCAAACACTTTGATGGCCTAGCTTGTGAGGCTAAAAGAGGGGAAGGGGGAGGGGATGCCGAGTGAAATAAGCCCAGAAACCCGAAGACAAGATTTCCTAGAATGTGCATCATTGTCCTGAAGATAATAAAGGCCTGTGCTGGGATCGAGGAGACCCGGGTTCTCAGCCCCCTCCCACCTCTGGACCTAGGGTTTCTCACCTGCCAAATGAGGGCCACAATGGCTGAGGCCAATTCCATCTCTAAGATTCTGTGACGCTAGGTCCCAGGGTGTAATTGTGGGGGCTAAATTTAGCATCCTGGCTGGGAACATTCAATTGGCAAGTGACTCCAAGGCTTAAGAAAAGATAAGAAAGGATGGAGAAAGACCAGGAGCAGAGAGGAGAGGAGAGGGAAGGAGGAGAGAAGGTTTATGAGAGCGGAAGGAAAAAGCAGACGGAGAGGAGGGAGGAGAGGAGAGGAGAGGAGAAAGATGGGGAAAGGAGACAGAGTATGAGAGCAAGGGAGAAGTTAATGTATTTGGGCACAAGAAATAGAAATTAAAGCAAAGGGAGACAAGTAAAATAGACAGGAAAGTCATTAAAAAAAAAAAAAAACCTTTCCACAAAACTTTGGGAAAAAAGCTCAGCAAAACTCTTGGCCATCTATTTAGACTGCTGGGAACTCTCCTCCCATAATAGGAAGGCCCTGGACCCAGGGTTATGGTCAGTGTGACCATGGGCTAGATCTAGAAACAAACCCTCCTGCCCTGACATCATTCAGTTCCACTGTCAATGACAGGCTTTGGCAATCAGAGTGCTCACTTTTCAAAATAACAATTCTGTTGACTGCATAATATCATTCTTCACATTGCCTTCTTTCTCTGGAACTTGCAGCATTTCCCTAGAATGCTGGATTGTGTGACCTTAGGCAAGTCACAAGCCTCTATGGGATTCTGTTTGCCCATCTGTAGAATGTGGGTGGGGTTTGGACAGTGGTCCTTCCAGCTTTTAACTACTATGACCCTAGGAGGTTAGGCAGTCTCTCACTGTTATTCTGTACTAATAAAATATTAATAGCATAGAGTTGGGTTTTTTTTTTTAATCCCCTAGGGTTGAGGAATTTGAATGTAAGGTAACAACAGACGGTAATTTCTGTGCCTCTAGAAAGTCCCACAGTGAATACCCTTCTAGTGTTTCTGAGTAGACCAGCCCTGATGGTGCTCATTTATTGTTTAAATTATTTATCACGAGCAGAAGGAGCCTTGGAGAATGGTTCAGTGCAGCTTGGACAACTGAGCCCAGGGATTTCTTCTCCCCCCACCCCCATAAATACATACATACTCTCTCTCTCTCTCTCTCTCTCTCTCTCTCTCTCTCTCTCTCTCTCACACACACACACACACACACCGGAGATGGTACAGAGTGGCAGTGTGTGTGTGTCTACGTGTGTGTGGACACCAGACCCCACCTGGCCCGGGCCATCCCCCCTGAGGACAGCTGAGGAAGTTTCATCACAGACAGCTGCCTGCTTACTACTTCTAGCTCCCGGTCAATTCCGCTCGTCTATCCGGAGGGGCCAAAAGCTCACTGCCTTCCATCCCGAGTGGCCAGATCACAGCTGTGCGCGGCCTTGGGAGTTCGAGGGCCTGGCTTCCACGTTCCTCGCTCAGTGCGTAGGTGACCTTGAGCAAGTCCCTTTCCCTTCCTCGAGCTGCCTCGCTTTCCTCCCCTGTCCCAGATGGGTGGAGGTGGGGGGTTGGGGAAGTCCCCTCCGAGGCTCCCGCCTGCTGGGTATGCGGGGCTCGGCAAGGGCGTCCTCCCCGGGCACCAGGGCACCTCACAGTCACCCGAGAGGGAGTGAGCTAGCTGTCAGCAATGCGCACACTTCCGCCCCCCCTCCCCCAAGTCTGGGACAAGAGACCCGGGCAGGTGCGCACCGCCACACCAGCCCTCGCCGACACAAAGGCATCCAGACACAGCCATACACGTACTCGGAGGGACAAGCACAGGGAAAACGACCCCCCAAGTACAAAGACACACGTGCCTAAGTGCAAACAAGCGCACCCCAGACACACGTACACACACGCACACACAATCACACGCGCAAGCGCGCGCACGCACACACAAACACACACACTGCTCACCGGCAGCCCAGGATGCGCAGGATCCCTCGTCGGGGTCAGTGGGCCAGTCTCTTGCTGCCCGGCCGGGCATCTGAGGGACGCGGGGCGCGAGCAGAGCAAAGCAAGTGCCGGGGCGCCTAGCCTCCCGCCAGCCCGCCAGCCCGCCCGGCTGCCCGCTGCCGGCTCCCCTGCCCAGCCCGCCACCGGCCGCAGGCTCCCCAGCGGTGGCTGATCCTTCCTCCCTAGCTTTCCCCGATCGCGATCGTTCGTCCGGGGCAGCCCCCGCCTCCTGCTCCTCCTCCCGAGGCTGCTGTGGCTCCCGTCTCCCTCCCAGGCCCCCCTGGGCAGCGGCTGGGCGGGTTACTTGCTTTAGAGACCGGCCAGAAGCACCCTCCGGACTAGGATCCCGGGACTCAATGGCCCCCGGCCCGGCCCCGCCCCTCCCCATAGCCGCCTCGGCCCAGTCCCGCCCCTGCCTCCCCGCCCCCGCCCCGCCTCCTCCTTTTCTTCCTCCTCCTCCCGCGGCTGCCACCACAGCATCCTGGGGCTTCGGACAGGTAAAGGGAGGCACCTTTCCAAGAGCGCAGGGTCAGGCCCCCGCGGCGCCCGCCGTGGTCGAGAACCTGAGAAAGGTCCCCTGGAGCTGAGAAGGGCTCCGAGGCGGACCCGAGAGCCAGGCGAGAGCCAGGGCTGGTCCCAAGGATTAAAGCTCAGCCTTGATCCTTCCTGGAGGAAAACAGGAAGCGACCTCTCTGGCTTCCAGAGGATGGAAGCTCATTGTGGCAGGGAGACCTTCCTTGGGTTCCTGCCCTGCTTCCAATACTTATTGACTGGGTGACCCTAGGCTAGTGACTTAACGTCTCGGGGCTCTGGCTACTTTCCAAGACTGCCCAGCGCAGGGCAGAAAGCGCCAGCCTGCCTCGGTGGAGGGATCTGCCCGCTTCCCTGCGTATGTGGAATCTCAGGGCCAGTCCCTTTCCCTGCTGCTTACAAGAGCACAACTGCAGCTTAAGAAATGCTCGTTAATTAATTGACTAATCGAGCAGGGACTGTTGACTAAGTTGTGCTTCACCGATGCGATGGAATCTTACCTTTTTCATCTTATTTTTCAGTGAACGAGCATTGGTGTTCTCTAAATCCTGGTAATAAGTAAACAGTCTAGAATACAGAAGCCCACCCTGTCCCTGCGGCTCATTCTGCGCCTGGGATACCCACCGCCCCTGAGGAACTGGAGAGAACGTGCCTCCGGAGTCCTCTGGGCTCTTCCAGTGGTCGCTGCAACGAGAAGAGACCAGAGGCAGCCCTCAGGTGCTTATCTCTACACCGATGCTGTTCTTTTAACTTAGTTGTTCTCCTGGTTCTGCCCTTTTCACTTTGCATCAGTTCATACACCTCTTGTCGTGTTTCTCTGAAATCATCCCATGTCTCAGAGCAAAATAGCATCTCCTTAAGTTCCTAGACCATGATTTGTCTAGCCATTCCCCAAGTGATGGGTCCTCTCTTGGCTGGCCATCTTTTGCCTCCACAAAAAGGGCTCCTGAAATCTCTTTTTGTCCTTTTCCTCTTTCGGGGGGACATCAACATTTATATACCACTATGCTCCTTTCATTTCTGAGAAATAGGTTATCTCCATTTTGTAGATGAGGAAACTAAGGTTTAGAGGGGTTAAGGGGGTTGCCCAGGGTCATGAAGCTAGTCGGTATTGGAATTCAAGTCTTCCTGACTCCAGGCCCAGGGTTCTAACCATTGAGCCATGTAGTAGTAGTAGTAGTAGTAGTAGTAGGAGGAGGAGGAGGAGGAGGAAGAGGAGGAGGAGGAGGAAGAAGAGGAAGAGGAGGAGGAGGAACTTGCAGGCAGATTATATATTACTTTTTATATAATACGCTTATATAGTACTTTAAGATTTCCAAAGTGCTGCACATCTGTCACCTCATTTCATTCTCACCACAACCTTGGGAAGGAGGTGCTATTTCCGGTTTACAGAGAAGGAAATTGTTAAGAAAAGCTAAGTGGCCTATTCAGAGTCACACAGCTAGTAAGTATCTTAGGCCAAATTTGAACTCAGGTCTTTCTTCCTGACTCAAAGTTCACTTATCTATGTCCAGTTAACTGCCTCAAAGAGGGGACAGGAAAAGTGAATGAGAATGAACAGAAAGTCAAAGAATCGTTCTAGAGACTTAGAGGGATTGAGGGAAAAGGTTTGTTTGTTTTTTAATTCATTGCATTTAATTAATCTGAATGTAAATCTTTACTAAGGAAGGTGAATTATTTAAGTTTTTTAATGAATAATTTAAAAAGATAAGTCAACATTCATTTATCAAATATTCTAGACATCAGAGAAGCAAAGACAAGAACAAAATGGGCCCTGCCTACAATATTCTTTGGAGGAGGAAAAAGATATGTGAGTATATGTTAGTATGAACTATACACAAAATAAATGCCAAGTAATTTGGCACTAGCAGGAGGTGGGGAATCAGGAGAGGCTGCATGTAGGAGGTGGCATTTGAGGTTTGAAGAAAGCTAGGGACTGATTCTAAGAGGCAGAGGTAAGCATGTGCATTCTGGATGTGGACATCGACCAGGGGAGGGGGCAGCCTATGCAAAGTTGCTGAGGCAGGAGGTGGAATGGCCTAAATGAAGGTAATTGTAGCTTAGGCATCAAAATCTACTGCCAAGGGCGAAGGACAAAGAAATTCTGCAAAGAATTCAATAAGGCTATCCAGAATAAATCTGAGTTGGAAGGTCTTAGATGAGGCAACACCTCCCATCTCCCAGGGAAAAAGAAACCAGAAACAAGTTCATGAATTTGGATCCGTAGTCTGTGTGCTCTTAGGCCATTAATTGGCTAGAGAAAAAATAATCAAACTCAACACTGCAGTAGAAAAAGAATAAAGATAAGGAGACGGCATAATCTTGAAGAAGGTAGAAGAGTGTGGAGGAAATGGGATTTGAGTCAGAAGTCTGGGTTCTCATCTCAGCTTTCTGCTTTACTCTCTATATGATACTGTCCCTATGTAACCTTGGGCCTCCGTCTCCTCATTTGTTAAATAAGGGAGCTGACCCAGATGACCTCTAATTTCTCCTCCATCTCTAAAGAGGATCCTATAAAGTAACTCAATCCAGACCCAAATGAGAGACTGATCCTGGACGTGGGAAATGGATAAGGTAACAGATAACAACAGAGACCGTCACCATTTACTAAGTAAGTGTAATTATTGTAGAGTAATTCTGAGAACAGGGAGGACAAAAGAACCTAGAAACCACACCAACCAGCAGACACTTGTCCCCTTGCCATGTGGAGAGATCTAGCAGCCAAGGGCCACACCAATTTAGAATATAAATCGATTTGCAAAATCTTATGAAGGAAAAGTTAGAGAATTAGGAATAGTCTTGACTCATAAGACAGAAAGATTGGCTTGGGGCTCAGTTCGTGGAGCCAACTCATCTTCTTGTAGGATGAAGCTGGAAGAAAGACAGACAAAAAAGGGGATGATCCATTGATGTTTCTATAATCAACGATTTTCTCCATCAGTTACAGTGGAGTCACTGCATTTGCACTGAGGGGACAAAATGGTGAGATGGCCTGAGTGACTGACTGAATGGTGGGGAAGATGGAAGGAAGGTGGGTCTGGTGTCCGGTAGACAGAATGGCCCAAATGGGCCAGTTTGCTCACACTCAGGCACCAGCCAGCTGGCCTGGGCCCCAGTGAAGGGGATAAAGTAAATCAGAGAATGCCTGGGGGCCATGATAAATAACAGTAGTCTCCAAAGTGTTTGAAGGACTTCCACAAGGAAGGGGGATTAGCCTGCTTGGAATTAGGAGCAGAGGGTGGAAGCTGTAAACAGGCAACTTTCTGTTAGGTGTCAAGGAAAACCTTCTAATAATCTGAACTGTCCCAAGGACAAATGGGTTGCTCTGGGAGGAGGTGGGGTCTTCCTTGATAGAAGTCTGCCCACAGAGTCGGATAGCCACTCACTGATAATGCTTTCAGGGGATGCTTGTTCAGGTATAGACTGGCCAGTCTCTTGGTGTCCCAGCCTGCAAGTCAGTGATATAAACATCCAGTCTAGCTGACCTTGCCTTCAGGCTTCTGTTTTCCTCTCCAGATCTGTGGGCTCTTCTCCTCTTAAGCACCTGGACCTGAAAGTGACAGGAAGACCCAGAATTGAGGGGGGCTTCTTAAAAAGACAGATGGTGCCTGGCTATTACCAATGGCTTCTGGGATGACCTTGGAGTCAGGAAGACCTGCCTTTGATACACACACTAGCTTTGTGACGGTGGGTAAGTCACTTAATCTCTCCGTGCCCCAGGCCACTTTCTAAAACTGTCATGGTTGAATTGCTGATTTGCATTTGCATCAGTAGAGGGACTTTCCACCCAGAGAATTCTCTGCTCTGATGAGACCACCTGCTGCTAGACTAGAGCTCCTAGAGGGCAGGTTTCTTGCCTTTTGTGGCATCTCCAGCTTTGGCATTGTTCGTGGAACATAGTTGGTGCTTAGAAATTGTCATTTCTCAAGGATATGAACAGGCAATTTTCAGAGAAAGAAATTAAAGCTATCTATAAGCACATGAAGAAATGCTCTAAATCACTATTGATTAGAGAAATGCAAATCAAAACAACTCTGAGGTACCACATCTCACCAGTCAGATTGGCTAAGATGACAAAACATGAAAATGACAAATGCTGGAGAGGATGTGGGCAAATTGGAACACTAATGCATTGCTGGTGGAGTTGTGAACTGATCCAGCATTTCTGGAGAGCAATCTGGAATTATGCCCAAAGGGCTATAAATACTTTCACATCCTTTGACCCAGCAATACCACTCCTAGGGTTATATCCCAAGGAGATCATAGAAGTAGGAGGAAGACCCATATGTACAAAAATGTTTATAGCAGCTCTTTTTGTGGTGGCAAAGAATTGGAAATTAAGGGGGTTCCCATAAATTGGGGAATGGCTGAACAAGTTGTGGTATATGCATGTTATGGAATACTATTGTGCTATAAGAAACGAGGAACAGATGGTCTTCATATTTACCTGGAGAGGCTTATACAAACTGATGCTGAGTGAGAAGAGTAGAACCAGGAGAAATTTATACACAATTACAGACACAATGTATGTGTGATGACCAGCTTTGATAGACTGGACTCTTCTCAGCAATGCAGGGATATAAGTCAATCCCAAAAGACTCATGATGGAGAGAAATGTGTGAATCCAAAGAAAGAACTAGAAAGAACTGAGTTTGTATCCAGATTGAAGCAAAATACCTGATCTTTTTCCTTCTCTTGTTTGGTTTTATGTCCTCTTTACCATTTTTCATTCCATCTAATACAATCTGGCTTTATAACCTGACTAATGTATAATGTGAAAGTATTTACAGATGCTATATTTGACTGTATGATGCCATGGGGGGAGGGGAGGGAGGGGGACAAAATGTGAAACTCAAGGAATTGTATCCTGTAAAAGTAAACAAACAAATTAATTAAAAAAAATATAACTGGGAAAAATTTAACAAAATAAATAAAAATAGAGTAGAACATAAAAAAAAGAAATTGTCATTTCATTGACTCCTTGTCCTTTCCCTCCACCCTGCACCTGGCAACTGGAGCAGCAGTTTAAGACAATATTTCTGACCTCATGGAGCTTTTAGTCTATTGGGGAGAGGAAACACACTTATAATGCAAGGATTTTTAATAGCTGCATTCAAGAAGTGGGAGCAGGGTGTGCCTTTGGTTCTGAGAGGAAGAGGTGTTGCCAGCTCCTGGCTCCTGGCTTTTACCACCTGGCCCAGACAAGCTGTAGTCTGGACTTTGGTCTTCCTGCCGCCTGGTCACATGGTTTCTCTGAATTGTCTGGGAGCTCTGGCCCTGGACCAGTCTTCCTATTAGCAAAGGGGCCCTAATGGACAAAGCCTACAGGCAGTGGTAAATGGCCATCTTTTATTATTCTTCCATGGGGAGCCAACCACACCAGCCCATGGCAGGAAAGCTGTATCCTCAAATCCCCATTTTCTCCCAACACTTACAATAACAAAAATGGTCTGACCACCAAGGCTTTTCAAACTGTTTACCTCCAGCTCTAATAATTAGGTAGAGCCATTTCACTCAAACCTCTCCTCCCCTCTCCCAACAATTGCACCAGATCAGAGATTTAGAGCTGGGAGAGGCCTCACAACTCCTACAATCAGGTGTAGAGCTGGGAGGGACTTTAGAGGTCAATCCCCTTATTTTACTGAGGAGGAAATTGAGGCCTGGGTTAAAGCATGGCATTGAAAGTCATCTATGAAAAAGTTATCTTACCAAGCACTGAAGGAACAAATAAAATGCTGAAACGTTACTTGCTTCCACCAAATTCCCAGACCATTCCATAGTTTAATTTTGGTTTCAACCAAGCAACCAGTCCTGGGGGGCTTAACAACTGAGCATCCCTCTAAGAATGGCAAACCAGTGTTCATCACCCAGGAGCAGAGCACTGTGGCCTGCCCACCCATGGTTCTGCCCAATTATAGTTGGATCCACCTGGGGGTGGGAGGATGGGGGAATAATTGATCAATGATTGCAGTAAGATGGCAGAAAGATGGCCTGGTCCAAGCTGGTTTTCTCTACCAAGGAAAATGACCTTCAGAATGGGAAGGGATAGGGAAAGGGAATTGGGGGTATGGCATAGGGAACTTCCAGATGGGAATGAAAGAAAGAAAGAAAGAAAGAAAGAAAGAAAGAAAGAAAGAAAGAAAGAAAGAAAGAAAGAAAGAAAGAAAGGAAGGAAGGAAGGAAGGAAGGAAGGAAGGAAGGAAGGAAGGAAGGAAGGAAGGAAGGAAGGAAGGAAGAAAGAAAGAAAGAAGGAAAGGAAGGAAGAGACACAGAGAGACAGAGACAGACAGAGAGGGAGGGAGGAAGGAAGGAAGAAAGAAAAAGAAAGAAAGAAAAAGAAAGAAACAATTTCTTTTTTATTAATTTATTAAACACTTACTATATGCCAGGGAATATGCTAGGCCCTTTAACTAAAAATACAAACAGTCTCTGGAGAAGTTCACATTCCAATAAGGGAAGACTCCATATACAAAGGATTTCAGCTGCCCATCAAAGGGAAAGTCCTTATGGTCCTTTAGGGGGCAGCAGCCAAGTGGAAGGTCAGACCTCTTCCTTTATGGCATTTCCTCTAATAAAATATCAGCAGTTTCTGACGGGCCTTTTGGCAGGGCCAAGGACTTTGGTGGCTGGAGCTTTCTGTTTTCTGAGTCTTCAGGAGCTGTGGCTGCTGGAGTGGGTAGGCTGCCACACCAGGAGAGATGATCCACAGGCTGCATCTCCACAAGAATTGCTCCCCTGGAAGATGTCTGAGTGAGAAGAAGGGAAGACTCAAAATGGGGAATTGAAAGGTAAATTAAGTGACAAGATAAGTCGAGGATTGCTAGGTGCTTTCAGTGAGTTCAAGACACCAGCCTAGGAAGAGCGACCCAGGAGTCTGGGTTTGGCTGGAGGTTCTTTAACACTTATATTGGTGACCTGGAAGAAAGAGATGTCATGCTTCTTAAATCTGCAGATGACACAAGGCTGGGAGGAGTGGCCAGCATGTTTAATAATAGAATTAGGATTCCCAAGGACCTTGATTGGTTAAGTATTGAGTGAATGTAATCTAATGGCATTTAATGACTATAAATATAAAGTCTTACGCATAGGTTTAAAAAATCAGCTGCCCACATACAGACTGAGAGCACCCTGGCTGGTTCCTGTGAAGAAGTCGGGGCTTGGAATAAACTTCAGACACCCTAAGAGTTCATAGGGTAACAGGAAAGGCAAAAGAGGGTGAGTTCTTGGGCTGCGTGGATTGCATCACTGCCCTATTGGGATTGTGTGGGGGGTGACCTGTAGGTGTGGGCTGATGAAAGTTTCTCCAGGGCAGAGGTTACAGCTTCTGTCCCTGTCTTCCCAGAATGTAGGACAGTGCCTGAAATGGGGTGGTGCCTAATAAATGCTTGTTGATTGATTTATATTCTGAATACACATATATATCCACACGATTTTTCCCCTACTAGAATGTAAACTTCCTGAAAGCAGGAACTGTTCACTTTGGTCTTTGTATTCATAGCACCTAGTACAGTGTGAGGGTACTTAGCAGGGGCTTGATTAATATTCATTGATTAATGGATAGATTGGTCCTAAATATTGCTTGCTTCTTTATGGATACAGGTCCTCATAAATAATAAGCCATCTATCTAGATGCTTCCCCAAATCCTTCCCCTTTCTCACTGCTTGTGGAAGGGGAATGAGGAAAGGAAGGGATTGGGGGTAGGGATGTCTCTCTTGGGAGGCTACACATAGATTCCATATTTCTGACCTGGTGAAGGTAGAGCATTGCCACCATCTCAACAAATTGGGCTTCAAGAACCAGTGAGATGCTTTCCCTTAGAAGGGCAAAAGGGACCCACTGCTATGGGGTGGTGGCCCACGGCCGCTTCCAGTTTGGAGGAATCAGGAGCAGATTAGATTGGTGTTGCTGGGAGCAGGAGAGCTCATTGCAGAGACTAGAAGAAGGGTCTCCTCCCTCTTTCTTGCCATAAAAGATCTCAGAGGCTTTCATCATTTGTGGGAAGTGAATTGGCCTCAGGATTTTTTTTTTTCTGCTCGAGAACTTTGCCTTTGATTAAAAGACCACCTGGTAATCAGAAGTAACAACCGACTAGCTTTGGGGTCAAATGAACTATGAGACTTTGGAAATTTAAATATTCAATCAATAAGCATTGATCAGGAAAGCTCATTTCACTTCCTTAGACCCTTGTTTTCTCATCTGTCTAATGAGGAGTTTGACCAAAAATCAGGGGTGGGGAACCTGTGGCCTTCAAGGCCTCGAAGGTGGACTTTTGATTGCACCCAAACTTCATAAAACAAAATCCCTTAATAAAAGGATTTGGTCTGTAAAACTTGGACTCAGTCCACGGACCACACTTGAGGACCTAGAAGGCCACATGTGGCCTGGAGGCTGAAGGTTCTCCACCTAAGGTATATGGTTTTTGTTTTTGTTTTTTGCTTTTTGGAGGGCAATTGGGGTTAAGTGACTTGTCCAAAGTCACGTGGCTAGTAAATATTAAGTGTCTGAGGTCACATTTGAACTCAGGTCTTCCTGACTCCAGGGCCAGTGCTTGATTCACTGCGCCTCCTACCTGCCCCTGGTAGATGGTCTTTAAGGTTCCTTCCAGTCCTAAATCTGGGCTCCTGTAACTTGGCTTATCTCTTGGCTCCCAACTTGCTCTGACTAGAAGAAAGGAGAGAGTCCCTCAAACCCTATTAACTATTTAATTTTTATTTTAGTAACTATTTAACTCTGGGTAAACCATTTAACCTCTCTGGGCCCCACCTTATACATATTTGAAATGGGAGTAATATACTCCAACTGTCCACTTCCCAGGGTTGTGGTAAGGAGCCTGGAAGATGCTGTATGTAAAGTGTTCTATAAACTGCAGAGCACACCTAGTGTACATGTGACTGAGCATGGGAAGGAATAGAGTGGGAAATCTACACGATGGAAAAATGGAAGGCATCAGCAAATTCAGTGTAAAAGGAACTTTCAGGGGCGTTGCCTCTGGGCTCAAACACCAAGTCTTCAGTTTGGCATTTAAACCTTCCCCTGTTGGGCTCCAGCTGGTCGGCCCCTCTGCCTCTGAGAATTCCAGGCCTCCTTCAAGGCCACCCTCTACAGGGAACCTTCCTCAATCCACCTAAATCAGGACTTTCCCTCTTTGAATTATTGCACATCTACTTCTCTGTTTCCATGTTTTGTCCAGTTAGTAGAGGATAAACTTCCTGAGGGCAAGGGTTCTTTCACTGGGGAAACTAAGTGGCACAATAGAGAGAGTGCTGGGCCTGGAGTCAGGAAAGTTTGAATTCAGATTCAGCCCCAGATGCCTATTAGCTGTGTGATCCTGGGCAAGTCACTTAGCCTCTGTTTGCCTTGGTTTCCTCAACTGTAAAGAGGGGAGAATGACGGCAACCATCAAGGTGGTTGTAAGGACTGAATGAGATAGTATCCATAAAAATGAGCACGTATCGGCAGTGGGCATTAAGTAGACACTCCCCCCCCCCCCACATGCTCCTGGGAGGGTGCTAAATAAATGTTTACTGGACTATACTGAACTGGTAAATGTTTTTGGAATAAAATTTTATTGAAGTTAAAAAGCAAACCCTCAATCAATCCCAGATATACTTCTGTCTCCACCTCTGCCCCAGAATGCAATGAGCCTTCTCTTGTAACAGAGAAGCCAACAAACCTATACCAACCGTGGCTGGGAGAGCATGCCGAATTCCACACCCATAGTGCCCCACCTCCCCCAGGCCAGGAAGCAGGCTCATTTCCTAATCCTTTCTCCAGAAGAGTGTGGCCCTCACAATTGTGCAGCGTTTGATTCTGTCTTGGCATTTGTTTCTGTTTCTGCGCTATTTTGTTGGCATTGGGAAAACCTGGTGAGTTTATCCAATTAAATAAACAGATTTCTGTTGCCGTGCCGGTGTGAGGCCTCCTTCGGTGTGCTCTGAGCTGGTCTGATTCCCGCCAATGTCCTCCAGTTTGCCTTGAAACGTCATTCTCTGATTTTTAAAAGTTGCTAGATAATTTCTCATTGCAAATGAGACCCCGCTGGAGACGGGAGAAGTGATGGGGCCGCGTCAGACACGGCCCTTTCATCTCCTTTCTCTTTCTTGTCCTCATTTTCATCTTCCAAGTATTCCCGTCACTGACACTGTTCGGGTCCCGTTATGCGAGATCGTTGGGGGCTCGCGCCGGCCTCCTCGCCCTGCGCCCCCTAGCCCTCTTCCAAGCGCCAGCGGCCCAGCCTCGCCTTCTCTTCCCTCCCCGATGATCCTTCTTATTTACTGTGTAATTACTGCCTTGCATTTGCCTCCGTGTGACGCTGCCTACCGGGTTAGACGGAGGGCTCGAAGCTTCTGTCCGCTCAGAGCTTAGGTGCCCGCTGAGCCCAGCTGATTCCAGGGCAGGCCCTAGCGGCCGCGCCTTCACCCATCCTGCTCCCCAGGGCTGGGAGGCCGGCTCCTCCTGCAGAGGCCGCTCCCGCATTGCTGCCCCTGCTCTGGCCGGCTGCCTCCTGTGAGCCACAGGCGTTCCACCAAAACGTCAAGGAAGACAGATGATCTCGAGGGCCCACGCAGAGCAGAGCAGCCGCTGCGCAGCTTCGGTGGAAGGAAGGCGGGGCTGGGAAGCAGGAAACACCTGCCTCGGCATCCCCCCTTGGGGCTCGGTGCTTAGCAGTGACTTAGGTCCTTTAAATCTCAGTTATTGCAACTGTCAAGCAGGTATCTTAAGGCCTGGAATACCGGCTTCATAGGGACATTGAGAGGCGTCCATGAGACCATGCATTGTGAGGTGCTTTGGGGAATTGTAGAGTGCTTCCTGGGCAGCTGGGTGGCGCAGTGGGTAGAGTGTCAGCCTGGCATCAGGAAGACTCATCTTCCTGAGTTCAAATCCAACCTCAGACACTTGCTAGCTGTGTGACCCTGGGCAGGTCTTTAACCCTCTTTGCCTCAGTTTCCTCATCTGTGAAATGAACTGGAGAAGGAAATGGCCAACCACTCAAGTAGCTTTGCCAAGAAAACCTCAGATCGGATCACAGAGAGTCAGACACAATGAAAACAACACTGAAGGACAGTAGCAAAAGTGCTTTCCGGAAGATGGCTATTTTTAGTGAGAGGGTGAAGCTTCGAAGGAACGTCCCATTCAATAGTGAAGCACCTTCAGCTTTGCAGAGGACAGCGCTGTGGCCCAGAGACGGTGACTTAGCTGTAATCAGGCAGCTCATGAGTCCGAAGGCAGGCTTTGAACCTTGTTCTTCCTGATTCTAGGTGCCATGCCCTATCCTCAATGCTTCCCAGCCTGCATTTGGCCCTCACAGCTGGCACCATCCTCCTGATTTACTGATGGGAGGGCATGGCACTGACACAAGGCCACACACTGTCCACGGCTCCTTCCAGGGCCATGCAGGCACAGAGCATGCCCCCTCCCGTTCCTATGAGCGTGGTCCGAGGGACTTCACTTCTGTGTCCCCGCCGGACCTCCGCCACGGTGTAGATGGGCTGTGAGGCTTGGCTGGACAGAGAGGGAGGTCTACACACAGAACAGTTCTTGGAGATTCTCCAGATCTGAGCAGGTAGCCTTAGCCACCATGACCTTGGGATGTGTGGTGGAGCCTGGGAGCCTGAACAAACGGCCTGTGGGGAGGCAGCCGAGGGCCAGCCTGGCTGTCGGCCTCACTCTTCCAGTCCTTCAAGAACTGGACTCTTGCTCTGGTTTCCTTTGAGAAAGACCATGAGTTTTCCTCCGTGTGAAGTGGACGTTGTTTAAAGCCTTACCTAGCTCTAATTCTCTGCTCCTCCTTTCTTTACCTGCAAACACCCTCATCATTTGGTTGTCACAGAGGTCTTCCTCCCACTGCTAGGACCACTGGGACTTTACAAGGGGACCCTCCCTGCTCCTCGAGTGTCCCTCCCAGCTTTGTGTTATCGAGGGGGTTGCGCAGCACCCCATCGCCAGAAGGGGGCGCCCCATGCTAACCTACAAGGAGAGATGCCCAGAGGTCAGGGAACCTAGAAGCTGTCCGTCTCCTGGGCTTCAGGAGCCCCCTTTGCGGACTTCCGGAGGTTTCCTACTGAAATAAGGCCACTGGAGAATGGGAGGCTGTTGTTTTCAGAGCTTTTCTGGATGATGCCAGAGACCAAGTCGATAGCCCCTAAAATTAATTTAACTAAATTAATGTTTAAATCAGACCTAATTGCAGGTCCCACTTCTGCCACTAACTGTTTATGTCACTTTAGGCAACTGAACTCCTCTGTGCCTCAGTTCCCTCATCTCTGAAATGGGCTGAGAACACCTGTAGGACCTGCCTTGCAGGGGGCAGACCTTGAGCAAGTCAGTTTCTCTGGGTGTCAGTTTCTTCAAAGGTAAAATGAGTGGGTGGGACTAGATGGGTGCCTTCTGAGGTAACCTCTAGATGAGTCTGTGAGCTGGGACTCAGAAGGAGGGTGGGAGATGGTCCAGCACACGAACGCCCAGCCTCAGCATCCTCTCTGCACCAGGTACATTACTCTTCTGTCAAGGGTCAGCCCAGAGCCCAGCCTAGTCTGATAGACCAGTACTCTCTGATCCTGCACACTCCCCTGTGTTTGATTCAAGAAATAGAACGACTTATGTGTGATCATGGACCATCAATTAAAGTCACTTTAACTCCTGCCACATCCCAGAAAGCAAAGGACATAGAGAAAAAGAAACCTGAATCAAAGAGGGTGTGTGTGCACACATCAGCACTGGGCCCCTTCTTCACAGCAATAAAGGCCAGCACCATTATTTCTCTGATGGACAGTTCTGCTTTGAGCCTCCTCCTTCCTGTCTCTGCTGAGTCTCAGCTGCCAATCTGAGTTAAGGGCCCAGGTCTCAAGGGCCAAACAAATCTTGTGTTCTTTTCTTCAGTGGAAACTACCATATTGTCCCCAGCCAGCTCTTTGAGATGTTCCATGGGGCTGATTTTTTTTTGTCTCTCAGAGCAGCCCCAGATCTTCTCCCTGGCCTTCTTGGTGAGGAAGGAAAGAAGGAAGGAAGGAAGGAAGGAAGGAAGGAAGGAAGGAAGGAAGGAAGGAAGGAAGGAAGGAAGGAAGGAAGGAAGGAAGGAAGGAAGGAAGGAAGGAGGGAGAGAGGGAGGGAGGAAAGGAGGGGAGGAAGAGAGGAAAAGAGGGGAGGAAAGAAGGAAGGAAGAAAGGAGGGAGGGAGAGAGGGAGGGAGGGGAGGGAGGAAGGAAGGGAGGAAGGAAGGAAGGGAGGGAGGAAGGAAGAGAGGAAGAGAGGAAGGAAGGGAGGGAGGGAAAGAGGGAGGGAGGGAAGGCCTGGTCTGGGGGGGGGCTTTGTCTCCTACATTGCCTCAGTCCATAGCAGAGCCAGATGGAGCTCTGCTCCCAGAACCAGGCAGACCTGGGCTTGAAGCTCTTGCCAGGCATTATCTGTGGGATGCTGGGTAAGTCGCCAAGATGCGGCTTCTTCATCTGTGAAAATGGGTATACTCAGAGCACCCTCTGTCCGGGCTATTGGCAGAATCAGATGGAAGGGTGTGTATAAAGCTCTTTGCAGTCCTCAGAGTGATGTGGAAATGTCAGCTGGGGTCCCCATGGTTCCGCCCCACAGGAAGGGCATAATTTCCCCTTCTTTCTTCTTTCCTGCTGCCTCTGAGGCAGCCCTTCTTGAGGCTCATAAAGGGCTTTTCTTCTAGTCTCTACAGGGAGCAAACTGTGGTTTTGAATAATTAAGGAAAGAGGAAGGTGTAGCAGACATGAAAAGTCTCTAAATCCTCTTACAGTGGACAGCTCCAGCTGTCATTCTGGTGCTAGGGAAGCTGTGCCCAGGCAAGTGACTTGAGCTGCCTGGGCCTCCATTTCTCCATCTGTTGGATGAGGAGGCTGGGCTCCATGGTCTCTCTCTGTCATCCCTTCTACAGCCTGTGTGAGTTTCCTCATCTGTGAAATGAGAGGCTTGGACTACTGACTTCTCATCTCTGGGCCTTCCAGCCCTAAGCCTGTGATTCTGCGTACTCATCATGGGACCTTAGGGAAATCACTTTCCTTCTCCGAGCTTCAAGCTCCCTCCTTTATGTGATAAAGTGTTGGAGTCCACAGCCTCTTCCCCCTTGGGATTTATGATTCCTGCATTCTCTGATTGTTCTTAGCTGAGAGCCTTGGTTCCGGTTTTATTCTCAAAGCTAGTCCGCATCCTCCCTCTGCTTTAGATCTCCATCCTTTTACCCAGTCAACTAGATATTAATCTAACATCATTGGTTAGGTAGAGAATCCAGGGAAACCCCAAACCTAAGGCTCATTCTCATTGTTCTCTCTGATTCAAGACAGGAAAGTTAAGTACGGGCCATTTTCTGATCCTATAAAGAGCTAGAGAAAGTCCCAGCTGTATGGGGCTAAAGAACAGTCCAACTCTAAGTGCACCCAAGAAGGGTCTCCTTTGGAAGGAAGGCTTGCCTATTCCATTTCTGATATGGAAAGATGTTTGTGTGACTTCACAATGCATAATAGTATCGTATTACTTGCCTTCCCAGTGGGTAGAGGAGGAAGGAAGAACATTTGGAACTTGATTTTTTTAAAGAATGTTAAAAAAATAAAAAAGGGCTTACTCACCCTTTTCATCCCCTTCAGAGAACTCACTAGTTACCCAGTCCACATCTGCCATTTTGGGCTGCTTTCCTCAGCAGTTCTGGTGGCTGATCCTTCCTTCTAGAGGGCCGATATCTACCTGCCTGCATCTTCTCCTCAGTGGGCAGAGACTGGACCTCAGAAAAGGGGCTAGACAAATGAGATTGCTAGAGGCAGCATCCAATGTACAAATGGAAAGAGGGTTGGGTTTGATGGGTTTAAATTATACCTTGGGGACTCACTGCCTTTGTGACCTTTGGTAAGTTACATAACCTCTATTCTCTCTGGGCCTCAGTTTCCTCATATATACATTTTTTAAAACTGTATCTCTCAATCTACAATCCTATGAGTTATCAGAAGAGGACAACCCTGTCTCCTCTGTATTTTCTTTGCCAGGTAAAGCTTCCATGTGGCCAGTCCTCCCCACCATCTGGATGCCCTTCAGCGGGTCAGTTTCCTTCCTCAGAGGTGATTAACTCTTCTCTCCACTGTTTATAATCATCTCAATTTGTGCTTATCAGCACCTCTACTTTTTAGAGGGTCCCACTCTATGGAAAGGTCACCAGCTCAGTGTTTGGGGATGAATAAAACAGTAGGCCAGAGGAAGTCTGTGGGAGAGGGGATGACCCTGGGGCCTGGGCAGTCCTCCATCTTCCCTCCCAGACATCCCACTAAATCTACACTGAGGCAAGGCAGTTGAAGCTGCCCCTGGAGCAGGGCCCCAAAGCCCTTGGATGGATGGGACCCTTTCACATCCAGGCTGTTCCACTGAATACCTGTGTTGCTCACTTAGCCCTCATCATTGAGGTTTGGGGATCCTCTCACACATTCTTCCTTTACTACCTGATAACATGGCCCACTTGAGGCTGAACCAACCTCTCCCTTCCCACACCTCACTCAGCACAACTCAGCTCCTCTTTTGGGGGTCACAACTTGGCCTTTTGGGGAAGGAACATGACTCAGAAAAGAGAAATCCATACCCAGTTGCTTTATGAAATTCAGTTTGCTGGCATAAATTAGTGCTGATTGTAATCAGATTTGGGAATTTCTGAGACTTGTTCTTTGGAGAATCCGAGGAATGGTCCAGTCAACACTTTTTTGTTTTAATAAAAGAATTTTTATTATAAAGGGTTGATTTGACAAGTTAGGCACCCCCTACCCCTGCAACTTAAAAATATGGGGTGGGGGAAGCAGCAGGAAGTGAAGTCGACCAAAGACATTTATTCAGACAATGCTTCATTTTATCTTCTCCTCTAGGTCAGAGCTTGCCATTATCCTACCCATTTCTAAAAAGGGTAGGGATAAGAATCAGTTCAATTTAGGCATCAGGACTTTCTAACATCCATCTTTAAGCTCTGGAGCACCACAGAGTATATCCACCACTTCCTTTCTGGTGGACACTTGTAGATTCCTTTTCCTCAGGAAGAACATTAGTTTAAGATGTAAGTATGGGCATCATTTCTGGTGCGGGTCCACTCTCTTCCTAAAGGTGGCCTCGATATATCCTTCAAAGATGGGCCAGCTCTCTCTCAGGTGGCTGCTGCCAATTGTACCATGGATACCAGGAGGTACCTGCAGCTGGGACAGGAGCCCCTGGGGCACAGCCCACAGCTCCATGGGAGTTGCTGAAATCAGCATCCTGTGGCTGTACCAGTGGGATGTGGCAACTGAGAGAACCATGGTCTCTGGCCTTCAGGATAACCTCTGTTAGCTTCTCATGATGCTTCATACAGACACCTGTGTATGGGGAGTGGAAGATGACACCTGTGTGAGCACAAAGAGAGAGCTGTTCCAAGAGCTTCACATTTCTAAAGTCCACATGGAGCTTCCGATCATGGCAGACAGCGCAAGGGCTCCCAGCAGCTTTGTTCCCTTGAATGCATGTCTTATGGGTTCACTGTGGTGGGATACCACCTTCGTGGTTTAGTCGATAGTCAGCCCAGACTGGACAAGAGCCATATCGAGCCACGTATTCTTCAGTTTCCAGAAATTCCCAAGGAGAATCCTGATAGAGGGAGACAGGAATGGAAGAGTCTTTCTCAGGGGGAGCTTTGGTGCATAGAGCCGGGAGTAGCCTGAACCCAGTGGACTCCTCTGACAGGTGTGAGGCCCGAGAGCTGTCTAAGCAGAAGAGTTAGGAGAGAGGTTGCCATCTTGGTGTATGGCTAAAGGAGGAGAGGGGCCAGTCAACACTTTTGATACAAAAGGAGGCATACCCAAGGCATGGTCATGGTTACATTAATCTTGACACTTTTGGGGGGGCCCATGACTCAATATTCAAAGCTCATGACTTGTGGGAATGGAGACATGAGAAAAGAGCCCAAGGATGAAAAATAAGAAGATGAATGGAAGGAATGGGGAATGTTTAGCTTGAAGAAGAAAGGATTCTGGGGAAACATGGTGGCTGTCCTCCATATCTGAAGGGATGGAAGACCCTAGAGCCATAGCCCTAGGTCTAGAAGGGACCTTAGAGCTCACAGAGATTACCCTCCTCATTTAACAGATGAGGAAACTGAGGCCCAGGCAGGTAGTAAGCAGCTGGGGCAGATTTGGACCCAGGTTGTCTTCACTGAGTTCTAGGAGCACCACTGATAAGACACATTCTCTTTGCTCCCCAAGGAAGCAGCCAGGGGACTGTGAAGAAGTTGCAGGTGCCAGTCCTGGATCAGTGATTTTTCATCAAGTCTTTCTCCCCAGGCAGGAGGGCGCCTTCTTTGCAGCTGGCAGTTGTAGAGAGTGGCCTGGGACTGCCAGGTCATGTCGGAAGCAGGGTTTGAACATCTTCTGATGTTGAGGCGGATTCCCCATTGTTGGAAAACCTCCTAATAATCATAACAAGCCCCAATGCAGCTGGCATTGACTTTAATGTTTGCGAAGCTCTTTGCATTCCTGATCTCATTTGATTCTCTAGCAATCCTGTGATGGAGGTGCTATTATTATGTTAAGTCATTTGCCCAGGGTGGCAGAGCTCCTAATTATCTGAGGCTGGATTTGAACTCGAATCTTCCCAGTTCCAAGCCCAGTAGTTCCCCTCCACCAGGGGGTTATATATCAATTACACCATTGCAAAGGCAGTGTTTCCTAGTAGCTAGGGCCGCCAGGGCTCTGAGTCAAGAGGATTGATGTTAACATCTTGATTGTGTTACTTACTAGCTTTAAGGGTCATTTAGCTACTTGGGGCCTTGGGCAACTGCCTAAGATTAAGCTGCTAAACCACAGCTGGGTTTTGTTCTGCCTAGGTGGAAGGAGTTGCTACACTGGAAGAACCTAGGTTTATGAGTCATAAGCCAACTGGACAGGTATTGTTTCCCAAATGTTGTAAATTGATGGTGATAAAATTCTCAAAGGCAGGGACAGTTTCATTTAATTTCAGGTCTAAAAATGCCTAGCTTGTAGTAGGTACTAATGAATTTCTATGGAGGACCCATAGTAGGCAGTTAATAAATATTTGTTGAATAAATACCTGAGAGTCTTCAGCCAGATGAAGCATGGATCAGAAGACCATGAATTTTTTCTGGAAAGAACCTCAAAAGCCACTTAGTCAGTGCCACCCCACATGCCATCTTATAGATAAGGGAAGTGAGGACCATCTTGGGTTAAAGGACTTTCCCAGGGTCACTTAGGTAGATATTTTTGCCCCTTGGCAAATATACATCAGATGACAGTGGTAGTAGGGGTGGGATGAAGATAGAAATTTACAATTGCTTCCTCCTGCTTGTGTTCAGAAATGAGACATTTCCTGTTTTGTTGCCTGGGGTGAAGGACAGGTTGGAGCTTGACGATCTTTCCAAGAAAGGAAGAAGGGAGGATGAGCTTCACAGGCTGGATAGATGCCCAGAAGGGAGGACCAGCCTCCTCTGTTTTGTCTCCTGCTCAGGGAGCATTATGGATGCAGCTGTTTAGAGTAGGAGAAGGTCTGGTGTAATGACAAAAGCATCCATGAAACGAGTCCAAAGAGCTGGGTTTGAATCTTGCCTCTGCAATGTAGCCCCTAGGGGGTCTTGGGGAGCATTGCCCATCTCTGGCTGTCTGGTTCCCTCCGCTGGAAAATGAGGTTGTTGGACCAGGTCATCCAGAAGGTTCTCCTCCCCCCGAGTTCCAACTGTAACCACTGCAAGTTTGGCGGGGTCTCCAAAGGAGCAAAGAAAAGTAAGAGGAGGATGAAGGGGATGAAGAAGAGGAGGAAAAGGAGGAGGGAAAAGAGGAGAGGAAGGGGGAGGAGGAGGTCCTGAGCCTGGCGTTTAGAGCCCTCACCATCTTGCTCCCACCTGCCTTTTCAGTCACTTCCCGGGACTCCCCATCCACCCCTTCTCTGTTCTTCACACAGGTGATCTCTGTCATGTCTGCAGCACCATTCGTCCTCACCTTAGCCTCAGGATCCTGCTTCCTTCATGCCCAGCTCTGGTCACCTCCTACATGAAGCCTTCCCTGATCTCCCCATCTTCTTGAACCCCCAATTTCTCCTTCTGAAAATTACCTTGTGTTATTCCGTGTTCACTCTCCTGTTTACATAATGTATCCCACCCAGAAGATGTGGGATACATTGTGTAATGTATTTTCCCCGCCTTTTCTCCTTGAGAGCAGGGACTGATCTTTTTTAAAAATTAAAAAAACCAATTTAGACTCAAATACTAAAACTTTGATACACAAGAAGGAAAGAAAAAAAGCATATTATAAACTTTGAAACTCATATATAAAATAAGAAAAGGAAAAAATCAATGCCACATGCAAGCAGAATGGAAGAGAGGATTCAAAATACACAGCAATGGATTTCCATTTCAAGAAAGCCTCTGTAATAAATGCTACACATTGTGTTCAGAGCTGGTCACATTGTGAGTTTTCTTTTGTTCTCTTTTGGGCACTTGTTACTTAGTTCTCCCCTCTCCCTCTTCCCCCCACCCCCCAGAAGGCTACAATTACACTGGGACATGTGTGTGTGTGGGTATGTATACACACATGTACATGTAATCTACCTTTACATACCCATACTTCCTTACATATACCCATACTTAGATATCTATTATCATACTCATATACAGATAAGTATATTTATGTGCATCTGTGTAAGACTGTTCTATAGTTGAAGGTAGATAACCTCTTCCTTCATAAGTCCAAATCTTTCCGTATTTTTCCAAGTCTGCCCACTTGTCATTTCCTACACCACAGCAATAATCCAGCCTTATGCTGTCTAGTCATTTTAAATAGTCCAAAGCAATGTTGATGAATATGGCTGACACACAATGGAGTTTTCCTCTTTTCTCTTTTGATTAAATCTGCTTTACCTTTGTCTGAGATCACGATCACCACTGGCCAGGGACCATTCTATTTTTGTCTTTGCACCTCTAGGGCTTGACCTAGCAGGCCCTTAATGAATGTTTGTTGGGCTGGACTGGATGAGTGGCTTTGCCTGGATGAGGGGATGCTAGCCCAGTGGCACCTAATCTCTGACCTCTGGTCCCCAGCTGGTGTAAACACCTCCTCTTACCCAGATGGCCATTGACTCTCCCCACCAGCTGCCATCTCAAACCATCAGCCCCATCGAGGAACTTCTTCTGAAGCTACATAGGGGAGCACAGGCTTCGAGGGTCAAGACCCAAAGGGGCCTGAGAGATCAGCCACCTGGCTCCTTCATTTTACAGAAGGAGGAAACTGAGTGCAGAGAAAAGAGGGCTGAACTCAGAGTCAAGAGACCCAGGCTGGAATCCTGCCTCACTTTTCTCTGAGCTCTTAGTCTCTGCAACTGCAAAATGGGCATTCACTTCAACTAAAGAGATATATGCTACCAGTGGCCACTTCATAGAGTCCCTGGCTGTGACATTCTTCATAAATGGTGTTGTGCTGGATGGACAGGAGTCTCTGAATGACACAGGGGGAGGAGTCCTGGATTTGGAGCTGAAGAATGTGGGGTAGGACTGAAGTCCTAATTGGCCATACTTCTACCTGGGGATGTGTGCCTCACAATGCATACAGGACAAATCCAGTTCAGATTAGGGGGTGGGAGATCCAGGAGAGAGATCCCAGCCCTTGGGACACAAGGGTCCCTGGGGCAATGGGAAGCAGCTGCCAGGGACCTGAGCAAGATGCACTTAGGTTAGGAAGGCACTGAAGCTCAGTATCTGAGAGGAAGCAGGCTTCCTACTGAAACCAACTTTTCTTGTTACCCAGTGACAAGCTTGGTTATATCTACAAGTACTATGAGCACTCTCCAAATCTCAGCACTCTGGCACAAAGCTCAAGTCAACCCACCCCAGGTATAACTTCTTGCCAACTTTGAAATCACTTCCCTCCCTGGTCCTGAATTTCTTCCTTTGTAACTGGAGAGGGAAGGTAGAACGAGGTGGTCTCCCAGGGCCCGGCAGCCCTGAATCCTGACATTTAGTCTGTATGGCCCTGCCAAGACCACCCAAAGCCCCGGGACCCTGCTTTGCCGACCAGCCTGCTTTCCACAACTCCACCTGGACAGAATGAAGGACCAGACTAAACACAGAAGGAAGACGATTGTGTCCAGAAGCAACATCATCATCAGCACAGGAAACAGCAAGCTCTGTCCTTGAAACCACAGTATGTCTTCATTCCCTCCTGGTTACAGTCATCTTGGGGGGGGGGGCTGTGGGTGAGGACAGGAAGGTATACAGCTACTAGAGGTGATTGTCACTGTCCTCTGCAGCCAAGAGACCCAGGAAGGAAGAAGCCCAGCAGGAGGAAGACAGCATGGGCAGGCTTGGGGGCAGGCTTCTTTTATTTTGTCTCCATCTTCTCACTGCTAAGCATGAAGCCTGGCACATAGTAGGAGCTTAGCAAACAGGTGAACGAATGACAAAATAGAGAGAAACATTCACAAAGCCTCCTGGATTATCTAAACAAGCTTCTCACTCTGGTCACCCACCAGTGATGCTACCTGCTGGCCATTTGAGTTTGGCTAAGAAGAGACTGACCTTCCCAAGATGAGAAATTCTAGGACTTAGACATTTTGATGGGACAAACACTGATGAAGGGCCTATCATGTGAGGCAGACATGTGAGAGCTGGACTCAGAGGAAGGGAGACCTAGATTTGAGTCCTATCTCTCACATTCACCAGCTGTGTGACTATGGGCAAGTCACTTGAGCCTCAGGCAGCCCTCTAAATATGGAGTCATGGGTGAGTGGCAGTCTGCGTTGGTGAAGGGAGTTCCCACATGTAATAACAACCAGAGTCATGAAGATAATAATATGTCAACACAGAAGCATCTGACAAGTGGTTGTCATATGGGTTTGTTTGTTGACAGAAACAGAGTCATTTATGATAGCAATGTAGGACCAGCTTATTTATACTGTGACCCACAGAAGGGTCAATGTTAGGGACTTTGGATGTATTGACAGATGCAGATTTTGCAAGGAAATGGGAGAAATTGCAATTTATTATTACAAGTGGAAAAAAAAAATCAGCTTCGATTGAACATCTGAGAAGACTGACTTTAGTGACCAGAACTCTATATCCAGAACTCATCCTTCACAAACCAACTGGTGACCACTCCCAAATGGGCAGTCCAACTCCCTAAATATCCTTGAGAATTCAATGGATTGGGGCAGCTATGTGACAAAGTGAATAGAGCACCACCCTAGAGTCAGGAAGACCTGAGTTCAAATTTGGCCTCAGACACTTGACACTTAACTAGCTGTGTGACCTTGGGCAAGTCACTTAACCCCAATTGTCTTGCCTTCCTCTGCCCTCCAAAAAATATAAATAAAAAGAGAATTCAACAGATAAAGTGTTGCATTGTCACGAGGCACCATCACTGTCCCAGATAGACTGTTTTTGACAATCACCTGGACATGGTGCTGACCCATAAAACACTTGAGGACAACAATTAAGAGATAACATTTGTTAAAGCAGAAGAAAACAAGATGAGGTGCATTTGTCATGCACTGGTCCCCTCCTTCTCCCCAGGTCTGTGAGCCTTGGGAGCTGTCCCAAAGGTGCCTTCAGGGAATCTCCAGAAGCTAACTTCCTTCCCAATACTCTTATTTAATTACAAAAAAAATGGTATCCACCTGAATAATAGCTTGTGGAACATTAAAGTGATTGCATCCACCTGAATGATAAATCATTCATCGAACACTAAAGTATTGTACCCACTTGATAGTTCGTTGAATATTAAATACAAAAAAGTCAGAATGTGACTTGCCCCTGGACCATTTCCATCCGACCGACCTCTATCTACTATGAGATGAAATGAATAATGCTAACAGCAGAAGCAACACCTGCTCCCCGTCTCTGAAGCAGGAGCAGTGTTTCTTGAGTGCCTACTGTGTGGCAGGAACTTGGCTAGGTGCTGAGAATACAGGTATAAAGAGAAAAACAATTCGCACTCTCCAGAGCTTACATTGATTGGGGGAGATAATGGGTACATAGGTAAATATAGTCAACAAAATATAAAATTCTCATTAATAATAGTGACAGCTAATATTTGCATCATGCCTATTATTTGCCAAACACTGTGCTAAGCGGTTTACAAATATTACCTCATTTGGTGCTATTATTCCATCTCCATTTTATAGATGAGGAAACTGAGGTAAACAGAAGATAAGCGGTTTGCCAGGGATTACACAACTCAGAAGTATCTGAGACAGACAAGAAGTTAAATACAAGGGAGCCCTTTCCAATTTACCAGAAATTTCTTCACAATAGCCTCGTGGAAGAGGAGACGAAAATATCTACCAAAAGAAGCGTTATGGGGACAAAGGAGAGGACCAAAGTCCTCTAGGAATATTTGACCAGGCATTGAAATCCAGAGCCTGCAATGGGCCGGGCAGCCAAGTGCTGCCCTTGGTACTAGGGATTCAGAGATGAACCTCAACAATGCCCGTCCTCTTGAGGCTTACATTTCACTAGGTTATCACTGTCAGTGGAGTGACAAATGTGTCCCTGTTCTATGAGCCTTGGGAAGAGAATTGAGGCACGGGGAGCGCTGGCCTCTGTGGGAATCTGAGAAGGCTTCCTGCGGGAGGTGGCCCAGAAGAAAGGTGAAAATTCTGACAGAGTGAGATGGCTGCTTCCTCCAGTCATGGGGAATGACTGGTTGGAATATGTGGTTGCAGAAGCTGCATCATTGAATACAATTTGTCTGAACAATAGAATTTAAGACAAAGGTAAATGGGGCAAGAAAGGCATATGGCAGCCAAATTGTGGAGGGCTTCAAAGGTCTCTTGCACAGCATTTCTGTTTTGGAGAGGCCTGAGAGGGGATGAGGGTCAGAGAAAGTGTCCAGGCTACAGCAGTATCAGTCATGTGACTCAGAAGATTGACCCCCTCCCTTTAAAAGAAATGAGGCCCCTAGAAGCACAGAAGGCAGGTGTGCAGTGAGTGACAGAGTGGGCCCTAGAGTCCAGGTCCTTTGCCTTGACATTCAGTGTGCTTTTTGCTCGAATATCAACTCTTCCGCTTTTCTGTGGTTTTTGATCTCAGAGGGTCAGTCAGTCAATCAATCAGTCAGTAAGCACTCATTATATTAAGCACCGTGCTAAGTGTTGGACAGCTCCTTGAGAAATAGAACCTTTGGCCTGGGGTCCCACAGACAGCAGGTGTCAGATGTGGAAAGTCAGACTCTAAGCTAGCCTTCTCTCCATGGCCACATTTCTGTTTATTCATCTGCCCACCAGCACCAGCATATTCACCGGCTTAACGTTTGTAGCTGGAGTGCCCCTGGAGGAGTCTGAAAAGTCCTTCCGTCCTCTACCAGCAGGGATTTATTGTTCATGGCCTAGGCCTTGGCCTGGAGAAGGAAGGTCGGCATTACTGAGTAGTGGACAGAAGAAAGAGAGCAAAGGCTGGTCAGAGAACACCCTCAGTTTCCAAAAGAAGAGCCCGTACATTCATGCAGCCTTTTCATGGGGCTGTGGTCATTGGGAGACTCTGCATTGGACTGAGACACAGACATACAAAGGAGTTTAGAGGCAAAGAACAATGGGACCCTCTCCACCCCACCCCCCACCAAATTGTGGAAGGTCTCTGCATCTACTGGGCTCCAAGATGGGTGCGGCAAACTCTCTGATCCTCGAAGGGAAGACAATTAACATGCATATTCTAAGCTGCTTCGTGGGAGTCCAGAGAGCTTACCACTCCATTTGCCCATAAGTAGCAAAGCTTCTCTTAACACGGTAGAACTGGTTTTTTAGCCCCAAGGCCACAAGCCGGTGATCAGTGAAGACCAGGAACAGATTCCCGAGTCTGAAAAGTATGGCTGCATCCTCACTCTGTCACCTAAATGAGTTCTTTTTTTTTTTTTTTTAAAGCAATTGGGGTTAAGTAACTTGCTCAAGGTTACACGGCCAGTTATTATTTCTGGATGTGGTGCTGAGTATCTGAGCCCAGATTTGATCCAGGTCATCCCGACGCTGGAGCTGATACTCTTACTCACTGAGCCACCTGGCCGCCCCTAAGCAATTGGGGTTAAGTAACTTGCTCAAGGTTACACGGCCAGGTGTTTCTGGGTAGGTGCTAAGTGTCTGAGCCCGGGATTCGATCTCCAGGTCTTCTCAACACTGGAGCCGGTGCTCTTACTTGCTGTGCTACCTAGCCTCCCCCTAAATGAGTTCTTAACACCCACAGCTGAAACTGGTACTTTGTAGCTTGAATTCTTTCTTTCAGCAGTGTGATGGAGCCCAGGTAAATATGTATGCTTAAAACAGCTCACGCACTGGGGTTCTGGAGGCCTGAATTTCCAGTGGCAGGGCAATCTTGGGCAAGGGACTTCTCCTTTCTGGGCCTCAGTTTCCTTATTTGTAAAATGGGTGAGAGGGTTGAACTTCCCTTCCCATTTAAGCCTCAGATCCTATGATCCCACTTTCACTCTCTCTGACTTCCATACCATATTGGCAAATGGACATCATAAAAATACATCATGGTGGAAAGACCACTGGAGCATTAGCCCAAGGACCTGGGAATTGAAGGAATGGAATTGGATTGCCACTTACCAGCTGTGTGAGCCTCCACACATCACTCCCCTCTTAGAGGCTCAGCTTCCTCTTCTGGAAAGTGAGCATTTGAAGGAGATGCTCTCTGAGGGGGACCCTTTGGGGAACCACACTTCCTAAGATTCATTTTACATTTAAATACATTTTTATTTTAATAGGTTACAAAGAAGAAACAATGAAAATTCTGACACCCTAGTAATGTCAGGGAAGGTGAGCATGAGCCCCAGGCTGTTGGTGGGACTTTCTGGAGTGTACTGGATACATGTAGACAAATGTCATATGACACCCATATCAAATTGCTTGCCATCTAATGGTGAAGAGGGGAGAAGAGCAGGATGGAGGGAGAGAATTTGGAACTCAAAATTAAAAAAAGAATGTTAAAACTTGTTTTATATGTAAGTGGGGAAAAATAAAATATTATTAAAAACAGACAAACAAATAAATGTCATATGAGTAGGGCAAGCATGGTTGGCTTCTGTCAGCATCATCTGTGGGAGTCTCCACATTGAAAAGCTATCATCTGAGAATTCTTTTTTAGACTTTAAAATTAAACCCAGATCCATTTATCTGGCTGGCTAATTTCTTTGTTCAAGTAGAAACTTCAGGGTCTCTCACAAGAGCTTTCTTTGGACCCAAATGATTGAAGTTAGGTTTAAAATTGGCAAGTTGCTTTAAGGGTTGGAAGAGTGTCTCTTAGCAAACATTATTATAACCTGACCTCAGAATCCCAGACCTAATTAAAAAAAATATTGATTCCTTCTTTTTTTTTTACTTTTTGCTGAAGGTATCTTCTGATACTTCCCTCCTCACCAGCAACCACCAACAGATCCCTCCCTGGAAACAAAGAAAAACATGGAAGAAAAATTGACTGGCCTGGTGGTTGCATCTGATACCATTTCCCTCCTGGAGGCCCCTACTTTTCAACTGAGAAGAGGAAAATGTGTTTCATCAGAGACCAAGACAAGTCATTGAAATTAGAGAGTCCAGTGGCCTCTTAGGGTTGTGTTAATTTCCACTGTTGGAACTTCATCAGCCATCCCCCTGCTCTGTTTTTGTTGTTTGGCATTAATTTATACAGTTTATATATTAATTAGCTTAAACTCCAAACCTAACTAGCAGTGATGGAGAGGTGAGGCTGTGAGAAAGCTTGAGGTAATTCAGAAATGTGGCAGATATCCGAGTGCTCCCAAGTGGAACATATGTGGCCTCACTAGTTGTACGTGGCTTGGGAGCAACTGTCAAAAATTAACAAGTGTTCCTCTCAGGAGAAAACTATATGTTTTGCTCAGACCAGGATCCCTTTGAGGGATGGGTGAGAACCTTGTGGAACACAGGCTGGAGTCTGGGCTCTACCTGCAGTGCCTAGTTCTATGATGTCCAATTCAATTTGACAAGCATTTATAAGATGTCTGCTCTGTACCAGGCACTGTGCCAAGGGCTCAGGGTACAAAGGTAATACTCAAGAAGCTTATATTGCATTGAGAGGACATAATGTGTACCCAGGTAAGTGCAGCACAAGGAAAACTAGGGGAAAGAGAGAGAACGCTCAAGATCAGGGTATTTCCTTTGAACCTGAATGAATGAATAAATTCATGAAAACATTTACTGAGAGCTTACTCTGTGATGTGCTCATCACTTGGAATGTAGAGAGATAGAAAGATAAATAGGTGGATAGGCAGAAAAAATAGATCTAAACATAAATGATAGTCAGATGAAGACAAATAATAGGTAATTAGGCAGACATAAATGGATGGATGGGTGAGGATGTCTTAAAATTGTATCTTGTTCTGGTCCCCCTGATCACCCCACCCACCCCCTTCTAGTCAGTTTAGGAAGTTCATAAGTGGCCAGTATAAAGGAGCAATAGCCAGAAGTAAGATTGCATAGGGAGACCTAGAAGTTGCCACCCAGACTGTCCCAAAAGTCAAAGGAGCATACTTTACAAATTGCATCAGATATTAATCAAAATCACATTCTGGTAATCAATGCAGGATCAGGGAAGCCTCTTAGCCCTTGCTGCCAGGGGCATCTGGTCCTATGCTCTGTAGACCTTCGATAAGCTGGAGATATCCAGTAAGAGCAGCTGAACACCGAATGTCACTGACAACTTGGAGAGGATGTGAAGGCAGCACAGATAATAGTCTGTTACCCCACAGAGGTACTATAAAAATAAAGCTTTAAAGTCCCCCTTCCCCCAGCCCTCTTAATCCATCTCGGTCCATGTTGCCCAGTGCCCACAGCTCCAATTGATGGTCATGTGAGTGAAATTCTATCTCTTCCCTTTCCCCATCACTGTCTGCCAACTTGCCCCTCATTCCCACTCCACCATGACTCTGTATCCCCCCTCCCCTGTCCCACAGCACAGACATTTTTTCCCCTGTATTTTCTGTTCCTGTTCACCCCAGCACCCTCTGTGCCTTATTGAAGTGTAATTACAGCCTCACTTCCTGTTGCCATCACGGTCTTTTCCTAGAGTTCTCAAAGAACTAGGCATGCCTGCCCCATTTCATAATTTCATAAATTAGTTAGCAATATAGATTGATTAGATAGATAGATAGATGGATAGATGGATGGATGGATG
>NW_027186352.1:12271644-12291720 GCF_028583685.1 Petaurus breviceps papuanus
ATGGATGTATGGATGAATGGATATAGACAGACAGACAGACAGACAGATAGATAGACAGATAGAAAGAGAGCAAGCGTTTAGTAAAAATATATTAATTCCAGGCACTGTGCTAAGGGTTGAGACTACAAATACAAGCAAAGGAGAAAAAAAACAAAAAAGACCCAAATTCAAGCAAGTCAGTGAGTCCTTGCCCTGTAGGCTCGAGATCACACTCTAATGTTGGGAAACCACATATAAAAAAACAAGAGCTGGAAAGGGGTCAGGGATGGGGCTGACCTGTAGTGGCGTGCTTTACAAATGTTGAGAAGATGATATGGAAGCTTGGTTCTGGGCAAGATTGGGGGCAGCTCAGCTGTGAGGCCAGAATCCCTGGGGCAGAGTGCAAGGTCACAGTGCCAAAGGTGTTTTCCTGAAATTTGCACTTGCACCTCAGAAATCAACAAATGCGCTCAGATCAGGGATTGATTGATCAGTGTGGATAATTTACACTTAAGAAAGCTAAGGAGAAAAAGTAAACAGACTTAAAATGCTTTTTATTTCTGGAGAACACTTAGCAGCACGCTGCTGAATGCTTTTGGTCCCACAGGCACATTACCCCCATTTTACACAAGTGGCTTGCCCAGAGACAGCTGCTGAGTGTCAGAGGCAAGATTTGAACTCCATCCTTCTTATTTCAAGTCTAGTAGACTCTCCCCTAAGTAACACTGCCTCAGAACTCCATTAGATTCCTTTTTCCACACTGACTTCCTTATTTGAACTATTTTTTTTTTCTTGATAGTTTGGTCCTTCACAGACAAACTTCCTTGACTGGAACTTGAGGCTAAACCTCTAACACATTATCTAAACGTTGCTTTTCCTTCAGGCAAAACAAATAAAAAACCGAGTCGCTTCTACCTGGAGTCACACCCAGGTAAAATCCTCAGCCCTTTCCAGGACTTAGTTCGAACTCCATTTTCAACATACCTTCTAGTTTCCTGATTTGAGTTCTCTAACCCAGGAGGGTTGGTCACTGACAGCAGGTTGTGCGGGGTAGGGATGGGGGGCGGGGAGAGAGGACAACTCAGGAGAGACCTGGTTTTGAGCCGGCATGTTCGGGATGCTCTCCCCTTCATCTCCACCTACTGCCTCCGCAGCTTCCTTTAAGACCCAACCAAAACTCCACTTCTTCCAGGGAACCTTCCCCAATCCCTCTTAATTCCTGGTTTTCCTTCTTTTAATTATCTATTTATCCCTTACATCGTTTGCTTCTATTGTCTGTATTTATTGGCTTCTTGTCTCCCCCATTAGATTTTAAGCTCCTTGAGGGCAGAGATGGTCTTTTAGTTTTCTTTGTGTCCCCAGGGGTCCGCATAGTGCCTGGGACATAAGGAATGTGCTTAATGAATGTGTAGTGATTGATTGCTTGACTTTCTTATCTTATGGAAGAGAAAACTGACTTGTGCCTCTTCATTCATTCATTCATTCATATACTCATTCACCCAGTATTGGCACTGTGGTAGGTGCTGGGGGATATGCAAAGCCGAATAAATATACCTCTTAACTTCCAAGTACTTAAAAAACTTTTTTTTCCCAAAACATTTTTCTTTTAAACTTTTGAGTCCCAAATTCTATCCCTCCCTCCCTCTTTCCCCTCCTTCCTCCCTTAGATGGTAAGCAATCAGATATAGATTATACATGTGCAACTATATAAAATATTTCCCTATCAGTCATTTTGTATAAGAAGACTTGAATAAAAAAACAAAAGTGAAAAGTAGCATGCTTCCATCTGTATTTAATCACAATCAGTTCTTTCTCCTGAGGTAGCCAGTACGTTTCATCTTTAGTCCTTTGAAATTGTCTTGGATCATTGTATTGCTGAGAATAGCTGTCATTCACAGTTCTTCATTGAACAATATTGCTGTTACTGTGTACGACGTCTCCTGGTTCTGTTCACTCTACTTCAGTTCATGTAAGTCTTTCCAGGTTTTTTTTTTTCTGAAATCTGACTGTCTTGTCATTTCTTTTAGCACAGTAATATTCCATTACAATCATATACCACAGCTTGTTTAGCTATTCTCCAGTAGATGGGCATCCCTTTGATTTCCAATTCTTAGCCACCATAAAAAGAGCTTCTATAAATATTTTTTTTTGTACAAATATGTCTTTTTCCCTTTTTTCTTCTAAGCACTAATAATCTACTTGGGAACTGGGTTGGTGGAGGGATATTCATAGATGAGTATAATACAAGGCAGTATATCTTGGGGGCAAAGAAGAGATTCAGATAGACCTTTGAGAAATGAGGACAAAGAAAGAAGCTTTTCAGTTGGGGATCTCTGGGAAGGTTTCTTGGAGGAGATTGAAACTGAACTAACTCTTGAACGAAGAGACAGATTTTTACCAGGTAAACATGAAGCAAATCTGGCTTCCAGGCATGGAGCGGCCAGGGGAGCCCACTTGATTGCCCTGAAGCAGGAGAGACAGGCTAAGATCCAGCAGGCACTGGCAAAGCTTTCAGTGTCCAGTTTGGCTGGTATGAATTGTGGGTGTATAAAGAGGCCCAGAAACTGTGCTCCATTTGGAGGCATAGTCCTCAAGAAGCTGGGTATGAAACTGCCATAAGCTTCTGAGGGTAGAAGGATTTGAAAAGGTGCTGCGGGAAATCTTTAGAAGGCAAGAGCCAGAGTTGGAAAAGGATGTGTTCTAACTGGAGAGAAAGAAAAAGAAAGCGGAAACTATGTCTGAAGTGCTGGTATCTTGTGTAGATTTGGACCATGAGGGTGAATGAAGTCATAGCATAGAGTTCCCAGGATGCTCTGGTGTCCAGGCTGAGGAGCCCAGTCTCTTTGCTAAGAGATGGTCAGTGTTCCCTAACTTTTAGTTCCTATGTTGAGAAACACATCTCTTAAGGACTGCAGAGAGTTTCTCCAGCATCCTGTTCCAGGAGTCACTTTTTACAAGTGTCTTAGAGAAAGAAAGGTTAATATGAAGACTAGATAGGCCCTCCCCAGGAGATCAGTCATCTGTGAAGAGGTGCTAACAGCTTTTAATACCTGACTCAGCACCCCATTATTACCCTGCTATCCTATTTTAATGAATTAATTTAAAGGTTTTATTGATGTATTTTTAATGTCACATTTTTAATGCTTCTTATAATTCCCACCCTTCGAAGTCTTCGCTTATGACGAAGAATAGCGGTTTAGCAAAACCAATCTAGTGACTGTCTTACTGTGTATGCAGCATTTCACATCCAGAGTCCCCCATTTTTCCAATGAAAGAAGGGACCACTTCCTTATTCCTTCTCCGGGACCAAGATGGGTCATTATCACTCAAATTAAACTGTTTTATTCTTTTAATTAATTACCACAGTCATCTGCCATGCCATTTTGATTAAAGCTCTGTGCTGGGAATTCATACATTGACTGACAGTCTGTATAGAATATATCAGGTGGGGAATAGAGCGAAATAAAAAAAAAATGAGGCAACAGGTAACAGGAGCCTGGAGGCAACGGAGAAGGGCTCCATGTTAAATATTAATGTGATTAATGTGAGATCAGTAGAAAGCTAGGTTGGAGGCATTTTATAGAGTGTGATAGGCCAGTCCACAGTTTGTATTTTTTTTTAGCAATAATTAAAACACTACGTGGCATATATATATATATATATATATATATATATATAGCATTTTAAGGTTTGCAAAGCATTTTACAGTCATTGCATTTTATCCATGATATCATTTTATTCTAAGGCACTAGGGAGCCATGGCAGATTGGAGTAGTCCCAACTACTACATTTCCTAGGGTTCCAATTCAGCTGTGGTCCCCTAGTCTCCTTTCTTCCACGGCTCTGTGCATGTGAAGACTTTTCTCCCCCCACCAAATGTGTCAGGCTTCAGGCAGGCAGCCATTCCTGCTGCTGACGATGACTCAGAAACCGGCTCCTCTGGGCAGGACCTCGAAAGGCTTGTGTGCTCAGTGGTGAGCTACCGCTGGCTTTTCCTGGGCTGGGCGGTGAAGGGCGTGCGCCGGGATTGGGAAAGCACTCGGGCACGGGGTGACGGAAGCAAGGACCTAGTGCCTTTGCTCGTCTTCCAGTTGCCTGGGATCGATCTCTGCCGGGGGACTTTGAATGTGAATTGGAGGAAAAAGGAGGCCAGCCCAAGGACAGCTGGAGGAGAGCTGAAGGCAGCCGGGGGCTCTTCAGGAGGCTGCCGAGAGCCAGCACCATGGGCATCCTGTATTCTGAGGTAAGATCTCGCTGTGATCCTTCTTTCCCCTCCGTCCATCAATGCCCCTGCGGTGGGCATTCTCCTTTCCATGTTCTCCCCTCACTCTTTTTACTTTGTAAATTAATCTCTGATTTGACAAAAAGCCTCCTTTGTATTTTTGCCCATCTTGTTACTTTTTACAATAGGAAATTACTTGACTCCTTGATTGTGTTACTCAACTAAAGAAAAAGGGGAAGTAAGTTTAGGAACCAACAAGCTCCTACCTGTGTGAGCTCGGCGAAGTCAGCTCTGTTTTTCTGTTCATTCCGGGAGTGGGAAATGCAGGAGGAGAGGCTGGCCCGGGAGCCAGAGTGTGCAGGTTCCAGTCTCACCTCTGCCAATGACTGCCTATGTAAAATGTCGGAGTGACAGTTACTTCTCCGAGCCTCAGTCTCCTTCTCTGCCGAGAGAAGGGATATTGAAGGAGACAGGGGCCCTGAAGCCTTTTCTGTGTGTGTCATGTTTGTATTTAGGTGAAACTTAGGCAGCCCTTCTTAGAATGATGCCCGTATTCACAATCGAAAAAAAGTGCTAAATTCAGTTTAGAGGTAAATGAAAATTAAAAGATGATCCCCCTCTCTAGCCAAGTTTATAGACCACCTGAAATTTATCCATGGACCTTAACATACTAGGATCTTTTCCCACTTACTGCTCGTGGGACCTTGGAACCACTTCACCTCTCTCTGCGACTCAGTTTCCACATTTGTCAAATGCAGGTTGGATCGGATGTGTTCATCTCCTGATTAGTGATCCCTCTCATCCTAAGTTTTGTCACCTGAATGTGGCCGAGGATCATTCCGTCTCTGCCAACTCCAGATTTCTGGGTGTTTGTTCTCAATACCAGAAGTCTAGGGGCAAAGTGGGAGAAGGGGGTCATGGGGACTTTCTCCAGTATTCAAATATGTCCTGCAGTGGTGACCTGTCACCTAGAGGCTTGCCTGAACTCATCGTCTTCCCTCTGAGCATTGGGGCTGCCTGTTCTGGTTTGGGGAGCCTCAATGTTTACATACAATCCGGCCCTTTTCCCTAACAATGCCTTAAAAAAGAGGGAGGAGCCCTTGGGGTGCAGAAATTCTCTAGGTGGGAGCCAGCATCCTCACTCCTTGTAGCACCGGAAGCAGCCTCTCCTATTTGAATTGCTTAATCACTGCATTTATATAACCTTTTCTGAAATACCAGTTAACTTTCAGTAATGCAAAATGGACTAAACGTAAATAAGTAACATCCCAAGGACAACTTTGAAGGAGAGACAGCAGAAGAGGGAAAAAAAAAAAAGACTCCCCGTCCCCCCTGCCCAGCCTCAGCCACTTCCCCAACCAGTTAGGCCACATTGCTGGAGAGAAGCCCCATTAGGCTCTGGAGTCTTCCTCCAGACACTGGGGCTCACTTTCTTACTTTTTTTTCTTTCTTTTCTTTTTTATTAGTTTATTTTTATTTTAAATATTTACTTTTATAAGATTTTGGGTTCTAAATTCCCTCTCTCTCCCTTCCCTCCTCCCCAAGGTAGCATGCAATCTGATATAGGGCTATACATTAAATGAATTTCTACATTAGTCATGTTGTGAAAGAGAATCAGAACAAAAGGGAAAAACCAGGAGAAGGAAAAAGAGAGAGAGAGACAATGGTCTGCTTGGGTCTGCATCCAGACTCCGAGGTTCCTGCTTGGGATGGGGCCGGGGGCTCATTTTCCAAGCCTGGATTTACCGGATGTAGGGCTGCGGTTTCTTTGTCTCTCTTCTGTGCCCCACTGCATGACTGCTCTTTTTTTTCTTTTTGCCAAGAGTATCATCTGGTGCACAGTTCATTCAGCAATGGAAACAGCAGCCCTGGTGCGACTCTGAGGGTTGTGGGGGACCCGACTGGGCCGAGGAAGCAAGGAATTCCAAGTGTGGGCCTGGCTGGGCCACTTGGGGAAGGGCAGTTTTCTACTTCAGTAGCGCCGAAGAGAGATCCTTTCTTCAATTCTCCCAGGGGCCCCGTTTTTGACTTTGGGAGTCCTTCATTCAGTGGACAGAATGTACCTGCCTGTCCCTTTTTGTTTGTGTTATCTTCCCAAACATCCTCCATCCACAGAGGATGCCACTGGACACCCTTAACAAGACCTCGGGTGGGCACCAGGAGCACCCGTGGTGGAATAAAGTATTCCCCTTTAGGAAGATTGAGTCTAAATGGAGAGACACCACATAAAAAAATGAAACTTGAAGGAAGGTTTTTTTTTTTTGCTGAGGCCTGTGGTTGACATCAGAGTTATTTCCAGGTAGACAGCTTCTCCCCTAAGGAAGATGCCCCCCTTTATATTTAACAAGAAAAGACCCCTAAACAGAACCAACAAACACAGTGCCCATTTCCAACAGTGTGTGCAGCATTCTCCACCTGTAGCCCCCCCCCCCCCATCTCTCTTCCAAGAAGAGAGAAGTCTATTTCATCACCTATCTTCTGATCATTGTCATCGCGCTCAGTTCTGGGGTTCTCCAGAGTTCATTGTTTATTTATGATATTGAAGACCCTGTGCATATTGTTCTCGTGGCTCTAATCTCTCTACTCTGATCAGTTCATACGAGGTTCCTTCCTGTGTTTCTCTGGATTTCTCATATTTACCACTTCTTTAAGTGCGGTCCTATTCCATTGTGTTCAGAGGTTGCCATTTCTTCAGTCCTCCAATCGCCCAATAGCCCCCTTCATTCCAGCCTGGTTGTTACTGCAGAAACGTTGCTACCGATAATTGGGCATGTGAGAGATTTCCCTTTCTTCCTTTGAACCTGCTTGGGGTGTGGATCCCCAGTGAGGGGATCACTGGGTAAGAGGGGGAAAGTTTAGTGCCTTTTTTCTTGAATAGCTCTGAATTATTTTCTAGGCTGACATAGGGGTTAGGATTCCTATACTGGGAGTCAGAAACATCTGGGTTCAAATCTCACTTCAGATATTTACTACAAGTACTATTACTGCTCCTGCTGCTGCTGCTACTACTACACACACATAATATATATATATATATATGTATACACATATATACACATATGTGTATTATACACACATGTATACACATATACACATACATACAAACACACACATATTGTCAACTGGACTAAACCAGCCTCTAATCTGTGGATGACTGGAGCTGAACACAGCAGGCTAGAGACAGGAGAGTCAGGAATCAAGCAGAAGTTTAATTTCAAAGTGAGGGAAACAACTTACAAACAAGGAGGCACATTCATGACGTATTTTGGGGCTCCACCCCCAGTAAGGTGATCTCCTTTAGGGCAGGCAGATCTTAATACTTGTACTAGTGGCTATGCAATGAACTGTAGCTCTGAAAATGGGGAACAGCAGCAACGAGACGAGCTTGATTCATAGCAGGGCTTCATGACCGGAACATGGATGTAGCAGGTTCTGGTCCCAAGCTCAGAGAACACCTAGTGCTGGTCAGAGCCATACAATGATTATATGATTTTGCTAGAGGATGAGATCGTCCAGAAGGTGAGTGCAGAGGATTGTTGCTATGTACAGCTTGCTTAGGTCTGGAAAACAGGGTGTCTCATATCTTGACACTCTATACGGAGAGAGAGAGAGAGAGAGAGAGAGAGAGAGAGAGAGAGAGAGAGACGGAGGGAGGGAGAGCATATGAATATAGTGCTTTAAGGGAATAGGACTCAATAGCCTTCTATGTTCCTATTAACTCCTAGTATATGATCTTTTAATCAATTTGCAATTCCACCAACAATGTATTGGCATACATGTCCTGTTGGAGCAGTGACTCACTCTTTCATCTATCTGTGCCATTTTTCTGGGTGTAAATTGAAAGCTCAAAGTTGTTTTACTTTGCATTTCTCTCATTATTAACAATTTGAAGCACACTTTTGTATAGTTGTTAATAGTTCCTATTTCATCTTTAGAAAACTGTTCTTTGGTCATTTAGATTTATGACAGTTGACAATTGCTTCTCAAGAAGATGTGGGGGGGGATTCAAGTAAGTGATCTATTGGGCCAAGTATGTGCCATGGGCAATCCAATTGCTAAATTTGAGGAATGATAGGAAGAGGGACTGGTAGAGGACACTCATAACAGAGAAAACTCCATCTACTGAAGCATCTCAGCTCTCTCTACAACTTAGAGTGTTAAGTATTAGAGCTTTGCTTACAGCAATGGCATGCCCAGGGTTGCACAGGATTTGAACCCAGTTGACTGCAAGACTCCACTATGCCCTGCTGCCTCTGTTTCTCTGAGGAAGGAACCTCGTCTTTTTGGGTGTACGCTGCCTACATCTTCTCCCATCAGCTTGTGGGTGTCAATCCAGATAACTGTTTTACATCCCCAGATTAGCCAGTTCAGGACATCTAGGCCTTGTCCCTCTTGTGACTGATGTCCATATAATGTTTCAAACTTTGTGAAAGACTTTTTACATCTGTCATCTCATCTGACCCTCACACCTCAGTGAGAGAGATGCTACTATTATTCCAATTTTTAGATGAAGAAATGGATGCAGACAGAGTTCAAGTGACTTGCCCAGGGTCACATAGCTACTAAGTGTCTGTAGCAGGATTTGAACTCAGGTCTTCCTGACTCCGAGCACCATGACTCCTGGTGGAATGAGCTCTGCCTCTGGAATTAGGACACTTGAGTTTGAATGCTGCGTTAAGCACCTTTGTCTCCTCACTTGTATAAGGAGGGAGTTGGACCAGGTGACCTGTGGAATCTAAGGTCCTTTGTTTCTCTCTGGGCCTGACCCAAAGACCTGGTTATGATGCCTGTCGGGCTTGTGAATCGAAAAGCTCGGATTGTTTCCTTGTTCTTGTTCATTGTTCTCCACACTGTAGAACCTTTTCCCACTTTTATATTATTCACAAATATCTGAGAAACACTCGGTTTCTGAAATTCCCTGTCCAGATGTGGAAGACTGTGACTTTCTGCAACCACAGAAACATTTAAAAGCTCAGAATCAGCAACTATCTCCTCAGACCTTTGCCCACACAGGATGTCTCTGACACGGGGCATCCTGCCTTGGCTGCTGTCCATGCCAGCGAGGGCGCCCCTGCCTTCCCCACCAGCCCATCCCACTCTGGAATCGTGTTAGCTGTTCATCTGATTCAGACACTCCATTGTGTGCTGTCCACTGTTGTCTTCCTTTACAGGGAAAAGCTACCAAACATTGACTGTTATAAATGGGGCAGAAATGTACCCACCCCTTGACCTTCCCCTCCTCTGACCTGCAGTGTTGGACTTCTCTGGGTTGATGGGTGTGATATGCATGGGACAGGTCACTTGTGGGGGGTTGAGAGCATCTGAAAAGTGCCCCAGCACACCGGGATTCCTCGCTCCTCTCAACTCAGCCGAGTCACTTTCTCCCACGTATGGCTTTTGGTATCTGCTTTCCTATGATGCCTCTTGTCTTTTTTTGCAGGTGGGGTTGGAGGGGGAGGCAAGGCAATTGGGGTTAAGTGACTTGCTCAAAGTCACACAACTAGTAAATGTCAAATGTCTGAGGTCACATTTGAACTCAGGTCCTCCTGACTTTAGGGCTGGTGCTCTATTCACTATGCTACCTAGCTGCCCCCCTCTCTTGTGTTTTTGTTTATCTTTCTATATGACTCTTAAGCTTTGTGAGGTCAGGGTCCATTCAGCAAATATTGTTGAAGCATCAGCTACAGTCAGTATCCCATGCTCAGCTACGAGAGGCACGCAGATGTAAGATGTCACATAATCTTTGCCCTTGTACAGTCTAGGAGGAGGATAAATTAAGTTCACAGATTTCCAGTATACAAGCTACAAATTTAGACGTGTCCAGGAAAAGCCATAGAATCCTAGGCTCATAGCTTTAAAACTAGAAAGAACCTCAGAGGTCAACTACTCTGACCCCTCATTTATCAGCTGAGGGCTGCAAGATTGGGGCTGAAAGAGGTACTTCTAGCTGGGGGACCCTGGGAAGGCTTCATAGAGGAAGGAAGAAGCCCCCAAGTTTTGGCTTGTAGAAAAATTTGTATAGGAAGAGATGCAGAAGGAATCTGTCCTTGGGCTTGGAGGAAAAATGGAAATGGGATGAGGTGTAAGAGTTGCAGACTGTCCAGACTGGCTGCAGTCTACCTGTGCATGAAGGAGAAAAATGTGAAATGAAGCTGGGAAGGGAGGCTGGAGCTGGACTGGGGAGGGGGCAGTCCTTGAATGAGAGGCTGAGAAGGAGATTTTTCCCCAAATAGTGGGAATTATTGAAGGTCGTTGAGCAAGGTAATGATGAGAACAGATCAGTTCAGAGGCCATTGCAGTTGCCCAGATGAAAGGTAATGGGACTAGGTTAATGTATGGGCAGGCGGAGGGGAAGATGGGACAGATAAGGATGGGTGCTGGCCCAGACAGATTTTGGAAGCTAATTAAACATACAGGGTAACAAGGGAAAAGATTCAAAGGTGAGTCAAAGACTGAGCCTGGGCAGGGCCATGGGAGAGTGGAGGGGCCATCAACAGGCACGGTGGAGGTTAGAGTGGGCAGGGCTGGGGCTGGGTCACTGCGAGTCTGAAGTGACCAGGGGAAATCCTGGGGGAAGTTTCCAGGAAGAGGCTGAAGATGTGGGAGTGGACGCTAAGAGAGGTCTAGGCTAGTGAGATGGGTGTGGGAGGCTATGATGGCAGCCATGCATGTGGCTAAGGAAAAAAGGACAAAATAAAGGAGAAGTCACTAAGGGCAGAGTATATGCCATGCACTGTGCCAATCAATATCCAGACACTCTGTGGCTGTAACATTTTTCAATTGCATCTAATGATTTGTGACCTCATTTGGGGTTTTCTTGGCAGAGATGCTGGAGTGTTTGCCATTTTCTTCTCCAGCTCATTTTACAGATGAGGAAACTGAGGTAGACAGGGTGAAGTGACTTGCCCAGGGTCACACAGCTAGTAAGGTCTGAGGCCAGATTTGAACTCAGGTAGATGAGTCTTCCTGACTCCAGACCCAGCTCGATGTGCACTATGAGCCCCCTGGCTCCTACTAGCACATAGTAAGCGCATACTAAATGCTTGTTGACTATTGACTAAGTGCTGGGGACACAAACAGAACAGCAAAGGACAGCTCCTGTCTGAAAGAAGCTTACATTCTATTACAAACGATGATAATAACTGACCTTTATAGAGTCCTTGCTCTGTGCCAGGCCCTGAGCTAAACACTACACATAGTGTCTTCTTTGATCCTCACAACAGCCCTGGGAAGCAGGGGCTCTTACTATCCCCATCTGACAGTTGTGGAAACTGAATCAGGCAGTGGTTATGTGATCTGCCCAGGGTCACACAGCTAGGAATTGTCTGAGGCTGATTTCTGACTCCAGGCCCTCTCTGGGCACTCGGGTCCCACCCCACTGACACAGGTAAAGGGATGGGTAACGCTCTCCACCCGTTCTCCATTCTAAGGTCACAGGGATGCTGAGCAGAGGCGCGGGGCAGCAGGCTGGCGCAGTCTTCCCAGTACCAAGGGCAGTATTGGTTTGATTCACTTGCAGACCTGGGAAGGTGCTCACTCAGCGGTGATTTGGTGACTGGACCCTGCCCAGGTGTAGGGGCCCACGAGGCACTGGCCATCTGGATATTTGAGGCCAATGAAGAGAAGAGAATAGGGTCCAAGCTGGTTGCCTGAGAGGGCACTGATGCGTAGGGAGAGGGCTACAGGCTAAGACGGTGACCGGAGAGACCGGAGGAGAAGCATGGGAGAGAGAGCAGGAGCCCATGGTCAGCAGGAGCCAGTGCCGAAGATGGGTCTGGGAGGAGGTCGGTGGGAGTCCTGCGGTGGCCAGGGGAATGGGGAGAACTGGTGGAGAGTTTGTTCCACTTCTTAGTCTACCTGCCCTCCCTCAGCCCCTGAACACCCAGCGCCTGCCGGGTCCTGCCCCGCATGGGAGAGAGGGTGCAGCAGGACCCTGGAAGACGGCCCTGGGCTGTGTCCCTGTGTGACTCTGGGGAAGTCGCCTGCCTCTGGGAGCCTCGATTTCCTCAGACATAATACCAGGGGTCAGACCTGACCACCTCAATCGTCCCTTCAGTCCTAAACCTAGGATTCAGTGATGTCAGTGAGTCCTCAATAGACTTTGGAATGAAGGAGGGAGGGGATTAGGTGTGCCGTCAGACCATCTGCTCTCTTCTCCAAGGAGCTCAAGGATGATGTGAGAACCTCATAGCCACAGCCCAGCCATACTCATGAAAGCTCTTCCCTCACAAAGACCCTGTGAGGCACAGAAAGTGAGTGACTGAAGAAGACACCGAAGGTCAGAGAACTTCAGTGACTTGCCCAAGGTCACCCAGGGAATTGGAGTCAGAGCCAGGACTTGAACCTCACAGACTGCTGTGCCCACTGGGCAAGCACCTCCTGTCTCCTTGTTCCTTAGACTGCTGTGTTAAAACCATTGCAAGGTTTGCTAATGGAAGGCAAGGGTCAGCCCCTAATTTCTGGCCTCAGACCAGAGATTTTGGGCCACTCCCAGTGCTGGAGGGACCCTTTGCCAAGTAAACACTCTCACAAGGGAGAGGGGCCAAAAAGCAGGGCGTGCCCCACTTACATGACCTTGGATGTCTTCTCTGGAGAGAGGGACAGAGTTTCTCATCATTTGTAGTAGAGGACTGCCGCCCTCTCCTGCCTCTGCCAACTGGGGACAAATTCTCCCAGAAGTCTCCCTTCCAACCAACCTGAAGATTAGACCTAGATCCTTTGGGATGGGGAGCACCCTGGGAAGGGCTGGCTTTAGGCAGCAGCCTACATCCCGAGATTCAGGAGCTTTGACTGCTTAGACCACCATTAACATCCTCCCTTTGGGTTAAGGCACTGGGAAGACAGCACAATTTTGTGGAATTGTTGAAGTAAGGTACTGTTTATCTAGGTGGCCCCTGTAAACACGCTGTCAGGGCAGAGAGAGCCCTTAGCTAGCCCTGCCCACATCTGAATGAAAATCTTCTCTACCACATACCCAGCACATCCCTACTCGGCTTAAAGACCTCCAGCAAGGCAGGATCCACTTCCTTCAGGGGCAGCCAGGTCTGCTTTTAGGGGATTCTGAACTTCAAGCTGAGTTTTTCTTTGTCCTGATCTGAATGGACGTTTGCCCCTTAACAACCATTCCCAGCTCCATTACTCCTACCTGCTCCCTGCCCCCCTTCACAACAGAGCAGAATAAATCTATCATGACTTTCTCAGTCTTGGGTCAGCTAAGGGGTGCAGTGGGCAGACCACCACAGCGGGACCCAGGGACACCAACAGCAGACACTTAGCAAGATACTATTTGTAAGTTGTTTTGGACTCCCAGGACTATATGAACGCTATCTCTTATAATGACTTAACCCTTCAGCCTTAATTTCTTCCTCCATAAAATGGAGATTATAAAAACACCCACCTCACGGGCGTTGTAACAATTTGAGGACCAAATGAGACAATATATGTTCAGTCCTAGCTTTGGGAATCTTAGAGTGTTACATAAAGGAGAGCTATTAGTGTATTACTGTGTGGTCCCCTTCAAGCGGTGTGTGGGTGTGTGTGTGTGTGTGTGCGCGTGCGTGTGTGTGCATGTGAGTGTGTGCACAAGTATGAGTGTGTGTTTGTGTACGTGTGTGAGCATGTGTGCATGCATGTGTGTGCATGTGAGTGTGTGCACACAAGTGTGAGTGTGTGTTTGTGTACGTGTGTGAGCATTCGTGCATGCGTGTGTGTGTGTGCACAATGCACATGTGGGCTCAGGTGCATCTTTGGTGGGATTAATATTTAATATTTAAAGGAATATCTAGACGCTTTTCCTATGTACCAGGCACTGACTAAGCTCTTTACAATTATTATTCCACTTGATCCTCACAAACCCCTGGGGGGTTGGTGTTATTATTATATCTGATTTACAGATGAGGAAACTGAGGCAAAGAGATGTTCAGTGACTTGCCCAGGGTCACACAGCTCATAAGCATCGGATGCAGGATTTGAATCCTGACTCTAGGCCCAGAGCTCTATCCTACACTGTGCCTCCCAGCTGCCCCCAAATGCACTGTTTTAAATTTACATGAATATTTAGAATTTATTTAATTTTCTCACTTGAAAGAGAGCCCGCTATTCTGCAGCCCCGTGAAAGCCTGTCAGAATTGTGAGTGAGGGGTACCCCCCACCCGGGGGATTTCTGTGTATTTCCCTCGCTCTCCCACTCTGGAATCAGTCCATCTCCTCCCCAGCTACTCACTGCTGACTCATTTCTTCAAACCATCCACAGCCAAAGTCAAACATTTAAATGCCTCAGATTTGGAAGCGACATCAAGTCCAGCCCATACCCTAACCAGAATCCTCTCCTAGGGTAGGACGGCCAGCTCTGCTTGAAGACATTCCCTGACTGGCCACTCACTGCCTTCCGAGGTCGAATCTCCTGCTCCAGTTCTCTTGGGTTCCCATTGTTAGGACACGTTTCTTCACTCCCTTAGCTCTCTCTTCCTGGGAATCATCTAATTCAGAAGCCAATATTTCCCAAGGCATGAATTCGGGTGGTTTTGTCACGTGGCCTCCTGGCCACTTTGGAGTGCTCCGATTTGGCCGATGCAGATCCCAGGGCCGCACATATAGATCTCTTAGGGACGCTAGACAGAGGCCAGCTAGTCAAAAGCTCTCATTTTGTTATTTTTTAAAAGAAAATGTCTATTTTTCAGTTATTAAACATTTCTTGTACCCCATCCACTGGGACAAAGAGAAAAAAAACAAAGAAACATAAAATTTTCATATTAAGCAGAAATAATCCTTACATTGTTTACTGAGGAGGAAATGGAGACAGGTCTAGAGACATCAGGTCTGCTGTCCTATGCTGCCCTCTTACTACACTAGTAAGGATTTAGGGTATTCTTGAGAAAGAGCCTTGTGACAGTGAATGATGGTGAGATCCTGGAATGGTCTTTTCCCCTAGAGATGTCAAAATCTCAGCTGATATTTTTGTAGGATTTGAAGCATGATCCCGGGAGGGAGGGTGGGATAGATGGTGTGCAATCCTACCACATTAATCACTGCTGTGCCCCCAGGTCCTAGAGTTTGGGGTGAGCCTCTGTAGGATGTTCTGAAAAATATTTAACAACTATCTCTGAGAAAAAGTACCCGTGACTCTTTTAATTACTATTAATAATTGCTAATATTTCAGCACTATTAATTATTAGTATTTTTATCTTGATGAGTTTTAATATTGTATTACTTTCTTAAATCTTGACAATCACCAAAACATCAAATCGTGGCCCGATTCAATGTCTTTGCTGATATGTGAAGTGTAACATTCACTCTGAACATTTAATCATCAGCTCTCTTGAGTGCCTGTTTCAGCTGGCTCCCGGGCCCCACTGATCTTCTGTAAACAAAACCCCCTTTTCCACTTTTTGTTAATGAGCAAACATGGTGGATAGTGGCTTGTGAGTTTCCTTCACTTGGATTCCACCTTTCAGGAAGGAAATGGGGTAGTTTGGACATTGAGAAATGCTGCCACAGGAGGACTGCTGGAGAAGTCAGAGAAGGCTTAGGGGGTCGAGTCCGGGGTCTTGAGGACTCGGAAGGGCAGCCCCTGTGGAGGAGACTCAGACACAGACAGGACCAAGAGGTGGGGCAGATTCAGGCTGTGCAATTAATAAAAATAACAGTCATAGTAACAACAAGCACTTGTGCGATGCTTTCAGATTTATAAAGCACTTCACACAACTTATTTCCTTCGATCCTCTCAACAGCCCTAGGAGAGAGGTGCTATAATTTACCCCATTTTTACAGATGAGGAAACTGAGGCTTCCTGACTGCAGGCCCCAGGTTCTGTCCAATGTATGATCTAGCTGCCAACCAACTGAGCCCTTCCCAGATATATTGTAGAGGAGTCTCTCATTCAGGTTCAGGCTGGACAGCACCAATCAATTCATAACCAAGCATTTATTAAGCACCTACCGTATGCCAGGCACTGTACTAAAGCCTGGACCTTCAAAGACCGAAGTAGCCCCTGCCTTCAAACAGCTTCTGTTCTATGGGGCAACCACAGGCCTCTGAGGGCCTTTCCGATGTTGAGGTCCCACAGCTCCTTAGAGCTTTGTAATTAGATGTTTGGTAGGAGGACCTCTGGCCCAAGCTCTTGGCCCTTGTGACATCAAGACCACGGCTCCAGAAAGCAACCTTGGCCTCGGCCTGAGGCCTTGAACCAGCATCCCATCCAAAGGGCCCAGGCCATGTTAGAACTTGGGATCAGATCTAGATTCTTTCTCTCTCCCACTGTCAGCAAAGGGGAGCTCACATGCCTTTTGTGGAGAAGCAAAAATCACTATTTTTACAAAGGAGTGCCTACTGCCTAGGCTGCACCCTTTGGAGTGCCAGCCCCAACAGGCCTTACTGAGCTGGGAAAGCTTTGACTTCAGGCTTAGGGAGGGACTATGGGTCTATTATCCAGGTTCCAGCCTGTCTGGGGGAGGGGAAACTCCCTGGTAATTATAATAACAACAATAAGAATATATATAACACATACATGTGCCAAGGGTTTTACAAACATTCCATCATTTGACCTCACAACAGCCCTGGGAGGGGGAATGCAGTTATTGTTCCCAATTTTACAGACAGGAAACTAAGGCAAACAAAGGTTAGGTGACTTGTCCAGGGTCATATAGCTACTAAGTGTCTGGACTTGAACTCCAATCTTCTCGACTCTAGGTCCAGTCCCACATGCCACTCCAGCTGCCTCTTTGAACATAAGCTTCTTGAGGGCAGGACTGTTTGTTGGGGGCTCCGGGGCTTTGTTTCTGAAGTTCTTCCTTTTTGAATAGGTGTGGGGTAGAGTTAGGGACAGGGGTAGGGAGGGGGTCTAGTCCTAGGATTTCCTGATCTAGGGAGCTCCCAGGGAGAAAACACCCTCTCTTAACGCAGGTCAGAGTGTCACCTAGCGTGTGAGGGAGTGGCCAAGTCACGGAGAGGACATGACAAGCCCTGGCACATTTGGGAAGCTTAATAATTGTTTGCTGAGGGGGATCCCAGCCCCAGGGAGAGGTAGGTTGGCTCAATCCCAGCACCGTCAAAGGCTGTTGCTGAGTCTAGAGGGTTCCTGTTCTGCCCTGCGCAGGTCCAAGGAGTCTCGGGATGGGCTGCATCCCTGGGGACCAACATTCAATCCAACAATAACTGATAGGCGGTCAAGGCGTGCAGAGCTTTCAAGGGCGGCCACTATGGGGCGGGGGAGAGTTTCATCAGCCACCGAAGCTGTCCCCTCACGCGTCCTGCAAGTGAGGTGGCTGAAGGGTCACAGCACTGGAGCGGAGGACCCATATCCCCCCAATGCCCTCAAGTGGGAGGGTCAGAGCATTAGGCATTAATGGCTCAAAGAGGGCCACAGGCTTTGGAGCTGAAAGTGACCTCGGTGACTGTCTCTCCATCATCATCCTACATCTGGGTCAGTCCCTTCATTTCAGAGACGAAAGGCAGCTCGAGGTCACAGTCCAGAAAGGCAGAGCCAGGACTGGATCCCAGGGGTTGGGGCTTCAAATCCGCGGCCCCTTGCATTTATGAATCGTCCGCAGCGTCGTCTGCCTGGAGCCCCCAGACACAGACTCATGGGGCGCAGTGTGGTGGTCGGACCCGGGACATGGAAAGCAAAGGGGCCAGGGCAGGGCTGCATCCTCCGTTGCTTTCGACCTTCCAGCTGAGCAGTGGGAAATAGGACCCGGCTGGTGGATTTACCCCAGTGCCCTGCGGTCCTGGGGGCTGCGGCAGTGATTGAGGAATCTGAAAGCTGGCACCGGACAGGGTGGATGTTCACCTCTAAACCCCTTGGGCCTTGAAGGAAGGCGGGGAGCTTAACGGGGCGACGGTGGGAGGCGGAGTCTATTGATCTGCTCCCAGAATGGGAGAGAAGAAGCTGTGTGCACAGAGGCATGGAGAAGGGAGAAAGCGAAAGGCGAGTGAGGGCGGTCAGTCACTGAGGCGGTTAGACCAGGCAGCCTTGAGACGAGGAGGGAGAGGTCAGCGGGGGGCAGATTCTAGAGGGTCTTAGCGGGATCTGGAGGTTATACTTGGTGTGACTGGAAGAGGGAGTCATGGCTCTGGGGGAGGGTAGTTGGGCTCCCACTCACTGGAAGCCTTCAAGCAGAATGTGGGTGGATCCCCCGAGAGGATTCTTACTGCGGGCTGGGTTCCTGAGGGCCCTTCCATCCCATGGGTTCTGTGATTCTGGACCTTGCTGTTACCTCCTCACCCACCTTCATTCACCCCAGCCCCCTTCCATCAGATTCCTTTACCCTGGAAAAAATCAGGGCGGGGTTCAGATACTGTAGGAAAGAGGACAACAACCAATCATCAGGTGTTTCCTGAACGTGACCATGACCCCATGACCCCATGACCCCACGGTGCCAGGAGCAAGGAGAGTCTCTGGTGCCTGTGGGGAATTGGATGGAATAAGTGGTGTTCCAGAAGGGACCAGCATTTCTGGATGGGCCAGGCACACCACCTGCGTGTGGGCAGGAGGTAGAGCATGCCCAGACCACAGCTTCAAGGAGTGGGATCCTGGGCCAGTCCTCCCCTCCCCACCCCACCTTGCACACTGGTGTATATATAAGATACATAAAAAGTAGACATGAGTGGAAGGCTTTGGCACCTGGGCAAAAGTGGCTTTTGAGTTGAGTCCTAAAGGGAACCAGAGATGGGGAGGGAGAGAGTCACAGAGAGAGAGGTCAGCCTGTGTAGGTCCAGAAATGGAGCATCTCTCCCGAGAGCCAGCAAGGAAGCTGTCATGGCTGACCATCAGGTGTGTGATGGGAGCTATGGGTAAAGAGGCTGGGGAGGTAATGAAAGGCCAGGTTGGGAAGAGCTTTAAATGGCAGCTGGAGGAGTTTACATCTGGCAACTTGTCAAGCCTGCTGGAACCATGAGTCCTGTCAGGAGAGGGCTGGGTTTGAGGTCCCTTCCAACTCTCCCCTGGGGGACTGTGATTTGGGGCCATTTTTCTGCACCTGTTGCTGCCTTCCTTATTTCCAGCCTGGAGGTTCACACCCCCCCTCCCCCGCTCAACTCCCCACCCCTGGGGATGCTCCCCATGTTCCTTGCTGACTTCCACAGCCCATGCCTACCAGTCCCAGGGACTTCAGCACCATGCTCACATTTCCCCTCTGCCCTGCTATAATAACTGGCTGTAATTACCTTCTCCAAAGGCTAGCTGTCATTTCCTGCTATAATCTCTTTTGACACCAGTATTTACAATGACGACTCATCAGCACCTGGCCCTGCAGTCCTTCATCTCCACTCATTGCATAACTAATCGTTCAATTGGTTCAGTCATGACCAGCTCCTCATGAGCTGGCTTTTCTTGGCAAAGATCCTGGACTGGTCGGCCATTTCCTTCCCCAGCTCATTTTACAGATGAGGAAACTGAGGCAAACAGGATACAGTGACTTGCCCAGGGTCACCCAGCTAGTAAATGTCTAAGACCAGACTTGAACTCACAAAGATGAGTCTTCCTGACTCCAGGTCCAGAGCTCTATACACTGCACCACCTAGCTGCCCCTGCATGATTGTCCCTCAGCATTGGATTCTACCTCTAAGGCCTAAAACTTGTCATTCTCTGCCCCGCCCCACTTGCCCCTTCATCTGTTGCACCTTGTCATCTTCTGGGCCTGCTCTGGGACCTCTGTTTCCCAGACTCCCATCTCTTCACCCAGTTGGTTAGTCCCCTTCTGTCTACACTTGACTTTGTCCATTCTGGACTGCATGGTCAGTCATCCTGATGCTGTATCTCAGAGTTAAAAGTGACTTCAGAGGCCATCTAGCCTGGAACAAACAGGAAAGAGATTCACCTTTAGAACAAATGCAGCTCTCTCTCTCTCTCTCTCTCTCTCTCTCTCTCTCTCTCTCTC
>NW_027186352.1:12291820-12297594 GCF_028583685.1 Petaurus breviceps papuanus
GAGTCCTTGTTCTCCTCACTCTACAGGCTCAGCCAACAGCAGCCCTTGCTTCTGGACTGGGCATGCTCCTCGGCAGGGCTGGCCCAGAGCACTGTGGCTGCCCTGCCTCCACTGTATGTTCATGATTTACATGTTGTCTCCCCATTAGACTGTGAGCTCCCCGAGGGGACAGACATGGGGCCTTTGCCTTTCTTTGCTGGGCTTTTAGCAGAAGCCAACAGGACTGAGTAACTAATACTGACCTAGACCTTTAAAGCCTTTTATCTGAGTCATAAATTTCATCTTTGAATCATCTTGTGAGGCTGGCATTATGGGTGTTATTATTCCCATTTCAGAGGTAAGCAAGCTGAAGCCCGGAGGGGTTAAATGGCTTGTCTGTGGACACACAGCTGGCAAATATCTGAAGCAGGATTTGAACCTGGGTCTCTCATGGCTTCAGGTGCAGCTTTTTTTCCAGTACACCCCACTGTGTCTCTACATCTGGGTTATTATATTCTCTTGGCAAACCTCATAGAGTATTGGATCCAGTAACAAGTCAGTCAGTCAACGACCATTTATTAAGCACCTACTGTGTACTCCGTACCACTGTGCTAAATTCTGGGCATCCAAAGAAAACAAGAGCATGGCTCCTATCCTCAGGGAGCTCACGGTCTAACAGGGAAACAAGACATAAACAACTATGTGCCAGCAAGATGCAAACAGGATTAACTGGAGAAAATCAGCGGAGAGAAGGCACCAGCATTCAGGGGCACAGGAGCGACTTCTCGCTGAAGCTGGGCTGGTAATTCAGACATGCTGGGGGCCCTGCTGGGTCTGAGTCGTGCCCTGTACTGTCAGGTTGGCCCCAAGTCGGCCCCGACTCATCTTAGGCATCATCAAGATCTCCTAAACGTCAGCGCCCTGGGGCTGTCAGCACCTATGGCGACCAAGCAGGGCGTGTGACTGCCTGTCTTCCCTCTCCCCCCAGCGTCCCTGCTTTATCTTCCTGAAGATGGCGGTTCTGGTCAGAATGTGGGAAGCACCCGTTCTAGGGCTGGGCTGCCCTCTGGTGGCTATATATGATTCTGGCATGGTCATCCCAGAAGCATGTCAAAGCTGGACTGCAGAGGTCACTCAGTCCAACCCCTTCTTTTTACAGAGAAGGAAAGTGAGGCTCGCAAGGGGGAAGACAACAAGCCATATACACTTCATGAATTAAATTGTGACAAGACATTTCCTATATTTCATGACAAGTCACTGGTACAGGTTGTGGGGCCAGGAAGCCCCTGGGAGGCAATGCCCCTCAGTGGGAAGGTGCTGGATTTGCCCTCAGAGAGCTTGCCAACAACTAGCAACTTTGCTTTCAGCAAACTACTTCTCTTCTCAGATCCTCAGTCCCTTCATTTGAAAGATGAGAAAGTTAGAAGAGGTGATTGCTGAGGTCCTTTTAGCTCCAAATACATGATCCTATGGTCATGAGGAATGGACATAGGGCAGCAAGGTCCTACAGTGCTGGCACCACTGGGACTATCCAAGTCAACTGTCTCCTCCATCCACTCGAGAGATACACCCCATTGCCTTTTCTTTTCTCCCATTCTCACTTAACTCTTCCCGCCTGACATATTTATGGGCCCCAGGGACAACTATGGCAGTACCCAACCCAGTGCAGTCCCCAAGCAGCAGACCTCTTATTTAAGCAAACCTTCTATCCCTGATAGTTCAATAACAAACAAACTTTCAGATAAAAGGAGGAGGCCAAACAATCACCAGAGAAAAAGGGGAATGTGGCTATGGATTCCACTTCTTAAAATATATGACCAAGTAAGTTCAAAAGTTACTTTTGAGAAAGTAAAAAAAAACAAAAACAAAAACAATTATGGCACTGATGGTTCACATTCTAAAAATAGCAAGTATATTTTCTTCCCAATATATTCTATTTAAAAATTTATCAATGCCTTCTCTTTCTCACATAACAGTCAAGTCCCCATATACCCCTACCTCTATTGAGCAAATAGTAGTGAATAGCAGTGAAGCAAATCCAACCAATCCAGCAACCAAGTCCACAGTTTTCTTTCACAGTTCTATACGCATAACCTCCTTTCCCTAGCTGTTTAGTAAGTGGGCTTCATCACCGGTCAGTACAGAAAGCCTGAGTTGGACTGCCTTTCCTTTGTACTTTTTCCCCTTAGCCCTTTTTTTAAAGTTCTATTGATGTCTTTGATTTTTATATAATTTACTGATATACTGACATACCCCCTTATAACAAAGAGAAGCAATTAAATGAAGTCAACCAATGCAATGGTTCAGTCTAAAGGTGTATGCAGCATTCTGTACCTGTAGGCCCCTCCACATCTCTATTTCATTTTACATACCATATACCATATGTATACCATACACACCTCCATATATTCCTCTGAATTCTTCACAGTTGTCATTTCCCACTGAGTAAGAAGGGTATTCCATTCAATCTTTGCATCACAGTTTCACTGCCTGCCGTAGTGAATTGTCTTAAGAGATACCTTCTTTGACCCTTCTCATGTTTTCATTAGCTATCCTTGACATGCACATATTTTGTTCTCATATGTCTTAGAAAAACAAGAAATCAGGCATATGGCTTGCTAATTGTAAATGTCCTTTGGTCACCTCTTTTGGGTTATAATATCACCTGAGTTTTTCTCTATTCTTTTGATCTGAAAAAGGAATCTGTCTTTGAGATATCTTGAAAAATTGATCCTTGAGCGTGTTGAAATTGTGTCACCTTCAGCAAGGGCTTGTTCTGTGTCTGGGCCAGTCATTCTGCCTAATCTATCTTCTTACAAGCCATTCCTGGTTCCTCATATAGTGATATATAAGTTACCGAGGTCAGAATTCAGATGTGTTGGTACCATTGCTGTCAATGATGAGGACAGACCTCCAGAGAAATTCTGGATAGCCTGTTCTTTCCATTTCATTGTTTTCCTCCTTCTAGTTTCATCTCTAAATGCTCTTGACCTGTTCTGGCTTAGTTGAGTCTCATATTGCGTCTTCTATAGTGTACTTCACCTTGGCAGCTTTTTGCTATTTTGTGAGTCAATACTGTGTAACCTTTCTACACATGGTCCTACAAATGAGCTTATCTGCTAAGCCATGGAATGCCCTTGGATCATCATGTTTCTCTCCTTGCAATGACCAAGTATTTGGTGGTTAATAGAGTTTCTGGGCTACTTTGCCTCCTTCCTGTAGCAATTGATTAGACTTCTTCAAAAATGGTGATGAGGAGAATCAATTTTTTAAGCCATTTCTCAATTTTCAGAGTCAGATGCTTATTTAAATAAGTTGTATTGCTTCTTTGATGTCATTCTCTCATCTGTATCTAATTTGACATTGACTTTGATCCTTGCTCCAACTAGTCAATGGTGGGGTTGATTCTGAAATAGTTCCTATACATTAATGTTCCTGTACATTAATGCAGTGTTGATTTGGTTTTGGTGATGCTAGTCAGTGCCCAGCATTCCCTGTGTTTACTGAGACTTTTCCCAAAGAAAATACTCATGATTCACAGATATGAAGTTTCTGAGTGGTCTACAAACCATTGCCTTCTATCATTTCTGAAATACAAATTAAATTTTCCAACTTTGTGGTTTTTATTTTCCCATAAATCCATCTTTTGGAAGCTGTTGGTATGAAAACCTATGTCACCTCTGTTTCTTCAAACTACAAACTGAGGGGTTGAGCTAGGTGGCCTCAAGGGTCTCTTTCAACTCTAAATCTAGAATCTTTCACTTCCTTCATGTTTTACCTTCTGGAAGAGATATTTCCCAAGTCCTTCTGGAGCCTTCTCCTTTAAGGTCACCTTTCTTCTACTCCGTAGGTATCTTGTATGTTCACATGCATCAAATGTCTACTCCAATGGAACGAAAACTTCTTGAAGGCAAGGATTATTTTTGCATTTCTTTACATCCCCAGAATTTAGCAGAGGAGAGCTCTGACCCAAACCCAGGCTTTCTGACTCCAAATGGAATCTAGGGCACTTCATTGGTCTCCTATCATACACATTTAGAAATGTGCTTGGATTTTTTTTTCCTTTCCCTCAGCCCATCTGCCAAGCAGCCTATCAGAATGACTTTGCTGAAGTCTGGAAGTGGGTGAAAGAAGATAATAGTTATGTCAACGTTCAAGATAGCTTCAATGGAGACACCCCCCTAATCTGTGCTTGCAGACGGGGACACCTGAAGATAGCTGCATTCCTCTTACGAAGAAATGCCAATGTGAATGCCAAAAATCAGGTGAGATCATCTGTGAGAGTGGGGGGCACGGAGGAAGTTGGTCTCACTTCAGACCTATAGCAGGTCAGCGAATGACTAGGCTGAAGGGAGTGTTCATCGGAATTGAAGGGGCTTCATAGGTCATCTGGGCAAAACCCTTGTATTATGAGTCTCTTCCTCATTTTCTAGATAAAGAACCTGGGGGCCCATGGAGGTCAGTGACTTATCCAAGGTTACACGGGCAGTAGGAATCAAAAGTGGGATTCGAACCCTGTCCTGCTGCCTCCAGAATCAGTGCTCTTTCTGTTATTATCACAGGCCTCCTATAACAGGCTAGAGTGGAAAAGACACTGCTTTTATAGTCAGGAGCCAGGAAGAATCCTGGCCCTGTCTCTTATTACCCACAAGCAAGCTCTGCTCCCTTCCCTGTGCATAAGTCTCATTACCTCTAAAGGGAAGGGGAGGGTTAGATAGCCTCAGAGTGACCTCTCCCAGTTCTAGCACTCTGGTCTTCTGGTCATAAAGCAGAGTGACCACTATGGTCATTCAGTGTTCTGTCATTGATAATGATGAGTGGAATGGAGAAGAGTGGCTGGAACTGAGGTATGGAATCTTCCCCCATACCCAAAGAGCACATGCTGAAGCGGAAGGAAGCTCAAATCCTGAAGGCTGGTGCTGGCCATCTATCCACAACAGAGGCAGGGACATGGGCCTGGAGGGAGACAATGGTCTTGCCCTCTTGGCTTGGATTTTATGCCTGCTCTGGTTCATTTCCATAAGAGCCCCAGAGGATCTCAGGGGGCTGTGATGAGCATCGGTGCCTCAGACCCAAACAAGCTTTTGTGCCTTGCTGGAAGGCAGCAACCCCTGAAATGGTCTGAGGGAGCAATTAGGAATGACCGTGAGCTAAAGGGGACTAACCATAGATACCCAGAGCACACAGCTTGTCCAAAGTACTTAATGAAATGATAGAGTAAGAATAGTAAAAACCATTCCCCCATAAGCCTGGGCACCCTCTCCACAAGTACGCACACCACTGGTGGGCAGCTTAAACACTGACACTGTTCTTAGCTTCCTGCCCCCACACTCTTTGGGTGTCCCATGTCAATGAACCCAAGCAAGGACCAAAACCAAAGCCAGGAGAATAAGCTGCTGTCTTCCTTCTGGCTCTCCATCCTGCTCTCTGTATGTGTGTGGGCAACTCTGGCAATGAGCCTCCCACTCTCTGAGCTGCCCTCAGTTAGAAAGGAATTGCCATGTGGGGAATGACAGGTTTGCCTCCCTAATCGGGGTCTGCTTTGGCTAATATTAACCCTTTCTTCATTCACTAAGGATACCAATTGATGGTAGCCCAGCTAACTGCTAGATAACAGGGGAAAATGGCCCTGGGATTAAAACCTTTTTTCAATTAAAGCCAAAATTGGATAACAGACAGCTCAGAGAAAGCTGACTGAAGACCTTCCAATAGTGTGAGGATCCTCCAGATCTGTTCATTAGAAAAAGTAAAATTCCATTTGAAAATGGGTGTCCCTAAATGACAACAAGATGATC
>NW_027186352.1:12297994-12321275 GCF_028583685.1 Petaurus breviceps papuanus
TTTCTTCTTCTTCTTCTTAACATTTGCTTTCTTCCTAGAAAGAGAGAACCAGCCTACATTATGCAGTGAGGAAAAGGTTCACCTTCCTTGACTATCTGCTCATCATTCTCTTGATGCCTGTGCTTCTGATTGGCTATTTCCTGATGGTGAGTAGAGGTGAAGCTAGCTCTGTACTAGATGTGGGAGCTTGGGCAGGTCGTGTTCTCTGCCTCTGCCCTGCCCCCACCATGCCTTCTCCTTTCCTGGTCAACAGAAGGTAGGATGGGCCCATCACTGGGCAGAGCTCACAGCTGTCTGTGGCTAGTTATTCCATTTGTAGACTCACATTTGTCGAATGAGTCAGCCAAGGGAAGGAAAAAGGAAATGTTTCTTTTTCCAATCGGAATGACATTTATGAAGCTTCTCGTTGCCCCGAGCTGGCCCGTTGGTGAGGCTTTCTAGGACTTTGGGCTTTTGTCCAAGCACTGGACTGTTTCCATTTGCTTTTCTATCCTCAGTGCCTGGCACTCAGTAGATGCCTCAGTGCCACTTGATGAATGATTTTTTTTCTAATTTTATTTCCTGGTGTAGCAGGAAGAGAACAGATTTGGGGTCAGGAATTCTGACCTTGAATCCCACCTTCAGACTTAATTATTAGCTGGGTGATGCTGGGCAACTCACTGCATGTGTCTGAGCTTGAGTTTTTTCATCTGTAAAGTGGAGGTAATAACACTCACAAAGCCTCCTTGAGGGGAGAGTGCTTGGTTAACTTTAAGACAGTGTAGAAATGGGGATTACTATTTATGATTGCCAAAGAATGGGGAAAGGGAAAAAGGAGGGATGGTGAAAGGTGTATATAAGGGCATACGGGTGATTACTATAACAGCTGACATTGTAAAATGTTCTAAAGTTTACTAAGCTTTTTACACAGACTCTCTCATTTAATCCTCACAACTCTGTAGATGCTTCTATTATCTCCATTTTTACAGATGAGGAAACTGAGGCAAACAGTGGTTAAGTGACTTGCCCAAGCTAGTACATGTCTGAGTACATTTACAGCTAGTAAATGTCTGAGGCAGGATTAGAACTCAGGTCTTCCTCACTTTACCTCCAGGGCTCTTTCCACTCAGCCACAAGAAGACGTGGCTTGTTATTTAAATTGTCTTGTTAACTCATCTGTCATCTATGTCACACCACATCATTCTTCCAGAGTGATGTGCTGGGAAAGCATGTAAATTAACGTACATTGGCTCATCCTGTGTTACTTAGGTATCAAAGACGAAACAGAATGAGAATCTCATCAAGATGTTACTCGGTGCTGGTGCAGATGTCAATGCCATAGACCATGTAAGTGTATTGTTCTCTCTATCTCCAAACAATGAAGAATCTCAGAGCTGGAAAGGCCTGGGAGTCAATACAGACAGAACAAGAAGCCTCCCTCTGGAGTATCCCAGACAAGGGTCTCCCCACCTTCCCTTAAGGATGTCTCAGGAGGGAGCCACCGCCACCTGGAGGGCAGCCAAGTCCCTGGGGACAGCTCCTACGGTTAGGAAGCAGTTTGGTTTGGCCTGGTTGGTTTTTGTTGCTTGATATCAGGTCTAAAGCTGCCCCTCTGTCATTCATAGTCACAAAGACCCAGAGTGGGAAGGGAGTTCGGAGGCTGTTCAGTCCAGTCCATTCCCCACAAAGAATGTCCTCTATGGCAGCCCCTGGGGTTGATCCTCCAGCTAGGGCCTGAAGCCACCCAATAAAGGGGTCTTCCAGCAAAGGCAGATTGGGTGTGGATGAGAAGAGCTCACGTCTACAGAGCATTGGAAGTTTGACAAAAACATCATTTTTGTTTGCTGCCATCCAAATCTTTCACCTACTTTTGATATAACTTGGCCTTATTTGGGTAAAGAACAATGCTTTGGACTAAATCTGGGACTTTATCGGTTTTTCAAACCGATAGGGAAACTCCCTTTGCCAATGATGATCTTCTCCTAGTCTTTGGCAGTGTCCCAGAACAGTGGGTGGGTAAGTGTTGTTCAGAGTCATGCAGCTGGTATAAGTCAAAGGTGGCAGGTGAAGGGCGGCTAGGTGAGTAAAGCGCCAGCCTCGGAGTCAGAAGGACCCGAGTTCGGTTCCGGCCTCAGACACTTAACACCCACACACAAAAAAAAACTAGCTGTGTAACCTTGGGCAAGTTACTTAACTCCAATGGCCCTCCAAAAGGCAAATTAAATAAGTAAATAAGTAAAAAAAATGGAGGTGAAGAAGGCCCTATGCATGTCTGAGTAGAGGCCTGAATACTTCTGTGCAATGAAGGCCTCTCTGTTCTTGCATTTCTGGGTGTGCCTGAGCTCTGAGCTCACAGGAATGTGCCCATTTACAAATAATTTGGATGTGGAGACAGCAAAGAAGAAAAACTTCTTGATCCAATTCACTTGGCTTTCTCTGGGCTTTGCTTTCCAGTTTCTTTAGTTCAGGGATGGGAATGAGGCCTGCACTTCCTTTCATTCAGCCTGAAGTAATTAGCTTTTGAGTGAATAGAGCTCTGGACACAATGTGTTCCCCCAAAGCATGGTTTCCCTCTTGGCAGCTATGATTATCCCAATCAGACCAGAGCATTGGAAGACTTAACTAAAAGATAATTGAGGAACTCTGAACAATTATTAATTCACTGAATCCTGTAGGTTTTTGTACTTAGGGTTTTTTTTTGGGGGGGCGTTGTTACTTCGGATTACAACTTTAGATTCTTTCCTCCAAGATCCAACCAGGTGAATAACTCACTGATTTATTGTGGATGGAGGAGGTCCAGAGGAAGGGAACGAGAAGGATGATAGATGGCAGGAGGCTCATTGAGTCAGTTGGACGTGAGGTGAATCCATTGTTGTACCAGGAGTCAGGGAGAACCTGAGTGCAAATTATGCCCCAGACGCTTCCTGACTGTTCAGTCCTGGCCAAGGCATCTAGCCTAGCCATGCCTCAGTTTCTTCATTTGTAAAGTGAAAGGACTGGCTTCTGTGGCCCCTAAAGTCTCTTCCAGCTCTGCAGCTATGACCTTGTGATTTAAAATCCAAAGTAAATATATGAAATGTAAACTGGTCCATATATAAAAACAGATTTGGGATCCTTGCAATCGATAAACTGACATTTTAAAAATAAATTGTGAATTTTCACATAAAAGCTAATGGATTCCAATTCCAGGAAGGACCATTTCTAACTGCTGGCCAGCTGCCCCGTATTCAAAGATAAATCATTGTAAGAGCCACAGACCATCTTCTGAATGGGCCTGTCATTGTCCCTCTAGAATGGAAACCCCTGGAGGGCAGGGCCCTTACCATCTTTGTCTCTGATTCCCTGAACTGAGCAGAAGGCCTGGCACATAGTAGGTACTTATTAAATATTTGGTTAATTGAATTGAGTTGAATTAGAGTATTTGCCTCAGACTAACACACTCGCCTTAGTGTTTTCAAAGAAGAACCAAATGCTTTTTGGTTGGAAGTAAACTCCTCGAAAATAGGGAGTCTTTGTTTTCTGGCCTAGCAGGGTGGGTGACTGGCCTGCACCAGGAGCTTCAGAAATAATTATTGCTTTCCTAACAGATTTCATTTGGGGTCCTGGACCCATGGAAAAGAACAGAACCCCCCCCCCCACACACACATCAAGGGGAACTAGCAAGGGAGGGGCTTGTGTACAAGGAACACAAGCTTCAGGGTAGATGACTAGGAAGTGGGATGGGGGCCTGGGTCAGGGCAAGCTCAGGGTCATTCTAGGGGCTGAGTCCAAGCGAGGAGGAGATGGCATGGACGGCAGAGAGAAGGTGGAACATTTGGAGATGGTTAAAAAATGTAGAGGGGAGGAAAGTGAGAATCCACATCTAAGCAGATTTCCCAGTGTCACATAGCTAGCAAGAAAATTCAGGTAGGATTTGAACCCAAGTCTGCCTGATTCCTCACCCAGTCTCTATCAGCTGAGCTTCACTGGGTGTGTCTTCTTGCTTCAGGGGGCCTCAGTGACGCTAGTACCCCCACCTCACAGGTGAGGGAACAGGCACAGAGGCAGTGACCTCAAGGAAAGATCTCTGCCACTGGAGCCTAGGGGGTCTCCGGATTCCAAGCCCACTCTCCATCACTTCTTAGTAACAATGGGGTCTCTTCAAGCAGGGCTGCCAGCTGTGCATGGCTCCTATGACTCCCTTTCACCCCTGACAGTCTGTACTGGTCCTTCTCCCAGGTGATTATCTGAGAGATACCCTTGCCTGGCTCCTGGTCTTTCACCCCAGGTCAGGTTCTCATGTACAGCCATACCTGCCAGTTCATTTAAGTCCTTTAGGCAGAGCAGGGCAAAGATGTGAACCCAGAACTTAGAGACCAAGTGACATCTCCTGAGAGGTGACTGGACCAGAAATGGGAAAGAGCTGGGTTTGAATCCTGCCTCACGTCTCCTAGCAGTGAAACCAAGGATGATTCTCTTCCCTGTCTAGAGCCTGCATTATGTCCTCTGTAGTATGCTGCTCATAGTGCCTGTAGGCTTTCTCTCTTAGGGTTCTTGGGCGGCTCAAATGAAAGCGTGTATTTAAAGGGCTATGTCTTTTTAGAATTATCTTTGCACTGCCAAGACAATGTCTCTCACATGCTTGATACATGTTGTTGATTGATGGACTGGGTCGGTTTCAGGCTGGCTGCACGGCTCTTCATTATGCATGTGAAATGAAAAACCAAAATATCATCCCCTTACTTCTGGATGCCCACGCGGACCCCACCATAAGGAACAAGGTGAGATCCCATCACGCACCGTCCAAGAGTCCCACCATCAAAGAGCTCTCTCAGAACTCAGGGCTGGCGTACTCTTAGACTGGAAACTCCTTGAGGTGAGGCTATGGAAGATGTTTACATCGGTATCCACAGCCCCTAGGACAATGCACATGGTAATCACTTAATGCCTGTCAAATTCCTCCTTCATCCTCTGAAAGACGTAAGCTGCTTGAGGGTGGGGACTGGGTAATTTTTCATATTTTCATCCCTTGGACTTGGCACAGTGTCCCTTCCCTCTTCCCCCAACACACACCCACATGGAGCAGGTATTTCGTGCGTCTCTGTCAGTAGGTGTAATTGTAGTTTTGCTGATGAGTCTATGATTCATTGAGGAGAAAATAATGTTTGTCTTTCCTCCCCTTGCCAGCATGGTGAGAGTCCTTTGGACATTGTGCAGAGACTAAAATTTCCTCAGATTGAAGCCATGTTACGGAAAGTCTCCTAACCCTCCTGATATCAAAGATGGAGCACTGGACCAAGGTCAAGGACTCTGGCTGGAACCCTTCATTCATCTCTGGTTCCTCCATCTGATGCCAGACCAAGCTATCAATGTATGTGCCTTAGTTTTTCCATCTGTAAAAAGGGGATTTTTTTTTTTTAGTCACCAGGGATGATGAAAATAATGTGTTGGGTATTTGTACCGACGTTTTACCCTGAAGGATTCACTATGACCATCCTCCTTTCAAGACTGATTTCAAGCTTGTCCAAAGTCCCATTTTTCCTGGTGAAGTTTGTTTCTCAGATTTCCTCACTCAGCTTTTTCTAAAAGGAACAGACAAAATGAATGAAAACGGTCGTGTCTGTTTTCCCTCATTCCACATGCCCGGCCTGCCTCTGTGTCCAGTCAGCCACAGTAAGTCCTTGGTTATGCCCTTTGAGCACACCTGACCTGCCACCCTCTGTTGGAAACATCCTGCAGTGATTCCCCTCTACCGCTGCTTTCTGGATCACCCACAAGTTGGATTTATCAGCCCGTGGGGCTCTGCAACTCAAAGCCACAGAATGTTATCAGTAGAATGAGGGTCTTCAAAAGAGGTCAGTTGTGGCAGAGGCATCTTGGGGTCCTTGAAAACACTGAGCATCTCCTTCACAGCTTGCAAATCTACAGCTTCCTAAGATCTTATCTTTCAAAAATGTCATATAAAAGAGGGATTAGGACTGTTGGACAGCCACCAGGCTCGGTGGTAGCTTTACTTGTCTTTTGTACTAACAGCTGCCAACCAAGTTATGAGAAGAATGAGCACAGCTGTAGAGTCAAACTGACCCCCTGCTACCACCCCCACAAGAGGCAGACCAGACAGAGCTATAAGTAGGAGGAGAAAACTGGACTTTTGCTTTAACAGCATTTAATTTAGAGGGTGTTGAATTTTCAAGGTGCTATATGCATTTTCAGCTCCCCAGCACATAGAAACAACAGAGCTTAGTGCCCACCTGGCAAGGATAAGTTAAAATAAGCAGCTCCCTTGGTGGGAGGCTGTATTGAGTTTCTCCTCTATTTTGCCCTGTTTGCTGACCTCTCTATTACCCTGCCTTATACAGCCTCTCCAGCAATGGCCTGATGCTGGCACCTTAGGATCTCTGGCTTTTTTTTTAGGGTGGACGGCAAGGCAATCGGGGCTAAGTGACTTGCCCAAGGTCACACAGCTAGTGAGTGTGTTAAGTGTCTGAGGTTGGATTTGAACTCAGGTCCTCCTTACTCCAGGTCCAGTGCTCTATTCATGGTACCACCTAGTGGCCCCAGATCTCTGGCTTCTTGCCTTACACCATAGGATGGGGTTCTTTGCCATTTCTTCCATTTCATAGATTCCTGTCCCTGACGTTTTCTTGATACTTGCTTCAGGCACACAAATTTGCAATTTCAGCTCTGACTCAAGCCCCAGTCCCAGCCTACACCAAAAAAAATTGTGGATGGTCTGCTCAAACTCCAAGAACAAACGAATATCAGTTCAATATTTGACATGAGTCAGGCGGGATCCCTGAGAAGTGAGCATCTCAATTACCAACCATGTCGTTGGACACCTGTACAGTCTTGGCTGAGGGCCCAGATAGATCTTGAGCTCATTTGCTGAAGGAAGGGAAAGGGGGCTGATAATGATCTCAGGACACAGTTTTCTATCAAAGGTTTGCAAAGTACTTTCTGTGAGGCTTATGGATGAATAAACTGGGAAGCTGTCACTTTCTCAAGGGCCCATAGGTAGGAATTGTCTGAGCCAGGATTGGATCCCAGGTGTCTTCCTAGCCAATGGAATTTGGGTAGGGAAGTGCTTGATTCGAGATAGAGGACCTGGGCTAGAATCTTGGCCCTTACTAAAAACTGGGTGACTTTGAAATAAGTTCCTTTGCTTTAGGACTTGGGTTCATTGATTTATAAAATAAGGTGAATGGATAACTAAGGTCCCTTACTGGCAGAAATTTATGATCTCATGACCCCGAGTCCAGCTTTCTCTCCCTCATAGCCCCTGGTTATATCAGCATTGCTACCCTTGCATTGGCACTGATCAGTGGAGGCAGTAGGGTGGAACGATGTTGGACCTGAGTCAGGAAGACTTGTGTTCAAATCCAGCTTCAGACACTTACTAGCTGTGTGACCCTGGGCAAGTCACTACCCTTATTTGCCTCAGTTTCCTCATCTATAAAATGGGGATAATAATAGCACTTACTTCTCATGGCTGTTGTGAGGATTCAAAGAGTTAACTCATATAAAGCCCTTTGCAAACCTTAAAGTTCTTTATGTGTTGGCTACTCTTCCTGATGACCCTGGCTCTTGGTTAGATGACGATATCGCCATGGCAACCAGCAGTGGACCCTGGAGGACTTTTGTGGGAATCACACAGATCCAGCCTCCTCCTACCTAGCCTTATGATGTTGGGGGCCACAGATTTCCACTGTCCATTTAATTTATTACTTTGTTGTCTTGGGAGCTCTGAGTGTGAAGGCTGGACAGCATTTTAAAAAAATGAAATAAATTGAGATGTGTGAAACAAGTGGCCGGCTCTGATTTTGACCAGCTCATAAGGATGCAAATCTGCAGAATCTGTCACAAACTCCTTCCACCACTGGCCTCTACGTTAATAAGAAACCAGTGGATTCTTATGGATACAGAACTACCAGTTCCGGGCTCCCATGGCCTCAGAACCTTCCAGGAAACCTCCTGAACCCCCTTTAACTTATGGCACACCCCCTACCCACGCCCCTTCCCCACTGAGACTGTTGCTGAGTCCTCCCCCTTCCACCTCTATCCTGCCTGCCTTCGCACTCATCCTTTCCTCTTTGTGCACATGGTTATCCTAGGGCCGGCCCCATCACCTCTCCCCTGGAGCCTTGTAACAACTTCCTCACGGCTTTGCCGGACTCCAGTCCAAGCACCTACAGTATCCAAGGGTCTCAATCAGTTACTGAGGCTAAAGAGACAGAAGAAAACCTGCTCCTGATTCAAGGACTTGGAATTGTATCCGGGGCGGGGCGGGGTACAGACCTGACAATTTAGTGATGAGGGAGAGAGTATTGATTATCAGGGGAATGGGGGAAACTTCCTGTGGGAGATGCATGGAAATTACCAAGAAAATAAGAGATTCGAGGTGGCTGAGGAGAGGGAGGAGGGGATTTCAGGCTGGGCCTTGAAGTAGGCTGGAGGGAAGAGAGTCTACGCGGAGCGGAGAGCTGTGACTCTTGATTGTGCTAGGATAAATCGGAAGTTTTCAGTGTGGAATTCGAGGCACTCTACCAAGTGTTTTCACGTCCCTCAATCAGGCTGAATTCCCATTCCCCCTCTTTTTGCCTGCTAGATTTCAGGCAAACAGGACTGTCTGGCATCTTTCAATGGGCTGACACACATCTGATTGTGTCATGCTGTCTCTGACTTCGGTCAACCTGGATCCAGGTCATCCTCCCCCCTCCTCACTACTCCCTGTCAAAATCATTTTCTTTCTTCAGGAGTCCACTGAGGGGTCACTTTCTCCCTGCCTCCTTCCCTGATCTTTACAGACAGAAGTCTTCTCTCTTTTGCAAGTTTTCTCTAGAACACTGTCTGAATGGCGCCTAGGCTCTTATTTATACTCCTGAAGGTCAGGGACTATTATTATTATTTATTACAGTATTAACCTCTTCATATGTCCAGCTCTTAGCGTACCATCTGGTACACACAGGAGGTGGGATTTGAACACAGGTCCTCTGGCCTCAGAACAAGGGCTCTTCCTGGTGTACCATCCTGCCTCCCTGTGCCCTAAACGAAATCTCAGAAAAAGAAAGATTTCTCATCTTCCACGTTATAAGATCTGTTCATGGTTTCACCTCTTCAGATAAGTCCAGGAAGAGAATTGATGTACTTTACCCTGATAACATCAACCATGCCTTCCTCTTCTGCCCCCTACCCACACCACACACACACACACACACACACACACACACACCACACACACATACACACACACACACACGCACGCACATGCACATTTACACACCCTGCACAGTTGAAATCTTTGGATAATGGAGACAAACTTGAGCAGGGGAGGGAAGAGTTTTGAATATTGGCTTCCATTCTTCATTTCGTTCATGTAGACCAGGTGATGTTAATGTATAGTCTTTCTCTGCCAGCGAAGATTGTGATCTATCTGTAGCTTGAGGAGACAGTGAGGGAGCCACCTAATTTCCAGAGAGACTCCAGACAATTAGTGTCAGACATGGAATTTAAACTCGAGATGTCCAATACCCTATGTCCTATACCACATGACCTCTCTATAGGTTAGATAAATGACAATTTGCTAAATAACTGCTGGGGAGACACAAGCAGGTGGAAGTCCCCTGCCTTCAGGGCTTACAACCTAGTTGTCAGTCAAAACTTGAATTGTTTTCTTTCTTTTTTTTTAAGAATGATTTTCATTAAAGTAAGTTCTATTTCCAGAGGTTGCTTCTGTCCCCAGATAGTCTCCTTTGCTTATTGTACCAACAACCATCTTTGGGACTTCAGACCTCAGTACAATGTAAGGGAACAGAGAATATGGAGTCAAGGGAGCTAGGTTTGGGTCAAGACCCTGCCCTTTAGTGCCTGTATGACCTTGGGAAAATCATTTTATCTCTGTGCATCTCCGTTTCTCCATCTATAAAATGAGGAGATTGTGGAAGAGGGAACAGCCTATTCTATTGGTAGGAATGGTGACAAAGGCAAATTTGTACTGTTGTTCAGTCTTTTTTTTTTTCCCAGATGTGTCTGACTCTCCATGACCCCATTTGGAGTTTTCTTAGCAGAGATCCTGGAGCAGTTTTCCATTCCCTTCTCCTGTTAATTTAATTTAATTTTATTTTATTTTTAAAGCAATTGGGGTTAAGTAACTTGCTCAAGCTTACACGGCCAGGTGTTTCTGGGTGGGTGCTAAGTGTCTGAGCCCGGGATTTGATCTCCAGGTCTTCTCAACACTGGAGTCAGTGCTCTTACTTGCTGTGCTACCTGGCCACCCCTCCTGTTCATTTTATAGAAAACTGAGGCAAACAAGTTAAATGACTTGCCAGGGTCACATAGTTAGTAAGTATCTGAGGCTGGATTTGAATTCACAAAGATGAGTCTTCCTGACTTCAGTGGCACTCTAACCACTGTGCCACCTAGCTGCCCATTTTTTGCCCAAATCTGGGCAACAAGAAAACCCGTCTGATATTCAGAGGTATTCCAGAATGAACTAAGCTGCCTCAGGAGGTAGTAGCTGCCCTTATATGAGCATCCTCTGCATAGAGGCTAACTGGTCATTGGGTTGGGGGTGGTAGAGGGGATTAATTTTCAGGTACGAGTTAGACTAGACTACCTCTGAAGTTTCTTCCAGCTCAGAAAATCAAGGAGTACATGAAGAGGTGACCTCTGACATTCCTTGCTTCTCTTGATCTGACATTCTTAATGTATAGATTTGGTCAGAATGATCACTTTTCTATAGAGAGATCTTTTAGACCAGTTCCTACTGTCCCCTGACTCAGGACCCCAGTTGTGTTCACCCTAAAACATCTGGATAATTGAGGCAACACTATAGGCTCCCTTGCCCATGATCTAATTGATTCTTTCTTCAATCTACTTTAAGCAGTCACACTTTTCAGTCAGGTGAATATATCACAGCTCAAGGATTCTTTTATTTCCCCCCAAGATGAATAATCATTTTATTAACACAAAAGAAGCAATCATGTCAGCTCTAGTGTCAAATTGAGAAAACCATCAAGGAAAGTGGACGTAGGCTAAGTTTTCCTTCCCCTCTTTTCTTACAGCCCCCCTACTCCCATTCAGAGTTCCCCATGAACCTGGGGTTTCTCCACATCAGAGCATCTCCGCTGGGGACCTTCCAGCATTTTCCAGGGAGAGACTCATTTCCTTCTGTTTCATCATCTCAATGATCTCCTGGTACAACTGCTGTGGTGCATCCAGTCCCCAGATGAAGTCTGTGTGGGCCCATTCTGGGATGTTCTTATGGTAGACAAGGTTGGTCACTTGAGTGAGCAAGATTCGGACGTCATCAGGGTCTGCAAGCCAGTCCTGACCTCCTGACCACATTGCTATGGGTACAGTCATGTCTTTAATATGGTACCTCACAGGAGTTGGCTAGGGAAAAAATAATATTTTTGTTGAATTACATTCACAAACTATAAAAACAAGAATAATAAAATAAAGAATAGTAATAAAGTATAATAAATTTTAAAATTTAAAAATTATTATCCAATACTCCAATATTGATGTAGATACTTTCCTCTAATGATGTAGGTCACAACACATTTGCACAGTACCATCCAACTCTTGGCCATGTACTATCATAAATCTGCCAAGGATCACTGGCCAAGGTGCTAGCAGCAGTCTTTGAATTCTCTTTTCATCAAAGGGAAACCATTGGAATACAAAGACTGTCCACCTGTCACCTCATGCTCTCACTTACGACCAGTTCATGGTTTCTTAAATCAAATGCTTTTCTGATAACATTCTTTACACCAAAGCTCCTGACTAATTTTCTGTTTGCCCCAGTTCTTTATCCTGCTTACTCCCATTTCTTTGTAAATGATCATAAATTATCCCACCCATAACAAAAAATACAGGAAAAATAAATTTTAAAATCCATTTACCTTGGAAGGGTAGGGATTCTTCTTTAAAAAATGATTTTTTTAAATCTCGTGAGATATTTACTTTTTTTTTCTTCTCTCATTTTTCTCTCTCTCCAGCTTTCTTTAGAAATCATTATAACTACATAAATAGCAGGAGCTCCTTGAGAGCAGGGACTGTTTTTTTTGTCTCTTCATATTTCTGTGTATCCCAAATGCTTAGCACAGTGCCTGATACATGGAAGGGGTTTAATAAATGCTAACTGACTAACAGGCCAATTAATGGGAATTCAATTAGTCCTATTCTCCAATTACCCAGACTTTCTTATTTATACTCAGTTATGGGAGGCGTCTCCTGCCCTAATCAAGTGGGGGGCAGTGTGGTAGAGGGGAGAGACCACTGGATCTGGACCCAGGACCTGAATTTTATTCCTGGCTCTTTTAATTTCTACTAAGGTGACCCTGGGCAGATCACTTAGCCCACTGCCTGGTCCTCAATTTCTCCCTCTGTAAAAGAAGGTTGGATTCAACAGATTCTAAGATCCCCTCCATCTTGGACATGCGATGAGTCTGACCTTGGATGCTGCTCTTTCCTGTATCCTCCAAGTGCAGCAAAAGGTCTTTCTCTATCTTGATGATGGGGTACAGGGACCACTTAGCCCACTGAGTGGATTTGTCTGTGCTAGTTCCACTGGAGTCAAGGCCAAAGCACCCCTGGTCCTTTGGGCTCCAGATAGTCCATCCCATCCTCTGGGATGCTGCAATTGCATAACTTTCCAAAGATGGGGACATACTTTCAGGAGGTGGCATTTTTTTCCTACCTGATTGCATTTCTCCAGATTTTTGGTTTCACTTCCCCAGTCATATGCTCGGAGCTCTCCGGAGTTCACTGACTTAGAGGAAGAAGAAGACAACATTAGCACAAAATGCTTAAGGACTGGAAAAGGAATACCAGTCTGCTCCTTGTAAGAGAGACATGGACGAGGAGAGAACAAAAAATCAGGGAACCAAGGTCTAATTTCTTCTCCTCAGTCACAAGCTCCTTAAAGGCGAGGAACATGAGATTTTCAGCTCTGTATCTCTCTTGTCACCTGACGCTGAGCAGATTAAATGGTGGGGAATAGCTGGTTCCAAAAGTCAGTGCATTGAGTACTGTGGCTAGTACACAGTAGGTGCTTAATAAATGCTGCTTCACTTGGTGGTTTGCTCTCAGCTTGTAAAGAGGTCTCCAGCAGAGTGCCTCCAGGATCTGGCATCAGCCCTACATGGGTCTTTTTGTAACCAATGCTGTGGACGAAGGTTTAGTATGGCATCCTTATCAAACTTACAGATGATGCTAAGCTGGGAAAGGTAGGAAACAGTGGTTTCCAGGGTCAGGATCCAAAAGGAATTTGATAGGCTAGGTAATTAAGCTAAATGTAATTAGGTGAAATCTACTGGGGGACAATGTAAAATCTCATCCTTTGGTTCAAAAAACTGACCTCACAAGCACAAATTGTCTGACAGATTCAGTGGACCACAAGCTTAAAAAAAATGTTAATGGAGTGATGTGGCAACTTATAAACCAAAAGCCTGGTGGAAAGTCATAGCGTCCAGTCCCAGAATGGTGAGAGAGCCCACTGCACTGTGTCCTGCTCAGGCCACACTTGAATTGTTACATTCTGGTCTGGGGCCACATTTAGGAGGATATTAATTTCCTGGGAAGTTTCTAGAAGACAACTAAAAATGGTGAAGAGCCTTGAGCTCACCTCTCCCGTTTCTACCCCCCCCCCCCCCCCACGGACTGATTGAAGGAAAAAGTGATACATAAAGTAGACAAGAGAAACAGTGGGGGAGGGGCATGATGGTGGCTTCAAGTACCCAAAGGGAAAATGTGCCCCCTCCAGGACAGAACTAGGGATAATGGGTGTAAGATATGAAAATGTAAGTTTGGGTGTGGTCTCAGGAAAAACTGTTCATCACAAATGGCCTGGCTTGGTCTTGGAGCTGGTAGCTTCCCTGTAACTGGCTGTCTCCAAGCCAAGGTAGGACAGGGAACCACTTGTCAGGGATGTTATAGGTGGGATTTTGTTCATCTACAGGTGAGATTAGATGCCCTTAGAAGTCCCCCCCAGCTCTGAGATTCTGTGAATCTCTGATTTTTTTAAACCAATTTTTTTTTCTTTTCTGGAGGTTTTTGGAATTAAGTGATTTACCCAGAACCACATAGCTAGTAAGTGAGGCCAGATTTGAACTCAGGTCCTCCTGACTCCCGGGCCAGTACTCTATTCATTGGGCCACCAAGCTGCTTCTGATTCTCTGACTTCCTAATAAAAATTTGTTGAGTGTTAAGTAGTTGGGATTCTATTCATGAAGCTACTCTTCCATTCAATTGGTAGGTGCTGAGAGGCCTTAACCTGAGTTGGCCAAAACCACCCAACATGACCATTGACCACAATTAATCCAAATAAGTGAACACAATTTAAAAAATGAACTCACATATAAAACTCTTGTGTATCTGTTAAAGTGTGTATGGGAATTGGAAATGCATACATTTGCTTCCCCCACAAAACCCCTTACACTGTCCTGGGAACAGGGTAGGATATACTCAATGAATGGATGGCAATGACATCCCTTTTACTGAGCTCACAGGGAAGTAGTCAGGGAAAGGGAACCAGGACTGATACACTGAGAACCCCTCTGAGAACATCCCAGTTACAAACCAATGCTGAACGTCACCCCATGCCTATTATGTGTCATAAACATAAATTCACGGTCTTTCAGCCACTGGCTACTGTCATTTGGATAATCTGGCTTAAGAGTGTCCTAAAACTATGGCTCCCAGAAATGATCATGGTGGCCCAGATGTGATCTTCACAGGGCAGGATCTAGTGCATTGACCCATCCTTCATCCTGGAGGCAAGGCTTCCTTAATGCAGCCAAAAGTCCCTTACAGATGAAGTCAAGTCAACAAGCATTTAGTAAGCCCCTACCATGTACTGTGATGAACCCTAAGATTAACTCCATGTGATGGTGGCTTTGTTCGCAATCTCCTTTGGATGTTCATGTATATACCTACCTATCTACAGTCTACATACACGCAAAAAATAAATATTTAGGCTTCAAAGGGTCATCATTTGATTGAATCCCCCAAACATTCACCAGACCCTATGCAAAGACCCGTGGCAGTGTTGAAGATGCTGGCAGCCTTACCTGGCTCCAGTGTAGTATGTTCTGAACAGATGTTCCAGCTGGGGTATGAGCAACATAGACGTTGGCTCGGCTCTGCAAGGAAGTAGAAAGGAAGCCTAGATCATCAAGTGACCAATGTATACAAGCACAGCAAGCTGGCCTGGATCCCCTCTGCCTAGGGCCTTGCCCCATAACTTTCTGGGCTTATTTCTTTCTCCTTAGGAGTATTTCCATGTGTGGAAAGGATCTCCCCAGGTAAGAAATGGAAGCAACAGATCAAAGTGGGGAGAAATTGAAAGAAGAATGAGGAGGACCATTAGTAAATGTGACCCCCCAAAGCAGAGGACTTCTTTGCTATGTCCTGGACCCCTTGGGCTCTTAGGCACTGGGGTCTCAGGGTCTCTTTTAAGAATAATGGTTTTAAATGCATATAATAAAATATAAAGGCTTAGGAAATTGAAATATATTGAAATGCAGCTATGAAAATAATTTTTGAAATACGTGTTTCTGGACCTCAGGCTACAAACCTCTTTCAGAGCCAAAGACACTTTAAGGGTTTGTGTTTTGTTTTGTTTTGTTTTTTTTGGTTTGTTTGCTTTTGCTTTTTTTTTTTAGTGATTACAGTTTGTGTTTGACTTCCTCAGACTTTTAATGATCAAAAACTTTTGTTCTTAATGTTTTGATTCTTGTATCCTTTGATCTTTGGAAGGATCTTTGATCTGAGCCCTTGATTATGATTTTGTGTAAATGAGATAAGAGAATTTTCAGGCTCAGTGTGTGACTTTGGGTTGGTCTCAGCCTCCCTGTGCCTCAGTTTCCTCATTTGTGAAATATGGAACTTGAACCGTGTATCTATTGAGGTGCATCGAAGCCCATTATCTTTAATTAGCAGACATGGATATTTTGATTCACAACAGCTGTTCTGCATAGAAATACCAGATGAAGTTTTGAAGGTTATTGGAATGGGCCATGGAGACCTGGGATGACCAACTTTTTTAGACACATTCCTACAAACCTGTGACAGAATACAAGTTCCTTGAGCATAACAATTGCTTAATTTTTGTTTTTGTGTCTTTAGTGCCTAGCACAAAGTGTGGCATACAGCCAGCATTTAACGAATGCTTCTTGATTGATTTGATCAAAATTGACTGTGTGCTTATGTTGAGAGTCCTCCTCTGAATCTCTGTCTCGTGGAGGCAACCCTGGGCTCTTGAAGGTTACTCCAGTGGAGGAAAGCTCTTGTTAGTCTTGTGAAACCTACAGGGTTTCAGGATAGACCTGGGGATGGACTTCTGTCTAAAGGCCAGCCAAGCTAAATTCAGAGAAGTGCATTATGAGACTGGTGCTGGGGAATGAAGGATTTGGCAGCAATTCAGGAATATGGCAATTCCTGGAAACCATGAATTAAGCAGAGAAGGGTTGCAATCTGCATCAGTGAGGGGTGCACCAACATCAATTAAACCAACAGACTCCAGATAATGCATGGTGTGCATGGGTGCATACAGAGTGTATAGACTAATTTATTACCTCATGGGCTGCCATGACCAAAGTGTCTGCCACCTAGTGGCCAACCAAGCATAAAATAATATTTCCCAAGTCTCTTTGCTGACTTGTCCTGCAATGCTCGTTAAGAAGATGCAAGATTCCCCTATGCCTCTTTTTTTTTGTTGATCACAAAATACCATTTGACATAGTAGAGCAAAGTCTAGTCTTAACATTTCTCTTCCCCCAAGGAGCCACAAGCACACATTGGGTTTGTACCAGATCCCTGGGTCAATGCACCCATAGAGACACCATTGTTTGACAGCCTTGGATTATGTGTGAGACATCAGCTGGAGCCACCTGGGGACTGTGGGATCATGTGATAGCCCAAGGGGTTTGCCGAGGTCATAAGGTTACACTAGGCAGAGTCCAAATGAAAGTCCACAATCCCTGCAGATGGGAAGATCTGCCAGGTGCTCATTTGTCAAGGCCATTGAATTGATTGCTCAAGGTATATTGCTCAACCAGTAATTGTCAGAGGTAAGATCTTCCTAACTCCAAGTCCAGCCCTCTGAGCACTGTGGCACCACCTAGTTTCCTAATAATGTGACATGGTAAAGACCCTAGATTGTGAATCTGGAAAGACCTTGGATCAAATTCTACCCCCAACATTTAATGACTGTGTGACCCTGAGCAAGGAATTGCATTCTCTGAAACTCAGCTTTCTCATCTATAAAATGGGGGGAATAATAGCTGTAGCACATTCTTCGTGGGTGTATAAAAAGAACAAATAAAATAATGATTGTAAAGTGTCTTTTGACTCTTAAATAGGATTGCATAAGAGACTAGATTTGTGATTTCATTGATAGAAGGAACTCCCAGATTAGGAAACTCTCTTTCCCATGCATGTCAGCACCTACTTTTCTATTTAAAGTCTCAGAGAGCTGTTTAGAGCATTGAGAAGTTAATGACTTGCGCATACTGCTATGGAAGGGGCTCAGTCGATGTTGGTGGGATGCAGGCTAGCTGATCATTTCTGGGTCCTAACTAAGGGATAGGACACAGAGTCATTGTCTCCGTGGGGCAGTTTGGTGGCTTCCCACCTGAGTCTCAGGGAACCCCAGACAGCTCAGCCTCCTACCATGTTCAGATTGTTGGTGTTGAATCCTCCCAGGAGCAGGATGATGTTGCTGCAGAGCTGGTCCAGAATGGTCTGGCCACAGAGGTGGATGAAAAATGGGCGGAGGAACTTATGTTGGTGAAGAAATTCCTTCTTGCCAAATACACCCTGGGACAAGTAGATCAATCAATAAATATTTACTTAATAAATAACCTACTACTTAATAAATAACCTACTATGTGCCTAGTTCTGTGCTAAGCTAGGGAGACAAAGAGGGAAGTCCTTCTAAATGGGAAGGACAAAGACACAGAGGGGAAAGAAAGGATGTCTTTTATGGAGAACAGTCGGCACGCCGGTTGGAGGGGAATGGAGTGAATATGAAGAGAAAAATAACAACGCAAGCTGGAAAGAGAGATTGTGGAGGCTTGAGGATTTTCAGCTTTATCCTAAGGGCCACAAGGAGCCATTGACGATCTTTGAGGGAGGGAGTGACTTGGTTAGAGCTGTTTTAGGAATATCAACTTGACACCTGCCAGCAGAAAAGTAGAAGACGAGAGCTGCCTGCTTCTCGTTGGGAGGGTCCCAGAAGACCTGAAGAGGCTTGTCTGACTGAGCAGATGCTCTCTACTTCTGACTGAATTCCTCCCTAACTGGCTGTGGGATGAGTTGAGGAATCACTCACCTTGATCATTATCTCTGGCAGGAGCAGGAATTTGGTCCCGGGGCTTTTCGCATGTTTAACGGAGGCAATTGGAGCTAAAGCAAAATACATTTTGATTCTCTGGGCCAACTCAGGCATTGTGGAAAATGCTATGAAGGCTGCGGGGGGAGAAGAGATGGATGAAGAGGGGCTATCGGACCCTGTCCCTACCCCCCGCCCCTCAGGCTTAGGGGAGGGAACTCCTGTAGCTCCCAAGATGTGAGTCTGTCCACAATGGGAGTTTCCACCCTGTGTTCAGTCCCTCACAGTTAGGACCCAGAAATCTGAACTAGCTTGCATTCCCCCATCTTTGTGTCTTGATAAATAGCCTGGGGTGAGAGGGTGGGATTCACAAAGGATTCTGGGTTGGAACTGGATGCAAATTAGAATGAAGCTCTCTGCCAGTCTCATATTAACTATTGGCAGGCATTTAGGGTAGAATGCTGGACTTGGAGTCCAGAAGCCCCGAGCCCACATTTCACCTCTGATGCAAGCTGTGTGCCCTTCTGACCCTCAGTCTCCTCGTCTGTAAAACGGGGCTAACAATGTCTGTGGAATCTCCCTCAACAGTGTGTTGATGCTCGGATGGAATAATGTACTTCAGGTACTTGAGGGGAGTAAACAATTCTCAGGATTCCCCCTTTTTACTGGACGGTGATTTTGTCAGTATGGGCGCTCCCAGGAAGCATGTTTCCCTTCCTAGTAGAGAGGCTCCTTTGTAACTCCTCATCCTGGTCCTGCCCAGTCAGTCAGCATTTATTAAGCACCTACTGTGTGCCAGGCATGGTGTTAAGATCGGGAGCTATGGGAGGGGGTCTCTCCCAGGGTCACACGGCAGATGTGGACGAAGTGAGACCTGAACCTGGGTTTCCCTAACTTTGCGACTGACCCTCTAACCACGGAACGATGCCACTTCCCAGTTATTAACTAATTAAATTCCCTTTGGTGAAAATGAGTGTTGGGCTCAGGCTCTTGATGGAAATATGCCATGTTCCTATACCTTTGCCAAGATCTTTTCCCACCTTATTTTATACAAACCAGGAAAGGGAAAACGATGACAACAACAAAAAACCCAACTGACCCTTCCTGACCTCGTCAGCAACAGAAAGGAGAAGACCTCACTTCCTACCGTGAGCTCCAAGACAGTCCTGGCAGAATGGCAGAGTGCAGATCAAGTCGGGCAGTCCTTAGAATCAGGAAGTCCTAGCTTTGGATCTGGCCTCAGATACCAGCTGTGAGGCACTGGGCAAGCCCCTCCCCCAGTCTGGGTCTCAGTTTTCTCATCTGTAAAACTGGGGATGGGGGCCGCGGTACAGGCTGGATGGCCTCTAAGGTCATCGCCAGTTCCATATTGACGACCCAAAGACCCTCTATCTTTTTGAGATAGCTGTCTTGGATGCTCACCATTCCTTGTGTGAACAGTGCCCTGGTCAAGGGTCCTGGGCCCATCTGAGGAGAGCATGCAGATGACCCCATTATCCTGGCTGTGAAACTGAGGCACATAGCTATTTAGAAATGAGCAAAGTCTTGACTCATTCCTGGATAATTAGAAGCAGACCCTTGCACTTGGCTGTGTTTGATGCACCCAAAGCTATATCTCCTATAAAGATTTGTTTGCTGATTTATGAAGCTCTCAGGCTGAAGTGTTAGCCCATGCTCAGTCAGCCTCTGTCTGTGACTTCAAGCAGTCTCATCCTGACACAGAGATGACTCAGGGTCAGGAAGAATCTGCCAGACAAACATGTGCCCTGACAGTCTGACCAAGCTGCAGAGGCTTTGTGTGTGACCTAGCCTGGGGGATCTGACTGCCTCTGGACTCTAGATATAAAATCTGCCAGACTGGGATGGGCTGCCTTCGGGGTACAGGAAACCTGTGCTGTACCGGTCTTGGTACTTGAAGAAAGGGGAGGAGAGTTTGGGAAATCTTCCCTCAACTGTTTTTATTTCATGATGAATGCATGACCTGGGGCAAGCCACTTCTCCTTTCGGAGGCTCACTGTCTTTTGTAAAGTGAAGAAATTAGAGGACTAATAATGAGGTAAGAAGAGAAAGCCTCAGAGGCACCAAGTCACAAACGGCCTCAGATGACCAGTACAGGAGTCTGAACCTTATTCAATAAGCCATTGGAAGCCACTAAAGAGTTATTAAAATACAGAGCCTCAGTTTACATATCTATAAAATGGGGGAGCTGGTCTAGATTAGGTATTCTTAACCTTTTTGGTTGCATGGCCCCCTATGGTGGTCTGCTGAATTCCGTAGACCTCATAATAATTTTTTAAAAGAGTAGAACAAAATACAGAGAATTGTCAATGAATTATATTGATGTAAAAATGTATCTGAGCTGTTTGTACTTCAAAAGAAGCTAATGGGTTCCTGAGGACTGAAGTCACAGTCCAGGCCTGGGGGCACCTTGTGAACAGCCAGCAGACCGGGTTGATGGAACAGAGAGTGCATGGAAAGCCATAGCAGCGTGACTGAAGCCTGGAAAGACTGAAGGTTTTTAATTCCAGGTTTTGCATTTTAACCTAGAGGCCACAGGGAGGCGCTGGCGCATTCTGATTTGTGTTTAAAGAATCGTTGGTCCATTTTTGAAGAGGACCGATGACATCGTGGATGATGTCTTGACTTGTGTGTGAATTGGATTTAGATGAGGCAGAGCTGTGCAATCATCAGCTTCACTCTATTTAAAGGCTGACAGGTGTGTGTAGGATGGACTGGGGAGCATAAGGAAGATGTGGGGGGATGAGACTGGAGAAGAGACGGATTGACGATTGATGTTTCTATGGAAGCAGTTAACTTACAAATCTGCTCCCCATTCAACATACCCATTGTGGTTCCTTGTGAGTAGCCGACATAAAATACTTTTTCCTGGCCCGTTTTCTGCAAAATAAAGTTTATCACTGCTGGAAGGTCAAACCTAGCCATCTCATCATAACTACAAGGGGAAAGAAAGTTTTATGCAAAGATTACCATTCCTGTATTGGGAACAGAACATTGTTTAAGAACAAAACACAAGCAAGATATTTACAAGGGAGCCGTTCAACCATGAGTCCCACAGACTGGACCCAGCTTGTGGTCACTGAAGAGTGCCCCTCAATGGATGGCCCAAGTCAATAGGCATTTGTCTGGGTCTACAGAGCTGACCAAGACCCCCAACTGGTCTCATCTTCCCAGATTACCCAGCACTGGAATCATCAGTAATTCCTTTCTACAGAGCACACACCATGACCTACTGAGATAGTGAGCACCTTTGACCATGGCTTCTGTCTCTACTGGAGTTCACTGTCACAAAGTATCCAACAAATGCTGCTGTTATTGTCCTGATTAGCTCCTCTTTCTCATCTTTCTGATGGAGACCGGAGAGAAATGGCTTGGAGACAAGTCACTGTCCTGTTATTGTGAATATATATTTAATATTCTACAGACTTTGGTGCTGACATGAAATGACTGATTTTTGTTTCTGAATAAAGAGTATTGGGATGTAGGCCCATCTTCCATAGAATCCCTGAAAGCATCTCTGTAATGATTGTTGTCTGTGATTTCTCTGGTCTCCAGGTGAGGACACTTTGTATGCCATGGGATCTTAACCCTTCATGGCTGTATCAGGGACCCTTGGGTATTCTAGAGAAGTCTATGGACCCCGTCTCTGAATAAAGAAACCCATGGACCCCATTTTTAAATGCATAAAATAAAAATATAGGATTAGAAAGGAAATCAATCCTATTGAAGAAGTTATCAAAAATAAACAAAGTAGGTCAGTAACTTCTCTGTGATTTACAGGCTCATAGAGTTCTTAGAGCACTCAGAGGTTATGACCAGAATTACTTATTTCATCTGTGTCTTGGATTCTTGCCACAGAGCCCTCCATGCCTGGAATACTCTCATTTTCATCTTGGCTTTCCTCAAGACTCAGCTCAAATCCCATCTTCTTTGAGAGCCTTTCCTACACCCCTTGGCTCCCCACCGCAGTTTCTTCCCTCTGAGATTACTTCTCATTCATTTGGTATATATAATTTGCATGTACAAAATTATTTGCATATTATCACCCCCATTAGAATATAAATTCCTTGTGATGGGAGGATGTTAATAGAAGATATTGATCAATTCAGTTGATGTTGAATTGGGAGGACTACCATACACATGATTCAAGCATGTGAGAAGTCTAAGAACCTTGCTTGACTCTTAGCTGGCTAGCTGGCTCCTTCCACAATGTCCCACAGTTCCACCATTATTCCCAACATCCCCATCTACCTGAAAGCCCAAAACTCATCTTGGTCGACCGAGAGAGTCTTGTGCTTGCAGGACCAGGTGTTTCCTCGGCTGTTCCCCATCCACACGTCATAACCAGCATCAGCCAGGATGAAGCCCAGGCTGTTGTTAGGAAGGTTCAGGATCCAGTTGCTTGCATCACCAAGCAAACCATGTTGCAGTAACACCACTGGCCTTGGCCCTAGAAGGGAAAAGAAAAAAGTTTCAGATGTCACGAATGGCCACCATATTGGTGGGAAGGTTGAGTGTCACTAGAGAACTGAGGAATGATGCTGGGCCACAAGACAAGCCACTCTAGTATTTGCATTTTGGGTGCCCAGCAGGATATCAGAATTAGCTACTAGCCTGTGGTCTACTCAGTCAAGCAATTGAGGTTATCCTCCAAAAAGTAGAGAAATGAACCAGGCCCCCCTAAACTGGAATAACAACATCCAGTTGAATCCAGTTGGTTTTTCTTGTTGGCTCCAGGGGCATTCTGGCCCAACCCTGGACCTTGAAGCTATGGAAGACCTAAATTTACTCCCATTAAATATGAACTTATTAAATAAATACATGTCTACTGGATACTGAAGTGTCAAAAGATGGTCAACAAGGGTAGGGAGGGGGGCTTTGAGATTTATATTCTCAGATTTACCAGACAAGTCTAAAAAAGACTCCACCAAAACCCTTCGAAGTTGTAAAGGGGAAATTCTACCTGAAAAT
>NW_027186352.1:12321375-12321942 GCF_028583685.1 Petaurus breviceps papuanus
TGGATACTGAAGTGTCAAAAGATGGCCAACAAGGGTAGGGAGGTGTAATGCGAATGTAAATTTTAAAGATCTTCCCTGCCCCTAGGCTAAAGTGCACCAGAAGCCTGGGGAGGGAGGCTTGTTTTTCAGTAGATACTTTTTGATTGGCCAGTGGGTCAATAAGGTTGTTACATTCTCTGAGCCAGGAGAAGGCTATATAAGCCCTGATGTGTAGCTTTGTTTTGGGACTCACTTTGAGAAGTGTTCTGTGATTTGATCTGAATTCTGGGAAGCCGTTGTTGAGAGTCCCCCGGCTTTGAAAAACCCAGAATGTGGAAACCCAGATGTTGACTGGGTATGGATGTAATGGTTGGACAGTTTGGAAATCTGTCTACTTGATGTTTCTGTCTTGATAATTATGCCTGAATACTTTGAGGTTCAGGGTGCTGACCTTTTCTCCTGAACAAGGTAAACGATATATGTCTGACTGATTAAAGTAAGCTTGTTAACCCATTTTGAGTTGCTTTCCTTTAACAAAGCAGATCCAAGAACCTGTGGTAGCTGCAAACCCTGAGGACGCTTGGGGTG
>NW_027186352.1:12326942-12356773 GCF_028583685.1 Petaurus breviceps papuanus
GGTCACATGGCTAGTTTTGTGTGTGTGTGTGTGTGTGTGTGTGGGTGGGTGGGTGTTAAGTGTCTGAGGCTGGAACCGAACTCGGGTCCTCCTGACTCCAGGGCCAGCGCTTTACTCACTGAGTCACCTAGCCGCCCCAATGCTATTTTTTTTTTAACCATCATATGTCCCCTGCCCACCAAAAAAGATGTGAAATTCCTTTTCGAACATGCTGGAGAAGCCAGGTGGAGGATGCCTGCCTAGTATGGAGGGAAGGAGGACACAAGGATTCATCAAACACGTGTCAGGTGTCACGCTGAGCACTCTACAAGTGTGATCTCACAACGACGCTGGGAGGTAGGTGCTGTTACTGTCTCCATTTTACAGTTGGGGAAACTGAGGTAGGAGGGGTTAAGTGACTGCCCAGGGACTCGCAGCTACTGAGTGTCTGAATTTGGGCTTGAACTCGGGTTTTCCTGTCTGCACTTGGCACCACCTGGGTGTCCTCAGGACGGAGGGTCTGGGACGAGTCCCTGCTGGGCTCGTGGAGCTCTCAGAGCCAGCTCAGACTCACTCAGCCAGGCTCCCTCCACGTGGGGAGCATCCTGACCACCACCGAGCCAGCTGCCTCCTACCTGGGTCCTCAGGAGGGTCTTTGCCCCAAGGGATCCTGTTGACCGTCAGGATGTAGCCGTCTTCTGTGGCTACCTCATACTCCTCCCAGGGGTAGCCATGGTGCTGGATGATCTCACTCTGTGGAAAGAAAACAGGACTTTCTGCTCCAGCTTGTTGGAAGAGGTGACATTTCCCATCCCCCTCAAATGCGGAGGGGGCCGGCCTCAGGCCTGGCCTTTGCCAGCTAGCATTGCCAACGTTGTGTAAGCCCTTTACCTTCCTGGGGCCTCAGTTTTCCCTGTTAAGCTGATGTTTTTCCCCCAGAGTTGTAACTAAGGTAGGGTGACCTGGAGTTTACCTTAAGGGCCCAACATTCAGGGGACTCTGTCAGCATTTTGGCACCTAGTTTGCAGCAATGAATAGTGAAAAGAGGAAGCTAGTATGTGGCAGGTAGTATCCCAGGTGAAACTCAAACACAGGGGTGTGTATATGTGTGTGTGCACACGCGTGTGTGTGCACACATGTGTGTGTATGCGCATGCATGTGAACTTGCTTCACCCCACACAAGCATTTCTTGTGGCTCTGAGTCTACAACCTGGATGAAGCCTGGCCTGATGGAAAGGGTTGAATTTAAGCTTGTCCATTTGCTCCCTGGGGGATTGTAGACAAGATAAACCTCTCTGGGCCTCAGTTTTCTCATCTGTGAAATGAAAGAGTTGGCCTAAGGGACTTCTAAAGTCCCTGGAGAGGGTAGTATGTACAGCACAGGAACATGCTCACAGTAGGGGTTAAATGAAGGCTTATCGAAGGAACGGCTGTGCTCACATATTTAGACCTCTGACATCATGAGAGCACAGCTCCTGGGTGAAGAATGGACTTCTTCCCCATTATCCGAATGTCTCATGGTCATGGAATGTTTGAACATCCAGGTGAATGGGAGGAGGCGGCTAGGTGATGAGAGCTCTGGGTCTGGAGTCAGGAATCGCTCCATTCAAATCTGGCCCAGTATTTACGACTATGTGACCTCTGTGTGCCTCAGTCTTCTCATCTGTAAAATGGAGGTGGCCGTGGCACTCACCACCCAGGCTTTTGTGAGAGTCAAATGCGACAATGCCTGGCATGTCAATGCCAGCCATTGTTTTTAAAGACTGATGAGCCCCATGGGACTGTCCACTAGGCCATCGTCAGCCTGCGCCTTGCTTGTCAGAGGTCACACCTGCTCAGACCATCACTTAGTGCCCAGGAATTAGCCGAGCCCTCCTGAGCATCCCAAAGAGACGCGACAGAATCCTTTTAACTTTTTGAAGTAACTACCTCAGACGCTCTCTCAGAGCCTGCCAACTCTCACTTCAGACAATGTTCTAATCATCTTGGCCATAGGACTGACTGCCCACAGGATGCTAAGAGTAAAGCAGTTAGAAATGGGAGGAAGGAGACGGTCCTAGGGCCCGGGCCTTGAGAAGGCAGCCAGATCATTTAGGCCAAATCTTCATTTCACAGATCACCATAATGACAGTTTACGTGCACGTGGCCAACAGGGCCCTGCACACACATTAAACAGGGCGGGACTCAGAATGAAGGAAGTTAGTACTATTATTGTTCCCATTTTGCAGAAGAGGAAACCAAAGCTGAGAGAAGCTAGGATCTGAACTGAGGTCTTCTTGCCTCTAAGTCCAGAGTTTTATCTATTTTATGAAAGTATGAGTGAATGAAAAAACATCCATTATTTACCATTTGCCAAAGGCAACTGGGTGGCACAGTGGAGAGAGTGCTGGGGACCCTGAGTTCCAATCTCACCTCAGATACTTCCTAGCTGTATGACCCTGGGCAAGTCACTTCACCCTGCTTGCCTCAGTTTCCTCATCTGTAAAATGAGCTGGAGAAGGAAACGGCAAACACTCCAGCATCTCTGCCCAGAAAGCCCCAAATGAGGTCACAAAGAGTTGGACACAACTGAAAATGACTGAACAGCAACATTAGCCAAACACTTTGCTATTTGCTGGGGATATAAAAGGGGGACACCAGTCTGCTCCCTGCTCTCCTGGAGCTCATAATGCCCAGAGCGCTAGGGGCCGTGCCCCAAGTCACACCAACAGAGAGCCATCAGCCCCAGGTCTGTGTCTACAGATCCAGAGTCCTTCCTGTTGGACCATTACGGAGGACTCTGTTTTGAAAGAAGTACCACCTCCCTGGGCTTAGCTCCCGTGCATCTGGAAAGAAGGATGTGCCTGAGAGCCTGGAGCTGGAGGGGACCTTGGGGCCCATCTAATCTAGTAGCCCAGTTTGAAAGAGGAGGAAGCAAGGCTTGGGGAGGGGATGTCACCTGCCCAGGGCTTAGAGAGATGGGCTGCAGAAACAGCCGCCGTTCAAACTCATGTCTTCAGATTCCAGCAAGAACAGAGAGCTGGCAACAAGGGTAGGCGGAAGAGGCACCTGCAGCCGTGGGGCTGCTGAGTGTTAGATGTGAAGAGCTCCACGCCCCTCAGTAACCCCCTCCCACTCCTGCAAGTCCTTCATGCATCACAGGACAGCAGCAAAGTGGGCGTCCTTGGTGAGGAGTCCAGAAAGGGGCTGAATTAGCCCCTCTGGGCCCTGCCCAGGTGGGAAGGCAAAAGACTCCGTGTGACACATGGTGAGGGAAGTAGCTAAGACTGCGAAAAGGCCTGGCACTTCTAGTCATTTGGAAAATGCCCTTCTGTGAACAAGGACCCCTCCCTTCCAGGGACAGTGACCAAAGGAAGCTGACCAGACACAACACAACAGGTGTCTCTGTGTCTCTGTCTCTCTGTCACACACAGACACAGAGACACACACACACACAGACACACACACAGACACAGACACACAGACACACAGACACATAGACACACAGACACACAGACACACAGACACACACACACACCCCTCCGCTCCCTCCATCCACAAGCATCAAACAAGACAGGGGTACATGGGATGAGCTGGAAACCCATTGTTGTGTCGCAAATAGCACGGAGGAGCCGAACTTACGATGTTCATGAATGCCTCGGGGTCCACAGCCTTGGCCCCCATGAGCTTGGCATCTGCACGGCCTTGGAGCAGCCAGGCCATGGCAATGAGGAGCCACATCTTGGTCCTGGGTAGTCAAAGCATCCGCCGTCCACTGCAGACCTGTTGCTTAGCCCAACGTCGGGCTCCACTTGGGGCTTTAAAAACAAACAAAAACCCAACTTTCCCTTGAAGCCTCAATGAATCCCAGTGGGAGAGAGGAGGTCCCACAGAATCCCTGCTGTGAGTGCTTGCTTCGGGAGAAGAGAGCTGAAGGGAGCAAGCAGCCTGGTGAGTCAGAGGCTTTTCTAGGTCAGGCTTGGCTGGGTCTCCTTCTCCCCCGCAGTCCCCAAGCCATCGGCTGGTGGGCGGGGACAGCTCCTTTGATGTCACCTGGAGTTCTCCTGTGTCACCCAGCCCATAAAGCCGGGGGCTGGCCCGCCCCTCTTCTTCTGGGCAGAGTCTGCTTCCCCTCCCTCCGTCGGATCATCCCTTCTGGAGATCTGGGAGGTTTCAGGTACAACAGAAAAGTCAAAAGCGCTGACGTTTATAGGACACTGTGAGATTCTGCAACGGGCTTTCAGCAGGTGAGGCAGGAGAGGCTTGGGGGACCCCGGGGCTTGGGGCACCTTGGGGACTTGAGCAAATAGCTGCAGCCTGGCCTCACTTTCTCCATCTGTAAAAGAAGTTCTTGGCTTAGATGACCCTCAAGGCCCCTACAGCTTCAGTCTCACATCGGTCAGCACTATTCTTATTTCCATTTTACAGATGAAACTGAGGTTTAGAGATGTTAGGTGACTTGTCCAGTGTCACATAACTAACATGTGCCTGAGGTGGGATTCACACCCAGGACTTTCTGAGGAAGTCCAGCCCTCCAGCCACTAGGCCACAGTGTGATTTCTGCTAAGCTCAGCCCAGCTGTAGATGCCCCCCTTCCCCCCCCCAACACTTTTCGAGTGTTGCTGGCGTTTTCCTTTCTTTGAAGCCCTCACGATTAGCACAGTCATACAATAAGGGCTTAATTAGTGCTCATTGACCGACTGTTTACATTCTGCATCTTCTGTAACCTTTCATGGAACTGTGAAGAAAGCTGAGGGTCTAAAGTCAGAGGACTCAGGTTTGAATCTTGCCTTTGGTGCTTCCCATCTGTGAGATCTTGGCCAAGCCCCCTTTCATCTTTGGGCCTCAGTTTCCTTCTCTGTAAAGTAGGACAGCTGGAGTCAATGACCCACGTGTGAAGAATCAGCTGGAGGCTGCCTGATCATTAGAGAGCCTGGGATAAATAGGCCAACCTGTTGTGATTCTGGCTATTTCAAACATCTGAACCATCGGCCCTAAGGGGTGGCCAGAGGATTCTCTCAGCGCCCCCCCCCATCCCCCAGAGTCCTCAGGACTGCTTACTTGCAGGCCTTTACACTTGAACACTTTTAATGGGACATTTCTAAAGCAGTCCTCCACCAGAGAGCAGCCACAGAATGGACAGATCACCGGCCAAGAAGATCTGGATTCGAGTCCTGACATAAACACACACTCATCACATGCCCCTGGGTGAGTCTTTTGCTTTTCAGCAGACCAGGCAGGTCGCTAAGGGTCTCATTACAGACCAGATGTGACTCTTCATCCCTGGAGGCAGCTTTTAACCTTAGTATTCACCCAGGCCTGGAATGTTCTCCCTCCACCCCAGAAGCCCTGGTTCCCTTCAAAGGGGAGCTCAAACACCATTTCCTGTGGGGGCATCTTCCTTGGCAGACAGAGGCCTCTCCTCCCCCGACATTCACTTTGGATTTATTTCACATGTATTTTGATTGCACACATATAGGCACGTATCTCCTCTGATATGCTATCAAATATAAGCTCCCTGAGGGCAGGGACTGCAGTCTTTTTTCTGTGTATCCTCAGGGATACAAAGCATAGACCTGACACATTGTTTGTTGTTCATTCATTTTCATTCACGTCCGACTCTTCAAGGTTCCATTCCATTTAACATTTTCTTGCAAAGACACTGGAGGGGTTTGCCATTTCCTTCTCCAGCTCATTTTACAGATGAGGAACTTAGGTAAACAGAGTTAAGTGACTTGCCCAGGGTCACACAGCTAATTGGAGTCTTAGGTCAGATTTGAATTCAGGAAGATGAGTCCTCCTGATTCCTGATGTAGGCGGTATCCACTGCATCACCCAGCAACGTTTTGATTGTAGGCCCTTAGTAAATGCTTGCTGATTGATCAATACAGGTCAAATTAATCCAATCAATAAATCAATCAATAAGCATTTATTAAGTTCCTACAGTATACCAGGCATTCTAAGTGCTTAGAATATACAGAAAAGAATGCCTCCCCTCAAGGAGATTAAGTTCAAGCAGGGAGACCATGCAGAGTAGGTACACACAGGACCCCAAGAGTCCACCTCCACTGCCTTGTTGGAGTGCGCAGGTGACCTGGGGCTCTCCGGGGCTCTGCCAGCAAAGAAGGAGTCCATGCCGGTGCCACCAAACTGCAGAGGGTGAGTAGGAAGGGGGGCGGTGAATGTTGATCCAGTCTGGCTGGTCTCTGGGACGCCTCTCCACAGTTCCCTCCTGGGGATGCCTTGGTAAATAACTCTCAAAGACCACGGTCTAAATCCTAAATCCTAGATAGACAGTGTGTGTGTGTGTGTGTGTGTGTGTGTGTGTGTGTGTGTGTGAGAGAGAGAGAGAGAGACAGACAGAGAGACAGACAGAGAGAGAGACAGACAGAGAGAGAGAGAGATAGAGAGACAGAGAGACAGAGACAGAGAGACAGAGGAGAGAGAGACAGAGACAGAGAGGGAGAATTGCATTGATGAAGGGAGTCAGTACTGACAGGGGACAGATCTCCCATTTGGGATGCCCTTATCTTACAACAATCTATGTGAACACCTTCTCAGCAAGCCCAGACCAGAAGCAGGTGTGCTGACATGCTGGCTCTGCCTTTGGAATGCTGTTCTGGAAGAAGCCAGCCTGAAACTGGAATGGTCAGAAGTTGTATGGGAACACTCGTTCTTGCCAAGCGCTTTCTGAGCTGGTTGGATGGGGATGGGGCGCTCAGCCAAATCCTCAGGGATCCCATCAGAACTCCTCTGAACTTTTGAGCTGTCGGGAGGAGGATTGGGGGAGGGGTGGAATTCCTGCTTTGGAGATCGAGGACCTAGTTCAAGTCCTGCCTGTCACTGCCAGTATGGCCAAGGGGAAGTCACCAACTCCATCAGGCCTTGGTTTCTTCAAAGGATTGCATTGGATTCTGCTTTAGCCCCAGATCCATGATGATATGGTCCCATGATTTTATTTGTCACTAATCCTTAGTAATGTAACACCCTGTAACAGTAATTATCCCATTTTAACACTGAAGGAACCAGCAATGTAATGGGCCCTAAGGTCCACATAATCTCCTCCTCTTTGGCTGTACAGAATTTATTTTAGACAAGCAGTTATATAAATAGTTGGCCTTTATATAGATGAGAAAAATTGAGACTTAGAGGAGGGCAATGATTTACCTAAGGTCACAAGGCTCATTATAACAATGCCAGAACCCAGGCATCCCAGGCAAGTGATATTTCCCTTGCCTTCTTATGTGGTAGAAAATTAAAAAAAAATAATAATGGTTTTAATTGTTCCCCTTCCAGTCAAGAACCCACCAAAAAGCAGATAATGATTCCATTAAAGAAACTCTCAGAAGTCAAGGGTTTCTAAGTTTCACCTGGAATTCTTAGTGACTTCATTATTTCACCAAACAGTTCTGTTCCCAGCCTCTCAGAATTATTTCATGTATGTTCATCTCTTTGCCTACAGCATTCCCAGTAGAACACCATCGGCTTGAGGGCAGGGTCTGTTTTCACTGTATCTCTGTGTCCCCAGTGCCTAGCAGAATGTTGGGCACTAGTAGGTGTTTAACACGTCCTTGCTCAGTGTAGCCCTGTCCCTTCTCACACTGCCTAAATCTGAATCCCTGATGACTATTTAGTGAGTATCTGGGTAGTTGATAATCAGACGTCATCAGTGTATAGACAAGAGAACTTGGCCATACACTGCAGTCAAGAGCAGTGGTTAGGACACTAAGATGTGAGGATGGTCTGTCTGGGTCTCCCTGGAACCTCTAACAGGTCCCTGTGTCACATAATCTTGGGCTGGATGGGAGCTTAGTGACCATCCTATTCAGGACCTCCGTGATGGAGAGCACCCTCTATAATGTTCAGTGCTCACCCAGTCATTGCTTGGAGACCCCAGTGTAGGAAGAACCTGCTATCTCCTGAGGCAGCCCCCTTCCACACTGGGATAGCTCTTAGTGTTAGGAAGTTCCTGCTCACCTCAAACCTAAGTCTGTCCCTCTTTAACTTCTGCTCACTGCCTCCAGGGACAAACAGAACAAAGTGAATCCCTCTCCCACGTATACGCCCTTCAGCCATTGAGGACACGTTGCTCTCATGTTTCTCCTGAACCTTCTTTCCCTTCAGTTTGAGCATCCTCAGTTCCTTCATTTAGTCCACATGTGACCTTTGGAATTCAGAGAAATTAGGCCATTAGTAAATTCAGATGATTCTGTCTAATAGCAGCCAGTGAAGAGGAAGGAAAAAGAATGTCTTATGGGCTATTTGGTGTCTGGTTAGAACCACAGGATGACTGATTCCATTTTTCCACTAGTCATTTGGTGGGGGTGGGGGAATACATGGTTCAAAGGCCCCCCTACATGGCTCGTTAGGTCATAAAGACATTGCCAAGCCTATTCAGAATTTCAGTCTTTTGTCTGAATAACAATGTATTTCAATCTCACTTGTCCCTATCTAGATGGCTTTGTCACAAGGCATGTGGATAGAGTCTGCATACAGTCATGCATGTGGATATACATGCATGTTTTATGAAAGTAAATTATAGTTAACCTTGTTTTGAGACTTCTCCAGAGATACTTACGAGATACCTTGGAAGGTTTCATAATTAAAGGTAATGAGAATGAATAAAGCCAAAAGTTGGTAGGGAACCTGGACCTCTCGGTCTTACCTTCTCCTTCTGGTCCATAGCCTTCAATGATCTCTATCATTTCCACAGCACATTCTTTCATTCTAGTTCTGCCCTTTGGGGTCAGCCCCTTCAAGTCTGGTGTCCCTTCCATCAGACAATGTGTTAAGTACAGCAAGAAAATTCTTAGGTGTGCCTTGAACCTTCTCACTTCCAGGTTACACATCCTCAATTCCTTCAGATGATAAGCCTCTCACCATCCTGGCTGCCTCCAGATTCATTCTTCTTCAGCAGTGTTTTTCAAAAAGCTTTACAGTTCAGACTGGTAGGTTAACACAGTGAAAACCATTGGAGTCTCATTTTTTACATCTGTAAAAATTAGGCCTCTGATGCCTTCCAGCTCCAAGCCTAGGAGCCCAAGGTCTTGGGAACTGAAGACATTACTCTCAGTGTGGTCTGAGACATGTTCTAGACATGGCTGGGAAGCTGTGAGGATATTCCACCTGGGGGGCTGGGGTCTGATCTTCTACGAATGCAGACTAAAACTGTTCGAGCTTTGTCCTGGCAGTGAATGCTACCGCAGCTACAGATTGCCAGAATGATTTGTGTGATAAACATCATGGGTCATCATCGAGACCCGAGGAACCAGACAAGGGGGGGGGGCTGATGCCAGGGGAAGAATAACGGATGATCGCTGGGCAGCCTGAGAATCTGTGTAGCATCCAAGGAGGGTGAAAAGACCCTAAGAAGGCCTCCAGTACCTCGAGTGGATGCCCCATAGAGTAATTGTGAGGAAACATGGAAGGAATGGAGGAGGGGAGGCATTAGAGGGCTGGGTCTGCACTGAAGGTGACAGGAGAAGGACCCCTGCCTATGAGATCACGCATTAGCCTTCAAAAGTCCCTCAGGATCACACTGTGAGCTTCTATGAAGCCTGTGGCCAGCTAAGAGTCCCAGCCCCTCATCCAATGAATGACTCTCAAGGCAAGTCTATAAAGTTTTGAACCAAACTGAAGGACTCTCCACTTATACCTACAGTAACATCACTGATCTTTAGAGGGAAAGCACCTTGGAAGTAATTTAGTCCAATCCCCCTTCATTTTGCACATAAAAAATTTAAAAAATTGATAACCAGAGATGAGACAGTCTGCCCAATATCCCAAGGTATTTATGAGATTGTAGATAGAGCGCTGGGCCTGGAATCAGGAAGATTCATCTTCCTGAGTTCAAATCTAGCCTCAGACACTTACCAGCTGGGTGACCCTGGGCAAGTCACTTAAGGCTGGTTGCTTCAGTTTCCTCATCTGTAACATGAACTAGAGAAGGAAATGGCAAACCATTCCAATGTCTTTGCAAGAGAACTCCCACTGGGGTCACAGAGAGTCAGGTGGTTCTGAAATGACTGAATGATAACAAAGTTGGGAGATCATAGATCTTGGGCTGGAAAAGTCCTTAGAGGTCACCCAGTCCAGTGCTTTCATTTTCACAGATGAGGGAACTGAGGCCCAGGACAGGTAACTTGCCCGGGGTCACACAGCTAGTGAGTGCTGGAGGCAGGGTTTGAAGGGCTCTGTCCCCCACTCTTCCTTGCTCCCTCTAAGGGGAAGCTCTGGGATTTGAGCCCAAGGGCCTTGACTCTAAATTCTTGACTTAACTATTGAATTGGATCACTGTTGCTGACCCAGGGCATTCTTTCGCCTGATAACCAAGGCAGCAGGGAGGGCTGACTGCCTCACCCACTGCTGATCTGGCCTGTTTAACCTGCTTGGGATCCATCCCCAACTGACTGGTGATAAATATGCAGCTGCTTTGTGTAAGCCACGGTCTCTGCCTCCCTAGAATGGCTGGGGACAGTGGCACGGGCAGCAGAAGGGGACTTCTCACTATTCATTTTGGGGACAACTCCTAGTTTCTCAAAAGTCTGAGAGGAGGACACGACCCTAATGACTTTCTTCATTTTACAGATGAGGAAACTGAGGACCCGAACAAAATGATTGGCTTTCCCTAAGTCCCACAATGAGAAGTATAGCGGGGGCGGGGGGGAGTGGAGGCAGTGCCCAGGTCTTCTCAGTGTCTACACTGCACTGCTTCTCTGGTCCTGGAGCACACACTTAGGACAAGTCAAAAGATCATTTACCCCCCCGCCCCGCCCCAACCTGGTGCTGATCCAAGGAGACAACTTCCTGCTTTCTCTAGCAAATCCTCCAAGCATCTTACAGACCAGAATATTATCTTCTCTGGGAGTTTGTGTCTTAGATCTAGGTGGAAGTGTCCTCAGAAGCTCTCTAGGTGAATCCACACTAAAAACCTAACCCCATCTACACCATTCCCTGCCAGTGGTCAGCCACCTTCTGCTTGGAGGTCTCCAGTGTGGGAGGACTCACTGCCTGAGGGGGCAGCCCATCCCACTTTCCCCAGGGTCATATTGTTCAACCTTCTCATTTTACAGCCGAGGAAACTGAGACTCACAGAAGCGAAGCGATATGTCCAAAGTCACACTGGTCACATGACAGAATTGCCATTTGAACCCAAGCTCTACAACTCCAAAGACAATACTTTCCATTGCACCACCAGCAAAACTGCAATGGAAGGCCAGGGACCGTGTGCATTAGGAACAAAAATACTGCATTTGGGGGGGGGGGTACACAGACTGTGGACAGAAATGTCCTGTCGCAAAGCATTGCACTCTCATGTCCTGGGAGGGAGATTTTAGAATAACATGTGCACCTGGAAGAAAGACTCTGAAATTTGGACTCTGGAGACCTAGGATGGCCAATGAATGAAGGCAGGGCATGGTCATATGGGCTTGGGTTCCCTGATGCCAATTATGTGGACACTCAATATTACTGGATGGTGCCAGGATGGATCCAGGTTTCAGGACCCCTCTCCCTTTCACCTGTGCAGATTGCAACCCATTCAAGCCATCTCCTTTTGTGGGACCCTCATCCTTACAAAAATCTTTCATACAGGACCCAGCTGAAAGGCTGAACACCAGTATGGTCCTCAGGCCTTCCCCCCTTTGTTACATGCCATGCCCACCCCCTTCTCTGGCTCAGATTTTTTATGCAGTTCTTCTCCTCAGGTCAGTTGAGGAGACACACCACAATCTGATTCCACCTCCCCTTGCCTTTCCATTGCAAACAGGGACCACAAGGGGGTAAAAACCTAAAACCTCCCAACAAATAGTAAAAATTGCAATGACCTAATTAAAAGGTCACCTATTCCCCAGGCCATGTCTAGGGGACCTAGGGAATGACTGGATTTCCCCCCTAGATTTTGGTGTCACCTGAACTACTTTTCAGGATCCAGAAGTCTCTCCCTAGGAATTCCTGCTTCTCAGTGGGTCGGCATGCTGGGAGATTGCCTGCCTCATGGAGCAAAGGTAATAAGCACCAACCTTTCTAAGCAATTTAACATTTGCCAAGCTCCTTCCAGATAGAAACTTGCTTGGATCTTACAGCAACTTTTTGAAGTTCTTTTATAGCTGACAAAACCGAACCTTTGATAAGTTGAAGCCATTTGCTTATAGGTGTTGCAGCTAGAAGGTGTCAGAAGTGGGATTTGAACTCAGTCTTCTTGTATGTCTTAAATCAGTAAGGAAAAGCTTCCTATTAGTTGGAGCTCTCCCAAGGTGGAGTGGGCTGCCTCATAAGCGACTGGGGTGCCCTGCATTGAAATTCTTCAAACAGAGACTGGCTGACCACTTCTCTACGGCATGTCGCATTCTGGCTGGGGTTGGGGTTATAGTAGATGGCCTCCATGGCCCCTTACGACTTTAACACTCTTCAGTTCTCTGGTATCTTCACTTCCAAACCCAATGGCCTCTTCTCGTTCTTCTTGATCTCCCTACAATGTTTGACACTGTTGACACCTTCTCCCTCTGGAAACTTTCTTTTCTGCAGACATTTCATGATGCTGCTGCTTCCTCTTGCGTCTCCTTCCACCAGTCTGCCCATTCCTCAGGGTCCTTGCATATAGGGCATGCCCACTAATGGGTATGTCCCCCAATGCCCTGCGCTGGGCTCTTCCCTCTCAACACAATCTCTTACCGGGTGGTGTCTTGAGGGTCCATGTATTCAATGATCCTCTCCTTGTAGATCACTCCCAAGTTTATCTAATCTATCTAATCAGCCCTAGTCTCTCTCCCAAGTTCCTATTTTCCATCAGCAATTGCCTATTGGACATTTTACTCTGTTATGGACTACTTGTTGTCGCCTGGTCTCAGCAGAACTGGGCATCGGAAGAGAGTTTAGGGACCAACTTTGAACTTGAGGTAATCTGCTCTCATTCCTTAGGAACTGACACAGAGATGCCGCCAGACAGAGATGGTGTCCAGCTTCAAAAGATGTTTTTTTTTTTTAAATTGTATTTCATTTTTCCCAATCAAAAGAGGTCTTAAGAGATGGAGACAGTAGGCCATCATTGGCCACCCCCAGTTATCTGCCCACTTGGGAAATGACCCTTTGGAGACAGTGGGGCTCATCCCTGGGGACCTTTGCAGCCCTTGATTTTTGCTGGTATCTGAAGAAAAGGACCCTCTTAGTCAGAAAGGGCAGGAAAAGCGGAAATTTCAAATATAAGAACCTTGTTTTCTTTATCCCCACAACTGGATTCTGTGTCTTTGCAACATATGTCTCCCTACCTGGTGTGTTCTCCCAATTACCTGCCACCTTCCCTAACTTCTTTCAAAACTCAGCTTAAACCCCACCTTCTTCAGGAGGCCTTTCCTAGAGATCTCCCCTCCCCCAACTGTCAGTGCCTTGCCTCTGAGACAGTTTTCCATATACACACTATATATCCATATGTTTATGTTGTGTACATAGTTATATGAGTACCAAAGCATCTAGGCAGCAGGGCAGATAGAGTGCTGGCCTTGGAGTTGGGCAGACCTGAATTCAAATCCTGCCTCAGACACTTACTAGCTGTGTGACCCAAACAAGTAACTTATCCTCTGTCTGCCTCAGTTTCCTTCACTGTAAAATGGGGATAATCACATCTTTTCCAGGGTTGTTTTGAGGATAGAATATGATCACATTTATAAAGTTCTATAAATACTAAAATTCTAATAATAATTTGTATGCTTTCTCCCCAATTATGATGGAAGCCTCTTGAGGACAGGCACTGTGGTTTTCACTTTATATGCCCAGTGCCAAGAACAATTCTTGTTGACAGACCATGGCCTTAAGCTGGACCCAAGGTCCTTTCTGCCTTTTTCTTACAAGTGATTCTGGGCTTAAACTAGGCAAAGTCTCAAGTTCATGGGCATGTCTTGGGGGAGGGTCACTTGCTTCCCATCTCATTCTTCCAGAATAAGGATCCTATTAAAGTTCCCAATACCATACGTTTAGAGTCAAAGCCCAACATTTGGAACAATCCCCTTTTCATTTCACAGAATTTTTTCATTTCACAGACAATTTCACAGAAAAGGTCACCGGAGCCCGGGAAGGCTAATGCCTTGGCTTAGCTAGCCTCTTACAATGATTTGACAGAGAGAGAGGCAGGATTTGAACCCAGATCTTAACCACACCCAATGCTTTTTTCCATTGACCATGCTTCTCTAACCCTAGAACCAAAAGTTCATATTCCTCGAACCCAGAACCCACCTCTCTCCCACCCAGGCATACCCTGGAGATGGCAGCTCTCCCAGTCCTCAGGCCCTGGAGGTTCCTCATTGGGTAAATAATCATTTTTATATGCAGATGCATAACATTTATTTCCCTAGGGAACCCTTGTGGGAGGGAAGAAAAGGATAGCATTCATTATTCTGTTGTTTGTCTCTCTCTGGGGACCGAATGACAGAGCAGGAACTAGCTGGGGCCAACGTGATTCTTTCTGAGGGTGTCAACATCTCTTTCTGCCCAGGAGAAACCTGACCTCAGGGTCTTGCACTGGGCCCAAAGTCAGAGGTGTCACAGTTACTGTCCCAGGCATCTCCAGCCCCCAGATTGCCATTGTTGTGACACACCTTCCCAGTGGGGGGCTGCCCTCCCCCCCCATCCCTGTGGAAGGCCCCTCTTCCCTCCCTCCCAGCCCTGTCTCAGCCCCAATTCTCTGCCATCACCACCTTCCTCTCTACTGTTTGATCTTTGTCCAGACCAGTGATTTCATCTGTCCAGGGAGCATCCATGAGGGGATAGACTCTGTCAAGAGAGCCCAGCATCAACCCAATGAGTTCCAGTCTTTAAAGGGTGCCTGGGCACGGATTCACCTTGAGTCACACAGCCTGTGTCAGACTGCTTAGGACTTGAACCCAGGTTGTCCTGGCCTAAGGTCAGCTCTCTATCCACTTAGTCCCACTGTCCCCTCTGAGAACCTCCTTCCTGTCCCTCTGGGCCATTCTTCAGTGATTAATCCCCATGGAATGTGGGCCAGTGCCATCTTCGAGCTGGCATCTCATCCACCCAGCAACAGAACAACACCCACAACCCCAACCTTCTTCAGCGTGCCAGAGAAATGGTCGGCTAGCCTTCGCTTAAATATCTCTAATGAGACCTCCCAAGGCAGACCCCTCCCTGCAGCAAGCCTGAAGGTCCTTCTTTGTCATTTCTCCCCGTTGCTCCTGGTTCTGTTCTCTGGGAACAAGAAGAAGGAAGACTAATCCCCTTTCCAGGGGGCGGCTCCCATTCTGGCTTGGTCCTTAGCTGGGTGAGCCTGGACAGTCATTGGTATTCCCGAGCCTCAGTATCTGCATGGATAGAATAAGGCCATGTGCGCGGTAGAAAGGGCACTGAATTTGCACTCAGGACTTGGGATTGAATCCCAGCTTGGAAATTTACTGGCTGTGGGACTCATGGTGAGTGCCCTTCCACCTGTGTCCCATTGCCCCAGGGGCCACAGTAGAGGCCTCCCAGAGGAAGGACAAAGATGGACGCTGGATCCAGCAGAGCTTGTATTTTCCACACAAAATCGCAAATCTCAGCCTGGCCTTACCTGAGTACCTCCAGCAGGTGACAGTCCAACCTCTGCTTGAAGATCTCTGTCGATGGGGAGCTCACCACCACCAGAGGCAGCCCACTTCACTTTTGGGCAGGCCTGACTGCTGGGGAGTTCTTCCTCACCTCAAGTTAAGGTTTGGACAAATATCTTACTTTCCTCAACTCTGCCTTCTGGAGATAAGCAGAACAAGCGTTATCCATTTTTCATGGGACAATTCATTGAGTTCTTTTGTTTTTTGTTTTTGTTTTTGGAGGGGGGAGGCAAGGCAATTGGGGTTAAGTGACATGCCCAAGGTCACACTGCTAGTAAGTGTCAAGTGTCTGAGGCCGGATTTGAACTCAAGTCCTCCTGACTCCAGGGCCAGTGCTCTATTCATTGCCCCACCTAGCTGCCCTCCCCCCCTCCCCCACTGAACTCTAAAAGGCAGCCAGCTGTTCTGAGTCATCTGCAGACCTCACAGCCTCAGTTCTTTCAGGTGATGATCGTTTGGCCTGATGCTCATGCATTCCTTCTGGACACTGCCTAGCAAATCAAGGCCCTTTCTAAATAGTGGTGTCCAGAATGGATCACAGGCCTTTAGAAGCAGTGTAATCAGGGCATCTATGTCCTCCTGCATTATTCCAGACTCAGGGGAAGAGGTGCTCCTTTGCCTTATAAAAGTCAGTCTTGGAACCCTTCCTCTCTCCTCTGAGTTTGTCTGTCAGATGATTCTCTTTCTCTCTCTCTCTCTCTTTCTCTCTCTGTCTCTCTGTCTGTCTCTGTCTGTCTCTCTGTCTCTGTCTCTCTGTCTCTATATCTCTCTCTGTCTCTCTTTCTCTCTCTTTCTCTCTCTCTGTGTCTCTGTCTCTGTCTCTCTCTGTCTCTCTCTGTCTCATTGTCTCTGTCTCTCTCTCTGTCTCTGTCTCTGTCTCTCTCTCTCCTCCAACATTATGAGGCTAGGGAAGTCCAAGCCACAAACCCAGAAGAAAAGAAAGACTCCCAAAAATCCACAGATGAAGCCTCAAAGAAAGACATAGCTTGCCCATAAGATCAATTAGAATTTCAAGAAGAAATCATGCAAGAGGTACAAAATGAATTTTAAATGGTGTTATGAATGAAATGAGAAGAACTGAGGCAAGAAATGGAAAGGAAATGAGAACTACAGAGTCAGCTCCTGTGGACTCAATTATCGTCTTTATGCAAATGTTTCCCAAATCTGTATTTTTAGTCCCCTTTTCCTGAGCTCCAGTCCCGAATCACCAACTGCCTGATGGACATTTCCATGTGATGATCCCATAGACACCTGAAAGTCAGCATGGTCAAGACCAAACTCAACCTTCCCACTTGGCCCTCTTCCCATCTAACAATGGCCTTTTCCTAATGCCCATCCTGACGGGCATTAATCCTCGGTAGACTTTGACACTGTAGATCATCCTCTCTTCCTTGACACTCTCTCCTATCCAGGTTTTTGGGGCATCGCTCTCTCCTGCTTCTCCTCCTGCCTATCCGACTGTTCCTCCTCAGTTTCTTTTGCTGGATCTTCATCTCGTTCATGCCCACTAATCATGGGAGTTCCACAGGGCTCTGTCCTGGGCCCTCCTCTTTCCTCCCTCTATCCTGCTTATCAGCTCTCTTAGATTCAATAATCATCTCTATGCTGCTGATTCTCCTCACTGTTCTACAAACAAGACAGCACACCTCTCGATTTGGGCGTTTTCACTAGCTGTGTCTCATTCGTGGAATGCTCTCCATCCCTCCCTCTGCCTCCTGGCTTCCTTGGCCTCCCTCATGTCCAAGACAGAACACCACCTTCTACAGGAAGCCCCTTCTTAACTCCCCTTGATGCTAGTGGAGTCTCTCTCTTGATTATTTCCAGTTTGCCCTGTCCTAGCTTGTTTGTACAGAGGTGTCTCCTGTTAGGCTGTGAGGTCCTCAAGGGCACACTCTCATTTGCTGTTCTTTGTGCCCCCAGCACTCAGCACAGTGCCTGGAACATAGTAGGTGCTTTATAAATGTTTGGGAGTGGTGCTCACCCCTTCTCCCTGGGGTCATTGCACTTGCCTTCTGATTGGCCTTACTTGCTCCTGTCTCTCTTTTTCTACCCTCTTTTTAGACCATCATCCAAAGCAGCCAGATGGACATTACTGATGAATGGGCCTAGCTGTCACTTTTTTTTTTTGCTGGCTCTCTACTGTTTCTAGGATTAAATATAATTTCCCATATTTGACATTTAAATCCATTCAGGATCTGGCCCTGGCCTATATTTCCAGACTTATCTCACTGGTCTGCCACCCAGCTTCCTGCTCCACATATTCCCCCTGCCTAGAACTCTCTCCTCACCTCTGCCTCACAGAATCTCTCTATCTTCCTTCGAGGCTCAGCTGAAACATGACCTGTGAGGGAATTGTGGGAATTGAGTGACTATCTTGTGACTCAACTATGGGTCTACTTCAGTTCCTTCTCCATTCAATTGTGGGTCTAGTTCAATTTCTGTTTTATGAGAAAGCTTCATTGCATTGTTTGAACCTAGCCCTGCATGGCTGGGAAGCTAGACTATCTCTACCTGCTGCTTAGAAACCCTTAGCCAAGGACCTGGATTATGTCTGAATTATGCTGCCCCAAAGCCAGGTCAGATCCAAGGACTGATGCAAGGATTTTCTCATAATTTTACATCTCAAACAACTCATGTGTCTCACCTGAAAACTGGCCCCATACTGATTAGATACTTGGGAATGGGAGAAAATGGGACATTTTTTTTCATATTTCAGGGAATTACACCTGTTTGCTTTTCCCCTCCCAATTTGTGAAGTCCCTAATCTTGCCTCCAATTAGAAATCAGATGACCCAATCTTGTATCCTGGTTTCTATCCTGCTAATCTGCTAATTGTTTTCTTTTAATAAAATCTGTCTCCCCCTGTATTCCGGTGGCAAGGTAAGGAGCCCTGGTCCCGATTTGTTCGGAAATTGGCATGCATTGCTCATTCAATCGATAAGCTTAAAGCTCAACCTTTGTTTCCTTAGTCGTTTCAGACTCCACAGGGCACACTTGCTACATGTGACCATTCTTGATACCATCAGCTTTTACTATTATGTTCCCATAACTCTCGGATTGTTTTATATTTACTTTGTATTTTGTATCCATTTATGTGTAAGAGTGTCCCGGGCACACAGTGCCGGGCACCGGCTCAATTTAACTTGCATTCTTATCATTCCCAGGTAAATTGACTGAAGCTCAGGGAAACAACGTAAACGGCCTTGCGTCAGAGTCAGGAATCAAAAGCCCTGGCTTCTTTCGAAAGAGCACGCTGCACATTCATTGCCTATAAAATCAAGGATGCTGTGCTTAGAATCCCGTCTATTGGAGTTTGGGAGGAGCTCACTCTTACCACAAGAGGGCGCTGCCCTTCAGCTCTAGTCAGTAGTTTTAAAGTTTTATTCCTTTGGTTTGGTCCTAATTGTCTACTCAGGTCTCCATATCCTTTGTCCTTCACTCACTGTCTATTCTTTGCTGTATATAAATCCTTAGTCATTGGACTCCGAGCATAGAGAAGCCTCGACAGCCTGCAGGACAATTAAAGCTCATCTGAGGGAAGAAATGCCAACATTGCCTAACAGCAGAGATTGTTGTTCCGTCATTTCAGTTGTTTCTGACTCTTTGTGACCCCATTTGGGGTTTTCTTGGCAAAGATTCTGGAGGGGTTTGGCATTTCTAGCTCATTTTACAGATGGTGAAACTGAGGCAAACGGGTAAAGTGACTTGCCCAAGGTCACACAGCTAGCAAGTGTCTGAGGCCAGATTTGAATTCAGGTCAGGCGCTTTACCACTACATCACCTAGCTGCCTCTGTAAACTTTAAATGAGAGTAAATCTTTGAATTTCTAGGACACTTGAAGGGTCTAATAGCAAGAGTCTAACCTCCTTTGATTTCACCAAGGAGGAAACTAAGACCAAACATTGTCTGATATTGTTGGGTGAGGGGAGGTCCTTTCTTTAGGAAATCTTTTCTTGAAAAATGGCTTCCTACTTCATATTATAGAGTAATGGACAATTTCAAAGTATTCAGACTCAGGTCTCTTTCTCTTTGCTACGTATTACACTGTCCAAATTGTACAATGCAGTAGTTATTATTATTCACAATCATCACAATAGGAGAGGCAGCAGGCAGCTGTGACTAGAGAGCTGACCTTGGAATCAGACATCTGGCTAGCTGCGTGACCCTGGACAAGTCACTTCTCTCTTTGCCCCATTTTCTCGTCTGTAAAAAGGGACAATGATAGTACCTTCCGAGGGATGTTGTAAGAATAAAATCAAGTAATATTTGCAAAGCCCCTCGCAACATAAATGTGAGTGATGCTTGTTCTTTCCATCTCATACTTAATGAATGCCGGGGGCTCCCTATTTAATTATTTCCAGGATAAAACATCAACTCATTTGTTTGACATTTCAGGTCTTTCACCACTTGCCCCCTTCCTACCTTTCCAGTCTTCCTGGAAGTCTCCCATTATCTCCTTCCTCACATTCTACTCAGCAGACATTCTACTAGTCTCTTTGCTGCTCCTCACACCCAGCTCCCTTTGTCCTGGGAAGGAGCCCCCTCCTCACCTCCACCTCTTGGGATCCCTGATTTGCCTTCTAGACTCAGCTCAATCACCACATTCTTCATGAAGCCTTTCCTGGTGTTCCCCCATGCCCCATCCCACCAGCTGCTCAGGGTCCCCCTCCTACAGCAGTCTTACATTCGTTTGATTTATACTTACGTGTGTTCCCTTATCCCCATTATTAAAATGTAAATTCCTTGAGGGAAGAGACTGCTTTGGCTTTTTCTTTATATCTCCACTGCCTAGCACAGTGCCTAGCCAGGTAAGGGAAAAGGACACCCAGAGGCCAAGGGCTGATGTTCAGTTTTTCGGAGTCCAGGAGGAAAAATTCTCCTTCAGCACAGCCTCTCACCAGACATTGAGAGCTCAGGTACAATGAGCAAAGGGGCAAGAGAGAGATGGGCAAAACTGATCAAAGCTTCTTGTATGTTCAAGGAGATAGTCAAGAAGTCTTTCATTCACCATGTGGTTAGCAGATGGGATGGAGCCCCAACTCTTCCAGAAGCAGGCTCCTCTCCTTTTCCTCAAGGGGAGCTGCCCCAGAGGCATGTGGCACAGGTGCCAGACCCCCATTACAAAAGACAAAAAGCAAAAAGTCCTTGTCTTCTAGGGGTTTGCAGTCCACAAAATAATATGGATGCTTTGGGAGTAACAGAGTTGAGATATGACAGGTCCTGCCCTCATGGAGGTCATAGTTGAGTAGGGATCCCAGACTCTACACAGATTCACTGCAATCCGAGACCTTGTAAGGAAAATGCATTCTAAAGGTACCAGAGAAAGGGAAGTGTTAGCTGTGTGTGTGTGTGGGGGGAGGGAAGCTGAGGGAGAGATGGGCAGGGAGGCCTCACTGACCAGGGCAGGCCTCAAAGTCTTCTGGGAGCAGGAGGGCTATGCTTTGTTTTCATGACTTTGAATTCCCTCAAGGGTGGCAATTGCTGTTCATGTCTGAATATACATGTGTGTAGAAAGTGGGAGGTGAGTCCACATGGACCCACCACTTATTCACCAGTGTGGATATTTCTTCATCGTCTCACACAAATATTGTGGAAACTTGTAAACTCTACTTGGAGAAAATGAATAAAAGCACCATCGCATCATGTATCTGGAAGGGACCCCAGACACCACTGAGTCCAACCCCTTCATTTAACACCTGAGGAAAGGAAGGCCCAAGGAAGCAAAGTGACTTTCCAAAGTCACACAGTAAATAACAAATTGGGATTTGATCATAAGGCCTTGGCGCAGTGGATAGAACACTGGCCCTGGAGTCAGGAAGACCAGAGTTCAAATCTGACCTCAGCTACTTACTAGCTGTGTGACCCTGAGCTAGTCACTTAACCCTGTTTACCTCATCCATAAAGTGAGTTAGAGTAGGAAATGGCAAACCACTCCCAATCTTTACCAAAAAAACCCCAAATGGGATCATGAAGATTTGGACACTACTGAAACAATCACAACTTTTGACTACAAATTCTCTCCTCCCAGTATACCATGATGAAACAAGGAAGTAAGATATGTAACCCATGAATCATAAGTCTCCCATGAAAATAGGAATACTGGTTTATTGTTGAAGATAAATTACAGAACTTGTGAAAAGCAGAGCCACCCCTACCCATAGGCGCAGGAGGTGGCTGCCTTCACAGGAACTTCCAGGGTGCCATCTTTATCATGGCATCAGAAAATTAGAAATGGCTTTAGCAGGCACATCAGCTAAGACTTATTTTACAGACGAGGAAATTGAGGACCAAACAGAAGAAGTCACTTGTCCAAGTTCACACAAGCAGTGAACAACTGAGGCAGGAATCTGGCCTGGATTTCCTGGCTCTAGATCCTGGTCTTCCCAGTACACAGTGGAAAGGGCTCTAGGGTCTGGAATGGCCCCTAATGGCCTCTCTTTGTATTGTTCTCTCACCTTATGGGGACTGAAAGATTCCCCTTTAGAGTCATTCTTTTGATAGACACAACAGAAGTCGGGGCTTTGTTTCTAGGTCACTGTGAAAGGAATAGAGAAAGGGGCCATCTCTCTCCTCTGAAAATTTAGGACAAAGTTATGAGGTTAGCTAATTAGCACTGTCTGATGGCCAAAAGTGAAGAGGATTTAAGAAGTCTTTCAATGAAGGTAAAAGAGGAGAGTGTAAAAGCTGACTTGAAGCTTAATATATTAAAAAAAACCCTAAGATCTTGGCAACTGGTCCCATCACTTCCTGCCAAATAGAGGAAGAAGAAATGGAAACAGTGTCAGATTTTATATCCTGGGGCTCAAAGCCCACTGCAAACTGAGGGTTCGGCTGCGAAAACACTTGCTCCTTGGAAGGAAAGCTACTGCAAATCTGGACAGCAGACTGAAACGGGGATGTCACCTTGCTGAGGAGGGGCCTTATGGTCAAAGCTATGGCTTTTCCAGTAGCAAAGTATGGTATAAGGAAAGCTGAGAGCCGCAAAAGTGATGTTTCTGAATTGTGGTGCTGGGGAAGACTGTCGAGTGTTTCTTGGACAGCAAGGAGGTCAAATCAAATACTTAAAGCAATGAATGCTGGAAGGGCAAATACCAAAGCCAGAGCTTCAATACTTTGGCCACATAATGAAAAGATGGGACTTAATGGAAAGATGTTGATGTTGGGAAAGATTGAAGGCAAAAGGAGAAGGGGATGGCAGAGGATGAGATGGAGGGAGAGGGTCGTGGAAACAATGACCATAAATGTGAACAGACTTTGAGAGAGAGTGGAAGACAGAAGGGTTCGGAGTGCTGTGGGTCATGGGGTCACGAAGAGTAAGACACGGCTGAACAACAATGACAATTAGCACTGGGGAAGGAGAATTTGACTTTGAAGGAATTAGACAATGATGGTGATTCAGCTGGTGACTCCCTGAAAGACCTGAGTTCAAATCCACCTTTAGACGTTTATTATCTATGTAACTTCGGTTTGCCTCAGTGTCCTTATCTGTGAAATGAGGGTGTTGTTCAGCTGTTTTCAGTCATGTTTGACTCTTTGTAACCCTACAATATGAGAGGGGTTGGCCATTTCCTTCTCTAGATAATTTTACAGATGAGGAAACTGAGGCAAATAAGGTGAAGTGACTTGCCCAGGGTCCCTAGTAAGGCACTGAGGCTATATTTGAACTCGGGAAGATGAGTCTTCCTGACTCCAGGCTCAGTGATCTACCCAAGGATAATAATAGTACCCACCTTTCAGGGTCATTGTGAAGATCAAGTGAGATATTTGGAAAATTATTCACACAGTTCCCAGTGCATGGTAGGTGCCATATAAATACTTATTTTCTTCCCTTTCTCCCTTAATAATAACTAGTTTTTACATAGTCCTTTCAGCTTTGCAAATCACTTTATACATTATACCTAATTCTGAAAGGTGGGTACTACAGATATCATTCTCTCTCTCTCTCTCTTTTCCCTCCCCCTCCCCTCCCCCTCTTTCCCTTCTTCTCTCTTTGTTCCCCTCCTTCTTCCTCCCTTTCCCCCCCCCCCCCCCGCCCTGGGATTTCATCAGAGATCTGTCAGTGGGGAAACGGTATCAATGTAAATCCTGCAACTCTTGAAAGTCTTAGAGATGGGGACACAGAGAGGTTAAGTCACTTGTCTAGGATCACACAGTTAGGCGTGCCAGAGGAAAGGTTTAAATCAGGCCTTCCTGACTTAGTTCTGCCATGCCACACAGATGCTATGAAAGCACTTGTTCTTTTCCCTCCTCCTTCCTTCTTCCCTCCTTTACTGATGAGGCTAAATGTCTTTTCCCTGATCACCAGGTGAGATCTTCCACTATCCCATAGAGCCTCTTACATGAGATTCAGGAACTCAAAAGTTCAGAGGAGGGGAAAGGAGACTATGGGACCTCAAGGAGACTTGGGTAGTATTGGACTACCCTGGTGGGCACTGAGAAATAAATGAGGGGGCTGGGCTGAAAGTCTGCCTGTTTGCTTATGGACCATGCCTGTGACAGACTCCTTAGCTCTGGACCTACAGGATGATTGACCCTTTTTTTATAGGTTCTGCCTCATCAGAGAGAGGATTTTACTGTAAACCCTTTCAGGTGCGTCAAGGGCCCAGATGAAGTCTACGTGGTTCCAGTCTGGCAGCATCTCATAGAAATGGAGATTTTTGATTTTAGGGAGCAGCATGGCTACATCGAGAGGGTCGACAAGCAGATCTTTCCCACCAGCCCAGATGGCTGTGGGCACCTTGATGGTAGTCAAGTCATAGAGTGGAGGGATCTTCTGTTGGGAGGAAAAAAAGGTTTTTCAGAAGAAAGTTGTTATCATAGAAACCTAAAAGATGAACATTTTTAGGACTAGAAGGGACCTAAAGGGTACCCCTAACTCTACAGAGAAAGAAATTGAGGCTTGGAGAAGTTAAATGACTTTTCTAAAATCTTTCTATGGCTAGTAACATTATTGGCTCTTGTACGCAGGCCTCTTTACTGACCAGGCAGTGTTCATTCTCTTCTGTCTTACTCTCATCTTTCACCAAGCCATATCGGTCTCTCTCCTCCTTACTCCATAGGCACTGAGCATCCACTTAGGGTACTAGCCCAGCTTAGAGGTCATCATGTCCAATCCCCTAATTTTATAGATAAAGAAACTGAAACCCAAAAAGGGTATATAACTTGCCCCAAATCACATAGCTCCTAAGTCGTAGAACTGAGATTTGATCCCAAATTTGACTTAAAATCCAGGGTTCTGTCCACTACACAGAGAGCATGAGGATTTTGGATGTGAGGTCTCCCTTGCACTGAAGGTCTTTAAGCAAAAGCTAGAGGACCACATGCCAGGACCATTGTACGAGAGATTTTTGGTCAGGGAAGGGTTGGTGCATTCACTCTTTTAATTTTGATACTGGTAATTAGTTTTTAATTTTCCTAATCAAATTAACCAATAATTTATCTACTTTATTGCTTTGTTTTCATTTTTGCATGAAACCAATGTCTACTTTTGTTAGTTCAATGGCTTTTCATTAAAAAAAACTTTTAAAAATAATTTCTTCTTTGATTTTTAGGATTTTTAATTTGGTGTTTAACAGCGGATTTAAAAAATTTGGTGTTTTTTTAGTGTTTTTTTAAATTATCTGCATAATTCTATTTTATAGATGAAAGAACTTAGAGATAGAAATTTCCCCTTAAGTACTGCTTTGGCTGCATCCTTCAAGTTTTGGTATGTTTATTCATTTTTATCATTTAAAAAAATGAAATTATTTATTCTTTCTACAATTTGTTCTTTGACCTTCTCATTCTTTAGTGTTAGGTAATTTAGTTTCCAATTAATTTTTAATCTATGTTTCCACAGAACTTTATTAATGTAATTTTTATTGCATTATGGTCTGTAAAGGATGTATTTAATATTTCTGCTTTTGGGGGGATTTCTTTGTGAGGGTTTTATTCTCTAATACATAGTCAATTTTTGTGAAAGTGTCATATACAGTCATGAAAAAGGCATAGTCCTTTCTAGTTCCATTAAATTTTCTAAATTCTAAAATTGTATTTATCTACTTCTTATTTATTTTATGGTTAGATTTATCTAGGTCTGAGAGGGGAAAATTGAGGTTCTCTACTACTATAGTTTTACTCTCTACTTTCTCCTGTAACTCATTTAATGTTTTAAGAATTTGGATGCTCTGCTATTTGGCCCATATATGTTTAGTATTGATATTACTTCATAGTCTATGATATCTTTTAGCAAAATGTAGTTTCCCTGTTTAACTCTTTTAATTAGGTATATTTTTGTTTTTGCTTCATCTTAGATAATGATTGCTATCCCTGCCTTTTTTACTTCAGCTGAAAAATAATGAATTCTGCTCTAGGTTCTTATTTTTATCTGTGTATGTCTGTTTCAAGCATGTTTCCTGTAAAACAACATATTGTTAGATTCTGGTTTCTAATCCTCTTGCTATCTGCTTCCATTTTATGGATGAATTCATCCCATTCACATTCATAGTTAAAATTACTGTGTACTTCTCTCCAACCTGCTCCTCCCTCCCTCTCTCACTTTTTTTTATCCTTCCCTCTTTTACTTTTTATCACTTTTTATCTTGTCACTCATCAAAAGTTTGTTTTGCTCCTGACCATTGCTTTTTAAATCTCTCCTCCCTTTTAACATTCCTCCTCTCCCTCTCTTATCCCCTTTCCCTCTTATTTTCTTGTTGGGTAAGATAGATTTCTGTACCCAACTGAGTGTGTATGTTATTATCTCTTTGAATGAATTCTTATGAGAGTGAAGTTCAAGCATTTCTCACCAAATAACCCTTTCCCCCTCTTCTGTAAAAAACTCTTCCTTGAATGGCTCTTTCATATGAGATTTTTTTTTCAGTCTTCCTTCCATCAAAGTAAATTCATACCCATGTCTTCTGTCTGTATGTGTTCCTTTTACCTGCCTTAATAATAATAAAGTTCTTATGAGTTACAAGGATCAACTTCCATATAGGAATGTAAACAGTTTAAATTTATTGAGTGCTTTATGATTTCTCTTTCATGTTTACCTTTTTATGCTTCTCTTGAGTCTTGCATTTGAATGTAATTTTTAAAAAATTTAGCTCTTGTCTTTTATTATTATTTGCTTGAAATTAATCTATTTCATTAATTATTCATATTTTCCCCTGAAGGATTATGCTCAGTTTTGTTGGGTAGTTGATTCTTGGTTGTAATCCTAGTTTCTTTGCCTTCTAGAATATCATGTCCCAATTCCTGTTTTCCTTTATTATGTAAACTTCTAAATCTTGTGTGATCCTGACTGTGGCTCCATGATGTTTCATTTTTTTCTCTTTTGGCTGCTTACAATATTTGCTCCTTGGCCTGGAAGATATGGAATTTGGATATAATATTCCTGAGATTTTTCATTTTGGAATCTCAGGAAATGATTGGTGGGTTCTTTACATTTCTACTTTATCTTCTGATTCTAGAATATCATGGAAGTTTTTAAAATAATTTTTTGAAATATGATGTCTAGGTTCTTTTTTTGGTCATGACTTCCAGGTATTCCAATAATTCATGAATTATTTCTCTCTTTAGCTTGATTGTTTTTCTGATGAGATGCTTAACATTTTCTTCTATTTTTTATTCTTGTGACTTTGTTTTATTGTTTCTTGATGTTTCATGGAGTTATTAGCTTCCAGTTGCCCAATTCGAATTTTTTTAAGGAATTGTTTCCCTCAGTGAGCTTCTGTAGCTCTTTTTACATTTGTTCAATTCTGATTTTTAAGGAGATCTTTTCTTCAGTGATTTTTTTACCATCCTTTTCAATTTGGCCTGCTTTTTGAGGAGTGTTTTTTAAGTGCACTTTTGCGCATCTTTTGTCATTCGACTGTTTTGACATTGATGTCTTCTTCTAAGTTTTGCCTTAATCTTGCTTGTCACCATAGATTTTTATGATCAGGTTAGTTTTTTGTTGTTGTTGTTAGCTCATTTTCCCAGCCTATTTCTTGACTTTTAACTTCGTATTGGGTGGTAGAAGCAAGTTTCAGGCTCTTCAGGTCCCAAGTTTCAGGCTTTTCATGCTCATGTTTTCAGATTTAATTCTGAAGGTCTGTAACTTTTTGGTGCTTCCAAAGTAGTATGATTTAAGGAGAAGTGTGTTCACTGCTCTTCTGGCTTGTTTCCCTACAGCTTTAAGTTTTGACTCTGGAACTGTGTTAGTGTTTCTTTCTGCCTTGGAACTGAGACCAGGGTTCCTGCTTCCCACGTGCACTCTTCTCTACCCTGGAACTGTGACTGAGGGCCCTGCTTCCCTTGATTACATGCATAAGAGTTTCTCTTTGCCAAGGATCTTTGACACAGAACTGTGTATAGGCAATACAACAAGGTCCTATAACCAGTGCCACCAAAGGGTCTCCAGTAGTCTCTTTCTGACGGACCACCTTACTGCCTCTGGGTTGAGACATCCTAAAGCTGCCACCACTTTCTGTTGCAGCCACCTCCAAGGCCTGCTGCTGGCATGCCCTGTGCTCCTGGCTGAACACTACCCTGGTGTCACAAACCTCTCCTTCTGATCACTTAAGTTGTCTTGGGCTGAACAAATATTTCACTCTGACCTTCTGTTGGCTCTGCCACTCCAGAAACTCTATTTGTGACATTATTTTAAAGCTGTTTTGAGAAGAATGTTGGGAGGGCTCAGCCATCTTGCCTCCCCATTACTGCTTTCTAATCTCTCTCTATAGAACAAAAATCCTTCTGGGAAATAACAAAAAAGGGGTCAGTGCTGTCTGGGTCAGAGAAGATTACTAAATGGGAAGTAATGATGGAGGACAGACCAGGGAGGTCAGTGGTGAAGGAAGAGAAAAAGAGGAAGGAGGAGTGAAGACAAAATTCAGCCTTCTGAAATAGTTGTCTTTCACTTCTTAAATTATACCTGGAAAATACCTGGTGTTTTTTAAAGGAAATTTTTGGGGTGAAGCATTCAAAAACAGGTAAATAGTAATGAGGAAGAGTTGAGGAACGAATGAGTAGGTGAATAAATGAGTGGAAAAACCTGTATTGAGTACTGCAATTAGTACTGCTGTTCTAATTTCTGGACATGCACATATAAAGAGTGAATCCAGTTCTTGCCATTAAGGAACTTATCTTCTATTAGGGAACAAAGATATGTCTAGAAGAGTAGTGCCCAAAGAGGGATATTTTGGTTTGGAAAGTAACTGGAATGGTAAGTGGAACAATGGGGAAGTAGACCGCTTACCTTTCCTGCAAGCACTGGCAGCAGTGAATTAAGTAAGGCTCCAGAACTGGAAAGGGGATGGGCATGCATGTAGCAACATGGTGACTGGCAAAAAGGTGGTTAGGGAGTAAATGAAGCATGGCAGGGCATGCGTGGAGAGGGTAACCAGCATGAGCCTGGCCATCAGGCCATTCAGACAGAAACTAGATGGAATTCAGGAGCTAACTGCCACTCTGTGTCACAAGGTGTCAGAACCTTCTGGAGGCTTCTTGGATAGAATGCTGGATAGGACTTCAAGCAGCCAGAGAATCTGGCTCAACATACTTAGAATAAAAATCTTAGAGCTGAAAGGGATGATCTGGTGTAGAAAGTTCTGCCATTTTTCAGGTAAGGAAACTGAAGCCTGGCAAGGGAGTGGCTTGGACAAAGATGCAGAGCCAGCTCCTGGGAGAGCTGGGAGAGATGGCCTGGGTTAGTTTCCTCTGGGCTAATAGCTCATTAGAATCTATATCCTTGACCAACAAGAAGATCCACCTGGAGGAGGCCGGCCCTGGGCTCCCTGAGACCGCCTCTCCTGCAGATGAGCTTTAGGACCCTTGGGTTATGATTGTCTTATCTGTGGAGGAGCTAACCTGGTTGTAATGACGTATATTCTCCGCCTTGCTACCCCAGTCATAGGCTCTGAACTCGTCCGATTGGAAAAGCTGAAATGCATAAGCAAATGGCAAATGACAAAGTGAAAGAGCTTCAAAGGCAGATATTCTAGAGCGTAGAGTGCCTCATCACTTCAATGGAACTGAGCCTTCCCGTATTTTAGGGAGTCGGCAGAGGGCAGAGAGGCACAGACACTCATGCACACACAGAGAATGGCAGGAAAAGAAGAGAGAAACGGGCAACTGACACAGAGACACCCAGAGGAAGAGGAGAAGGAGGAGAATAAGAAGAAGAAGAATGAAGAGGAGGAGGAAGAAGAGAACTCAAGAAAAAAGCAAAGACAAGACAGAAAGGGAGAGACACAGAGAGAGAGAGACAGAGAGAGAGAGAGAGAGAGAGAGAGAGAGAGAGAGAGAGAGAGAGAGAGAGAGAGA
>NW_027186352.1:12361773-12390390 GCF_028583685.1 Petaurus breviceps papuanus
AGACAGAGACAGAGAGAGACAGAGACAGAGACAGAGAGAGAGACATACAGACAGACAGACAGACAGACAGAGAGACAGAGAGAGAGAGAGACAGACAGAGGGAGAGAGAGAGGAGGAGGAGGGAAAAGAAGAGGAGGGGAAGGGAGAAGAGAGAGAATGGGGAGAGGGGAGATGGAGAGAGAGCAGACCTTCAGTGATCAGTCACTCTTACCTGTTTCAAATGTAGAATGTTCTGTATGGATGTTCCAGAGGGAGAATGGGAAAAGTAGATGGAAGTTCGGCTCTGAAAGAAAAAACTCACTCAGCAAATGTCATGTGAAGAGATAGAAATCTCTACTTCCCAATTTTATTCAGCAGAGAGCAATCATCTCAAGACCTAGAGCTGAGACTGTGGGGCAGGAAGCTGCCTTTTTCCATTCCAAGCCCTTCATTTTCCAGAAAAGGAAACTGCCAGTCAGATGAGGGTATGAAAGACTGCTGAAGTCAAGCAGAACAGGAGGGAGGAGGCTTTCTCTGCTTGGCTTCAGAGGTCAGAACTAGGAACAGAGGGAAAGTTTGGCTCCAGTGATGTCAGGAGAACCTGCCCAAGAATGAGATCTTCTAGGCTCCCAGGTTAGAATGGGAAGGAACTTCAGAGACCTCTGCTCCAACCAGCTCATTTTACAAAGAGGGGCTCAGAAGTCCAGAGAGGCTCAGAGATCCCAAGGTTGCACTGCTAGTAGGTGATGGAAGTAGGAGTGAATCCATTTCCTCTGACTGTAAATTCAAGGCTCTGGGGGCTACTGGGTCATGGGAGGTCAGGCCCTACAAACCAGGATCCTCCAGGCTTCTTCACTAGAATTCTGGATGAGTTCAGGAGTCTTCACCCATTGGGAAGAGGGTTTTTCCAAATCTCTTCCTATTCTTTTCTTAGGGTATTCTGTGAGTGTGGTGTTATGTTGGGTCCTGCCTGAGCAAAAACTGCATTTTGGATGTGGGGGAGGGGAGCTCTGAGGAATTGGGATGCAAGAAAATTCTGCACCTGGAACAAAGTAGCAGGGGTGGAAGGAAAAGAGGCTCATCTGGGATGTAGCACCTGGACAAAAGAAACATGCCTGAGGAATATACTCAGAGTTTTGTACTCTTGGGGAGGGTGAGGTTGGGGGTGTGACCTCTGGAAAGGGAGACAATCAGAACAGGGAATAGAAGTGTTCCTTCCTGCCCTCCCACACCCCATGGGGCAGGATGGTGCAGTGGCACCCTCTACATTTCCCACCCTGGAGAAAGTGTTATTGGCCTTGCCCTGTTTCCTCTTCCTATGCCAAGGGCTTGTTTTTCTTCGGCTTGGCCAGGAACCCTAGGGAGAAATCACACATTGGGGCATCAGATGTGGTAGGTCTTATGGGGCTGATAAAGCCCTAAAAACTAGGTATGGACAGAGATGGAACCAAAAAATGAAATGAGTATAGATCTCTTAAGGCCCCTGGGTTTTACATACCACATTCAGGTTTTTGGCATCATATCCAGCCCACAAGGAGAGAAATCCAGAACATATCCAGGAGAAGATTTTCCGGTTGCACAATTCAACAGAAGGTACTTTCTTTACAGAATCTTCTAATAAGAAACCTTTGTTTCCCCAGAGAGCCTGTGAACATGGCAGACAAGTTTGCTTTGAAAGAGCAGGCAAGCTTCTTGACTCGGGAGGTCATTTTTATCACTGGCCACTTAAAACCTTCAGGGTCATCCAAGATAAGCCAGAACAACAATAGACATGTTGGCATAGCCCTAGACATATGAAAGATGGCATCCTACTCAAGAACCCCAGGAGGGAGGCAAGTAAGGACTATGGCCCCCATTTTGTTGTTGTTGAAGTTTAGAAAGGCAGAGTATAAACATGGATTTAGAGTTACAAAAGTTGCAGAGGAAACAGGTCCAAAGAGATTGTTTTGTGATACAGTGTATAGGGTGTCCCAAAAGTCTTAGTGCAGGTAGAAGTTTAGTAGGCTTAGAACTAGACTACTTTAAACTGCACTAAGACTTTTGGGACATTGACTTCCATGTGTTTAGAGAGAGAGATCTCTTGTCTCCCCCTTGCCATCTCTCTCTGACTCTCAAGACAAGGCCACCATGCCTCAGTTTGCCATCTCACCTGAAACAGCCCTCCTCTGTCTCCAGTCTCCTCCTCCCTCCCCTCATTTGTCACCTCCCTTTGGCGTAAGATCTTCTTCAAATGGAATACAAGCTCTTTAAAAGCAGGGCAATCTGTCTTTCTTTTTGCTCATATCTGTATTCCCAGAATTTGGTGCCTGATATATGGTAAGTGCTTAATAAATACTTATTGCTTGTTGACTGCAAAATCTAAAAGGCAATAAGGTAAAGGGAATTCCACTCCAAATAACTATAAGGTACATAAAATATTTTGGTGTTAATCTACAAAAGTACAAAAAACAGTTGTATAAATTCATTTAAAAAGTGATGTATGGGGTGGCTAGGTGAATAGATCACTGGCCCTGGAATCAGGAGGACCCGAGTTCAAATTTGGACTTAGACACTTGACATACTTACTAGCCGTGTGACCTTGGACAAGTCACTTAACCCCAACTGCCCTGCCTTCCCCTTCCAAAAAAAGCAAATAAAATAAAATAAATAAAAAGTAATCCATAAAAAATATTAGAAAACTTGAATAGCTGAAGGAATATTCAGTGCTCATGGCTGGGACATGCCAACATAATGAAAACAATTCCACCAAAGTTAATTTATAGTTGTAATGCTTGAGCTATCAAACTATCCATGGGGTATTTTATATAACTGGCTAAAATAAATTCATTTGGAGGAAAAAAGTTCTAGAATCAAGAGAAAAATAATAACAGTAACAAAAACAACAATAGCTAGTATTGAGATAGCACTTACTGTGTACCAGATGCTGTACTAAGCACTTTATAATTATGTCATTTGATTCTTACAACAACCTGGGGGTGTGTGGAGGTGTTGATTTCATTCCCATTTTACAGGTAAGGAAACTGAGACAAACAGAGAGAACTGACTTGCCTAAGAACACACAGCTATTAAGTGTCTGAGACTGGTTTTGAACTAAAATCTTCCTGACTCAAAACCTACCTAGTGCTCTATCTTTCTGCTGTAGGGATGAAGGGAGTAAAGGGATGAAAACATTTCTAAATCTCAAACGATGTTATAAAACATAAACCATTTAAAAACACCTGCTGTTAATTAAAAACAGAGGAGATCAATGGAACAGGATAGACAAAGAAAAATCAGAAAATGAAACTTAACATCCTAGTGTTCAATAAACAGGAAAACATAAATTGCGAAGGAAAGAACTCTCTATTTGATAGAAACTACGGGAAAAACTGACAAGAAGTCTGAGAAAGACTAGGCTCAGAACACCATCTTATACCATATTCCACAATCAATTTGAAATGGACATGTGACCTTTATGTTAAATATCATGCCATCAAAAAATTGGAAAAGGAGCAGTTCATGCACCCCCCCCCCCCACAGCTCTTGGTAGGAGATGTGTACTCAAAAAAATGGCAGAAGCCATCATCAAAGATTAAAAAGGTAACTTTGGTTACAAGAAAATTGTTTTTTGCAAAAACAAAGTTTCTGCCTATTACATAAAGAAAGAACTGAATGGGGAAAAAAATCTTTATCACATTTCTCTGATAAGGGCATGTAAGACACAGACAACTAAAAAAATACACACACAGATGGAACCAAAAGCCATTCCCTAATAGTGAAATGATCAAAGGATGTGAACAAGCAATCCTCAAAAGAATAATTGCAAACTGTTAACAAGTGTTTTAACAAGAATACTGCAAATCAATGATTTATAATAAGAGAATGCAATAAAATAAGAGAAATGCAATAAAAACTGATATATCTCCTCACATGCAGAAATCGGCATTCCCAAAATGGGAAAAGATGAGAACTGTCAATGTTGGTGGGGTTGTGAAGACATAGGCACACTAATGCATTGTTGGTGGAGCTGTGAAATGGTATAATCATTTTGGAAAGCAATATGGAATTATGCGAATAAAGTGACTAAGATGTTCGTCCCCTTTAACCCAGAGAGTCCCCAAGGAAGCCATCTATAAAAAGAAAGTCTCCATAATACACTGAAACACTAGTAGCAGAACTTTTTTCTGATAGCAAAGAATTGGAAACAAAGTAAATCCCATCATTTGAGGAATGGCTATATGAATTTTGGGACATGGATGTAACGAAATTTCACTGAAGTTTTATAAATGACAACTATGATGAATTAAAACAGAGAAACATGGGAAATAGACATAATCTAATGTCATCTAAGCATGTATTAAGCATTTTCTATGTGCCAGGCTCTGTACTAAGCCCTCGATACAAATACAAACAGAAAGAAAGACAAATTGCCCTTGCCTTCAAAGAGCTAGCATTCTAAATGGGTGAGAGCACACACTAAAGGAAGCTGAAAGATGAGGGGAGGGAGGAGGAGGCTGGAGACACAGAGGGCTGTTCCAGGACAAGAAGACCCCAGGCACTGAGGGCTGTTAACGGATGAGAAGGCAACAGGGAGTGAGCAGAGCCAAGAAAACAGAACAGACAATTATTACAATGTTAAGCACATCATACTCCTACAAAATAATCAAACGTGAGTGTTGCAAAATTATAAAGAACAAGCATCATGCATCAGTGAGAAGGCATCTCACCCCATTTCTTTGGGAGGTCCATGGATGCCATACATTGCATATATTTTTAGGCTTTTTGGATGTATTGGTTGGTGTTCCTTATTTTTTTCCTCTTTTAAAAAAATACCATTTGTTATTTGGGATAGCTCTCTGGGTGAGACAGAGGTAGGTTACTGAACGAAATTCTGGTGATATGAATAAAGACATTTGTTCAAAATTGTCTCACAAGGGGCAGCTAGGTGGCACAGTGAATAGAGCACCAGCCCTGGAGTCAGGAGGACCTGAGTTCAAATCCAGCCTCAGACACCACACACCCTACTAGCCATGTGACCTTGGGCAAGTCACTTAACCCCAATTGCCTTGCCTTCCCCCCTCAAAAAAAAATACCTTACAAGAGAGTAACATGCACATGTGGCTTTGAAGGCATACAAAAACCATTCTTTCCTCAATGTGTGAGGAGATTGGGGTAGGGGCTAGAAGAGATCATCTTTTCCAACACCCCCGTTTTACAAATGAGGAAACTGAAGTATGGAGAAGAGAAGGACTTTGGATTTGAAGATCACAGAACTGGAGCCAAAGATCACAGAATTTGAGCCAAAGATCACAGAATAGGGGCCACCTGTGCAACCCTCTCATTTTACAGCTGAGGAAACTGAGGCTGGGAGGAAGAGGACATGATTGCTCCAGGTCACACTGGAATCAAGCAGCAGGATGGCCTTCTGGGCTTTCCCACTATACTAGCAGCTCTAAGTGGCTAGCTGCTGCCTTGTAAAACAGAGAGCCACATAGGGAATTACAGATTTAGAAGCAGAACAGATCATAGATGTCTGGGAACTGATAACTGGGTCGTGACTCACTGCAGAGAGGTGGCAGTCAGGAAGCTGAGCCCAGATTCTAGCTCCTGTCCTCTGGCTCTAGAGGCTGCCTTCTTTCCATATACTGTGCCTTGCCCAACAAATTACTGAGGTTCCATTTTACCAGGGGACTTAGGGCAGCTACGATGAATGAACAGAGGTTGGAAAGCAGAAACTGTAGGGCGCTGCTGCCTGCAGAAGGAATGACAGGGGAGACCCTTCAGTAGTGGCTCCGGCAGTTGGCCAGTTACCCTTATTAAGAGTGTTTGCAAAGGGGTTGAGGAGGGTAGTGGAGGAGTCAAACACATTCTTTGCCTTGAGCCTCACCTGTCTGAATGACACAATCTGTATGGAAAAACTGGCTGATTTCCAGAAGGGCATGTTTGAGGATTATTACTAATGTTAACCTTTAGCCTTTAGCTGGAAGAACAAGGCAATGAAACTAAGCCCCATTTGGCACTGTGCCCTGGGGGGAGACTTGCCAGGAACACCTGGAATTGAGCCCTGCCCTCCTTCAGGATCTCACTGTAGCATCCTGGGATTGTTGGGGGTAGACCCTGGCTGTTATTTACCAGCAGCGACCGGGGTGTTGCTTTCAGACTTAGGAGACCTGGATGCCTGAAGATCCTGTCTCTGACACTCACTGTAGGGTCATGGGCAAGTCAGTCCCCCTAGGCTTCAGTTTCTTCATCTGTAAAAGGGTCGGCTTAGAGCTGGAAGGAGCTTGAGAGGTCTCCTAGTTCAGAGAGTAACCAAGAGAACTGGGAGGAGCACAGAAGGGTCCCAGTCTAACCGCCTCGTTTGGTTCCTGAGGCTCTCAGCCCAAGAGAGGTTGAGTGTTTTGCCCATGTTCACACAAGCCAGGTCAACTAGCATTTATTTTTGACTATGTGCTAGGGACTGTGCTAAGCTCGGGACATTCCCAGGTTGTGAGTCCACGGGAGCAAAAGGACAATAATTGGGAAGGCAAGAAGAAGAGAGGTTCGGGGTTCCTCCCCACAGTCAGAACTTGGCAGAGCCAAAGGTCATCTGGGGTCACACGGGAAAGCTGCAGGAGAAGCAGGAGGCCAACCCAGCTGTCTGACTCCCAATCTGGTTCACGCCTATGCCATTTTCCTCATTGCCTCATTTCCTCAGTATGCCCAGTGTTGCCAGACAAATGCCCAAGATACCCAGGGCTCATTATTTCCTTTTTGGCTCCAGTCTTCCATTTAATTCACGTAAATATGTGCATCCACCATGCAAGCCAAAGCCAATGCGTCACCCACCAACTCCCTCTGGCCCACAGGCAGGGCTAGGCACCATGGCCAATCCCCAGTGGTGTTGCCTGCTGCCTCTACTCTCACGGAGTTATTGGGAGGACAGAGCTCTAAACCTTACAATGCTCTAGCGATACGATGATGGTCATATCCTTCCTTCTCCACCCCATTGCCCAGTCCATCTCCCCCAAAACTTATCCTCTTTTTTTCCCTTATTTTCTTTCCAAAGAATGTGCCGGGGCCTCCGTATTGGGGAAGTGTCTGAGCTGGCCAGCTTTCACTTCCTTTCTGTCTCTGACTTTCTTGACTTAGCCGCCATGGCCCATCAAGTGTACCCCCCTCTCCCCCACCCTCAGCTCTTTGGGGTTGTCTTCCTCATTGGAATGTGAGCTCCTTGAGGACAGGCTCTGGCTTTTGGCTTACATTGGTATCACAAGCTTTTAGCACAGGGCCTGGCAACCAGGAGGTGCTTAATAAATGTTTGATGCCTCCCCTTTTAAAAGGATAATTTCGGACTGTCCAAAGTCTAAATTTAGAATCCTTAAAGGGGTGCTGTAAAGGTCAGCTGGCAAAATAGAGCATGGGCTTTGCTTGGAGGCTGGGGCCATGGCCCTAGAGGCAGAAACCTTGAAGTTCATCTGGCCCAAGTCCCTCATTTTACAGATAAGGAAACTGAAGCCCAAGGAGTGTTCCCTTCCAGGGTGACTTGCACATGCACATTACCTTTTCCAGAAGAAGGTGAACGCCTTCAAGACAGGGACATCTCCAAAGGACCATTAATAAATGCTTGTTGATCTATTATTAGTCACATGGGGACTGATCCTCAGAAGTAGGATTTGAATCCAGATCCTCTGACTTCAGAGCCTCTGCTCTGACCATCCCCCTGCAGTGTCCTCCAGAAAAACTGACTTCCATATCCTGCCACCAACATTTAGTGGCTATGTGGCCCTGGGGAAATCACTCAACCTCTCTGAGACTCACTTTTCTCAACTGTGAAATTGAGATGTTAATACTTGCTTAACTTAGTTAGCAAGGTCAGTGAGAAGAGCAAACAGTATGTACCCAGTGTTTCCCGAAGCTTAGTAACTCCATAAATGTCTTCATTAAAAATGGTGGTGGGTGGCTCTAGCCTTTTCTCCCATCAGTACTGAAAATCCAAAACTGCAACACACACACACACACAAAGATATGCACAGATACAGACATGCACAATATACATCATACAGGCATGCCCATAGTACAGACATATACACCGGTGCACACACAGAGATATACATGTGCAAAACACACATGGACATATGTACATGTACACAGAAACACAAAGGGACACACAAATATACACAAACATGTACACGAAGCACATACACCCACAATATAACACACAATGCACACACACACGCAATGGAAAACACACAAACAGACCTGTGCATGAGAGAACATACACTTACACACGCACACACGTATACACATACATAACACACGGTGCAAACACAATGAAGAACACACGCACACACTTGTGTGCACCCCTACCAGAGGATGCACACACACACACGCATACACGTGCAAGCGCAGTGTCTGTGCACAAGCATCCCCACGCACGTGCACACTCACACTCACACGCACACACACACGCTCTCACACACGCACCAGCAATCATGCAAAAGCTTTGTCGCTTACTTTCATTTTCTTCTTATGATTCTCAGCAGGATTTAAAGCCTCCGAGGCTTGGGGTCCTTAGAGGAATCCCCAAATAACTGGGAAGTTTAGGGGGCTGCAGCTGCCTACCTTGATGACCGACTGCGGAAGTAAAAAAAAATTGGCAAAAATACTTTTGGGGTATTTGAATGAAGCCACTGGACCCAGGACAAAATTCATTTTGATTCTTCGGGCTACTTCTGGTCTAGTGGTGAAAGCAATAAACCCTGAAAGAAGAGGACAAGACAGCCTGTTGAAGGGAGCAGCCTGGGGCCTTGAGACAAGATGACTCGGTCTCCCGGCCCTAGGAGGAGGGCGGGGCTCCCTTTGGGGACCCCGCTGAGGAGCTAGGATCCGGAGGGTGCGGAACTGAGACGGGCCGCAGTCCCCTGGCCCTAGCCCCTCATTTTTATAGGGCGCTTTTCCTATAGGTCTTTTAGAAGGTCTAAGTCCTTTTCCATCTTCAAGATGTATTTCGATCCTCTCTTCCTGTCTTCCTTCCCATATCTCCCTGTCCCGCCCCGCCCTGCCCCGCCCCGTTTCCCAGAGATCAACTACTCCAAAGCCCTTATTTCATGGAAGAGGAAAAGGAGGGGATGAGTGGGAGAGCCTGCCTAAACATAGGACCACGGGCAGGACGCTTCTTTGTTTCCTGTATTCATTTCTTATGCTTTTCCCTATAAAGTTATTTTATATTTATATTTGATAAAATTCTGTGTTTCTATTTACTATTTTGTATTGCTATTTACATTGGTATTGATAGTTATTTGATAAACCCATATTCACATAAGGCTATCTTGGGGGAAGGGTCCAGAAGATGAATGAAATTCGACTCCTCTCCAACCCAGAAGGTGGGACCAGGTGCCTGTGACCTTCTCCCAGGGAGTGTCCCTCATGCTTGGAATCCTGGCCCTCATCCTGCCTCCCATCCTGACTGGCTTCCTTTAAGTCCAGACTAACATTTCCTCTTCTGCAGGAAGCCTTTCCCGAGTCTCATCATTCTACTGTCTTCTCTCTTATATACACTATTTATTTATTTTACTTATCTCCTTGTTCATTCATTCATGCATTTGTCTAGTTGTCTATTTATTTTAATTAGTTAATGTATTTATTGAGCTTGTGCCCTCCCCCATTGCTTTGGGAGCTCCCGAGGGTGGCACTGTCTTTCGTCTGCCTCTTTTTGTGCTTCAGGGCCTGGCACCTGCAGGCACTTTTTGACTAGCTGTCTGAGCTCCATGAGGGCAGTCTGAAGGGCCTTGTATTGACATTTAGAAGACCTTGGTTCAGATCCCAGCCCTGCCTTTCATCACTGTGTGACCTTGGACAGAGCATTTTTCTCTGTGACCCACTTCTGCATCTGTAAATTGAGGGCATTGGTCTGGAGAACCCCTGTGGTAACCTGAAGCTCTATGTCTATGGTCCCAAGCCTTCTTCTTTTGTGTTCCATGACATCTGCCACCCATCTGACCACCATCTGTGGGAAGGCCATGCCACAGCATTTGTCCGACAGTCACTGGTCTCTTCTAAGCGTACCTATGGTGGTGCCCAGTGAATGACCAACAAAGTACAGCTTCTTTTGCCCTGTCTTTTGTACGATGAAGTTGATCACACTTGGGAGGTCGTACTTGCCCATTTCATCAAAACTAGAAAAAGAAAGGAGAGCAAAGTTGTAGTTTGAATCCAGAGAGCTTGACTACTGAGCTTGGCTGGCACCAAACTAAATGGGTATGCCTTCTCGGGCATTTAATCATTTATTTAGCCACCTCAGCATACCATGTTTCCCCGATAATAAGACCTATCCCGAAAATAAGCCCTCCCCTTACTGTGTAAGATTCCTCTAAAATAAGCCCTCCCCCGAAAATAAGCCCTATTGAGATTGCTACTGTAGTGAAGGTGATTCCCCTGCGCTACACGCTACATTACGGTACCCTCTGTATGCACCATCCCCCCTCCCCGGGTGAAATGCATGCTGCGCTCCAAGCTGCATCCAATCAGAGCTGCAGCAGTGAGCGTGTCATCCTGTTCTTCCCCAGTGATTTGCTTGCTGGCGCCATTGAGAGCAGTGCCGCGGAGGAGAGCTGAGGCAGGACAACATAAAAACCTGGTATGTAAGCGGGAGTGAGGGGGCATGATGGAGGATAAAAAGGGCATGATGGAGGAAAAAAGAAGAACTTAGGGGGCATGATGGAGTGAAAAGAAGGACTGATGGTCATAATTTTATTATTCTGTCTGTTTTGACCCCCAGACATGAGTACAAAAAGGAAGAGCTACGGTATACTGTTGAGTATAAGAAAGCAATTGTAGAGGAGTCACATGTCATTGCTGTCAATGTTCATTAAAATAAGCCCTCCCCTGAAAATAAGCCCTCTGGTGTTTTTCCGTCCAAAAAAATAATAAGACAGTGTCTTATTATCAGGGAAACATGGGTAGTAGACACAGCAACAGATCATGAATGTCTACTTTCTGGGTCCTAGCCTAGGGGAATCCAGAGAGGCTTAAAACCAGAAGGGTGGCCCCAGGGGTTGAATTGTTTGACTAAAGAAATTCTTGAGGACCAGTTACTGTTGAAGGAAGGTAAAGCCACCAGCCTGAGTATCAATAATCCCTACTCCCAAAGCCAAAAATAAATAAATAAATGGATGAATGACTGGATAGATAAATGCATGGACAATTGAATAAACAAACAAACAAATAAATCACCAAATAAATGAATGGATAAGCACATTTTGAGGCTGGATGATGCAGGTCATATGATTTGTATTCAAATCCTGCCTCAGTCACTTATTAGCTAGCTATGTGACCTTGTAGTGACATCACTACACTTTTCCAGGCCTTCCAGATAAGTTTCCTTCATCTTTCAAAGGAGGATGTTGGATGTAATGATTTGAACATCCAAATGTTCTCAAAAGATTATGTGGTACAGTGGGGGAAGAACTGCTTTGGAGTCACATGATCTGGGTTCAAATTCTTTTTCTGAAAACTCACTGAATTCATTCTAATCATATCAGCAGAATGCTCTGGGTGGGAGGTTATAGTTATAATGAATATTTTGATGAATGAATGGATGGAAAAGCATTTCTTCCCAATGTACTATGTCTCAGGCCCTATTTTATTTATTTATTTTTTTATCTGAAAATACTTTCACATTTGACATTAGTCAGGTTTGTAGAAGGATTGTATCAGATGGAATGAACAATGGGAAAGAGGAAACAGAACCAAACAAGAAAAAGAAAAAGGGCAGGTAGTTTGCTTCAATCTGGGTTCAAACTCTGTTCTTTCTCTGCATATAGACATCTTTCTCCATCATGAGTCTTTTGGGGTTGCCTTATAACCCTGCCTTGCTGAGAAGAGTTCAGTCTATCAAAGTTAGTCGTCACACATATGTTGTGTCTGTAATTATGTACAAATTTCTCCTGGCTCTACTTTTCTCATTCAGCATCAGTTTGTATAAGCCTCTCCAGGTAAATATGAAGTCTGTCTGCTCCTTGTTGCTTATAGCACAATAGTATTCCATAACATGCATATACCACAACTTGTGGTATTCTCCAATTGATGGGTACCCCCTTAATTTCCAATTCTTTGCCACCACAAAAAGAGCTGCTATAAATATTTTTGTACATATGGGTCTTCTTCCCACTTCTATGATCTCTTTGGGATACAACCCTAGAAGTGGTATTGCTGGGTCAAAGGGTATGAAATTATTTGTAGCCCTTTTGGCATAATTCCAGATTGCTCTCCAGAATGGTTGGATCAGTTCACAACTCCACCAGCAATGTATTAGTGTTCCAATTTGTCCACATCCTCTCCAGCATTTGTCATTTTCCTGTTTTGTCATCTTAGCCAATATTACTGGTGAGATGTGGTACCTCAGAGTTGTTTTGATTTGCAATCTCTAATCAATAGTGATTTAGAGCATTTTTTCATATCCCAGGCACTATTTTATCCATACTCTAATAGTTGACATTTCTATAGTGCTTTGAGATTTGCAAAGGACTTTATATAAATTATCTCAATTAAGATATCAAGAACTCTATGAGATATGTACATTAAGTATTATTATTGTCCCCATTTTACAGGTGAGGAAATTGAATCTCAACAATATTAAGTGACTTTCCCAAGACTACGCAGTTAGTAAATGTCAGAGGCAAGAACCTCCTGACTCTACACATCATGATTTAGAACTGAAAAGGAAATTAGAGGTATAGAGAAGTGAGAGAGGCTTGGCCTCCTAAGATTGAGAGCTGAAAGGGACTTTCAAGAGGTGTAGTCCTGGGTCCAAAGCCTACTTCTTCATCTTTTTTTTTTAATTGATTTAATTTTAGTTTACAGCATTCAATTCCACAAGTTTTTGAGTTCCAAATTTTCTCCCCGCCATGGCGGCTTGCAATCTGATATAGGTTCTACATATACCTTCACATTAAACATGAGTCAAGTTGTACAGAAGATTTATAACCAATAGAATGAACAACGAGGAAGAAGGAACAAAACAAAGTGAAAAAGAGAGAGAGAGTGTAGTTTGCTTCAGGCTGTATTCAGACTGTAATTCTTCTGTGTGAGCCTGGGCAAGTCTGCTAAGCTTTGTGCCTCAGTGTCCTCATCTGTAAATTGAGATTGGATTGCACAGCCTCTGAGATCCCTTCAGGTGTGGAGCTATTGCCCTGAGTGCCTTCAGTTCATAGATGGGGAAACTGGGTCCTAGAGAGGGCAATTGGCTTGCCCAGGATTAGAGGCATTGAGAGCTGACATTTGAGCCTGCACAGTCTGATCTCCAAACCTCCTCCCCTTTCTTCTCTCACCTCCCTGCCCTCCAGTTACTGGTCTTTCCCTGAAGCCCTGTTTACCTGAAGGCCCAGAATTCCTCTTGCTCAACTGAGAGGGTCTTGTGTCTTCTGGACCAAGTGTTTCCTCGGCTGTTGCCCATCCACACGTCATACCCGGCATCTGCTAGAATAAAACCCAGGCTCTTGTTGGGCTGGTTCAGGAGCCAGGAGGCGTTATCCGCAAATAGGGCATGTTGCAAATACACCACAGGCCTTGGACCTGAAATATTAAAAGAGAGAGAGACATAAAGCCAGAGAAAGAGAGACACACACAGAGAGAATTATCACAGCGACGAAACGAGGCAAATGGTAGTTTGGAGGAACAGAGGAGGTAGGGCTGGAAAGATCTTTGGAGTTCATCTGATCTGACTGCAGAAAGAAACAGAGGCCTAGAGTGGAAAGTGACTCATCTCAGGCCACACAGGTGTTAAGCGGATCCATTATGCCAGAAAAATCGACAACATTTATTTCAAGCCACAGGAACAAATGAGGTTTTAAAATGTGCCAGAGTGACAGTCAAGCTGGCCCCTGGTGTAACTTTACCAGTACAGAATCCAATGGAACAATAGGCATTATAAACCCCATGGGAAATATCCTGAGGCTTTGTGACATTTTGAGCTCCATCCTCCATTCCATAAAGGCAAATTAAAATAACTACTGGCATTCCTAGGGCACTGTGAGGTTGGCAAAGGCTTTTCCTTATAGCATTTTAGTAGTAGTAATAGTACTGTTTAGAGTAAATAATAAAATAGTAATTTTACAGATGTGAAACTGTTATATCATATCTGAGGGGTCTCTTGAAAAAACATTTCCTAAGCACTCATTCAGTGGCGGGCAACATGCTCAGCCAGTGCAGAAAAGCGAGCGGGGCCTGCCTTCAAGAAGCTTCTCTTGTGTTGGCGGGAGGCAGCTGGAGGCAGAGGCCAGGAAGCGGGGTATCTCCCATAGTGTTTTCTGTTGATGTGGATTCTACAAAGGAGGTGGACCAGGAAACCCTCGTATTTCAGGAGGAGGGAGAGTTAGAGATAGATAGCTTATGGTCTAAGCAGGTAGACACCAGTTATAAGTAGAAAGGCCTCCAGCAGGTGCAATGATCCCTCACTTTGCATTTGTGATAGGACATGCACAGAGATCGCACAGGATGAGATAGCATGGGCAGGTTGTGATCTGCACCTGTGGAGTGAGTGTCCACATGGAGGAGATACCAGGTTTAAGGAAGTGTTGATACTTGGATCCTGGGTGAAATCAGAGGCACTGACTCTGGAGCTGGAGGACCTGGATTCAGATCTCGCTGTTGTTACTTGCTATATGATCTTGGGCAAGTCTCTTCACTTCTCTAGGGTCCAGTAAGGACCTGAATTTCTGAGGCTTCTTCTAGTCCTAGATACATGAGCCTATGACCTCAGGAAGTGAGTGATCAGTGATCAGGGGGCCGCCTTCCCCTTCCTCCCTTGAAAATGGTCTGTCCAGGGGCGGCCAGGTAGCACAGCGAGTAAGAGCACCTGCTCCAGTGTTGAGAAGACCTGGAGATTGAATCCCGGGCTCAGACACTTAGCACCCACCCAGAAACACCTGGCCGTATAACCTTGAGCAAGTTACTTAACCCCAATTGCTTAGGGGCAGCCAGGAGGCTCAGCAAGTAAGAGCACCGGCTCCAGTGTCGGGATGACCTGGATCAAATCTGGGCTCAGATACTCAGCACCACACCCAGAAATAACTGGCTGTGTAACCTTGAGCAAGTTACTTAACCCCAATTGCTTAAAAAAATGGTGGGTCCATCTCCATCCTTTTAGAGCAGCAAGATGAATCAGTGAAAGCTGGGAACTGTTAGATGGTTGGCCTTGGGCAGAGACAGCCCAAGGTCCTAGAGCACAGAGAGCCCCAGATGTTCTGGCTCCTTGTCAGTTACAAGTCAATCCAGTTCAACAAGCTGTGCTCCAGGCACAGCACTAGATACTGGGGCTACAAAGGGAAAAGTGAACCTAGTCCTTTCCCTTAAGAGCTTCATTCTATTGGGGGAAAGAAGATGTAAACAGATTAAAAACTACAAAACAATTTTGGATTGTAGGAGAAGAAGGAGAAAATTCTAATAACTGGGGAATTAGGGAAGTTCTCATCTGGGAAACAGCAGTTGGGTGGAGATAGGGATCCCTAGAGGGGGAGGTGAAGAGGGAGAGCATTCCAGGCATGAGGGCCAGTTTTTTCACAGGCACAGAGGGCCAGATGGGATATAACTCTGTTGGCTGGCCTGTAAATGTGTATGATATTACAGAATCAGTCCAGGATGGTGGAGTACAGGCAGCCACCCAACTGAACTCTCCTAACATTCCCCTCCAAACAACTTTAAAATGATTCCTCAAATCAAATTTTGGAGCAGCAGAGTCAACAAGAGATTGATATGAGAAATTTTTTTTCAGCCTAAGACAATTTAGAAGATTAGAAAGAGAGGTCTGTGACACTGGGAGCCAACCCAAAGAGTGGCATCCCCAGCAGTGGAGTTTGGAGGTGGTGACAGCAGCAGGAGCAGCTCTCATACAATAAGGGAGAGGTCAGATGACTGCTGAGGAATAGATTTCATGTGACCCTTTGCTGGCACTGGATGTAGCTGTTGCTGACTGGCAACTCTATTGCCCACAGGCAGTCCTGGCTACAGTTCCAGGCGTGCTGGGGGTCAGTCACAAGGGAGCAGGGGTCCTGCTTATAGTTACAAGACAAAGAAGAGTACTAGCCCTTGGGACCACAGGAGAGGGGGGATCTGGCCACAGTTCTAGGACCAAGAGGAGCAGGAACACTAACACCTGCAGGAGAGGCAAGGGCAAAGACTAGAGCAGAGACCAGGAGAGCAGATCACACCACTTTGGAAGCACTAAAAATTTCAGACCTCCAGAACTAACTTTGAAGGCAGTAGCATGAAAAAGTCTGAAACCTGGGACAGTTCCTCCCCACTCCAAAGTGAGCAGAACCCACTTTTAGCATTAAGTTCAAAGGCAAGAAATACACTGGAAAAAAACTAGTAAATAAGAACAGCACAAAAAGAACTTTACCATTAAATGCCTACAGTGGCAGAGAAGACCAAAACAAAACTTGGAAGAAGATAACAACATGAAAACAGTTATAACAAAGCCTCAAAGAAAAATATTAATTGGATCCAAGGCCAACAAGAATTCCTAGAGGAGTTAAAGAAAGAGATAGGAGTGGCAAAGGAAAAATGGGGAAAGAAATGAGTGACGCAAGAAAATTATGAAAAGACAGCTAAGAGGACTCAAGATGGCAGAATAGAAATCAGCTTGACTCTCCCAACATCCCTTCTTTAAAATAATGCTTCAAATAAAATTCTGGAGGGTAGAGTCAATATGGCAGAGAAAAGGAAGGGACACACCTGAGTGCTCCCAAAGTCCTCTCGAAACAACATTAAAATAATACCTCCAAACTAATTCTGGAGTGGCAGGAAAAGGTCTGTCTCATTGGGGTGAGTGGAGCATAGTCTAATGCAGGTCATGTCTGGAAAACCAGCAGAAGGCCTTGGGGATGACTGAATCATCTGTGGCAGCTTCTGGAGTTCTCAGCCTACAGATGCTAAGGGAGTCAAACAAGTGGTGAGAAGGAGATTACAGGGGACCCTTTGTTGGCTCTGGGAGCAGGACTCTTGTTAAATTGCCCATAGATGGAGATGGTGGAGTAAAAACAGGACCTCCGAGTGACTCTGGCTCCCACCACCACAATACATGCAAAAAAATTACTCTAAACAAATTTTAGAGCTACAGAACCCACGAAGTGACAGAGAGAAACAAATCTCCTGTTGAAGGCAGCCAGGCAGGCTGACAGGAAAGGTCTATCCCAGCACGTTGGGAGCCGAGCACAGTCCCCTGTGAGCCACACAGTTCTGGCTTCAGGGCAGCCTCAAACCGGTGGTGGCCAGAGCAGACTTCGGGAGAGTGAATCACCATCAGTTGTAGCAGTTTTCAGACTTAGCCCATAAACGCCAAAAAAGAAAGTAAAAGGTCAGTGGGGAACACTGTTGGCACTGAGTAGAGAAGAGCGAGGTCCAGTCCCTGCCCCTGGGGTGAGGAATGGCAGAGCCCTGGTGGCTGCAGCTGCCTCCACGAAGCTTCTCTTGGAGCTCCGGTCCTGCAGATAGTTGGGGGACCAAGCTACCATTCCGAGGGTAATTGCTCTTGCTTTAACCTGCTTCGATCTGGATCGTGGTCTTGAGTGGTGGTACTGGGGTGTGTGGCCACTGTGGCAGAGCTTGTGGGGGCTGCAGAGGGGGCACACTTCTCATAGCTCTGACAGCTGCAAAAACCCCAGCGATTTGGGACATAGCTCTCTGCAATCTGGAGACAGAGTTCAACTGTGGCAAAGAGCTCAATAGTCAAATAATTGGCTGGCAATATGAACAAGCAGAAGAAGCACAAACAGACCATATAATCCTTTTGTGGGGACAAAATGGATCAAAGCATGGAACAAGAGGAGGACAATAAAGTCAGAACTCTTGCATCAAAACCTTCCAAGAAAAATATAAATTGGTTACAGGCCCCGGAGGGGCTCAAGAAGGATTTTGAAAATCAAGTAAGAAAAGTGGGAGAAAAATTGGGAAGAGAAATGAGAATGATGGAAGAAAATAATGAAAAGTGAGTCAACAGCCTGCTAAAGGAGGCCCCCCAAAATACTGAAGAAAATAACACCTGAAAAAATAGAATAAACCAAATGACAAAAGAAGGCCCAAAAAGCCAATGAGGAGAAGAATGCCTTAAAAAGCTGAACTTGCCAGATGGAAAAGGAATTTTAAAAACTCACTGAAGAGAATAATTCCTTCAAAATTAGATTGGAGCAGATGGAAGTTAATGACTTTATGAGAAATCAAGACACTATAAAACAGATATAAACAAATGAAAAAATAGAAGGCAATGTGAAATATCTTATTGGAAAACCCACTGATCTGGAAAATAGATACAGGAGAGACCATTCAAAAATTACTGGACTACCTGAAAGCCATGATCAAAAAAAGAGCCTAGACACCATCTTTCAAGAAATTCTCAAGGAAAATTGCCCTGATATTCTAGAGCTAGAGGGCAAAATAGGAATTGAAAGAATTCACGATTGCCTCTTGAAAAAGATCCCCAAAAGAAAACTCCTAGAAATATTATAGCCAAATTCCAGAGTTCCCAGGTCAAGGAGAAAATACTGCAAGCAGTCAGGAAGAAACAATTTGAGTATTGTGGAAACACAATCAGGATAATACAAGATCTAGCAGCTTCTACATTAAGGAATTGAAGGGCTTGGGATATGATATTTCAGAGGTCAAAGGAGATAGGACTAAAACCAAGAATCACTTACCCAGCAAAACTGAGTATATAACGCTACAGGGAAAAATATGGTCATTCAATGAAATAGAGGATTTTCAAGCATTCTTGATGAAAAAACCAGAGCTGAGCAGAAAATTTGACTTTCAAATACAAGAAGAAAGAGAAGCATGAGAAGGTAAATGGGAAAATAAGGAACTTATTAAAGTTGAACTATTTACATTCCTACTTGGAAAAACGATAATTGTAGCTCATAAGACTTCTCAGTATGAGAGGGAATATCTATATATGTGTGTATATATATATATGTATACATACATATATGTGTGTATATATATATATGTATACATACATATATGTATGTATAGGAGGATGTATGTGTGTATAAATATATATGGGAGTGTATGCATATGTATGTACATGTATACATAGACTGAGGGCACAGGATGAGTTGAATAAGAAGGGATGATATCTAAAACAATAAAATTAAGAGGTGAGAGGAATATATTGGGAGAAGGAGAAAGGGAGAGATACATTAAGGTGAATTATCTCATATAAAAGAGGCAAGAGAAAACTCTTACAATGGATGGGAAGAGCAGGAAGGTGAAAGGGAATTGGTCAACCTTATTCTCATTGAATTTGGCTTAAGGAGGAAATAAAATACACACTCAATTGGGTATATTACCCTACAGAAAAATAGGGGGGAAGGGGATAAGAGGGGGGATGATAGAAGGGAGGGCAGATTGGGGGAGAGGGTAGTTAGAAGTAAACACTTTTGAAAAGGGACAGGGTTAAAGGAGATAATAGAATAAGTGGGGGTTGGGATAGGATAGAGGGCATTATAGTTAGTCTTACACAATATAACTACTATGGAAATGTTTTGTGTAACTACACATGTACAATCTATATTGAATTGTTTATCTTCCCAGTTGGGATGGGTGAGGAGGGAAGAAGGGGAAAAATCTGTTTTAAAATAATTGCTTTTTACATGCAACTGGGAAATAAGATATACAGGCACTGGGGTATAGAAGTCCATCTTGCCCTACTACAATGTTAAGGGGGGGATGAGGGAGGATATAAGGGAGAACAGATTGGGGAAGGGGTATTCAGTAGGCTCACTATTTTGGCGTGGGAGTAAGGGAAAGATGGGGAAAAATTTTGTAACTCAAAATATTGTGGAAATGAATGTTGAAAATTAAAAATAAATAAATTAATAAAAAATAAATTGCCCATACATGGTTCCAGGTCATAGTCCCAGGGTGAGGAGGAACACTAGTAGAATTGTGACCCTGGTCAAAGTTCCAGGGCAGAAAAGAGTATTTGTAGTAGCTCACAGACCAGAGCACAGGCCAGGAGAGCAGTGAATACACCTCTTCTTAGATCTACTACCTTAGGAGAACTGAAAACTTACAGAAACCCCCAGAATTAGCTCTGTAAGCAACAGCACACAAATCATGAAGCTTGGAACAGTGCCCCCTCCACCTAGAAAGTAGAGCCACTTTTAGCAGAGCCTAACTTCATGAAGTTAAAAACCAAGAAATAGACTGGAAAAATAAGTAAACAATAAAATAAAAACCTGACCATAGAAAGTTACTATGGAGACAGGGAAGATCAAAATACAAACTCAGGAGAAGACAATTAAATTAAAGCTACATGCAAAGTCTTAAAGAAAAAATGTCCCTGGAAGAGCTCAAAAATATTTTAAAAATCAAATAAGAGAGATAGTGGAAAAATTGGGGAAAGAAGTGAAAGTGATGAAAGAAAATCATGAAACAAGTCAATAGTTTGGTAAAGGTGACACAAAAAATACTGAAGAAAATAACACCTTAATTAAAAAAAAAATAGGCCAGGGATTCCAGGTGGCACAGTGAATAGAGCACCAACCCTGGAGTCAGGAGGACCTGAGTTGAAATCCGACCTCAGACACTTAACAAAAATACTAGCCATGTGACCTTGGGCAAATCACTTAACCCCAATTGCCCTCCCCTCACCCCTCCAAAAAAGCAAAAATTAATTAATTAATTAATAAAAATTTAAAAATAGGCCAAATGGTAAAAGAGGCCCCAAAATCCACTGAAGCGAATTCTTTAAAAAGCAGAATTGGTCAATTGGAAAAAAAGTACAAAAGCTCACTGAAGAAAATAATTCCTTAAAAATTAGAATTAGGCAAGTGGAAGCTAATGATTCCATGAGACATCAAGGAACAATAAAAAGAATGAAAAAAATAGAAGAAAATGTGAAAATCTCATTGGAAAAACAATTGACCTACAAAAAAGATCAAGGAGAAATGATTTAAAAATTACTGGACTACCTGAAAGCTATGATTTAAAAAAAAGAGTCTAGACATCATCTTTCAAGAAATTATCAGGGAAATTGCTCTGATATAGAGCACTATATCACTTCTTTCACTGCCCTGAAAGAATCCACTAATCATTTCTTGATAAAGATCCCAAAGTGAAAGCTCCCAAAATTATTATAGCCAAACTCCAGAACTCTAAGGTCAAGGCAAAAAATAATGCAAACAGTCAGAAAGAAACAATTCACATATCATGGTTCTGCAGTCAGGATAACACAAAATTTGGCTCCTTTTACATTAAAGGATCAGAGGACTGGGAATATGAAATTCTGGAGGGCTAATGAGCTAGAATAATAATTAGGAATCACCAACTCAGAAAACCTGAGTGTAATCCTTCAGGGGAAAAATGGAAAATTAATGAAATTGAGGATTTTTAAGCATTCCTGATGAAAAGACCAGAGCTGAATAGAAAATTTGACTTTCAAATACAAGACTCAAGAGAAGCACAAAAAGGTTAACAGAAAATAGAAATCATAAGGGAGTAAATAAGATTAGACTATTTGCAATCCTACATTGGAAGATGATACTTATACCTTCTAAGAACTTAATTATTATTAGGACAGTTAGAAGAAGTGTACATAGACAGAGGGCATGGGTTTGAGTAGACTATGAGAGGATATCAAAAAAATAAAATAAAGGGGTGGAAAAAGGAATGCACTGAAAGAGGGGGGTAAGAGAGAGGTAAATTATCTCACATAAAAAAAGGTATGAAAGAGCTTTTACAGTGGAGGGGAAAATGAAGGGTGGGAGCAGGCAACACTTGAACCTTATTCCCTTTGTCTCAAAGAGGGAATAACACACACTCAGGTGGATATATAAATCTATGTTACTCTACAGGGAAGTAGTAGGACCAAGAGAGGATGGGGGAACTGATAGAAGGGAGGACAGATTAGGGGAGGCAGTAGTCAGAAACTAAACACTTTTGAAAAGGGACAGAGTGTAAGAACAGAAAGGAGGATAAAGCAGGGAGGAGGCAGGATGGAGGGAAATACACAGCTAGTAATCACAACTGTGAATGTGAATAGGATGAACTCACCCATAATGTGGAAGTAGAAAGCAAAGTGGATTAAAAAACAGAATTCTACAATATGTTATTTACAAGAAACACACTTGAAACAGAAAAATATACACAGAGTAAAGATAAAGGGTTGGAGCAGAATCTATTATGCTTCAGCTGAGGTTAAGAAAAAAAAGCAGGGATGGAAATCATGATCTCAGACAAAGTAAAAGCAAAAATAGATCTAATTAAAAGAGATAAGGAGAGAAACTACATTTTGCTAAAAGATAACATAGACGACAAAATAAACTAAATAGTAAACATATATGCACCAAATGGTATAGCAGAAAAATTCTTAAAGGAAAAGTTAAACCAGTTATAGGAAGAAATAGTAAACAATACTCATGGGAGACCTCAACTTTCTGCTCTCAGAACTAGATAAATCTAACCAAAATATAAATAAGAAAAAAGTTAAAGAGGTGAATAGAGTTTTAGAAAAGTTAGTTATGACAGACCTCTGGAGAAAATTGAATGGGAATAGAAAGGAACATATCTTTTTCTCATAAGTACATTGTAACTTTACAAAATTTGACCATGTATCAAGCTATAAAAATCTCAGCAAATGCCAAAAGAGTAGAAATATTAAATGCATCCTTTTCAGACCATAATGAAAAACAAAACCAAACCAAAGTTACATTCAACAAAGAGCTGTAGAAATGTAGGTTAAAAATTAATTGGAAACTAGTCTAATCCTTAAAAAAAAGAGTGGGTCAAAAAGCAAATCATAGAAACAATAAATAAGTTCATCAAAGAGAATGACAACAGTGAGACAACATACCAAAATTTGTGGGATACATTCAAAGCAGTGCTTGGGGGAGAATTTATATCTCTAAAAGCTTATATCAAAAAAGAGAGAAAAGGCAGATTAATGAACTGGTCATAAAACTAAAAAAAGCTAGAAAGAAAACAAATTAAAATACTAATTTAAAAACCATTTTGGAAATCCTGAAAGTCAAAGGAGAGATTAATAAAATTAAAAGTAAGGAAAAGTATTGAACTACTAAAAGTAGGAGCTGATATTATGGGAAAAAACACAATAGAATCAATAAACCTTTGGTTACTTTGAATAAAAAAAGAAAAAAATTGCCAGTATCAAAAATGAAAGGATTGAATTCACCAATAAAAATATAATTAAAACGATTGTTGGGAGCTATTTTGCCTGATTACATGCCAATAATTCCAACAAAGTAAGTGAAATGAATGAATGCTTACAAAAATTTAAATTGTCCAGAATAACAAAAGAGGAAATAGAATACCTAAGTAACCTTATCTTAGAAAAAAAAAATGAACAAGTCATCAATGACCTCCCTAAGAAAAAAGTCACCGGAACCAGATGGATTCACAAATGAATTCTACTGAACATTTAAAAAATAATTAATTCCAATACTACATAAACTATTTGGAAAAATAGGCAAAGAAGAAGTCCTATGAAATTCCTTTTACAAGATAACTATAGTGCTGATATGTAAATCAGGAAAAGTGAAAACATAGAAAACTATAGACCAATTTTCCTAATGAATATTGACCCAAAAATTTAAATAAAATACTAGCAAGGAGACTGCAGCAATATTTCACAAATATCATACACTATTTCTTTGTAGGATTTATAATAGGAATGGTTCAATATTAAGAAAACTCAGCTTAATTGCCCATATCAATGGCAAAAACAACAAAAACCAAATAATTATCTCAATAGATGCAGAAAAAGCTTTTGACAAAATACAACTCATTTCTATTAAAAACATTCGAAAGCATAGGAATAAATGGGGCTTTTTAAAAAAAATGATAAATAGTATCTATCTAAAACCATCATCAAGCATTATCTGTAATAGGGATAAACTAGAGGTCATACCAGTAAGATCAGGGGAGAAGTAAGGATGCCCATTGTTGCCACTATTATTTCAACATAGTATAAGAAATGCTAACTAGAGCAATAAGAGAAGAAAAAGAAATTGAAGGAATTAAAATAGGCAATGAAGAACTAAAACTATCACTCATTGCAGATGATATGATGGTATACTTAGAAAATCCTAGGGACTCAGCTAAAAAACTAGTTGAAATAATTGACAACTTTATCAAAGTAGCAGTATATAAAATAAATCCACATTCTATAACCAAGGAAGTCCAGCAGCAAGAGAGAGAAAGAGAAATTCCATTGAAAATAACTGTAGATAACATAAACTATTTAGAAATCATTCTGCCAAGACAAACCCAGGAACTATAGAAACACAATTACAAGACACTTTTCACACAAATAAAGTCTGATCTAACTGGAAAAATATCAATTGCTCATAAGTAGACCAAGTCAATATAATAAAAATGACTATCCTATATAAACTAATTTACTTATTCAGTACCGTACCAACTAAACTACTAAAAATTATTTTTAGGTAGCTGAGAAAAAGAATAACAAAATTCATCTAGGAGAACAAAAGGTCAAGAGGTCAAGAACAATAAAAGAAATCAATGAAAAAATCTGAAGAAAGGTGGCTTAGTCATACCAGATCTCAAATTGTATTACTAAACAATAATCATTAAAACAATCTGGTACTGGCTAAAACAGTGAATCAATGGAATAGATTAGGTACATAGTATATTGTTATAAACAACCATAGGAATCTAGTGTTTGATAAACCTGAAGACTCAAGTTCACTATTTAACAACAACCCCCCCCCCCTCCAAAACAAACAAACAAACAAAAAATAACTGCTGGGAAAACTGGAAAGCACGTTAGTAAAAAAAAAAAATAGGTATAGTCTAATATCTCATATAGTATTTATTGTAAGATAGGGTCAAAATGGGTACATGCTTGACATAAAGGGAGATACGGTCAGGAAATTAGGGGAACATGGAATACTTGTCAAGTGCATGAATAAGGGAAGATTTTATGATCAAACAAGAGACAGTATTATCAGATGCAACATGGATTATTATGACTATATTAAATTACATTAAATTAAAAAGTTATTGCACAAACAAAACTAATGTAGCCAAGATTAGAAGGAAAGCAGAAAACCAGGGATTTTTTTTTATAACAAGTGTCTCTGATAAAGGTTTCCTTTCTCAAATATATAGAGAACTGATTCAAGTTTATGAGAGTACAAGTAATTCTTCAATTGATGCATGATCCAAGAATAAGAACAGATAGTTTTCAGAAGAAGAAATCTAAACTATCTATAGCTACGTTAAAATGCTCTAAATCACCATTGGTTAGAGAAATGTAAATTAAAAGAACTCTGAGGTACTACCTCACACCTATTAGATTATCTACTATGACAGAAAAGGAAAATGACAAATGTTGGAAAGGATGTAGAAAAATTGGGACACTAATGCATTGTTGGTAGAGTTGTAGACTGTTCCTATCATTCTGTAGAACACTTTGGAACTATACCCAAAAGGCTATATAATGTACATACCTTTTGATCCAGTGATAGTACTACTCAATGTGTATCTCAAAGAGATCAAAGAGAAAAGAAAAGGACATTTTTGCACAAAAATATTTCTAGCAACTTTTTTTGTGGCAGCAAAGAATTTGATATTGGGGGGATGTGAATCAGTTGGGGAATGACTAAATAAGTTGGGGTATGATTCTAATGAAATATTATTGTGCTATAGGAAATGACAAGCAGCATGCTTTTAGAAAAACCTGGAAAGACTTGCATGAACAGATGCAAGTGAAGTGAGCAGAACCAGGAGAGCGTTGTATACAATAACAGCAATGTTGTGTGATGACCAACTGTGAATGGCTTATATATTCTCAGCAATACAACGATCCAAGACAATTCCAAGGGACTCATGATGAAAGATGCTATCCACCCCCCAGAGAGAACTGACGGAGTCTGAATGCAGATTAAGGCATCCTATTTTTCACTAACATCTACTTCCCTCCTTGTTCCTACTGCAAATGTGACATTTTAAATTGTCCCTTAGTCCTCATCTTTTCTCCTTCTGAAAATGGAGGACTTACTGTGTAATCTCCTTCCTGGCTACCCCCTTTCCCTTACACACATATTGTGTCCAGCTCTTGAAGGGTTTATTTGAAGCTTTAGAGTCAGAGTCTTTCTTTTCTCCCAAGAAAAGAAAAAAAAAGACATTCCTGTCCTCCAAAATAAAAACCATTCTCTCCTCTCACCTCAATTACTGGCTCTAAAGAAAGCCCATGTGGTTTCTTTCCTCTACTACAATGCATTACCAGGTACCATTTCTTGAGTTTTCTCTAAGCTACTGATAAGTTAGCTTAAGTGAGCAACAGATAGTAACATGGATTATTTATTTCATCCTTTAAATTTGCAAAGTATTTTATAAGTAGGAAAACTATAGGTAGCATAACTATATATATATAAACTACAGGTAGTATAATCATCCATTTTACAGATGAAGAAACTGAGGCTCAGGGAGGTGTAGAGATTTGTCATGGGTTACATAGTTGGTTTGTGTCAGAGGCAGAATTGTAACCCATTTGTTTCCAGAATTCAACTCTAACACTCTTGACTACAACTGGCTACCCTCTGTAGCTAAGATCTACTCTGGCCCAGCTACTGGGCATTCTTGCGCACTGCATTTAAAAGCAGAAAACCTATATTCAAATTCTGGCTTTTCTATTTACCTCCTGTGTGACCTTGGGCATGTCCTTTCTCTTCTCTGGGACTGTTTTCTCATTTGTAAAATAGGAGGATTGGATGAGATAGTCTCTAAAGTTATTTCTTATTCTAAAAGCAACCCTGTCCTAAATTGCTGGAGCTGGTCACTCCTGTGAGAGCAAGGAGGGCAGCATTAACTCAATTTACCCATTCCTCATCTTCTCCCCCCCCCCCCCCCACTTGCTAGTACCTTCCTGCTAAGTTGCTAGTACCTTTTTCCCACAAATTATTTTTATAGACCTCTTTAGACTCATTTTTCCTTTGGCTATGTTTTGTAAACTCAAGGAGTTTTACATTTGTCTTTGTACACTTGCAGTTTGATTTATTGAGTCATTCTTGGGGCCAGGTTTCCCAAACTGATCTAACTTGGCCTGCCCAACTAGATCACCAGTCTTGTTTCCCCTCCTGAAACAAGGCATACCTTTTCTCTCTGGAGGTCTATGACCATGGGGAATTCGATTGACACTGAGTATGTAACCATCTTCAGTTAGGACGTCATATTCCTCACTGGGGTAGCCAGAGTAGGTGATGAGCTCACTCTGTGCAAAAATACAAAATGCATTAGTGCCAGGAGTTGGGTCAGGTCTTCTTGGATGCTGTTGTAAAGGAAGTTCAAGTATCCAAGGTGGGGCTTTCTTTTTTGCTAATATTTTGATAAGTCACTGTGGAATTCCAAGGGATGTGGGAGGGAGTACACTAAAGTTTCCAACAATAGTCCCTAACCACTGCTTCAATACATCTAGGAAGAGTGATCTTGTCAATTTGGGGACCTTCTTCATGCACACAGATCTCAGGTGCCCTGTCATCCAGTACATAATCTTGAATGCCTATCAAGATAGCCAATTAAATCCATCACTAAATCCATCACTTTGAAGTCAATCAAATAGGAGCTCCAAGCCAGCAGAGAACTCAGAAGCCATCCAGGCCTATCCCTTCTTGGACAAGAATTCTCTACAACACATTCAACCAGTGGCTGTCCAGCCTTTTCTGGAAGACATCCTGGGAGAGAGAATGTGCTAGAGGTCCAAATTTAACATTTCCTTCCCTCTTCCATAACTTACAATATTCATCCACACTTCAGGTTCCACGGGATATTTTGACTCAGAGAATCCTTGGGCATTTAGAACTCCATAGATGAAACATATTACTGCTGAAAAGAGCCACATCTCAGGGTTACCTAGAACAAGACATTAACTATTAATATTAAGGGGTATGAATCCTTAAAAAATTAAAGCCAAGCTTTGGATGACAGACACTGTGAAAGAAGATATTGTCCAAGATGGCTGGCAGCCAGAACAGCACCATTAAGGTATTTGTCTGAACAAGAGGTAGTGTGACTTTTCTCAGTTATGAAAAGGAAAACAAGATACTGAATTCAGTGGTTCAACCAGGTTCGTGTCACACCTTACATCGGTGTTTCCCAACCTCTTTCAAGTGATGACACATCAACAGGAAACATTCCAGAAGTTATGGGACACACCAACACCTGAGGAAAGCAACTTCAGTGCCAATTGAGATTGGAGCTGGAACCCAGAAGCCAACAGAACCACTCTGGGGGATGAAATGCCCTCTTCCCTGGAGACCCAAAGATTCATCTTGTGTGATTTCAGTGTGTCAATTTTGCTCTTATCTAGTTGCAAGAAGTTGCATCTCCATGGTGGGGGGACAAGAACGTGATTTAAGCACTTTTTCCATAAACAGCAAATACGATACCTTTAAAACTTGGTATGCCTTCGCAGCAAAGTTATTTTCTATCTAATGTTTGTGGGTTTGGTCACCATTTTAGATTTTAAGGAGTTGTATAGAACAGTGAATAAGTTTTGTTTGCTCAGCTAATGTCCTTCCAAATATTATAACCCTATTTATTCAAAGTGATCAAAGGATTACTTAAGTATTGTTGTTATCTACATTGTATCCTACCGTGTTTCCCCGATAATAAGACCTATCCCGAAAATAAGCCCTCCCCTTA
>NW_027186352.1:12395390-12470342 GCF_028583685.1 Petaurus breviceps papuanus
TTTTTTTGTTCACATTTACCTGTTTATTAAAATTGCTGTCAATGTTCATTAAAATAAGCCCTCCCCTGAAAATAAGCCCTCTGGTGTTTTTCTGTCCAAAAAAAATTAATAAGACAGTGTCTTATTATCGGGGAAACATGGTATAGGTTAGGAAATGGTATAAGGACAGTTGGGCAGCTAGGTGGGGCAATGGATAGAACCCTGGGCTTGGAATCAGGAAAACTTATCTTTATGAGTTCAAATCTGACCTCCAACACTAACTGTTTGACCCCAGGCAAGTCTCTTAACCCTGTTTACCTTAATTCCTCATATATAAAACAAGCTAGAGAAGGGCATGTCAAACCATTCCAGATTCTTTGCCAAGAAAACCCCAAATGGGGTCATGGAGAGTCACACATGACTGAACAGTAACAAAGTAGGGACTTTTACAAGTTAGTGATATCGCTGACACTGGGAATGAAGATATTGAGAGCAGGACAGGGACCTTAGAGATAATCTCATTTAAACTCTTATATTATAAAAAAGAAAACTGAGGCCCACAGAGAGATGAGGACTTGCCCAAGGTCAGAGAGGCAGCAAAGGTAAAAGGCAAAGTTGGAATACCAGTCCTTTGGCCTTCAGATATTGTGCGGTTTTCAGCACACTTTAGCGGCTCGCCTATGTAAAACACAGTCCGAGTGCTTTCTGCTTGCCCCAAACACAATGGTGCCTAGGACAGGACATGGGGGTCACCATGGTTGGAAATAACCAGTTTGGGCACATTTTTTTCACTTTTTATCTGTATGCTTGACATTGTATAGTCGAAGGAACAACAATATTTTACAAGTGCTATGCCAACAGGCCAAAATAATGCAACTCCCTCCCCATACCTCGCTTGTCTCCTCTCCTCCATCATGCTCTTCTCATTTAAAAAACATTTCTAAAATGTTTATTTTTTGGCTCTTCTTTCTTAAGTGCTGCTGTCTAATTTCTTGCTTTCTTTTTTTTGGAGACAATTCAGATTAAGTGACTTGCCCAAGGCCACACAGCTGGATATGTCTGAGGTCACATTTGAACTCATGTCCTCCTGACTCTAGGGACAGTGCTCTATCCCCTGCACCACTTAGCTGCCCTAGCTGGTATCTAATTTCAAAGGGAGAATGAGCAAGGAGGCAAGAAGGTTGGGGCCACTTAGTCTTGCATCTAGAAGTGGTTCTCAGAAACAACATGGTGGAGAGGGAAGAGCAGAGAGAGAGCTGTTAATCATTTTTAGCTTGTATGCTCCCCCTCCCCTCTCAAATTAGCTTAGCACTGCAAGGTGGAAGCAAATGAAATGGATAATTGAGGACAAAATTGGGATGATTAGCCCCAAATACCTCCAGCTGTTTTTCAGCAGATAGGGATTTTGAAGCTGTTGGTTATCTATATATAACCTTGGACAAGTCATTTTCTTTCCCTCATGCCTAAAATGGGGGGGGGTGTTAACTTGACGGTCTCCAAGTTTCTTTGAGCTCCAGAGCCTAGATAATGATGGTGGTGGTAAAGGTGAAAGATGACATTTATAAGGCACCCTAGTGTTCCCAAAGTACTTTCATTTACAATCTTTTTTTTTTAAGCCATTGGGGTTAAGTAACTTGCCCAAGGTTACACGGCCAGTTATTTTTTGTGTGGGTGGTAAGTATCTGAGGCCGGAACCGATCCCCAGTCCTCCTGGCTCTGGGGCCAGTGCTCTTACTCACTGGGCCACCTGGCCGCACCTTCATTTACAATCTTACACCAATCCTGTGAGGAAGGAATAGTGTACATCCTGCAAATGAGGAAATTGAGATTCATAGAAAGGACTGGCCCAAGACACCCACACAAAAATATAGAAGCTTGAAGCCTGCATGCCTAGATTCCTTGCTTCTTTCTGTGTGCGGACCCAGCCAATGCAATTATTAAATTTGCTATAAAGTCTTTCATTGCCTAGTTTGGAGAAGGAAGGGGGAGTGGTCCCTTGGTCCCTAACACGTTTGAGTCACTGGAGAAATTTGGTACTCTTACTTTTTACCTACTGTTTTGTCCTTAGGGAAAGGAAGGAAAAATGCATGTTATAGTCAGCCCTGACCTCATCACAAAGTTTTATCCATTTTGTCCTGAAGACACATACTTATGACCTGGAGCCCACAGAGGTGTTCTTGCTTCCATTCCCTGGACCTCAATTTGATTATCTGTAAAATGGGAGGTTGGATCAGGTGACCTCTGAAGCCTCTTTTAGCTCTAAATCTATGATCCTATGACATCAGTTTTCAAGTACTTATGTGAAAGGTGTTCCATGCCCAGCCCCAAGAAATCGCAGGAATCCTTGAAAAATCCATCTAGGTTATGAGATTTGGCCAAGGTCGCCCGAACAGTAAAAGACAGCAGCAATTAATCAACCAATTAGTTGACCAACAAGCCTTCATTAAGCCCCCTCTGTGTATGCCAGGAACTGTGCTAGATGCTGAGAATTCAAAGATGCAACTGAAACAGGTCCTGTCTTCAAGGAGCCCATATTCTAATGGAGGATAAATCATGTATGAGTAAATACAAAAGGGATACAAAGTAATTGGGTGGGAGTATTAGCAGCTGAAGAAAGGGGAATTTGATCTGAGATTTGAAGAAAATCAGAGATTCCAAGAGCTAGAGGCAAGGATGGGACATGTCCCAGGCATGGGGAATAGGGGCAGCCATCGCAAAGGTACAGAGATGGGAGATGGGCTTTTGTATGGACAGAGAAGCAAGGATATCAGTATGTCTGGACCAGAGAGTGCTTAGAGGGGAGTGATGCCTGTAAGACACAGTCGTGAAGAGTTTGAAATGCCCTCCCCCCCCCAAGGGTTATTCTTTGATCCTAGAGTCAATAAGGGTTTATTGAGGGGGGTAGAGATAGGACAGGGACAGACTGGAATTTAGGAAAATCACTGTTGCAGCTGAGTGGAAGGTGGATTAAAGGGGGGTTGAATTGAATCCTAGAGACCAAATAGGGAGATATTGCAATGGTCCAGGCAAGAAGTAATGAGGCCCCAAACTAGGTCTGTGTGAGTGAAAAGAAGGGAATGTATGCAATCAGTACTTTGAACCCATATCCTCTCACCCCAATGACTGGAATCTTTCCATTGGCCAATGCTGCCCATCAATGTGGTTTTTGGCTGACGGGGCAGGCCCGTTTGTATTCACCCAGATGATGAGGTGTCTCAGGAGTCTGTGGGGGTGTCTTGTGGCTACAATTAGGGATGTAACTCTATGCCCAAGCTTCTGCTAAGAAATTCCTCTGGCTCTTTGGATGACTCAGAGATATGGCTGAACAGTAGCACTTGAGTCTACTTTTCTAGAATGTGTCACCCATCTGTGAGCTCAGCTGAGTCTGTGAACATAGGAAGGCATCTTGTCTAGTTGGCTTCCTTATTTTCTGTGCATGCTCAATATCCACTCTGCACAGAGGACTGGGGGCACAGAGACACTCCACAAACATAAGTGGAAATTAATTGAAGGGAATAGAATGGATTTCCAAGGCACTTTCTGGGCACCAGTAAGGAGGGCAATCAGTGGCTTTTTCCCTCCAGAAGGTGATTTTCCTCCCTCTCCAACCCTGCTTCATTTTACTTGACACCATGTCTGAAAAGGGGAATGAATGTGGAACATGCACCCCCTAGGCTGCAGGGGATTATTGCAGCCTCTATTTGGCTTCCTATTGGGGGATCCTAATCCTGGCAGGGGGAAATCTCAGAGTCAGTGAAGGCCTCCTATTGCTGTCTTGGTGCATGGAGGATCCTAAGGTGTTTAGTCTCCTCCTGGAGTCATGAATATGGTTTGGGGAGCTCTGGGAACATTCTGGCATTGCAAAGATGAAAGCTTGTCACTGGAGGACTGATGAATGAGCCGATCTCCAAATATTGTAGCATTTGGGTGGTCTCAGTTTCTTTATCTGTAGAATGAAGAGGTTGGACTAGATGGCTCTGGTGGCCCCTTAAGTTCCAGCTCCCTGGTCCTTGGATCCAAAGCCTTCCTGATATGGAGACTTGAGGTGGCCCAGTATATGACTGCGCACAATGGCACACACACGTGGACATACATGCACATAACGAACACTCATGCACACAGTGCACACACATGCACATGCCTGCAACACGTGTGCACACCTCTGAACAGTGCACATCTGCACACGTACACATGCATATACACCTGAATGTACACTCGTGCAATGTGTGCACAATATACATACACACATGCACACACCACATAACAGTCACACACACACACACACGGGCTCAGTGTGAGTTTTTAATAGAAACAACAACAATTTGGTCTTAAGGTTTACCAAGCTTTACCTGAATTATCCCTTTGAGACCTACAATAACCTTGTGAGGGATGTAGTATAGATGTCATTGTCCCTGTTTTACAGACTCAGGAGAAGTGACTTGCTAGAGGGCATCATGTGGAGAGCATTGGTGCTGGATTCAAACACAGACCTTCCAGGCCTAGCACCCTTTCCTCTGTATATTCCACTGTGCCTCTTAAAGTGGTTGGACTTCTATTTATTTCTATATCAGACAATAGCGGATGACATGGGATAAAGCAGGTGAGGAGTGTGCTTTGTAAACCTCAGCAGTGTCAGAGACTTCTGGGCCCCCTTTGTTCATTTTCTAAACCATTCTAACCAGGGAGAGACTTTCCTTAATCTTCCCACTCCCTGGGAGCATAGAGAGGCAGCCAAACTTTCCAGGCTAGACAAGGGAGCACGGAAGACCGGCAGGGTCCCCTTCCCTGCTCTAAACGTTCTTTTGTTAACAAGGAAGGAGAGGCTCTGTCAGTCCCCAGTTCAGTGCAGCTTGCCTTAGTGCATTCCAATGCAGTCTAACAAGTGCTCATTGGACTCTCACTCTGAGCCAGGCCCTGCCCCCACTGGCACCAAGTCCTGGCAATCATCCAAGAAAGTAGACTGCCATCTTGCCATGACTTCCCCAGCTTCTCACTTTCAAGGTTCCTTTGCCTAGAAATCCCTTTATATCCCATTCATGTAGCCTGAGCCACACTTCCTCAGTCCCAGTGGGGCCCTTGGCATGCGATCAGATCACCCCTTTCCAATCTCAAACTCCTCCATTCCTTGGGAAGGGCTCAAATGGATACAATATGGTATTGGTTTGCAGCTAAAAGACTCAGGTTAGAACCCAGGCTTGGCCACTTATTCTCTTGGGATTTGGGATGTCATTTAGCCTTTGGCATTAGTTGTTCACCTGTCAAATAAGGAATGAGATGACTGAGAAGAGCTACATCTATGATTCCATAATTCTCATGTTCTGAAGATGGAAAGAGAGGCTTTTGGGGGGCTTCTCTCCATCATTGGAACCAGATTCTATAAGGAATCATCTCAGAAACATGTGACAAAATCAACCTGTCTGTTTTCCCTGGGCTGTCTCTTGGGGCACCTAGTTTCTCCCCATTTATATCTGGTGCTTTGATATCTTGCACCTAATAAGGCAAAGAGAGTTAGATTGAAAGTATTAGGAGTCTTTACCATGAAAGCTTTGGACAAAGACTTGGGGTGGTCATTTCTTGTCAGCCCTTCCTCTGACACATGCCAGTTCACATCCATGCCCTTCTCTCCCCCCCCCCCCCCAGGTAGCCCCTATCCTACATCAGGCATTCATCACCTCTCCTGGACTGCTGAAACAGCCTCTCATTTGGATGTCCAGCCTCTACTTCCAATGGCTCCTCTTTTCCATCAACAAACCACTTAGCTGCTAATATTCTTAAAGCACAAACCTGACAGTATTACTTTCCTACTCAAGAACCATCTCTGGCTTCCTAAAGTCTCTAGGAAAAAATATAAGTTTTTCAGCTTTGAATTCAAAGGCGTTCTCAATCTGACTCCAATTTATCTTTTGATAATTTGATTACGCATCATTGTTCACCTTGAATGAATCCTGCATTTCAGCCCAGCTGTCTACTCACTGGACTTCAAAGGACGTTGGTTAGATTTTGAAATTGCGGGGATCTTGGAGGCCATCAAGTCCAGCCCCCACTTTACAGATGAGGAAACTGAGGCCCCGGGGAAGTGAGGTGACTTGCCCAGTATCACACTGTTGTAAGTGTCTGAGAGGAGAGGTGCACCCAAGTCTTGCTGACTTCAGGTCCAGCTCTCTTTTCGCCAGACCAGGATTCTCCTGTGACTCACACACTGTCTTGTCCCTCATGCGTGGAGTATTCTCCTTCCTCACTTCCATCTCTTCATTCAAGTTTCAAGCCATATGCTGCCTGCTATCAGATGCCTCCCCAATGCCCATCATTGTTTGGGCTTGTCTCTCCCTTCTCAGATCACCATGCATCTGCTTATCTGTTTATATAGACTCTAGCCTCTGCACTCCCCATCATAAAACGTGAGTTTCTTGGGTGCAGGGATGTTTGGGTGGTAATGGAATTCATATACCCATCACTTAGGACAGCACTGTGCATATAATAGGTGCTTAATAAATGCTTCTTCTGTGGAAGTCAAATTCCATGTAACCTTGTAAGCTAAGTAAGACATAAGCTATAAAGCGTATCTCCTTTTTTTAAAGTAAAAAAAAAAGATATGCTTCAGTCTTTATTCAGACACCATCATTCTTTCTCTGGGGATAAATAGCATTTTTCATCATGAGTCCCTCAGATCCCTCAGAGTTGTCTTGGATGGCTGCATTGCTGAGAACAGCTAAGTCTCACAGTCGATCCTCTTACAATATTGCTGTTACTTTGTACACGGTACATATCACTTTGGTCAGCTCATGCAAATCTTTCCAGGTTTTTTTTAAAGCATCCAGCTCATCATTTCTTATGGTACAACAATATTCCATCATAATCACATACCACAACTTGTCCAGTCATTCCCCAACTGATGAGCATCCCCTTAATTTTTTATTCTTTTCCCCCAGAAAAGAGCTGCTATAAATATTTTTGTACAAAAGGTGCTTTTCTTTTCTCTTTGATCTCTTTGAGATACAGACTGAGTAGTGTTATTACTGGGTCAGAGGGTATGCACAGTAGTATAGCCCTTTGGGCATAGTTCCAAATTGCTCTACAGAATGGTTGAATCAGTTCACAACTCCACTAACAATGCATTAATTTTCCAATTTCTTTTCCCACATCCCTTCCAACATTTATCATTTATCTATTCTGTTCTATTAACCAATATAATAGGTAAGAGGTAGTACCTCAGAACTGTTTCAACTTTCATCTCTCCAGTCAATAATGAATTAGAGCATTTTCCCATAAAGCCACAGACAGTTCTGATTACTTCATCTGAAAACTGATCATATCTTTTGGTCATTTATAGATTGGGGAATGGTTCTTATTTTTATAAATTTGACTCAGTTCTCTATATGCTTGAGAAATGAGACCTTCATCAGAAAAAAAACTTGTAAAGTTTATTATCTCCTTGTCCTACATCTCTTAAAATAAAACTCTGTTAAAATGTGCTGTAGAGGTGAAGTCAAAGAAATATTTGTCAGTGAGCTTTCATAGTCTGTACTGAACAACACAAGAGATTTAAAGCAATTTTAAGTCCCCCACCCCCCCAAGACAAATAGAAGCCATTCTTTTGATTCTATGGAAAACAAAGAAGATAATTTCATAATAATCTCAGTGAGATTCAACATGCATCAGATCACAGGGGGAAATGACTGTTTAGAATATTTATGCCCAGAGGACAAGAATTTCCGTTAATGTTTAAAAACTAATTTCTTTGTCCATGATGCAATTCAACAAAAGCCTTACTCTCTGGAGCCCTGTGTTACCATTACATACTATCAGCATTCATGTGGTCAGCCTCTATAATGGGGTGGAGAATGCTCTCCTGAGCTCTAGCCCTGGGCATTCTCTTTAGTTCCTGCTAAGCCCTCTGCATCTTCTAAAACATTGAGAAAAGGAAATTTAATGAGATGTGGCAGCTGGGAAGCCTTTAAAAGACTTTCCTCTCACATTCCTAATACCCATAGGGCCCCCTCCACCCCAAAGAGCCTTTGGGAACCAAGCCATTAAAGCTCTTTTGAAGCCCTTTTTGTCTAACTCAGAGGAAAGTCTCCTAGAAGCAGAAGAACCATAATTACCAGTTTCCAAAAGCTGGAGGTGCCAGCAGCTTCATGTGATGAGATCCAGGCTCAGCTTCTGAGGGACCAGAGATGGTGGCAGAGCTCAATCCTTTCTGAAAAAGGGAGGGAAAGAGCACAGCTTATCGGAAGCGAGAAAATGACCCTGTTTATTTGATCCAATTACCATCACCGGTATACACACCTGCCTCCTTGCTTGCTTGCTCAATGGGCCCTCGGAAGAGGGGTTGGTTCACTTTGGAAATCTTCCCGTGTTTGAATATTTGCAAGGGGCAGATTCAAATGGTGACTTTTTTCCCCATAGGCATGTGAAACAAGTAGCCAGAAATTCAAGTTGGGGCTAGTTCTCCCCACTGCCTCGCCCATAGGCCCTGGCCTGGTGACTGTGCCTTTTCCTCCTGGGGATGTCGTCACCTCTTCTTCTGTACCTATGCCTTGGGTTCCTTCCACCTGTATTTCCTCCATTTCAATGAAGTAACTATCAAACCCTGTGGGAGTTGCTCCAATATCCCATAATGTTTCCTTTCAGGTTTGAGTTGTGATAGAGTTTGCTCATAGGCAGAGATGAGGGGTGGAAAGGGCATTGGGCCAAGAATCAGTGGAAACATGGATTTGAATCCTGACCCTGACACTTAGTAGCTGCATGACTGTCAGTGGGGCCTTGCACTTCTCTGAGTCCAGTCTTATCTTTAACAAACTGGAAAGCTCCTACTCTGCACTTGGGAGGAAGGCTTTGTAACCACTCTAGATATGGGAGTTTATCTTAAATGAAACCCGGGAGAGATGATGCTATCTATAATCACAAGGTCAGGGTGGCTAGATGGTGGAGTGGATAGGGCCTAGAGTCAGGAAGACCTGAGTTCAAATCCAGTCTTGGACACTTACTAGCTGTGGGACCCTGGGCAAGTCACTTCACCCTGTTTGCCTCAGTCCCTTAATCTGTAAATCTGGAGAAGGAAATGGCAAACTGCTCCAATATCTTTGCCAAGAAAACACAAAATGGGGTCAAGGAGAGTTAGGCATGACTGAAATGAATGAATGAACAACAACGTGATCACAATGTAGACTGTTCCAAATGGTAGCTTCTAGAAGGGTCATTCTTGGCATTCCTGAATGTGTCAAGCCTATGAAGGTCACATGACCCAGCAGTAGTTAGTTTTCGAACCCACCAATTTCAAAGATGCCATACATTTCAATGAAAAACAGAAAAATTGAGGGGAACATCTGGGCACACGAGGAAAAGGAGAGATAGCTTTTAAGTGATCATTAGTCTGTGTGGGAGTTCTTAGGTCTGATGCCTATAACTCAGGTGGGGCTGGAATTCCAAAACAGATGCCACATCAGCTATGTGCTTGATACACTGCTCAGAAATGCTGCAAAAAAAGAGTTGGTGTATGTCATAAGACTTAGTTCTAGAAGGAACCTTCGGAGTGATTCATCCAGTCTAAGCCCATTACTTTTTACTTCTTTTTATTTTTCTTTTTTAAAATGATATTTTTATTTTCCCCCAATTACATGTTAAAACAATTCTTAACATTTATTGTTGTTGTTTTTTAAAGTTTTGAGTTCCAAATTTGATCTGTCCTTCCCTCCCCGCCTCCCTGAGATGGCGAGCAATCTGATATTTATGTTTTCTCAATTGTAATTTTTATATTACAGTTATTTCCATAATGGTAATCAGGACAATAATTAGAGTTTATATACTAATTTAATGCAAAGTGATTTGCATCTATTATCTCATTTTATTTTCATCACACCCTTGTGATGTAGGTGCTATAAGTAACCTTATTTTATAGATGGGGAAGCTAGGGCTGAGAGGAGTTAAGTGACCCTGGGAGTAACGGACTGACCCAGGATTTGAACTCAGATCTCCACTCCACTCCAACTTGCCTCCAACTCCACTGCTTTTTCAGCTAAGACTGATGGAGATGCCATCTCCCTGTCTCCTTGCCTCCCATCTAACCCTTTCTTGTAAAGTAGAACAAAATACTTAAGGAGACTCAGAAGACACAGTAAATATGTCAGACAGTGGAAGGCAGTGGTGTGTCAACTCCGATAGAAACCAGGCCACTAAACCATACATGAGGATCCCTGTAGTTGCATGTGACTTAGAAAACCACGTGTCAATATTGTCTATGCTCTATTGTGCTATTGTTTGTTTTGTTAAATTATCTCCAGATTACATTTTCATTTGGCTCCCGATGTACACACCGGCTGGCCATGTGTTCAACACCTGTGATGTAAGTCATGTTCCATAGAGGCAGTCGTTCCCCTCCCCCCACACTGTCACTGAGAAAGGGGAGGTGATATCAGTTTGGAGGACAGAGATTGCTCACTATGATCAATTAGAATTCAACAACCTTCAGGTGGCCCGCCCCCAATTGTTGTAGTTACTGTAAACGATGCTCCTGGTTTAATTTGATCTGTTCCACATCCATTTATACAAATCTTACTGAATTTCTCATGATTGTGTTTTCTTAATACAAAATAATATTCTATTAAGCTCATATCCCATAGTTTGTTTACCAATTCCCCAACTGATTGGCACCATCTTTGTGTCCAGTCTTTTTTTCCCACCACAATAACTGCCACAATGAATATCATGGTATTTCAGTTTATAAAAGACCCTGATTTCTGTATTTTAGGTCGTCAAGATATAAGCTTTATAGTGGAATCGAAGGGAAAGAAAAAGGGAATTGGACCTACGGTTATTTCATTGATTTGAGGAATCCCTAGAGGAGGGGCATTTCCTCTGCTGGTGTAGACAATTTTTGACCTTATGGGTGACTTCTCAACCACAACCTCTTGGCTCTTTGGCTTCCTTTGAGACAGCTCAAATCCCATCTTCTCCAGGAGGTTTTTATGGCCCCCTCCCCACTCCTGCCTTCTCTTTGAGATTTTTTCCCATTTACTCTGGATCTAACTTGTATATACATAGCTATTGACATGTTGTTTCCTCCATTAGCATGGGAATTTCCTGTGGGGGGGGGCAGTGTTGTGTTTCTTTGTATTCCCAGAACTTCATTGACAAATGTGGAGCACTCATAAGAAGCAGTTAAGGAATATTTGTTGGTTGACTTCAGTCCTTGATTGCTTCTGCCTCTCAATCAATATTTCACTAATCCACTTTTCCACTCTTACAAAACTTACACCAAAAAGGTTTAGTTATTACTGTTTTATGATATAGTTTAAATCTGCTAACAAATATTCCCTCTCTATCTTGTTATTCCTACTTTCTCTGTTTTCCTTGAGATTCAAGACCTTTATTTAATTTTAAAAGTTGAATTATTTGGGGGGGGGGTGTAATTCTATAAAGTAACTCCGTGGAAGTTTGATTAGTATAACATTAATGTGTAAAATGATTTAAGTAATATGGTCATTTTTATTATGTTTGATCATCCCAACAATAAACAACAAATCTTTCTCCAATTATTTGTCTTCTTTTATTTTTGTCAAGAATGGATTGTGGTTGTATTTATGCAAGACTTAACCATCTCATGACAGGCAAACTCCTAGCTGTTTTATACAATTTGGAACCATCTCCAATGTATTTTTTTCTATTTCTTTCTCTTTTCTGATTAGTACTTTATAGAAATGTTATTTAAAAAAATTTTTTTTTAATTCTCTTACTTTACCGAAGTTATATGTCATTTTATTTTCTTTGCTGTTACAGGAGGTTTTCTAAGTAAATTGGCATGCCCTCTATGACAGTGACAGCTTTGTATCATCTTTGAAAAAACTTAGACTTTTAGTTGCTCTCATGTTTATGCTACAGCTAGAATTCACAGGACCCTGATAACCAATGAGCAGAGGTGCCCCTGCTTTTCTCCGCACTCCATGAGAAAGCCTCTTGTGCTTCGTTGTGGCAGATAACACCAGCTCTTGGTTTTAGCTATGTGCTTTTGACCAAAGAATGTCTCTTCTATGCCTTTTTTAAGGATTTGTAAAAATAGAAATGGATGATTCATCTTCTACAGAGACGTGCTCCCTCCTATCCTCTTGGAATCGCTTTTCTGTGTCAAGATTCAACTCAAGTGTCACCTTCCGAAGGGGACCTTTCCCCAGACTACAAATAAACCCCTCAAAATATCCCAGAGAATTCACGTAATAAATCACACTGGAACCAAACCATCGTCACAGAGTCAACTGGTCATAATATTGATTCCTAAAGACTTGAGAACAACCATATGATCACAATGCAGACTGCCCCAAATGGTAACTTCTGGAGACTAAATTAAAGTAAACCAGGAAAATAACATACCACTACCACAGTGGGGCAAACAAACAAACCTAAGAATAACATTTTTTCATAGACATTGTTTAACCAAATACTCAAAAAAAGTGAAATAAGGGATTTTTTGGATGCAGATTCCTAGTAGAGGGGCCAACAGGAGTTTTTGTTTGTTTGTTTAGAACAGGCTAAGGGGCATGTCACCCCTATCATCCTGTGTGTTACTGGAAATTTATGGAGTGTATTTTGAGTAAGACTAGATAGGAATAATTTATACCTCAAGACTTTTGTTCAGTAACCAAAAAAAGTGATCCTATCCATCTATAGAAGAGCCCACAGAAAATTAAATATAAAAAGATAATAGCAGGATAATGACTTATTCTGGGATCATTTCTATCTGAACACTGTGGAAAAAGAATAGAGGAAATTGGTAATAATAATGGTGCAAGGGGTTTGATGATACTTTCATGTTTTTGTAAAATCCTTTCCTCTCACCAAATCCAAACCAACTTCTCCTCGGCTTAGAATGTGCCTTTCCCCATCCCACCCCACTCTTGCCATGGTTTGGACTTCCCATGAGAAAGCAAGCACAATTTGGCCTCCTAGATGGGCAGTCTTCTTCAATCTCCCCCGCAGACTCCTACACAGTCACCTGAAGACTTGTAGTGATACCACATGGTTTGGACTGTGACCAGATGGCAAGCTCAACTTGCAGCTGCTGAACTGGCAGCCTTTTCCCCATGGGAACCACACTATCTGAATAGTTCACAGTAATGGGAGGGGGTGTCAAGGACTTGATCACTCGGTCCCCCATACCATGGATTTAATCCCCATTCTGCTGTTCCTCAAGCTGTAAGAACCATGTGGACAATCCTCTTCTCTATACAAGAGGCACAATGCTGAGGAACACTCCCTCCCTCCCTTTTTTGAATTCAATATACTTTTTATTTTTAAAAAATTAAATGTTTATTTTTCCCATTAAATAGTACCTTATTTTTTCCAATTACATGTGAAGGTAGTTTTCAACACCCATTTTTATAATATTTTGAATAATATTTTTGAATAATATAAAATTTTGAATAATATTCAAAATTTCTCTCTCTCCCTTCCCTCCCTCCTCCCCTTAGACAGCAAGCAATCTGATATAGGTTATACATGTACAATCCTGTGAGACATATTTCCACATTAGTCATGTTGTGAAAGAAGAATCAGAACAAAAGGGAAAAACCATGAGAAAGAAAAAAAAAACCCCAAAGTGAAAATAGTTTGCTGTGCTCTGTTCTGCGTTCAGACTTCATAGTTCTTTCTCTTGATATGGATAGCATTTTCCATCATAAGCCTTCTGGAGTTGTCTTGGACCATTGTATTGCTGAGAAGAGCTAAGACTATCAAAGTTGGCCATCACACAATGTTATTATTACTGTGTACAAGGTTTTCCTGGTTCTGTTCACTTCACTCAGCATCAGTTCATGCGAATCTTTAATTTTTTTTTATTTCTAAGTTTTAAATAGACAATAAGAAACAAAAAAGAAAATATTGTAAATGTAAATACTAAAACTTAAATACAAAATAAAAGGAAAAAAAACATTGTCATGTGCACAGCAGGACATAGTAGAAGATTCAAAATGGACAGCAATAAATTTCCATTTCAATAAAGCATATATAACACATTGTGTTCAGAGCTGTCCATTATTCTTTGCTTCCTCATAAGTTTTCCTTTGTTCTCTGCTGTACACTTGTTACTTTATTCTTTCCCTTTTCTTCCCCCCCCACCCCAGAAGGCTGCAATTAAGCATGGATATACTTGTGTATACACACACACACAATACATACACATAGATCCACACATATATACATATGTGCATACATACAAACACTTACATACCCATACATATACTTAGATATCTACAATCCTACTCATATATAGACACATACCTTCATGTGCATCTATGTAAGACCATACTAAACTTGTTTGTCTTGTTTCTCTGCAGTTGGATAACGCCTTCCTTCATTAGTCCAAGCCTTTCAATATTTTTCTAAGTCCACCAGCTCATCATTTCCTTCACCACAGCAATATTCCAACCTTATTTTAAATAGTCTGAAACAATGTTAATATGGCTGACATATAGCACATGATTACTATCCCTGCTTCTTTTCCCTATTAAATTCTACTCCTGATATTTATTTTGTTTGTGTGTATCTCTTATTTTCTATCCCTCCTGACTCCTCTACTTTACTTTTACCTGTTACCTTGCCCTATTACTTGACCTACTCCCACCCAAAATCCCTCCCTTATCCTCTTCCCCTCATTAATCTAGACACCCTTCTAAAGCCTCCTTGTCCTTTTCCCTCCCCTCTACCTCTAAAAATCCTTTCTCCTCCCTAACCCTTTAACCTTTTATTTCTTTCTGAACTTAGAAGACTTTTATACATACATACATACACACATATGTAATACAGATACACATATGTATGTATAGTTCCCTTTTTAACTCATTCCAGAACTACCAACCCTCCTCCTCCATCTAATTCATCTTTTTCAGCTCTTCCTCTTACACCTCATTTGTATGAGATAATCACTCTTTTTACCTTTTCCTAGACAGCTTACTTTTTAGTATTGCATCATTCTCAACTCTACCCCAGTCTTTCTATCTCTCCAATTATTAATAACAATCTTAGACATGTAATTTATATTTCCTTGTATAAAAAGTAAACAATTGACCCTTATTGAGTCCCTTGTAATTAGTCTTTTATGTTTACCTTATATTTCTCTTGGATCTTGTATGTCATTTTTTTTTAATGATTTCAGGTCTTTTTGCAACAAAATGCTGAAAGTCTGACAATTCATTGAATATCCTTTTTCCAATTGATGATTATGCAGCAGAGTATGATGTTTTTCACTGCAACCCCAGTTCTTTTTTTTTTTAAAGCAATCGGGGTTAAGTAACTTGCCCAAGGTTACATGGCCAGGTGTTTCTGGGTGGGTGCTAAGTGTCTGAGCCCGGGATTCGATCCCAGGTCATCCCAACACTGGGGCCGGTACTCTTACTCGGTGTGCTACCTGCCCGCCCCAATCCCAGTTCTTTTGCTCTTTGATATATAGTGTTCCAAAACTTATGGTCTTTTAGTATCACCACTGCTAGGTCTTGTATGATTCTAATTGCAACTGCACCATATTTGATTTTTTTTAAAAAGCAATTGGGGTTAAGTAACTTGCTCAAGGCTACATGGCCAGTTATTTCTGGGTGTGGTGTTAAGTATCTGAGCCCGGATTCGATCCCCTAGGTCATCTCGACACTGGGGCTGGTGCTCTTACTTGCTGTGCTACCTGGCTGCCCCAATTTTTTTTCTCGTTACACATAATATTTTATCCTTGAGCTTGGGGTTTTGGAATCTGGCTATAATATTCCCTTAGGTTTTCCTTGTAGGATCTGTTTCAGGTGATGATTGAAGGGTGTTTTGTTTTTTTCCCCCCTATTTTTACTTCCCCCTTTTGTTCTAATGCTCCAGGACAATTTTCTTTAATTATTTCTTGTATTATTGTATCAAGACTCTTTTTTATAATTGTAGCTTTCAGGTAGTCCCATTATTCTTATGCTTCCTCTTCCTGCCCTGTTCTCCAGATGAGTTATTTTAAACGAGATATTTCACTTTCTCTTCTATTTTTCATTATTTATATTCTGTTTTATTATTTCTTAGTCTCATAACTTCATTGGCTTCCTCTTATCTAATTTTCAAGGAGTCATTTTCTTCCTTAAGATTCTGGACATTCTTTTCTAGTTGGTAGACTTCCTTTTCATAATCTTCTTGGTTTTCTGTATTGTTCTTATTTTCTTTTTAAATTTTTCCTCAATATCTCCCATTTGATTTTAAAAGTCTTTTTAAAGTTCTTCTATAAATTCTTTTTGGACAAGTGACTATTTGATGTTACTCTTTGGGGTAGGAGAGACTCTTTTCCCTTCAATATCCTCCTCTGAAGACAAACCCTGGTCTTCTCTATTCCCATAGCAATTTTCTATGACTGGATTCTTTCTCCTTTGCCTGCTTTTAAAAACAAATGCAGCAGTTTGTTATTGTAATCACCTCTAGTACTGGGGTATGGGGGATGGTGCCTCTGGTCTCAGATTCCCATTCAGTTCTCCCCTCTGGACTGGAACAGAAAATAAGATCTCCAGGCTCCTGTAAGTGCCCACAGCCAGTGGCTTCCCTGTGCCACTGATTCTGCATTCACCAGGAAAATGCTGGTTCCTTCTCACCCAGGGCTATGTCTTGGCAGCACAGCTGGGTTTGGCATTATTTATCAGCAGAGGCTCCTTCAATCTTCCTCCACTCAGAACTGGACTTCCCACACTGTCCTCTGAAAATTCCTGTGGCTAGGGCTGAGGTTACCTCCCAACCCAGCTAGTCCCAGGCTTACCACTTGCTGTTTCAGTGGAACTAGCTTGCAGGTGTTTACACTTTACAGGGACCAAACTTTGGTCCTGGGATTTTTCTACCAGTTGTCCCAGGAGGACCACTGCTCTGCCCAACTCTTGTTTGTTTTCACCCCTCTACATTCACTGTGAGGTTTTTTGTCTCGTTTGTGGAGGAAATCTGGAGACCTTGGACTTTTCTGACTGACTCTGCTATATTCCCAGAATCCTCTCTCTTGTGAGTCTTTCCAGGTTTTTCTGAAACCAGCCTGCTCATCATTTCTTATGGAACAATAGTATTCCATTACATTCATATACCACAACTTGTTCAGCTATTCCCCAAATGATGGGTATCTCAATTTCCAGTTCTTTGCCACGACGAAAAAGAGCTGCTATAAATATTTTTGTACATGTGGGTCCTTTTCCCTTTTTTGTGATCCCTTTGGTATATAGATCTCAGAGTGGTATTGCTGAATCAAAGGGTATACACAATTTTATAGCCCTTTGGGCATAGTTCCAAATTGCTATCCAGAATGGTTGAATTGGCTCACAACTCCACTAACAATGCATTAGGGAACTCTCTCTTTTTCAACAGACCTCAGTTTCCCAAAATCTAAAACTTGGGTTTGCTTGTGATTGCTTGTGAAGAAATTTTCAAGGCCAATGCTGTCCAAGCAAGACCCTTTTTAAATAAAAAGCTGCATTGTTATATCACATTGCCTAGGAAATTTCAACATTCAGGAGGTTTGTCCATGAATTTGTCCTGCTGGAATGGGAACTCTGCTAGGGCAGGGAGTGGTTCTTTTTTTGTTTGTTATCTTCAACACTTAGACAGTTATTGAACATCCATGGGTACTTAATAAATGCTGTTGAATGAATGAGTGAATGAGTGAGTGAGTTGATGGATATATGAATGAATGAGCTATCTTCAACCATATCAATACGGCAATGCAATGCCTGTGAACTTCCACCTCCAGGCATATTAACTGCTTCAAGCTAATCCTTCTGCCATTTAGCCACCAAAATGATTTTCTTTATTTTATTTTTTTAAATTTGTTTCCTTTTAGTTTACAGAATTCTATCCCACAATTCCTTGAGTTTCACATTTTGTCCCCCTCCCCTCCCCCCATGGCAGCATATAGTCAAGTATAGGATCTGCAAATACTTTCACATTATACATTAGTCAGGTTATAAAGACGGATTGTATCAGCTGGAATGAAAAATGGTAAAGAGGACACAAAACCAAATAAGAGAAGGAAAAAGATCAGGTATTTTGCTTCCACCTGGATATAAACTCAGTTCTTTCTAGTTCTTTCTCTGGATGCACATATTTCTCTCCATCATGAGTTTTTTGGGATTGACTTATATCACTGCACTGCTGACAAGAGTCCAGTCTATCAAAGTTGGTCATCACACATACCTTGTGTCTGTAATTGTGTACAAATTTCTCCTGGTTCTACTCTTCTCATTCAGCATCAGTTTGTATATGCCTCTCCAGGTAAATATGAAGACCGTCTGCTCCTCGTTTCTTATAGCACAATAGTATTCCATAACATGCATATACCACAACTTGTTCAGCCATTCCCCAATTGATGGGCACCCCCTCAACTTCCAATTCCTTGCCAACACAAAAAGGGCTGCTATAAACATTTTTGTACATATGGGTCTTCCTCCCACTTCTATGATCTCTTTGGGATATAACCCTAGGAGTGGTATTGCTGGATCAAAGGGTATGAAAATATTTATAGCCCTTTGGGCATAATTCCAGATTGCTCTCCAGAAAGCCTGGATCAGTTCACAACTCCACCAGCAATGCATTAGTGTTCCAATTTGCCCACATCCTCTCCAGCATTTATCGTTTTCCTGTTTTGTCATCTTAGCCAATCTGACAGGTGAGATGCGGTACCTCAGAGTTGTTTTGATTTACATTTCTCTAATCAATTGTGAATTAGAGCATTTATTCATGTGCTTATAGATATCTTTAATTTCTTTCTCTGAAAACTGCCATTTCATATCCTTTGACCACAAAATGATTTTCTTAAAGAACAGGCTCGATCATGTTACCCTACTACTTCAGTGACTCCCAAACACCTCCAGGATCAAATTGAAATCCTCTGCTTGGCATTCAAAGCCCTTTATCACCCAGTCCCCTCCTCCCTTTCCAGACTTCTTATACCTCACTTCCCAACAATCCAGTGACAGTGGCCTCCTGACTGTTCCACAAACAAGATCCTCCATCTTTTGACTCCGGGCACTCTTTTTGGATGTCCTCCAGGCCTGGGATGTTCTTCCTCTGCCCTAACTATTAACCTCTCTGGCTTACTTTAAGTCTCAGGTAAAATCCCATCTTCTGCAGGAAGCTTCCCCCAATCCCCCATAATTTCAGTGCCTTTGTTCTGTTAATTGTTTCCTGTTTATCCTTTATGTAACTTGTTTGTTCATATTTGTTTGATTGGTGTCTCCCCCGATAGACCATGAACTCCTTGAAGGCAAGGATTGTCTTTTGCATCTTTTTGTATGTCTAGTCCTTAGCACAGTGCCTGACATACAGTAAATGCTTAATAAATATTTATTGCCTTGCTGGTGCTTCTGGGGTGATGGTGGGTGAGAGGAGGAGGACCGAGTCCAAATGGTTATAGCATGGAATTCTCCTTTGGTAAATAGGGCTGGAGATTTTGGAGAGTCAAATGTCCACATCTTTGGGGATGACCACAGGCTCATATCCCCTACTCCACTCAGCTGTTGGCAACATCATGTCTTCCACATGGTAAAAAGGAGAGATGGGCTGACTACAATTAAGAGAGGAAGTGTTTCTAACAAGAAGAACGTTGTAGAAGAAGTGTTTCTACTGAAGCAACACTCAAAGTATGCTATCTCTAGGAGAAGAATGGATTCATGAGGATGGATGGTGGCACATCTTGGTTTACGCAGAGATTACAGTGTTTATGAAGAGGTATGCAATGTCTGATTTTGGCACGAGCTGAGGGGGAGGTATTGGCCAGTTGGCTTCACTCAAGGGATATCAGGAAAATGGCTGTATTTTGTGTTAAAATGAAAAATTCTGGTTGTAAAATTACATTGTTTTCAGAATCAATGGAATCATTTGGAGATCAAGCTCCAATAAAGGATGCTGAAATGTAACAGGCCCTCTGCCGGTTCCAGATAGTACTGCAACCTAAATGCAAAGGATTGTACCAGAATTGCCAACATAGACCCCTAAGTGACCAAGGACCTGAAGGTTTTCAATCTCTTAAGGATTTCATGCCAGTGTCTTAACTAGACAGGGATAATCTCTTTTTCCCAACTGGGCTGACCCCAGAATTGCTTTCCTAGCTGGAGTGAGGCATCACCAAATCACAGATTTGGAGAGGAGTGGAGATGCCACCTGGTCCAACCTTCACCTGAACAAGATGCCCTCCCACAACTTACCCAGTATGTGGTCATCTAGCCTTTGATTTCTCTGTACCTAAATATTGGAACTGGGCTCAGATGGTTATAGTGGATTAAAAATAGCTTACCAATCAACTTCCTAATTGAGGTTGATTTTACCCCAGGTGGGGATATTTTTCTTTCAAAAGTCTCTCAAAGTTCACTCTTTCTCAGATATTCTCTTTCTGTAATTCAGTTTGAGGTGTGGAAATATTTCTTCTCACCCCTTGACTAGTCTGGACATCTGTGTATCTCAGAACTCTGCAGGAACATCCATTCAGAACATGCTTCACTGGTCACAGGCATAGGACTGAAACCCTTCTTAGCCCCAGTGTCAGCACCATGACAGGTCCACTTTTGGGGGGAAGACTTTGAATGTCTGTAAGGAGGGATAGTTTGAAGATGAAATGGATGTTTGGTGGCAGGGAGGAGGGGAAGAGAAGCTGGATAAACAATGGACTGGTTGTGGACTGTTTTTACAACACTGGACAAAAAAGAAGAATGCATCCATATTCACAATCCTAGAACCATATGATTTTCACGTGCAGGCCTTGCTTTGTAATCCCAGCACTTATCAGGCATTGGCACTTAGTATGCTCTTTATAAACTAACTGATGGTCAGTGTCAGAAAACCAGAGGAAGAGGAGAGGTGGTGACAATAGGAAGCCAGCAGGGGGTGTAAGCGAGCCAAGCTGGAAGGATAGAGAAAAGCAGGGAAACCATCCGGAGTGGTAGTGGTGCTCATGAAGCCTGTACAGACCCCTTCTCTTCTTTACTGGGACTGCCCTCCCCCTACACATCCACCCTGGTCATATCCATGGATTTTCTTTCTTTCCTCCGAGGAAATCTCAGCCTAGACTTTAGAGTCTAGGAAAAGGACTGATAAACCAATGAACTTTGAGGTCTGCTGATGTAGGTGATGGTAGCTTCCTGAGCTTATCTCCCTTCACCCAAAGAACTCTATAATGTTGAGATTTCTGGGATCTAGGGTTAGGGGGAACTCCGCCACCTCCCTTGGCAGCATCTGAGCCCTAGGAGAACCAATCTTCACTAAAGTCATAGTGAAGGACCTTATCCTGGCAACAGAGTGAGCCTGGTCTCTCAGTCAATACACATTCATTGAGTGCCTACCACATGCCAGGCACTGTACTAAGTAATGGGGATAAAAAGGCAAGAGAAAGTCCCTGTCCTCAAGGGCTTCATAATCTCATGGGAGAGACAACAAGCAGACAAATATGTACAAAGCAAGATGAACATAGAATAAATGGGAAATGCCAGGGGGGAGGCACTGAAATTAAGAAGGGTTGAGAGAGTGTTCCTGTAGAAGGCAGGATTTTACTTGGGACTTAAAGGAAGTTAGGTGGAGGGGATGAGATGGGAGAGCAGCCCAGGTATGGAGACAGCCAAAGAAAATGCCCAGGGCTGAGAGGAGTGGCTTGTTTGAGGACCAGCCAGGAGGCTGGTGTCACTGAATTGAAGAGTATATGGGGGATAGGGATGGTAAGATGTAAAAAGACTAGAAAAGTGGGCCAGGGGCTTGGCTATGAATGACTTTGAATGTCAAACAGAAGATTTCGTATTTGCTTGTGGGGGCAATAAGGGAGCTGCTGGAGTTTATTGAATAGAGAGATGGCATGGTTGGACCTGCACTTTATGAAATCACTCTGGCAGCTAAATGTGGGATGGACTTGATGGGGGAGACACTTGTGGGAGGTAGAATCAGCAGCAGGTGATGGTGATAGTGCAAGCATGAGGAGATTAGAACCTGCATGAGAGTAGCGGTGGGCGCTGGAGAGAGAAGGGGGAATATTCAATGCTACAAAGGTTAAGTCAACAGCCTCATCATCAGACTGGGTAGGGAAGGTGAGAGATAGAGGAATTCAGGATGGTGCCTAAGTTTTGAGCCTGCGGAACTGGGAGAATAGTCACACCCTTCACAGTAACAGGGAAGTTAGGAAGCGGGGAAGGGCTAGGAGGAAAGGTAATGAGTTTGTTTGGGGACAAACTGAGTGTAAGATACCTACAGGACATTCAGTTCAAGATGTCTAAAAGGCAGTTGTACAATCAAGACTGCAGGTCAGTAGAGAGTGTAGAGTTGAACAGGTAGATTTGAGAATAATCAGCATAGAGATGATCATTGGACCCTTGGGGGCAATGAGATTGCCAAGTGAAACAGTGTAGAGGGAGAGGAGAAGAGGGCCTAGGACAAGACCCTGTGACAGGACACCCAGGTCCATGAGCATGAACTGGATAAAGAGTCAGAAAAGGAGACTGAGAAAATTGGTCAGAGCGGCAGAAAGAGAACCAGGAGAGAATAGTGTTCCACAAACCTAGAGAGAAAAGACTATCAAGGTGAAAAGGGTGACCAATAGTGTCAATGGGGTCAGAGAAATCAAGGATGAATATTTAGAAAGGACCACTGGATTTGGCATTTGAGAGATCATTGGTAACTCTGGGAAAGTCATTTGTTGAATGATGAGGTCTGAAGACAGATTGTAGGGAGTTACAAAGAGACTGGGAGGAGCAGAACTGGAGGTAATTATTGCAGATGATCTTCTCAAGGAGCTGCAAAAAGCAGGAGAGATGGAATGATAGAGGGCATGGAAAGATGACGTGAGGATTTGTGGGGATGGAGAAACAGGGACCTGTTAGTAGGCAGTGAGGAAGCAGCCAGTGGATGAGGAGATTTTGAAGAGAAGTATCAGGTTACAGATGACAGAGGCAACGATCTGTTGGAGGAAACAGGACGGCACGTGATGCTTGTGCATGAAGAAGGCTTGGTTTTGGAAAGCAGAGACACTTCATGTGAGATTGGGGTGAAGGAGGATATAGTGGCAGGAGGCGTCTGAGTGATAGAAGATGAGGAAGAGTGGAGCTGAGAGAACTCACACTGAAGAGCCTCAATTTTTTTTTCTGCAAAATAGGAGACAAGGTTCTAGCTGAGAGTGTGGGGGGAGGAAGGACCATGGGAGGTTTGATGAGGTATGAGAAGGTTTGGAAGATGCACTGTGGAGAGAGAGGGTGACCAGATAAGGGAGGCACAGAGGGACTGCCCGGCAGCAGTGAGGTTGTGTAATGGACGCAGTCAGAACAGTTGTGTGATTTTCTCCACTTTCTTTCAGCAGCATATGTGAAAGTAATGGTGGGACTGAATCAAGCTTGGCATGGCAAGATTGGCAAAATGATCAAAGGGCTAGAGATCCAAGAGAATATGGCAGTGGAGAGTTGAATTGACTCACCATGGAGTCAAGTGCAGGGTCGGGGGGGATAGACTTGGAGAAAGTTGAGGGGTCAAGGGACTGGAGGTCACTGTGAATGGAGAGTAGGGTAATGTAAAGGAAGACAGAGGGAGAGGTGAAAAACCAATAGATTATGGTCAGACAAGGGGATTTCAGAGCTCTTTAACATGGAGGGGGTACATTTGTGGGCAATGACAAAATCAAGGGTATGACTGTCTTTTGGGGAGAGGTGGAAGAGTCCATCGTGAAAAGTGGGTCATTTGAGGAACAGAGAGGTTAGGCTAATTGAGATAATATCAGTGTGTAAGTCATAGTCCCCTGCCCCAGTAGAACAGGAATTTCAGCAGCTCTTGTTAGACTCTGCAGGTAGATGGATATAAGGAGGAAGTTTCCAACAAGCAGGGCTATGAAAAATGGCACAGGCCACCTGAGGAATGGAGGAATCTCCGTCTCTGACGTCACCCAGCAAGAGCTGACTGGCCGCCTCTTTGGAATGCTGCAGAGGAGACTTCTCAAACAGAGACGGGATCAGTAAACCTCGAAGTGCCCATCTCTGAGAATCTGTGCTTGGTTGATGCCAGGCTGGAAAGGTTCAGAGTCTGAGACTGGTGATAGATGGTTGGTTAGCCATCCGCTTTGGGTCAGAGGCTTGATGGAGCTCCCAAGAAGGGTTTCCTGGTGGTGTCTGCCTCAAGTTTGGAAGAAAACCAGAGATTCCAAGTAGCTTAGAAGTATGTATGGTGAGCATTCTAGACATAAGGGACATCTAAAGCAAAGGTAGAGATGTGAAATGGAGTAGCATATGTACGGACTGAGTATTGGTTGGTACAGCTAGACTGCAGACCACATGGAGGAGAGTAATGTGTGAGAAAACTGAGGTGGTAGAAAGAAGTCAAGCTGTAAGTAGCCTTAAATGCAGCCAAAGTAGTTTGTATTTTATCCAGAGTAATAGGAAGCCATTGGAGTTGAGTAAGGAGGTGACGTGGTCAGATCTATGCCTTACGAAGATCAGTTCCACATCTGTATGGAGCCTGGATTGCTGTAGGGGGAGGGAGGGCTGAAGGAAGGGAAGCCAAGCAGAAGGCTACTGCAACGATACAGACAATGCAGTCATCTAGGTTCACTGAACCTGGGCAGGAGCCCTTTGGATAAGAGACCCACTGACAGGATCATGGCTTGGTCCAGAGTCAGATGGCAGGTTCTTCCATTCACTACCAGGATGACTTTGGGACTGCTACCGCTGCTCTAAGAGCTAGGTTCCTCCTCTCTAGAGGGTCTCCTAAAGTAGATGACGACGTGGCCTTGAAGAGCAAGTGTGCCATGACAGTTACATGGCTCATGAATTGACCCACTAGAACACAGAGCGCACCTCCCATTCCTGAAGAATGGCAGTAAGGGGTTATTCTTAGTTGGGTTATTATTGACAATCTTCAGAAACTACCTACCTTGAATAATGACTGAAGGATGGATGCCAGAATCCACAAGGGGCCCTTGGAGTGAAATGGGATAGTAACTGGTCCCAAGGCAAAGAAGGTCTTGATTCTCTGAGCCAGCTTTATGTTGATAGAGAATTCTATGAATAGTGGAAGAGAGAAAACTCTCCTGAAGAGTGTTAACATCGTCCTGCACTGGCAGAGAATGAGACCAAGGTAGCCCAGATGAGAACCCAGAGTGAATGAAAGACCACAGAACATAGAACTGGAAAGGACCTTAGAGGCAAGTCCATAGCCCCTGCACCATTGGAGAGTAGTTAGAGATGGAGACATGGCATAGGAGAAAGAGAGGGAGTTGGAGGAGGGAAGGTCTGGATTCAGATTCTGCCTCAGACACTAGGTGAGTGATCTTGGGGAAATCACTTAACCTCACTTGGTTCCAGTTTCTCATCTGTAAATGGAGCTAGCTGGCCTCTAAAGCCCAGCTTTAGTTCTAGTCTGTATGTGGGCACCCACATAGAATCAGAGGAACTTGGAGCTAAAAGGGAACCCCAGATCTGACTAATTGTACCTCTCATGAAAAGAATCCCCTCTACCACATCTCTCCCCACTCCCACCTCTGATGGTCAGCTAGCTTCTGTTCACCACCTCCCAGGATAGCCCATTCCACTTTGGGACAGCTCCATTATTTGCTCAGGGCCTGTTCTGAGTTGTACCTCACAGAACAATGTTAATTTTCCATTTTCTGGATCAGGGAGCAGAGTCTAGGACTGTATCCAGCCCAAACCCACACCCAAGACACTGACCAAAGAGAAAAGAGGCTGACTGATGGCTGACCCTCTGTTGGTCTTTACATTCCAATTGCTGCTGCTTGGTTTCCTTTACAATGAAATCAATTATGGCAGGGAGGTTGTATTTAGCCCTTTCATCAATAATGCCAAAGAAAAAGAGAAATGAAGCTGTTTGCCCACACTAGCTGTAATATCTGCTTTAAAATAAATGGATATTAGCCATTAGTCACACTTCAATTCAGTATTTCAAGACAACTTGATGTCATCAGTGTCAACTTTCTCTCCATTGATAAAGATCCCAGCTTCTTTCAGCCCTTATGCTCCCCATCATCGTGATGGACCAACAAGGCTCTGTGGAACACTGCCCATTCACTGCAGTGTGGCAGCAAGGGACTATTTCATTAGGCTTATCACTGGTAACTTTCAACCATCTACCTTGACTAATGGCCAAGGGGTGAATATCAGTGTTCTTGGGGCGCTCCTCTAATGTATTTGAGTGCATCCCAACATAAACATGCCTTGGGAGATTTTGACAGCAAAAACATCATGACCAATATACAGTGGCCAATCACCAAGCTATGTGTGTCCTTGAGTTTGGCCACACTGGCCCTCCAAAAACAGACAGCTAATCCTTTTCTGGCCATGGAGTTCTACTGGTGCAGCCTTTAAGAGCGTAGTGACATTTCCATGCTGACACTTCACTAAAGGCAGTGGAGGAAACATGATTTAGAATTGTTTAACATAAGCTTCAGTTTTCTGCTTAGATTAGCTATCCAAGTTCACAGAATGCATACAGGCATTCTACATACAAAAGCATTAATATTATCCACGCTTATTTCCCATGTTGGATTTTACCATGAGGGCAAGGAGATCACATCTGTCTCTCTTCTCTTTCTCCCTACCCAGGGCCTAGGATGGAGTTCTGCTCTCAGGGGGCACTCAGTCTTGGAGGAATTGAGCTAAATTGATTATAGGAATGGTTGCTTCAGAGGAATAGGAATTTAGACCATAATTTTGGCCAAATTACATCACCTTCAGAGTTGGGATTTCCCCATGTTTATCCCTGAGGCTGCCTAACAAAACGGGTTGGAGGGCTGGATGCTCTGTCATTGAAGATTGTCAGCAGCTGAGTTCTTTGCTTTTGAAACTCAAACCTAAGGGCCCCCATTAACGACTCCATTGCCCAGTGAAGGGATCCCTGACAGGTTTGTGGATGCCTACTCCTTGGGGAAGGGAGAGTCTATCCAGTGCAGCCCTGACTCATTTCCAGTCCGCACATATCTACTCCCCTATATGTGCTATAGGCATCTGCCCCATAGGCGCTGTCCAGTATCATTGCTGGTGTTGTTTCTACTATCATCGCACTTCCCCTCTTTTCCTATTGAATTCTTCCCCATCCTTTAAAACCATCTACTCTAGGAAGACTCCTTGGATGCTCGACAGCCTCCCACCCATTCATGTGAAAAATCTTTCCCTTTCAGGTCAGAGGCCATTCATACATCAATGAAATCCCTCCCACCTCTAAACTTGTGATGCTATGGGAAGATGTGTCCATTTTATAGACACTAGGATATTTGCCCAAAACATTTTGCGAATTCTCCTTTGCAAATTGCCTTTAAAGTTACCATTTTGGACTCTTGGAATATTTTCACTGATGGCAACCTTTTGACCTGTGGTTTGGGGAAATCACTAAAAATAATTTCCGAACAAGTAGGGCAGATGGTCAGGCAGAGTGGTACAGCATGAGAGAGTGGATGAAGCACTGGATTTGGAACCAGGGGGCCATGGTTTGAATCTTGGCTCTTCCAGTTAGTTGTGTGACCTTTGGCAAGTCACTTCTCTAGGACTTAGCTTCCGTGTCTGTAAAACGATAGAGCTGGAATCTACCATCTCTCCACATCTCAGATGCCATGGTTTCCAGTCCTTCCTAGTTCTGCCCACTCTTCCATGAGCACCGCACCCCTCAACTCATCAATGTCTTTCCTAAAATGTAGTGCCCAGAACTGGGCAAAATACTCCAGATATGTCCCAAACAAGGCAACATACAGTGAGACAATGACTTCCCCAGTGCTGGACACTATGCCTCCCAGTGTAATCTAAGACTGAATCTTATTTTTCCACTGCTATGATGCACTGGACAAAATGCCTGCTGCTGCCATCTTATGGAGAAATCACTACACAACGCATTGCTAGTTACTGGTGATACTATTTACTCAATTTATTTTATATCTATCCCCTTTTCTCCAATCAAATGGCCATGACTCTTTCAAGCTCTCATCCCATCTTGCCTGGACTACTAAAAATTAAGAAAATAATCATACTCTACAGCTTCACACATACAATCACATCATGAAAACATGATAATTCACTCAAAACCTAGAAGAGCCTTGGCCACTGTAAGTCTCCAGATTCCCAGAAATACATATCTGAGGATATTGCATATTAACAATTAAGGCCAAAAAAAATTTAAATCTTTAAAAAAATGGGATCTATTGGCTCAAAGAATTACCTTTAATACATGTTATCAGTGCAATTTCATAATTTTCACAATCAGTAGTCAGACAAATCATTGTGTGTGATACACATGTGTGTGCTTGTGTGTGTATGTGTGTACATAAGCACTTCTATAACATAAGCAAACTTATAAGGCCCCCCCCCCACTTTGACTTGAGTTACCTATAATGGGGAAAAGGATCTCAGTTTATCAACCAAGTTACTATTTTAGAATTTCTCAGCATTGTTTCAGCAATGTCTTTCACAGGATTGATATGATTTTATAACCTTGTCAAGGCCACGACAATCCAAGGGACTGAAGGTCCCAAAGAACTTTAAAGATAATGAGAATTTACAAGACTTTTGATACTTTCTCCAAACACTAAGTCATTATTATTATTCATTTTAAAGCAAAATATATCCAATTACTTGACAGTTTTTTAAACCATTGCAACAGTCCTTATAATAAGATACAGTTTAAATGAATAATTTCACAACATCCTGATCAAAAGAGCATTTGTTTTTCTAACAATACAATTGCATCTCCATCTGTGTATAATTTTCCAAGTTAACTTCATTTCTTCTTCCAATATCACAAAGAAATTAAAGGCATAAAAACCTCATAAAACAGAAGTATGGGCTTGAAACATGAAATGTGAAAAAATGTTACTAATCAAAGGACATTCTGAATTATTTTACATGAAAAATAATTTTATTCACCTATCCATTTTGACAATAAAAAATATCACCAGTTCTATAGTCCTGTTCTTGGGGAAATCCGCATGTATTTCACATTACCCTCTAACTGAATTTCATGTCCACACAATCTCCGTTTTTTCCTCCCATTCTCCTCTCATCTCATCTTCTTTAAACTTTCTTCTCTCACCTCCCCCAACCCACCCCCTTTTTGATTAAAGCCCTTCAAACTTCTAAGCTTCATCTTTCTTTTCACACTCTGATTTAACCCTTGACTTATTCACTATTTTCTCAGTCCCTCTCTTTTATTTACCAATTATATTCCGCACTATTCGCAAAGCTAGTTTTATTCACTCCATGGAATATCTGTTACAAATTAGATTATAATTTCTCATATAATACCAATCAATTGCAGCATAATAACAATCATACCAAATATAACACTAATCAATTACAAAACTTTTACTTTGGGGTTCTTAAAATCTCCTAAATGCATAGTCTATTCCAATTCTTTCAGGTGATTTTGCTTTTAATACACCTAAACCATTACATTCTGTTAAATCATTCACAGAAGAAAATACAATAGAAGAAAAAATATTCCCCCAAATTAAATTTTGTTTATTCTCAATTAGCTTTCTGATTTAAATAAGCCTCTGTCTTTCCAAGCTGGAGTGGAGGATTAAAAACAGCTGGTTCTGAAGCATTCACCTATTTTAATAACAACCTCCTGCTGAAAGTATAAAAAGAGTTAGTGGAATCCTTGGTCATTGGCAAGGCGAGTTTAGCATCAGAATTGTAGTCATTACTGACACTAGGTAGAGCTGGCTTAAGTATAAAGCTTCAACAATGAATTTACTATATTTCAGTTTCAAAAGATCCACCCTGGGGTTAAGAATGCTTTATATATTGACCATTATTACATATTTTTTTTCAGAGTTTAACCAGACAAGAGTTCCCATATCAGGAGTAGACTTGACCAGGAATCATTTAGCTTCTAAACCTACTGTTGCCGCAAACTAAAATGACCAGAATTTATCCAGTTATTCAAACTTGAGGAGTCCCATAGTGATCACTGACTGAGAATTGAGATTTCTGTCAGGTTTATATCTTTAGTGGCAGAGATCCTTTCTGATCACTCAAGAATTACATCAAGCAAAGGGTTTAGCCCAGATACACAGTAATTGCAAATGAGAGACAATCAGCCAAATATATCAAACTCTGCCTCTCTCTGCTTTCTATACATTTGACTGCAACTTTGCTGGTTAGTTATACTCTTTATTTTAATCATCCCTTAAAGTCTTCCTTGCCTCTTATGGTGTAGAGGGTACTCTGGCTTTTAAAAGGTCTCCCCAGAGTGAGCTTAATGGCCAACCTCGTGTATGTAACCTGAGGACCAGCTGAATTAGGACAGAGGGGTAAGTGGGGGAGGCTGGGAGCCAGGCACTAGATCATCCATGGTTTGGTCATAGGAGTTCATGGAACTGTCTTCAAATATTAGAAGAGACCCAACATCTCCAGAGTCCAATGTTAAAAGGACAATTGCCTGGATTATGAACACCCATTTCTTCTGTTGTGTTGATGAGTCATGTCCAATTCTTTGTGGCCCCATTTGTGGCTTTCTTGGCAAAGATACTGGAGTGGTTTGCCATTTCCTTTTACAGTTCATTTTACAGATGAGGAAACAGAGGTAAACAGGATTGAGTGACTTGCCCAGGTTCCCACAGCAAGTAAGTATCTGAAGTCATATTTGAACTCAGGAGTCAAGGAGACCTTGTGGTTTCTGGTGAGGCAATGTTTTAACATTCCAACTAAATCCTTTCTTCTTCCTAGCAACTCATAGAGGCCTCCAGTCTTATGGTACTATGTTATTTGAATTATCCTCAGCAGGAAAACACATTTGGGATGGCTAGAAAGACATCCTTCCTCTGGAAAACTCCGATGATCATAGTGATTTTGTATATATTTAGAATTTTTTCCTTATATATTTTATGTATATATATTCCTTATATTTTTCCTCTGTAACTTCTCTGCATTTCTCCTAGTTTCCCCTTTCAGGCAAAGTAGACCTAGAAAGACACCTCTCATGTCTCATTCAGGATTTCTCTTCTCCAGGTTAAATATCACCATTTCTTTCAATCAATGACTGATGTATTTCAGAATTTTGATGTCCCTCAATCTAACTTCCCAACCTCTGGCAACTCCAGCTTATTGATTTCCTTTGGAAAGGTGGAGCCCCAAACTGAATAGAGCTTTCTAGATGTTTTCTGCAGTTTTCATAGACCGGTTTTAAGAACCTAACCTTGAAGCTCTTTAGAAGCTCTTTATATTAGGAAGACAATGTGCAAACCTATAACTTAATCATTATATTTATCCCCATTGTCCCCATTATTATTGGACAACAAGTAGTTATTAAGTGCTTCCTATGTGCTCAGAGGTTTGGGTGCTAGACACACAAAGACAAAAATGAAACTAGCTGACAAAGTGGACACAGGAAAATACTTAGAAAAAATGTAGAAGATAAACGCATAGTAATTTGGCAGGTAAAGTATGAGCACAGTGGGGGTGGGAGTTGAGGGAGACCAAGACCATCCCCAATGGAAAATTGTTTCGTTAGTTTCCTATCTATTTTGAACATTGGACTCTGATCGAAGATATTTGTGGCAATGACCTGCCGTGCCAACCTGTCCCCATCAACAGTTCGCCTTCCTATCATACTGGAATTGCTTTTTTCAATGCAAAATCTTTTCAAATTCATGAGACAGAAATAATTTATTATATCCTTTACCATATTTTCATACTATAGAATGTACCGAGGTGGGCCTGAAGTCAGAAAGGCCCATCTTCTGGGGTTCAAATCCAGCCTCGGACACTCAGTGACCCTGGGCAAGTCACTTAATCCTATTTGCCTCAATTTCCTCATCTATAAAATGAGCTGGAGAAGGAAGTGACAAGCCATTCCTGTACCCTTGCCAAGAAAACCTCAAATAGTATCACAAAGAATAGGACATGAACAAACAACTACCTTACTCCCAAACCACCTTGTCTCTAATTTATTGTGTGTGTGTGGGGGGGGGGGACAGATCTGAGTTCAAATCCAAATCCATCCTCAGACACTTACTAGCTGGGCACATCATTTAGGCCCTATTTTCTTCAGTTCCTCATCTGCAAAATGAAGACACACTGGAGAAGAAAATGGCAAACTGCCCATCAAACTCCACAGATGATGCTCATGGGTCATGTAGAGTTGGGCACAACTCAATGACTGACCAGAAACAACAACCTACCCTTTTTCGGTTAGGAATGTCCCCCAGTCATAGCTAGGAAAGGCATATGACCTCACTGGAATCTATGGGTTTTTATATGATGTAACCTTGAATATTTTTAAGAGATCTTTTGAAGGAGCAATTCATAGGCTGAGGATTGATGGGGTGATAGAAGGGAGGAGGCCCTGGTGGCTCCAGGTTTTTGGTTTGGAAGCTAAATCAAGAGTCCCTCACCCAAAGCTGTAGGCTGTCCAGGGGCCGCTTGGGCCTTCTTTGTGGGAGGGCTTCCATGACTGGGCTTGGAGTTAGAGCTTCTGTCCCACACAGAAACTGATCTCACAGCTCATTGCATTGTTTGTTTTGTACTGGTTTATACTTCTTTCCTCCTCTCTCTGTCTTTCTGTGTGTGTGTGTGTGTGTGTGTGTAATGCTATCTGTGCAACACACCAAAATGACAGACTCCACACAGGGCTCCCTCTGGACCCATGTGCTCTCAGACTTCTCTTGAAGTGCTCCGTTCCAAGATCCAAGCCCTCCACTCAGCCCCTCCCCTTGTGGCCCACCAATAAGGATAATCTAAACTCTCATTCACTATAGCCACTGCCTCTCCTTTGAGACTTTAGCAGTCGCTGCTGCCGGGCTATCTTCTAGTCATTTCTGACTATAGATACCAGCTGCTGCCTCCTTCCACAGGGCCCCAGATAACTCCACAGAAATTAAATCAACATCTCCCTCTTCCCCTTGAAATTGGATAATATTTGTAAAAGTGCCTAATATAGTCCCTGGTGCACAGTGGGTATTAACAAACTTTAGTTGTCCTTCCTACTGCCCCAGTTGGGGAGGGGGGATGGGAATGTTCCCACCCAGGAGGAGCAACCATGTCTCTCCATTGTCCCAACCCCGAAGCCTCCCAGCCTCCAAACCAGATATGGAAAGGAAACAACGAGGTCTGTAATGTTTCATGTATGTCTTTATCAAGTAAAGAATTTCATGGAAGAATTCCTGAGGGGCATCCAGACCCAGCAGAAAGTCGATGTGGTTGTAGTATGGGATCTTCTTGTGATATATAAGGTGGGGGAGTTTGGGGAGTACATTTTCCACATCTGTGGGGGACACAAACCGGTCTTGTTGCCCACTCCATATGACTGTTGGTATCTTGATGGCTCCCAGATCATACAAGGGAGGGGTTACCTGAATGCAATTAAAAGAAAAAAAAGCAATTACCTCTAAGAGAACTATTGAGCAATGCAATATATGGTACTTTAAGGTATACAAAGGACAATTTAAAAACAGCCATGAAAGATAAGTAGTGAAAATGTTGTGGTCCCCATGTTGTGGATGAGATGCCAGAGGCAATTTGGTGGCACAGTAGATAGAGTTCTGGTCCTGGAATCAGAAAGACCTAAGTTCAAATCTACCCTAAGATACTCACTAGCTTTGTGACCTGCTTCATTTTTCTCAACTGTAAAATGAGAAAAATAATAGTACCTGCCTGACAGGGTTACTGTGAAGATCAAACAAGAGAGCCTAGTAAGTGTTTGATGTATGTGTGCTCCCTTGCCCCAGCTGAGGTCCAAAGACTGAGATAAGTTGCCCATTTATCGGTGGCCTGTTCTAAATGAGAGCCCATCAGGAACAGACATGGGTGGATGGATGGATGAGTGAATAAGGGACAGGACTTAGGACAGGACCAGGGTCTTATGACTTGAGGTCTAATTCTCTTTCCATTCTCTGGGGGTCCTGCCCTTCCCTGTAACTTGACTAGAACATCTGTTGATTGGTTGGTGAAGCTACCCAAAGATGGAAAACATCTGATGGGGTTGCAGGTGGCATAATGAGGCAGGAGCACCTATGCTCAAATTTTGCCCCAGACACTTAGTCAGCCTGCCTCAGTTCTCTCATCTGTACGTGAAGAATGATTATAGCACCCATCTGGCAAGAGAACTGTGAGCATCAAATGAAATGTAAAGCATTTAGCAAACCTTAAAGTACTCTACAAATGTCGGTTATTGCTTTGTCATTGCTATCAAAAGGTACCATGCCATCAGGAAAATAATGGAGTCCAAAAACCTGGGTTTGAATATCAGCTCATCACTACCCATGTGACCATGAACAAGTCATTTTCTCTAGACCTCAGTTTCCTTATCTGTCAAACAGGGGCTGGGATTTGCTGAGCTCCTAGGTCTCTAAATCTATGATTTTATGATCAAATTCATTGCCTGTGTGACCTTGGGCAACTCCCTGTTCCCCTCTGGACCTCAAGTTCCCTGTATATAAAAATGAGGGTCTGGGATTAGATGATCTCCAGGGTCTCTTTTGGTTTTAACTGCTATGATGTGGTGAATAGCTGAAGAATATTGGAATTACTTAATTACACTTGCTGGCATTGAGACTTGTCTGAAATGGAGCAGAGGAGGAACGTTAGCGGTCAGGATTGCGTGTGGTTTGGTCATCAATGGCCTTCATAGGGATTGGCTCTTTCAAGAATTACAACTATATTTAACTACCTGGTTAAAATGTGCCATATTCGCAGCTGCATTCCCCCAGTCATAAGCTTGGAACTTTGCAGAATGAAGAATCTAAAATTAAAAGAAAAGGAATCAATTTATTCATAGATTTTGGAATTCTTTCTGTCAGCACTATTAAAAATACAGACCAGGAGAGAATTCTGAGAAGATGGTGCAGTAGGTCGGGAAATCCTAAGCTCTTCAGGTTTTCCCCACAAATGAGATGATATAGTGCCTGATGATGAACACAGAGCAGTTAGAAATAAACGAGAGTTGGGGCGGAACTGTGGTCATCCTGGGACAACTGGAGAAGACCCAATGAAAAATCCCAGGATGAGGTTTGGTCCTTGTGAAGACTAAACATCTCTGGGCTAGTTCCACTTAAACAACAAGCAGAGAGCTCTGGGCTTAGCTGGGTTGGGAGGCAATTAGCCCCAGCCACAGGGACTTTTACTTCCTGGACAGTGAAGGAAATTGGGCATCTGTGTCAGGGAAGATGGAAGGAACCTCTGATGACAAGGAACACCAGACTCAGCTGTGTTGCAGAGATGCAAGAAGGAGCCAGCACATGCCCAGTGAGAGCAGAAGCAGTGGGGAATGGATGCTGCTGGCTGTGGGCACTTACAAGAGGCCACAGTCTTTGCTTTTGGTTCCAGGTCAGAGGGGAGAACTGAAGGAGGACCTGAGGCCAGAGGCACCATCCCCAATACCCAAGGACTAGAGGTGATTACAATAACAAACTGCTATAAATTAAAAAATTAAACAGGCAAAGGAGAAGTAATCCAATGATAGAAAGTTATTATGGGAATACAGAAAACTGAAATTCATTTTCAGAGGAGGATACTGAAGCAAAGAAAGCCTCTCCTACCCCCAAAAGTAATGTCAAATGGTCACCTGCCCATAAAGGATTCATAGAAGAACTTAAAAAGGGCTTTACAAATCAAATGAGAGAGATGGATAAAAAATAAAAAAAAAACAAGAACAATTCAAGAAAAAACAAGAAGATTATGAAAAGAAAATAGACCAACTAGAAAAAGAGATCCAGGATCTTAAGGAAGAAAGTGACTCCTTGAAAATTAGAATTGGGTAGGAGGAAGCAAAGTTATAAGAGACCAAGGAATAATAAAACAAATAACAAAATAAAATATAAAGAATGAGTAAATAGAAGAGAACGTGAAGCATCTCAAAAGAAATATGGAGCTGATCTGGAGAACAGATCAAGAAGAAAAAACATAAGAATTAATCAAACTACCTAAAACTACAACCAAAGAAAGAATCTTGACACAATAATACCAGAAATAATTAAAGAAAATTATCCTGAAGCATTAGAGCAAGAAGGGAAAGTAGAAATAGAAAAAAAAATCTACTGAACACTCCCGGAAAGAGATCCTATAAGGAAAATCTATGGGAATATTATAATTGAATTCTGAAACCCCCAGATCAAAGTCAAATATTGTGAGCAACAAAAAGAAAAAAAATATGGTAGTGCCACAATTAGAATCACATAAGACATAGCAGCAGTGACACTAAAAGGCCAGGGGTCTTGGACTTGGAACACTATATATTGAAGAGAAAAGAACTGGGGTTGAGCCAAAAATATCATATCCAGCAAAATTTAGCATAATCCTGAATAAAAAAATAGAAATTTAATAAACTGTCAGACTTTCAGGACTTTCTTTAAAAAAAAACCCTAGAAATTAATACAATTGATATACAAAAGCTAAGAGAAATATAAGCTACATATCTAAAACTAATTATAAGACACTCAATAGAGACAGACTGTTTACCTTTTATATGAGGGAATGTGAAATGTATGTCTAAGGTTGTTATTAGTGCTTGGGTAGTTTGTAAGAAAGATTGGGGTTGACATGAGCATGATATGGTTTTTAAAAAGTAAAACTGTCTAGGAACAGGTAGAAATTATCTTATACAAATGAAGTGTGAGAGGAAGAACTGACACAGAGGAACTAGATGGGGGAAGATGACTGGTAGTTCTGGAAACCTACTTTCATTGGGAATAGGCTTAAGAAGGAAATATACACACATATCCACATATATGTATAAAAGTCTTCTAATTTTAGAAAGAAGTAAAAGGTTAAGGGATAAGAAGGGGGAGGGGAGAAAAGAGGGAATTTTAGAGGGGAGGGTGAGTGAATAAGATAATGGGGACTATAGATAAATACATAAATTTTAGATAAATGTATAGATAAATACATAAAATAAAGATCAGGAATAGAAATTATTAGGGGAAAAGACAGCAGGGATAATCATGATCTCAGAGAAAGTTGAGGCTAAAATAGATTAAATCAAAAGAAAAAATAGGGAAACTACTCTAGGTGTCAGTCATATTCATCGATGTTCATTTGGACTATCTAAAATAACTTAACAGTATAAGGTTGGAATATTGTGGTGTAGGAAATGATGAGTTGGTGGACTTGGGAAAATATGGAAAGACTTGGACTTACAAAGGAAGAGGTTATCTACCCTCAGAGAAACAGAGGACAAATAACTATAGTATAGTCTTACACAGATGCATATAACTGTAAATGCCTATATGTGAGTATGATTATAGATATTTAAATATATCTATGTGTATGTAGATATATGTATGTATATATGTGTGTATGTGTACACACATGCACACAAATCTGTTTCATTATAGCCTTCTTTGAGGCAGGAAGGGGGAAAAAGAACAAAATAAAAAAAAAAAACTCACAAGGAAGCAAAGAAAAGATGGCCAGCTCTGAACACAATGTGTAGCATTTATTATGTAGGCTTTTTTCAAATGGAAATTTATTGCTGTGTATTTTGAATCCTTCTTATGTTCTGCTGTGCACATGACAGTGCTTTTTTTTTTCTTTTCTTATTTTGTATTGGTTTCAACATTTGTTTATAATATTTTTTCTTCTCTTGTTGTGTATTTAAGTTTTACTTTTCAGATTAAAAAAAAAAAAGAAATATAGACCAAGTATGAGATCCTAAATCTGGATCCTCAGAAGTCATCTAGCCCAACCCTCTCATTTTATACGTGAGGAAACTGAGTCCCATGGGAGTCAGGTGATTTGTTGCCAGCTACTCCAGCACTAAGCACCAAATGAAATATGAACCTAGGTGCTCTGAATTAAGTCAGGGCTCCTTCCACTCTACCTTCATAACCTGGAAAATCCAACAGTAAAGAAAAAATACTAAAGTGGGACATTAGCTTACTCTACACCCATAAAGAGGGTTTGGTTTAATATGCTGCCAAACTTGTAGGAAATGAATCTCCCTCCAGTACCTGACCTTGGTGCTAACAAAGATTTTTGGATTCTTACCTGACTCCAATGCACTATGTTCTGGACAGAGATTCCAGCCGGGTTCTGGGACAGATAGACATCTAGGCGGCTCTGGGAAAGTAAGGTTTTATCTCAATCTTTTAATTACAAAAAGGGGCAATTTGGGAAATAAGTGAAGCTGAAGGGACAGAGATACTTTGGGGCAAATATTCCCACCCTGAATGGAGGGTATTTTTGTTCCTCTGTTTTCTCTTGGCTCCAATCCTAGCATTTAGAGCTTAGAGGGACTTTTAACACATCACTTCGCCCACTCCCTCATTTGACAGAGAAGGATACTGAGGCACAAAAGGGAAAAGGTCTTGCCAAAAGTCATGAAGTTTTAAAATCTTCACTTCACTTTCTCTGAGGCTGGACCAAGTCAGGAATAGGATGTAGATACAAGAGTGAAGTTGAAATAAAAATTTTGTCAAACCATTGTGGGAAAATGAATTGTGATGCCATTCACATATGAAACAATTTCCTGTAGGCTTGGTTAGTAACCTGAAAGTCAGTCAGCCCCTCTGACATATTGATCAGTCCTCTGGAATACACACACAACCTTCCCATCTCCTGTCAGTAGGCTTTTGAAAGGCTATCCCCAAGGCCTGGAATGTACTCCCTCTACACCTTTGCCTCATATCACTGCCAGGTGTGAAGAAGTCCAATAGATGCCCATTGGTATACCCCAATTCAGAAAAGGTCTTACTGAGAGGAAACAAGGAGGGTATTTGAAGTCTGTTTCTTTCACAAAAGGAGGAAATGGTTGTACAGTCACAGACTTAGAGCTGGGTCCTTAGATCAAGTACAGCCCCTCCATCTTACAGATGAAGAACAAGGCAAAATGACTTCTTCAGTATCACACAGGCATTAAATGCCACATCTGGGATAAATCCAAATCCAGCTTTCTTTCCACCCATATCATGATGTCTGTTTTACAGACAGGGAAACTGAGTACCCCAAACTTAAGGAACCCAACTTGAGAGATTAAGAGGCACTGTCCATGCTCATGAATCTGCTAGAGAAAATCATACAACTATGCTGGCAGTATCTCCTGCCCCATTGTGTTGTCTAATTTCAATAGCACCTTCTCTGATTCATGCCAATAGTTTTTGCTCTTTCTCAATTGTCTCTATTTTACTTCCCACAGAATCTGTTCCAAACCTTATCTTTCTTTTTCACACCACCTACATCACTTCTCCCCTCCCTATCAGCTGAGATCCCTGCCTCATACTTTAACATTGACCATCCCCCCAAGAAAAAAGAAATTAATCTGTCTGGTGTGATCTCTCTGTTCTCCCCAATGCTACACCTCAGACCTCCTCAACATCCTCCTCCATCTCTCTTCTTCTTCCATCCACTCTTGAAAAAGAGGGTCCTTCTACTTGTAGCCTTGATGCCATCCCCTCTCACTTCCTCAGGAAGCTCGTTTCCTTTATCAAATCACAGAATTTGGGAGTCAGAAGGGACCTCAGAAACCATCTAGCCCAATCATTCGTTATGATCTTTCATCTCTTTAATCCTCTGGCTTTTCTGCTGCCTAAAATCACACCTTTCTTAAAAGCCAAGACACTTTAATTGACCTCATCTTCCCTTTATCTCCTCCCTGTTCACAGACCTTGTTCTAGAAAAAGCTGTCTACTTTCATTGAGTCCACTTGCTCTCCTCCATCTCACTTCTCATTCCCTTGCGATCCAGCTTCTGATTCCATCACTCAACTGAAACTACTCTCTCCAGGTTGATCAGAGATCTCTTGTTGCTAAATCCAACGGGTTTTCATGGCACTTATCCTCCTTGATCTCTCCCTAGGGACTGAGTCTGGTGACCACCTCTTCTATAGACTCTCTCCACTTCGTCACAGATCATTCCTGCTTCTCAAGTCCTTTTTCCAGGTTCATTCATGTTTTGTTCCTTAGGCATGGGTGTCCCTCAGGACTCTGTGCTGAGCCTCTTCGTTGAATTCATCAGCTCCCTAAGCTCAATTGACTCTCAAATCCAACTATGTTTATAACAATTTACCCTTCTCTTTGCTGATCTCCAGTCCTGGACTTCTCACACGACTACTCTCGAAAATGCCATGACCATGTGTCATTGTTCCGAATTTTAAAGTCTTGTATATTTTCTTCTCTGCATGTTATTTTGAACCCTTGCATATTTCCCAGCAACTCCTGACAGAGATTCTGGGAAAGATCTCTCATTTTATCAGTGTGGAGTCTTCCAGTGTGGGGACCCTCTCCAGGAATGCAGATAGTAAGTTCTAAAGGGTGTCTGGAGGCACCTAAATGGTTAAATGATTTTCCTCAGGGTCTCATAACTCGTAAGTATTAGAAGTGATATTTGAACCCAGGATCTCCTGACTCTGAGCCTAGTACTCTGGTACCACATCTCATCTTAGTAGGCTTCAATAAAGAAAATAAAATAAAAATAAATATGTTAAGAAAGATGGGAAGGGGAGCAGGGGAGCTCCTCTATAATTCCAGAGAGAAGGAGTGGACACCTACCATGTTAATGTTTTCCCGATCATATCCATATACACGGAAGAGGAAATCTGCACAGAGAATATTGAACCCTTTCCGGTTGCACACTTGGCTGCTAAGGAAATGACTGAGGGCAGATTTTGGAAACAGCTCCTTTCTGCCAAAGATAACCTGGGAAAGTGAGATGAAACACAACAAAGTCACGAATAATGGGACTGCAGTGTCCCGTTGCTGACATGGGAAAGATGAAAATGGTTAAGTAAGACATGTTCAGGTCAATGTTCTTCTTTCTTGGCATCTGCTTGCCAGGACCCTCTCTTCTGGTATCACTTTGGAAAGTAATCGGAACAGCTCAGGACCATAGATACTGAACTGGAAGGGACCTTGAGACCAAACTCCTCTTTTTACACATAAGGAAACTGAGGACCAGTTATCCAGTCATCCCCAGAGGATAAGGGACTTGTCCAGCTAGTAAGTAATAGACCTGGGAGGAACTTATACAATCATGTAATCACAGTTCTAAAGCTAGGATGAATCTTAATGATCCTTTAGTTCAATATCTTCATTTGACTCAGGAGGAAATTGAGGCCCAGAAAGCATAGTTCTTTGTCCAGCTCACACAGTACATAACAATGACATCTGGGGTTGGGTGTCATGGAATACAGATTAGTCCCAGTGCTCTGGTACCTAGAGAACTGAGCTGCAGGTGACCCTGCAGGTAATACTTCAAGAATGAAAGTCAAGGTCCAGAATGAGGCCAAAAGAACAAGGCACATGAAGATGAAGGAACTGAATCGCATAGAAGTAAAAGGCCTTTCCTGGCCTGGAAGTGACCTTAGAGGTCATCCAGTCCAACCCTCTCATTTCATATACATGGAAGCTGAGACTTCCATATTATTGTGCTAGTTATTTCTAGTGCTCTGATGACTGATGACCACAGACCATGAATGTATGTGGGTAAGGAGGAAAGAACTGGGCCAGGGTCTTCCAGGTACCATCCCCAATAGAGAGTGAATGAGGTCACCTCATTCCACCCCCACCTCACCCCACCCCACTCCATTCCCATTGCAGATAAACTACCTAGGACTAGAGCTATGCTTCACCCAGGGATCAACCATGACTCCCTCATTTCACCTTGAAATAAATGTCCAATCAGCTAGAATCCATACATATGGTAACCATGGCCCTTTGAGAGGAGGTCAGGATGAGTAATTAAGTTATTCCAGGAGAATCAACAGGACAATTCTGCCTCCCCAAAGTTGTTCCAGAATACTAGGCAGACATCAGGGGGTCAGAATACTGAATAGGTCATGTTGAGTTAAGCAAGCTTAAATTATGTGATGTACTAGGTCTCCAGGTAAGCAAATGAGAAGCCGAGTGATGAACAAGAACCATAGACAAAAGATTAAAGAATCTCAGAGTTAGAAGGAATCTTAAGGGCTCCCAAAGCCCAACATTTGTCTGAGAAAGAGTCATCCCTAACACATCTAACTTGGCACTGAGATTCTCTGGGAACTCCCCAGTCAGCCCCAGTTATCTTTTGGACAGCTCAATTTATGGTCTAATCAGGAAACATCTAGAATGTTCTACCCAGTTTGGAGCTCCACCTTTCCAAAGGAAATCAATAAGCTAGAATTGCCAAAGCCTGGGTAGTTAGACTGGAGGACATCAAAGTGGTGCCATACACAAGTCCTTGGTTGAAAGAAATGACAATATTTAACATGGAGAAGAGAGTACTGGGTGGGGACAAGAAAGGTGTCTCCTAGTGTTTGAAGGAAGAATCACCTTGGCTGTGCTTGGCCTCAGAGGGGAAACCAGGAGAAATGCAGAGAAGTTAAAAGAGGAAAAATATAAAGAAAAAAAATTATAAATATATACAAAATCGCTATGATTATCAGAGCTTTCCAAAGGGATGGTGCCTTTCTAGCCAGCTGAGGGTAAGTCAAATAGCATAGTAACATAAGACTAGAAGTGTTTATGAGCTCCTGGGAAGAAGAAAGGTTTTCAGGTGGCTAGGTAGCGCAGTGAGGAGAGCACCGGCCCTGGAGTCCGGAGGACCTAAGTTCAAATCTGGCTTCAGACACTTAACACAAAAACTAGCTATGTGATCTTGGGCAAGTCACTTAACCCCCAACTGCACTCCAAAAAGCAAAAAAAGAAAGAAGAAGAAAGGTTTTAACTAGAATGTTAGAACATCGCCTCTCTAGAAACTACAAGTTTATTTCTTTGGAGGAGAAACTCCATATCTTAAGGGTAGTGCTATGAGGCTAGAGACTCTAGCCATGAGTCTGGAGACCCTTTATATGAGTTTGGGGGATGAATGTGCAGCTCTCCAGACTATCTCAGGTTGTCTCTGGCATCACAAAGTCTGTTTTCCTTGCAAGGGGGAGTACAAAACCACAAGGGGGAGCCAGGGGTCTAGGCGACTGCACTGGTCCCCAGTCAGAGGTAGTGTTCACCCAAGTGGAAAGTGGTCCCATATTGATCTTTTACTGCCTATTGTCAGTCTTCATGCTTTTTTTTTTCATTTTATTTGGGGAGGAGGAGAAGAAATGAAGGGACTACTGTACTCAGTAAGCATTAATACTTTGGGTATTTGCATAGTAACTGGGATATGTTTACTCATATCAGTGAAAGTCAAGACAGTCTTAATTCTGGGGTTCACTGAGGAAATCCTGAGCAGGGGGCAAAGCAAGTAAAGGGGAAATGATTCAGGGAGGCCACCTCCAAAACCGACCTGGGTTTGTGTAAGCCCAGAACTTGCGGTGCTAGGTCACAGATCATCAAAACGCCAGCTGTTATTACAGTAGCTGAAAACAATGAGACCCACAGCCCACATTTCTGACGCCCGAGAGTGCAGTAGAAAGGTCACCAGCCTTGCTATCAGAGGACACCTGGGTTGGAATCAGATCAGTGACTCACTTATAAGCTGGCTTATCTTACTTTTGCCTGTTTCAGTCTTCATGTCTTCATTTCTAAGATGGGAATAAATACACTTGTACCGGCTCTCTTTTAGGTGGTGGTGAGGAATGTGCTTTGTAAGCCATACAGATGTGATGGAAATGAAAGCTGGCATTGGGGCGCTGAGCCAAAAAGATCCTCCGCTTGTCTTGTCAGCCCTTTGGCTTCTGATCTTCCTTGTGACTGGGGTAGGAATCAATCTCTATCCTGAGAGTGTCTACGGTGTGTGGGGAATGAAGGAAGTATCTGGGCATGTTGTTCCCTCAGCTTCCTAAGCCCTACTGGACTTCCAGCAGGAAGCTTCCAGGACCAAAAACCACGTGGCACAATATCAGATATAAGTAGTTTTCTTTTGTTTTCCATTGGGGGAGGTGAGTGGGAAGTTAAAGCAATAAATTCTTATTTGAAAAAAATAATTAAAAAACACAAAAAGGAAGAGGGCATTGAAATGAAAGCATTTCTAGGATTTAACCTTGGGTAAATCACATCTCAGTAGTATCTTCATTTGTAAAATTGGGAGGAGTTCTGACTTTGCTTATAGAAGGTAAGCCTTGTGCCCTGGAAATGGAATGGAGAATCTGAAACAGAACAGGAGGAGCTGGGCTCCAGTCCTAACAGTGCTGCTTATAAGTCTGTGATCCTAGGCTAGTCCCTTCATCTTTTTAAGCCTCAGTTTCTTCATTTGGAAAACGAGGTTATAACAAAATGTTTGTAACAGCTAAACAAACTGGGGTATAAGAATGCGATAGAATATGACTAGGCCATAAGAAATGATGAATATGGGGAATTCAGAGAAGTACAGGAAGATCAATATGACTGATACAGAATGAAGCAAGCAGAACCAGGAAAACAATGTACACAATGACTGACCGCAACAGTGTACATGGGAAGAATGTCAGAAAACTTGACATTGTGTCATTATAATAACCAATTTCAAACCTGGGGAAGAGAAGAAAAAAAAGTGTCTCCTCTCCTTCCTTGTGGAGGTGAAGGACTACAGGAAGGAGACTGGGCTGGGGATAAATAGGTTCAGAAATGAAGCTGATGTAAAAAAAGAACTCATATACACATATATCTCTGTGTGTATATTTAAAATAGAGACAAAGAGGGAACCAGAGAGAGGGAGGAAAGGATGGAGGGAGGGAGAGAGAGGTCGAACTAAATGAGTTCTAAGATTCTAAAATCAGTTTCAAATGAATGTTCCTGTGATGCTGGTGAGGAAAACTGGAACAAAGGACCTTTGTAAGAAACTGCTGGGGCTATAGAATGTGAACTCTGCCACTGATGGATTATGAGATCACCCTGAGCCCTTTCCCCCATTCCCTACATGATATCAATTAAGGTAATTATTAACCATATCTCCAGGATAATCTCCAGGATTCACTTACCTTGAATAAAGGTGTAGGGATGGACATCAGGGTCTTTAGGGGTCCCCTGCTGTGTTGTACTGAGACCACTGGAGCCAAGGCAAAAAGCATCTTGATCCTCTCAGCCAGCTTTGGATTGGTGGAAAATGCTGCCAAAGCTGGATGAGAGTAATTCATTAATGGTAGCTCTTTTCCAAACATCTTGCACCCATGGAGGATGAATTGAAGGGTGGGGGTTGCTGTTGTTCAGTTATTTCTGACTCTGTGACTCCATTTGGGGTTTTCTTGGCAAGGAGACTAGACTGGTTTGCCATTTATGTCTCCAGATAATTTTACAGATGAGGAAACGGAGGCAAACAGGATTAAGTGATTTGCCCAAGACCACACAGCTAGTAAATGTCTGAGACCAGATTTGAACTCAGGAAGAAGAGTCTTCCTGATTCTAGGCCCAGGGCTCTGTCGAATGCACCATGGGATCTGGAGCTGGAGGTAACCTTGGAGCTCACATAAGGAAACTGAGGACCCCAAAAGGGAAATAACTTGTTCTGGGTCACAGCTACCAAATGGCAGAGCCCTAGCAATTGATGTGAATGAGTAAAAAGGAATGCTGGGGGATCGAATCCGGGCTCAGATACTCAGCACCACACCCAGAAATAACTGGCCGTGTAACCTTGAGCAAGTTACTTAACCCTAATTGCTTAAAAAAAAAAAGGAATGCTAGAATCATTTATTTTACTCTTTAGTGATCTCCATGCAGAGAGAGATGGAAGACATGTCTGTCTAGTGGCCTGTGGGGGGACCCAAACTTTTCACAGGCTTTCAAGGGTTAAAGCCCCTCCTGACTCCCAAGTCACTTGGAATTGTCACCTTTCCATAGCCTGATTTGGGACAGCTCTTGGACCCTGGTGAGTTGGACCAAGCTTTGATGATGCAGTCCCCTCCTGCTATGTGGACATAAAGGTAAAGTGTGGCTCTGAGAAGACCATTTAAGAATCTCTTCTTTCTGGTTAAGGATATTGATTCAGTTTTTAGTTAGCCATATCTGTTAGAACCAAGATTTAAATTACATTGAGAAAATGAGTAAATGTAGTTTAGGGTAAGGGGTCTTCCTATAATTTACATTGAGACATTCTCAGAGCCCCGTCACCAGGTAAAATTAGTAAAGAGTCTTCATGGTAAAGAATGGTTTGGCTCAACATGGCATCAAGGGCACCCCAGAGCTGGAATGGGGCTTAAAAGGCCCCTCACCCAACTTGTATTTCAACAAAAATCCCATCTACAGTATACTTGATGAATAAGGGAACTTGACCATTGGCAAAGCCCTTTACATATACACTATCTCATTTGATCCTTGCAATAACCTGTAGTAGATACTAAAGGTTAGATCCCTTTGTACAGATGAGGAAACTGAGGCAGAGGTAAAATGATTTATCCAGGGTCACACAGCTTGTAAGTTCCTGAGGCAGGATTTAAACTCAGGCCTTCCTAATTCTAGGTCCAGTATTCTAGACACTGCATCACCTTGCTGGGGCTAGAGACTCCCTCCCCTCTGGAATAGCTCTCATTGTTTAGAAATTCATAATAATATCGAGCTCAAACACGCTTCCTTGCAGCTTCTTTGCATTAGTCCTATTTGTACCAAATTGTTATGTTCGGTCTCTTTTCAGTGGTGTCTGACCCCATTTGGGGTTTTCTTGGCAAAGATATTGAGCTGGTTTGCCATTTTCTTCTCCAGATCATTTTACAGATGAGAAAATTGATGCAAATGGGGTTAAGTGACTTGCCCAGGGTCACACAGCTAGTAAGCAGTTGAAGACAGATTTGAACTCAGGAAGGTGAGTCTTTCTGACTCCAAGCCTGGCACTTTATCTACTGTGGTGCTACTTAGCTTTCCATGAGCCAAATCAAACAAGTCTAATCTCAACTTCCACAGGACAGGCTTTCAAACACTCTCTGTCCCTCTCTTCCCCCCCACCCCCTCCCCAGTTCCTTTTTCTCTGGCTGAACCAGCTCAGTTCCTTCTACTCCTCATGTGGCCTGGTCTGCCTTCCTCCTCTGGACACTTTCTAGCTTATTCATATCCTTCCAATGAGTCTGGCTCTGGGAACTGAATTCCATACTTCTTAATTTTGATCCAGCAAATTCCAGGTCAAGGGCAGAACCCAGCTTAGTCAAGAATTCTTACATTTATTCTTTAGAACTGAGGCCAAGAATCATGATCAGAGTTCCCCAATCCTTAAAAAAAAACAACCTGCAATAGACTTTTCCAATCCTAAAGCTACCTTCCTGTATGTCTTCCCCTCCCTTCTCAGGCAAACTCCCAGAAAAAAGGGGGCTGACCTCATTGCCTCTGCTGTCCTTTGCGGTCTGACTTAGAACCCACCAATCAACCCCAAATGCTCTCCGCAATGTGCTCATGTCCTCTTAGTTGGCTGGTCTTGGTCTTTCCTGTAGCCTCGTCCTTCTTGACCTTGGCTACATTTCACCGGGCTGGCTACAAGTTATTCCCGTCTGCTGTCTCCTGCCACCTGTGTGATCACTCTTCCACAATGTTCTTTCCAGGTCACCATCCCTGTCTCACCCTAGAACTGTGGGTATTCTGCAAGCCTCTGTCCTGAGCCTCCTTCTATTCTCTCTCAATTCTGTCTATGGGGCTTCATCAGATTTAATTATCATCTCTAGACAGCTGATTCCTAAGTCTGTGTGCCTTGTAACAAAGCCCCAGTGACCCACCCTGAGCTTCAGCTGCCCAACGTCCCTTTTTAATTGGCTGTCCTGTAGCAGCTCCCATTCAATGAGCCCAAATGTATCTCCTTATCTTTCCACACAAATCCTTTCCCAAACTTCCCATTTCCACTGAAGGCACCACCATTCTTCCAGTCAGATCCCTGGGTTTAAAGCTGTGGCATCATCCTGATCTCCTCACTGTCTTTTACCCTCCTCTTTGGAATCTACTTCCCCAGCACTCAACACAGGGACTGACACACAGTAGCCAATATCCTTGTCGACTTCATTGATGCCCATTGATCTACACATACCAATGGTGACGCCCTGGTCATGGCCCACATAATACAGTGTCTCCTGATTGGTTTTGTTCATGACGAAATTCAAAGTGGCAACGAGGTCGTATTTAGCCATTTCATCAAAACTGCGAAAGAGAAAGAGAAGAGAAACCAGACGCTGTAGCCTTTATTTGTAAAGAAATAGACATTTCTAGGTAGACACACCCTTTAACCTCAAGGGCTTATGAGTCCAACAGGGTGGACCTGTGCTGAACTGAGGTGGATCCTTCACCCCAGGCCTTAAGTGAATGATTTTTGTGTCCAAATTTTTTTTTTTTAAATCATTGTCTTGTGGCCACCTTGTGAGGATGAGTCTTGCTGAACTTGGCTGTGCTGGTCCTCAGACTATTCCTGGAGTCCTTGTGGTTGGTAGGACCCATAGAGCTGTACCAATATTCTCCCAGAGCCTCTAAGAGTCCAAGGTGACCTCCACACCATGATGAGACATTAAAGATAGCTGTCAGTGAAGGAACCACTTGATTTTTTGAATGTCCATGTTTGTGGACCACTTCACAGACCTCAAGCCTCCCAAGGAGCCTTCTGGAGCAACTACTGGACTGTAAGCTCCATGAGGACAGGGTCTACTTATGAATCTTGGTTATCTGTCGAGTCCTCTCCAGGACCCAGCACGGCTCTGCCCAAGTGGGAACTTAATGAAAGTGGGTAAGGTGGACAGAAGCAAATAAGACCTAGTATTTCTGAGGAACAGGAATGCAGGCCATACTTCAGACTCAGTCATGGTACTTTGAAAGTAAAGATCTTGCCATTGATCACTGAATTGTCCGAGGAATGGTGGCCTTAGTTTGGGCATTTCTTCACTAGAGATTACCAGCTGAGGCAGCCTCCATGCTTGGCACTCAGGTCCTAGACCAATAACAATGGTTCTGGCACCTGGTGAGGAGAGCCCTAAACAGGATAGGGACTCAATTCATGGGAGAAGAGAAGAAAGGAGAGGGTCCACCAGGTGCACCTTTCCCTTTGCTCATCTCTAGGCCACATATGCATGTGATTCATGGTCTGCCTGTGGGGTAAAGGCCAGGGCCCCCAAGAAGGAGATGCCCAGTATTGCTGTTGTTGCTAAGTTTCTGTCATCACCATCTTCCCCTTCTGCTCCTTTTGAATTCTTACCCATCTTTTAAACTCTCTTCCAAAAAGTCTCTCCTAATGATAATATACCCACTCATTATCATAATTTTTACCCTTAAAGAAGGAAAAAACGATTACTGGCTTTCCATACATCTAGAAAACCCAGTGGAATATTATTTTCAAACATCCCTTTTCTACCTGAAAGCCCAGAATTCCAGTGATTCCGGAGAATGGCGCACATGTTTCTGTGACCAGATGTTCCCACGGCTGTTCCCCATCCACACGTCAAATCCTGAATCTGCCAGAGTGAAGGCGAGGCTGGTGTAGGGTGGATTTGCCACCCAGATACTGGAAGACACAAACATTCCATGCTGCAAATAGAAAATGGGCCTCTGAGCTGCAAAGTGAAGGAGAGACATCTTATTACCAAGTTCACAGGCATCTCCAAGACCCTGCTGACATCTGCTTCCTAAGGAAGTCTGAATGTCTAAATATTCTCTTACTCATTTCACAGATTTAGTACTGGAGGGATTTTAGTTTCCATATGGCCCCACCCATATATTCTCTAAATCCAATGATTTGCCCAGGTCACTGTAATGACTCCAGTAACCTCTCACTTTACTCTATGAAGAAGCCCTGCCTTGAGTTACCATGTTTGAGTAAGACCAGCAGAAGGACCAAGTGCCCCTTTACTGCCTGTGGGTATCTTGAATCATATCAGATAGCCAAGAATTTTCCAAGAGTCTTCTCCCATCACCAGTCGCAGCTATCATGAATCAGCACCAGTCCCCAGGTTCAGACTCCTCACTCTTTCTCCCCAATGTCTGCTTTCTTGACCCAGATAAGAACCTTGTAAAATCCCAGTAGACTTTGCTGGTTTTGTGAACCTAATTCCACCCAGCTTGAGTGAACCTGCCCTATTTCTACCATTCTCCCTGTTTGCCTTTCGTGTTATAAAAGTCTCCTCAATAAAGCTGACTCACTCTACCATCTTATATGTGCTGTTTCCTTGTACTGAATTATTGATATTCTGAACCTTCCTAAGCCTATATTGAGATGGTTACACATCTAACAAATGTCTGAGATGGAATTTGAAATCTGCCTAAGCCCAGAACTCTTCCTTTCCACCAAATCTAGGCTACCTCCTACTGAGGTGAATTCTAGGCATTCACTCACCCAAGTTTTAGGTCACATTGTGTGGAGTTTTTTATAACATGATGCCTCTTACCTATTCTATTAGAGTGTCCTTTCCCATAAGGAATCCTATGAACCCCAAGAATGAAGCCATCTTCTGTTATAACATCATATGCTTCACTGGGGTAGCCCCAGTAGGAAATGATCTGGCTCTGTGTGGAAGAAAGAAACAAATCTTCACCTTAGTGCCTCTGGATGGTTCATCTTAAAGCAAGAAAGCCCAAATATTCCTGGGACATACAGAGGAAGACACAGGGGCAAGAGAAAGACCCTGGGCCAGCCTCTGGAGAGAAGGCAGAAGCATTATTAGAAAAGGCACAGACAGAGAGAGCCATGTAAGTGCTGAGGGAGGAGCAAAAGGGGATGTTCAAAACAGCATTCCAGGGGACTTTTCATGGCTTCCGTCATACTTTTTTGACAGCAACACTGTGAACAAGAAGGGAAAATATTGTTCTCACTTTACCTATTAGGGCACTGAGGCTCAGAAATGCAGCACCTAGCCCCAGATCACAGAGGTAGTGAGTAGCAGAGTTGGGGTGAACTCATGTGCCTAGGAATAATTCACATTCCCGCCTCTCCAGAGCTTCTGATTGCCCACAACAATGTTGGTATTGGATACTTGAGTTGTAAACAACAAGCTTTAGAGCATTTGTATGATTATCACTCTAATTTTTACAGAGGAGGAAACTGAGGCCTCAGTGTCTAGCCCCGGATCCCCAGCAGAGCCCAATCAAGTCAATAAGCCTTTATTAAGGGCCTGTCTTGTGCCAAGCACTGCCCTAAGTACAAGGGATGCAAAAAGAGGCAAAGCACAGTCCCTGGTCTCAAAGAGCCTGCATCTGAATGGGGGAGACAGCATGCAAATGTCTGCATATGGAAAAGATAAATATAGTGTCAATGGGAAGTAACATCAGAGGGAAGGTGGGAAGTGGAGGGGGGATGGGGTAAAGGTTCTTGCAGAAGGTGGGATGTGAGTTGGGACTTGAAGGAAACTGGAATCCAGGAGGCAGAGATGAGGGGGAAGATCCTCACAGACATGGGGGACAACCAGTGAAATACCCAGACACAGGAGGTCTTGTGTAAAGGGAAACATAGGCCAGTGTCACTGGACCAAAGAGTACTTGGATGGGGAGGAGGGACTGAGGGATGAGAAGACTGGACAGGAAAGAAGTAGACAAATTATGAATAGTTATAGAAGCTAAATAGAGGGTTTTATACTAGATCCTGAGGTTGATTGGAAGCTATGGGAGTTTACTGAGGTCAAGCTAGATCTTTAGGAAGATCAACTTGATACCTGAGTGGAGGATGGCCTGGAGCAGGGAGATATTTGAAGCAGACAGATCCACTGGTACCGTGTTTCCCCGATAATAAGACCTATCCCGAAAATAAGCCCTCCCCTTACTGTGTAAGATTCCTCTAAAATAAGCCCTCCCCCGAAAATAAGCCCTATTGAGATTGCTACTGTAGTGAAGGTTATCCCCTGTGCTACACGCTACATTACGGTACCCTCTGTATGCGGCCCCCCCCCCCCCCGTGAAACGCACGCCGCGCTCCGAGCTGCATCCAATCAGAGCTGCAGCAGTGAGCGCATCATCCTGTTCTTCCCCAGTGATTGGCTTGCTGGCACCATTGAGAGCAGTGCCGCGGAGGAGAGCTGAGGCAGGACAACATAAGCCCTCCCCTGAAAATAAGCCCTCTGGTGTTTTTCTGTCCAAAAAAATAATAAGACAGTGTCTTATTATCGGGGAAACACGGTAGCTCTTGTAATACTCCAGCCATAAGGTGATAAGAGCCTGCACCAGAATGGTGGCCATGTCAGAGGAGAGAGGGGGGCATGTTTGAGAGACGGGGCAAAGGGGAAATCAACAGGTCTTGGCAATCGATTGATATTGTGAAGAGGGTGGGGAAAAGGAATGAGAAGTGGAGGGTGGCACCTACATGGAGCTGGGAAGCTGGGGGACTGCCGTGGCCTCAGTGGTGATTGGAAAGCTCTGGAGATGGAAAGGTTTGGGAAGTTTTGGACATATTCAGTTTGGGATGTTAATGGGACGTCCAATTTGAGGTGACTAATAAATTATTGGGATGTGAGAATGGAGGACAGGAAAGAGGTTAAGGCTAGATAACTGGATTTCAGAATCATTTACATAGAGATAATAGTTGAGTCCATGGAAGCTGATGGCATCATCATGTAAAATAGTATAGAGAATAAAGAAAGAGGTCTTAGAACAGAGTCTTAGGGAACACCCAAGGTCAACAGGTATTACTTAGATGAAGATCCAGCGAAGGAGACAGAGAAAGAGTGGTCAGACAGACAGACAATTAGAAGAGAGCAACACAAAAACCTAGAGATAAGAGAGTACCAAGAAAGAGTGAGACCAACAGTGTCCCAGGCAGCCAGAGACCAAGAATGGGGATTGAGGTGATTTAGATATGGCCATTCAGAAATCATTGCATGAGGAGGTCAGAGGCCAGTCTGTAGAGAGCTAAGAAGAGAGTGAGAGGAAAGAAAGTGGAAGCAATTATTGTAGAAAACCGTCTCAAGGAATTTAGACACCAAAGAAAGGAATAATATAGGAGTTTTGGAGAGAAAAATTTCAATTAGATGATGAGGTTGGAAGCCAGACTATAGAGAGTTTTACAACAGAGTGATGGGAAGAAAATGGAGGCATCAATTGTAGACAGCTTTCTTAAGGAGGTTACAGGTGAACAGGAGGAGAGATACAGGAGGGAGGAATAGAAGAATCACATGAGAGCTTTTTGAAGTTGAGAAGACATGGCTGTGTTTGTAGGTAGCAGGGAACCAACCAGTAGATAGGGAGCAACTACAGATTAATAGGAGAGATACAAAGCCATGTGAGCAAAATGAGAACAATTTATGCAAAAATAGAAATGTTGTAAAACAATAATCTGAATCAACACAACTACCAAAAGCAAGTCCAAAGGACTCATGATGAAATATGGGATCCACCTCCAGATGATTGATGGAATCCAAGGGCAGATAAAGCCATATTTGCTTTTCTATTCTTTTTTCTTCCTTTCTTTTCCTTTCCTTTTCCCTCCCCCTCTTTCCCTCCCTCCCTCCCTCCCTCCCTTCCTTCCTTCCTTCCTTCCTTCCTTCCTTCCTTCCTTCCTTCCTTCCTTCCTTCCTTCCTTCCTTCTCTCACTCCCTCCTTTCCTTCCTTCCTTCTCTCACTCCCTCCTTTCCTTCCTTCTTTCCTTCCTTCCTTCTTTCCTTCCTTCCTTCCTTCCTTCCTTCCTTCCTTCCTTCCTTCCTTCCTTCCTTCCTTCCTTCCTTCCTTCCTCCCTTCCCTCCCTCCCTGTCCCCTTCCTTTGTTTTTGTATGTATGTTGAAGGCGTCTAGAATGAGGGCAGAAGTTGGGGAGAAGAGAAATACTATGAGTCTCGCATTGAACTCATGGAGAAGGATAGGGAGTGTCTTGGAGGTCAGTACACAACAGTCACCAGGATTTTGACTGGGTAGTAAATATAAATAAGAACCAGAAAGTTTACAGAGTTTACAAATTAACATTGGTAGAGGGAGCAATGGGGAACAAGGAGTATTCTAACTCTTCCACCTCTACATCTAAGTTGAGGGGAATGAGTGAATGTAGCCGGCGCTGGAGAGGGCAGGCAGCCAAGAGGGGCTGTGTCATCAGGAGGGATCCAGGTGAGAGTGAAGAAGGAGAAATTGTAGATGAAAGCTAACTTGTTACCTATGGAGCAGGCATTGCAGAGGGCACAGTAGGAATGGTGGGGAAATGCTGAACAGGATATGGGGAGCATCTGACTGAGGCACATGGAGGTTCCAGAGTGGGCAGTGGGGCACAGGATGTGGGGTCTGAATGAGGACAGGCAGAGATTCAGAGTAACCTAGGCCCTCTGAGGCCAAGTCCAATGTTCTTTTCACTACACCCCAGTGTGGCTCTTAACCACACCCCAGCCCACATGGTATTTCCCTTCACATTTTCATTAACATGACTTACAATGCTCATGTTAGCTTCTGGATTCTGCAGAGGTTTGCTCTTAATGCCACCATTAGCAATTCCAAAGACAAGCATCCAACAGACATTTGCTAAAAGGCACCAAATTTCATGTCTGCCTGAAAGGGAAACAGAGTCTGATTAGTGATTAATAATACTGGGGGGGAGGGGAAGGAAGAGAATAAGCATTTATACAATGCCTACTGTGTTCCAGGCGCTATGCTAAGAACTTTTGATCTTCACAACAATCCTGTGAGGTAGATGCTATTATTATCCCAATTTAGCAGTAGAGGAAAGTAAGGCAAACAGAGGTTAAGTGACTTGCCCAGGGTCACATAGATAGTGTCTGTAGTTAGATTTGAACTCAGGTCTTCCTGACTTCAGGTCCAGCATTCTATTCACAACACCATCTAGCTGAATTAATTTGAAAAATTTCCTAATATAAACAAGAGGTAACATTTATAAAATACTTTACCTTATGAGTTTTAGTCCTAAAATATCTGAATGAAATGTTTTATAAAAAAATCCCACAAATGTTCAAGAATGAACTAGGTACTTGGCATTTCCTGTCTATTTATTCCCATAGCTGCATGGGAAGAACCATACCACAGAAGCCCTGAGGGGCCTGATAAACTAGTTCTTCCTTGGGGACTTTTAATAACCTTTCACATGCATTGGGGAAGACAGTAGGAAATATGAGGATACTTCATAGTTGATTAAGCAGGCACAGTGACTGGTATGGCTGGAACATATCTGGGAACAAATAACACATTAACAGAATATGGTTACAGAAAATGAAGCGATTGTTTTGTCTAGAGAAAACAAAGTTTCTCATGGGAAGGACAATTTCCCATAGTCCTTCAGGATAGCAGTGCCAACTTCAGCCCTTTTGAAGTAATGTCATTCTCTAAAGAAGCAAAAACAAAAAAGAGGCCTAGAATCTTGATTCCATTCAGCACAGGATAAGTCATAGCTATAGTGATCTATGGCTTGTTAGGCAAAGAAGGTACCTTCCAGGCAACTGAATCCATTCCTTTCATTGACAGGATAGCTCTATGAGATTGTAGAAAAATATATAGTAGAACTCTGGGCTAGGTGCCTGAAGAATTGGTTTCCAGTTATCTTCTATTTACCGGATGGGTGGCCCTAGACAAACTACTTAAGTTAGCTTTATTTATTTAACAAATGAAGATGAGACTTCTTGATTTACTCTCTCACTCTGCCAATCAACCAACAAACTATGTCCAGGTACTCTGCCAAGCAATGAAGATTTGGGAAAAAAAAACACATAAAAAAAGGGAAAACATAGTTGCTGTGCTCAAGGAGCTCACCTTTGAGAGAAGAGTCCACAGTAACACTGAAAGCTTATACGAGATATATTTATAAATTGGGAGTGACCTCTCCCAATAATCTCTTCCAAACAACTTTAAAATAATGCCTAAAATCGAATTCTGGAGTGGAAGAGCCAAGAAAAGGTGAGGGTGAGACCTTTTTCTAGCCCAATACAACTTAGAAGGTTGGCACGAGAAGTCTGTGACACGGTCGTAGGTGCTGGCCTGGAGTGCCGTGTATATGGTGGCAATACCAGCAGTAGACTTTGGAGGTGGCAGCAGCTTTTGGAAGCTCACGGGCCAGAAACAATAAGGCTATCAGACAACTGGTCCGAGAGAGATTACAGGGGACCCTTTGCTGGCATTGAGGGCAAGATGCTGTTGCACCGCCTACATGCAGCACAAGGTCACAGTTATGGTGCCGAAAAGAACACTTGTGATCTCTCACAAGGGAGAAGGGTTCCTGGTCTCAGTTCCAAGGCAGAAAAGAGGATTAACTCTTATAGCTGTAGAGGAGCATGGAACGTAGTCACAGTTCCAGGGCCAAGAGGATCACTAGTACTTGTGGCAACAGAGTAGCATGATCCTCTCCTGGAGAAAGACCAGAGCACAGGCAAAGAGAGCAGTGATCACACCTCTCCTAAGATCGTATCAGCTTCCAAGAACCAAAAGCTCTGAAAACAACAGAATGGAAAACCTGAAGTTTGGGACAGAGTGCCCTCCACCCTGGGACACAATCCAAATTTAATATAAAGTTAAAAGTGAAAAAAAAAAAACAGACTGGAGAATTATGAAAAGAAATTCAAAGGCTTGGTAAAAGTAGCACCAAAAACCCCCAACAGCAACAAAACAGACAAGCACTGAAGAAAATACCCTAAGAAACAAAACTGGCCAAAAGGTGAAAGAAAGAAAGGAAAGAAAGAGAAAGGAAGGAAGGAAGGAAGGAAGGAAGGAAGGAAGATGCACAAAAAATTTGCTAAAGAGAAGAGCTCCTTACAAAATAGAATTGGAGAAATGGGAAAAAAGCTACAAAAGCTCACTAAAAAAAACCCTGTTCCTTAAAAATTAGAATTGGGCATGTGGAAGCTAATGACTTTATGAGATATCAAGAAAAAATAAAACCGGGTGGAGTCAAGATGGCGGAGTAGAAGCAGGACCTCTGAGCGACTCTGGCTTCCACCTTCCCCAATCCATGTAAAAAGGGGACTCTTAAAAAAACTTTGGAGCTGCAGAACCCACAAAATGACACAGAGAAGCTAACCTCCAGCTGAGGACAGCCCAGCAGGCCAGCAGGAATTGGCCAGCAGCGCTCTGAGAGCTGAGCCTAGGCCCTCCAGCCGGAGGCTTTAGTCCCAGGGTGGGCCTGACCAGCCACTGGCCAGAAGGACTCCAGATCAGCAGCAGCTGTGGCTGTTTCCAGATTTATCAACACATTGATGCAAAGGACAAAGTGAGAGGTCAGTGCAGTCTGGACTTTGGGACCCAGTAAGGGGGAGTTCATGGCTTTTGTCCCTGAGGCAAGAAGCCTCTGAGATGCCAGAACAGCCAGCCAGCACCACGTGGCAGCTTCAGCTCCTGGACTGCAGAGTGTAGGGGGACCAAGCACCAGTCTGAGGGGTAATCGCTCTTGCTTTAACGTGCTTGGATCTGGATTGAAGTCTAGGGTGGAGGTCTTGGGGTGTGTGTCCAGCTTGCCAGAGCATGTGGAGACCTCAGAGAGGGCATCCATCTAATATCCTGGCAGCTGAGAAAACCCCAGCATTTGGGATGAAAGCTCCTCTGTCTGGTGACAGAGTCCTACTGTGGCAAAAAGCCCAGGGGTCAAGTGACTGAGGGACGACATGACCAGGCAAAGGAAACAAAGCAGACAGAAGATTCCAACATTATACTCCTATTTTGGGGACAAAAAGGAGCAAAGCATGGAACAGGAGGAAGACAGTGAAGTCAGAACTCCTGCACCAAAAGCTTCAAAGGGAAATACAAGCTGGTTACAGGCCATAGAGGACCTTAAGAAGCAGATAAGAGAAGTGGAGGAAAAATTGGGAAGAGAAATGAGAACAACGCAAGAAAATTATGAAATGAGAGTCAATAGCCTGACTGAGGAAAATAACACCTTAAAAAACAGACTGACTCAAGTGGCAAAAGAGGCTCAAAAAGGCAATGAGGAGAGGAATGCCTTGAAAAGTCGAATTTGCCAGATGGAAAAAGAATCTCAAAAGCTCACTGAGGAGAATCATTGCTTCAGAATTATATGGGAGCAAATGGAAGCTAATGACTTTATGAGAATCAAGATGCTGTTAAACCAATCCAAACAAATGAAAGAATAGAAGGCAATGTGAAATATCTCATGGGAAAAACCACTGACCTGGAAAATAGATCCAGGAGAGATAATTTAAAAATTATTGGACTACCTGAAAGCCATGATCAGGGAAAGAACCTAGAAATCATCTTCCAGGAAGTTCTCAAAGAAAACTGCCCTGATGTTTTAGTACAAGAGGGCAAAATGGAGGTTGAAAGAATCCACTGATCACCTGCTGAAAAAGATCCCAAAAAGAAAACTCCTAGGAATATTATAGCCAGGTCCCGGAATTCCCAGCTTAAGGAGAGAATATTACAAGCAACCAGGAAGAAACAATTTGAATATTGTGGAAACACAATCAGGATAACCCAGGATCTGGCAGCTTCTACACTGAGGGATCGAAGGGCCTGGAATATGATATTCCAGAGGTCAAAGGAGCTGGGATTAAAACCAAGAGTCACCTATCCAGCAAAACTGAGTATCCTGTTTCAGGGGAAAATATGGTCATTCAGTGTAATAGAGGACTTTCAAGCATTCTTGATTAAAAAACCAGAGTTGAACAGAAAATTTGTCATTCATATACAAGAAGCGAACTTATCAAAGTTGAACTATTAACATTCCTACATGGGAAAACAATAATTGTAGCTTATGAAACTTTTCTCAGTAGTTGAAGGGAATATATATATATATATATACACACACACACATACATACACACACACACATATATATATATATGTCTATATTGGAGTGTATATGGGCATATGAATACATATGTGAATGTGTGTATATATGTTTACAGGTATACATAGATAGAGGGCACAGGACCAATTTAACAGGAAGGGATGATACTTAAAAGGTGAAATTAAGAGGTGAGAGAGGAATATAATGAGAGGAGATGGGGAGAGACAAAATGGGGTAAACTATCTCATATAGAAGAGGCAAGGGAAAATGGTTACAATGAAGGGGAAGAATAGGAAGGTAAAAGGGAATGGGTCAACCTTATTCCCATTGAATTTGGCTTGAGGAGGGAATGAAATACACACTAAATAGGGTATCTCACCCTCCAGGAGAGTGGGGGGGGGAGGGGATGACAGGGGGGATGATGGAAGGGAGGGCAGGCTGGGGGGGAAGGAAGTTGGAAGCACCCACTTTTGAAAAGGGACAGGATCAAAGTAGAGAATAGAACAAGTGGGAGGTGGGATAGGAGGGAGGGAAATATAGTCAGTCTTTTACAATATATCTACTGTTAATGTTTTGCATTAGCCACACATGTACAACCTATACTGAACTGCCTATTTTCCCAGTAAGGGTGGGTGACAAGGAAGGAAGGGAATCAATCTGGAATTCAAAGTTTTAAAATAAAATATTATATATATATATATACTATTATTAATACTATTTTATATGTAATTAGGAAATAAGATATACAGGCACTGGGGCATAGAGATCCACTCGAAAAGTCAAAAGGGGTATGGGAGAAAATATGGGAGAGAGCAGATTGAAGGAGGGGATATCCTGTGGGACTGCTATTTTGGGGTAGTGTGTAGGGGACAAATGGGGAGAAAATTTGTAACTCGAAATATGGCAGAAATGAATGATGTAAATCAGAAGTTAATAAAGCATTTGAAAAATGAAAAAAAAACAATAAAACCAAGTCAAAAGATTTTTTTAAAATAGAAGAAAACATGAACTATCTCACAGGAAAAACAACTGACCTTAAAAATACATTGAGGAGAGATAAATTAAGAATTATTGAACTATTTGAAGGTCATTATAAAAAAAGAGCCTAGACATAATCTTTCAAGAAATTATCAAGGAAAACGACTCTGATATGCTAGAACCAGAGGGTAAAAATAGAAATGTAAAGAATCCTCTATTCACTTCCTGAAAGAGACCCTGAAATGAAAACTTCCAGGAATAGTATAGTCAGATTTCACTCCCAGGTTGGGGAGAAAATATTATAAGCAGTCAGAAAGAAACCATTCAGATATGATGGAACTATAGTCAAGATTATGTCGGATTTAACAGCTTTCACGTTAGAGGAGCATTGATATTCTGAAAGGCAAAGGAGCTAGGATTACAACTTGTCAAATCTATGGCTAGGGCAAGGTTTTATGACCAAACAAGTGACAGAGGGCATTACAGGAAGTAAATTAGATAATTTTGGTTACATTAAATTGAAAAGGTTTTGCACAAACAAAACCCATACAATTAAAAATAGAAGGAAAGGAGGAGACTAAGGGAAAAAAATCTTTTATAGACAGTTTGTCTGATAAAAGTCTCATTTCTCAAATAGATAGAAAATGGAGTCCAATTCATAAGAATATGTCATTCCTTAATTGATAAATGTCAAAAGATATGAACAGGCAGTTTTCAGATGAAGAAATAAAAGTTATCTGTCATCATATGAAAAAAATGGTCTAAATCTATTGATCAGAGAAATGCAAATTAAAACAACTGAAACAGCACCCCACATCTATCAGATTGGCTGACATGACAGAAAATCAATTACGGAATGGTTGAACAAATTGCAGTGTATAGCTGCGGTAGAATACTATTGTGCCATAAGAAATGATGAGCAGAATGGTTTCAGAAAAGCTGGAGAAGTCTTAGATGAGGAAAATAAAGTGACTAGAACAAGGAGTATATTGTACACAGTAAGAGCAATATTGTAATGCTGTTCAGTTGTGAATAACTTAGCCATTCTGATCAATGTAAGGAGACAATTCTGAAGGATTTGTCACAAAAAAATGCTCTCCATTTCCAGGCAGAGAAGTGATGAAGTCTATATACAGAGAGATTCATATATATTTTTTTTTATTTTTCTTGCTCTTTGGCAACATGGCTAATATGGAAATACATTTTGAATGATTTCACATGTATAACCGATATCACATTTCTTGCCTTCTCTACAGGTGGGTGATGAGTGGAAGGGAGAGAATGCAGAACTCAAAATTTATTAAAGATATGCACACATATACTATTTGTACAAAGTGGATGGAAGGTCAGCTCAGAGGGGAGGGAGGGTGGGACTGTTGAAAGACTCCAATGAGGTTATAACAATGAAAGTATCAATGACCAGTGACTTTCTGGACTTGGGACCTCATCTGCTAGAGTAGGAATGGGCAACATTCATTGTGTGTCTAGGGCCACTGAAGCTTAGAAAAAGTAAATTGAGGTCTATGTACAAAAAATTCATGGAAGAAGTCATTGCCTTTTCCCCAAACCTTCTTTTCTTCCAAACAAGCACATTTCTGTTGAAGGTATCACCATTCTTTTGGCCTCTCAGATGCACAATCTCAATATCATCCTGAACTCCTCATTACCCCTCACCCCTTGCATCGATTCACTTGGCAAATCTTGTCATTTTGCACTCCATAGAATCTTTTCAATAGGTTTCCTTTCTACTCACACTTAGCTGGGTCTTTTCCAATGACTCTTAATTGGTTTCCCTTCCTCAGCTCTCTTCCTTCTCCATTCTATTTTGGCAGAGCTGACCAGGCAATTTTCCTAAAACCCAGAAAGGACCATGTCATACCTCTCCCTACCCAACAAAATCCCTACTTTCCTCTAGGCCCAAATGGGAACCTCTCTGTCTTGTATTTAAAGCTCTTCACCATTGGACTCATTCTACTTTACCAGACTGACTATTCCAAAAACAAATGATATTTGCAGATATTAACAACTGTGGATACAACAGAGCTATTGTTAATACCTAAGACTAACTGTTAGGGCTCTAGCTTTAGGCCTCTAATTGATCTTTCATTTTATCTTGGGAGGTTTTAAACGACAAAATTTAGTCTTCAGGCTTTGAGAAATTTCCTCATGGAATCAATGCGAATCCTAATTCTTAGAACATTGGATCTCAACTGTACTTTCAAGAGACTAATTAGGAATAACATCACATGTGAGAAAATCCCACCCTTCCTAAACTGGCAGCCCTTCACTTCCAAATACATACACACATGAGCACATGTACACACACATGCAGACATAGACATTCTCATTCTCATTTTATAACAGGCTTACGGGGAACAACGCAAGGAAAAAGGAGTCATGTTGCTTGGGGGTAATCTGAGAAAGAAGGGCAAAGAGACAATCAAGGCAGGTGCTCGTCACCTTTAACCCAGAAACACTTAGTCCTAGGCTCCCATTTGGAACTTAAGGGAATAAGGCAGAAAACTTCTCTACCTCTCAGATCCTAAGGCTCCACTAGTTTCCCTTGCTTTAGAGTATGCTGATCACAGATGGGAGGTGTGAGGTGCAGCTAGCATTGGTAGGCATCTTAGATCTGGATGACAGCTTTATTGTATCACTAAAGGAAAGTCTATGGCAGTCATGGCTTTCAGAGAAGACACATTCATTCCCCTACTGGAAAGAGTAAATGATTCCCAATTCTATCAATATATAATCTCAGGTGATACAGAGAAAATATGAATCCCACAAGTGGTGTCCAACACCCGGGAACCCCCATTTCTGAACTCCATTCACAATTGCTTATGATTAAGGAAACAGATGGGAAGATGCCTTTCCCCCTGACATTGAGGCTTTAAATGCAGGAGAGAGTGCTGGGTCTTGAGTCAAAGCCAGCCCTAGATGCTGCCTAGCTGTGTGACTCTGACTAAGTCATTTAGCCTATGTCTACTTCAGTTTTCTAATCTGTAAAAGAGGAATAATAATAGGGCCTGCCTTAGAGGGTTGCTGTGAGGATAAAATGGGATAATTTTTGCAAAGTGCCTAGCACAATACCGGGCTCATAGTTGTTGTTCAGTCATTTTCCAGTTGTGTCCAACTATTCATGACTTTATTTAGGGTTTTCTTTAGCATTTTCTTGGCAAAGATACTGGAATGATTCGACATTTCCTTCTGCAGTTCATTGCACAGATGAGGAACTGAGGCAAACAGGGTTAAGTGATTTGCCCAGGGTCATAGAGTTTGTAAGTGTTGGAGGTTGGATTTGAACTCATGAAGATGTGTCTTCCTTACTCCAAGGCCAGTACTCTATCCAATGTACCACCTAGATGCTCCTGGCACATAAATAGGAACTTAACACTTATTCCATTCTATTCCTACCAATTAAGGAAAACTCAAATCACCGTGAGAAATATTTGTTAACTCCATTAATCTCAATTTCTTACCATAGTGAAAATTTCTTATTGGACCAGGAGTGTTTAACTGGATATCCTGTTCAATTAAAATTATCTCCCCCCCCCACTTTAATATTTAAATTTTGTGCCCAGCAGATGCAGTACATATACAAGATGGGTCTGGAAAAGACCAATAGTCCTGCAGATGCAGACAATTGTTCACTGATAATTTAAATGAAGTTCTCTTACCTTTGATAACTGGGTCCATGAGGGTCAGTGGAGAAAAGGCTGTTGGGTCAATGTTAACCTCTACCAGAAACTGGTGGGAGTCCAAGATGTCACACTGTCAAAGCAAATCAAGGGGACCACTCAGAGTTGTGTTGAGTGATCAGTTCTGTTGGTAACAATCTTTTATTAGAAGGTCAATTGTAAAAATTCAAACTTCTGTTCGGAGGACAGTTGTTCAAAAGAGATCCTTCTCTATCCACCAATGTGGCTGTTTGACACAAGAAATCTGGGTCTTAAATGGTCTTGTGGAAACCCTCATGGAAATTCACACTATCAGGTTCTACTTTAAGTTACAACTTGGGAACAGAGTGTTTATCAAAGGGAAAAGGAAAACAAATCAAAGCTACATTTGGGAATATCTAATCAGAACAGACTGCATCCTACAGATCAAGGACTTGCAGGCTGAAGAAGCAACATTGAAAATGACAAGATTCAATGAACAGTTTTGTGAGAAAGAATAAGTTTCTGTCTGTCTTATCAGGCATAGAGAATGCTATTGTCATCTGCTATGTGAGAGCAGATGCTCAAATTTGCACATAGGCCATTTGTGTTAATTATCAATTGATAGCTCAGAACTATTGAGGCTCAGTACACTTCAGTTAGCCCAAATATATTGCTTGATTTTAATTATCTACAATTTTGTGACCCTAATATTATGCTTTCATATAATATTATCCCTCTCCTTCGCATGTTGTCATTCCTATGGATGAATCTCAGACTTCTGAAGGAAGACGTTAGAAACTAAAGCATCCACACACGACTCTCCTTCTCTCAGCTCCTGTCCCTTTGCACTGGCTCTTCTCCATCCCTTCAATGCCTTCCCTCCTCATTGCTACTTCATAGAATCCCTGGTTTCCATTAAGACTCAGCTCAAGAGTTGCCATCTGCACGAATCCTCCTGGTTTTCTCCTTCATTCTTATCTGCCAGTACTTACTGCCCTACACTGTGAAATTACCTGGTATCTGTTGGTATGTGTTTTGTATTTATTTCTATACATGTGTGTCATGTCCACCATTAGAATGTAAGCTTCTGGAGGGCAGGGAGTAGTTCGTTTTTTTTTCTTTGTGTACTGCATGGCTAGCTTTGCAGGTGCCTAACAGATGTCTGATAACTGATCATAGATGAAGACTGGATCCCAGAGAGGATCAGCTACTTGACAAAGTTCATAGAATCTAGGCAGAAGTGAGAGATAGGACAGATTATTTTTTTTTTACTTAGTAGTATTTTATTTTTTCTAATTTCTAATTTTTTTATTTTTTCTAATTTTCTAACATGTGAAGATAGTTTTCAACATTAATCTTTGTAAGATTTTGAACTCCAAATTTTTCTCCCTCTTCACTCCCCAAAATAGTAAGAAATTTCATATAGGTTATAAATGTAAAATCATGTTAAACATATTTCCTCATTAGTCATGTTGTGAAAGAAGACTCAGGACAAAAGGGAAAAAAACACAAGAAAGAAAAAAAACACAAAAAGTGAAAACAGACTGCTTCAATCTTCATTCAGACTCCATAGTTCTTTCTCTGGATGTGGTCAGCATTTTCCATCAAGCTTCTCTTGGAATTGTCTTGGATCATTGCACTGCTGATAAAAAATAAATCTGTCATAGTCGATCATCATATAATGTTGCTGTTACTGTGTCCAATGTTCTCCTGGTTCTCCTCACTTCACTAGGCATCAGTTCATGTAAGTTGCAGGTTTTTCTAAAATCAGCCTGTTCATAATTTCTTATAGAACAATAATATTCTATTATATTAATACGCCACAACTTGTTCAGCCATTTCCCAACTGATGGGCATCCCTTCAATTTCCAATGTTAGATTATTTTCTAAAGCCATGCACTTTGTTCTTGATTCCCCTTTGGGATACCACCTTCCTTTCCCCATTCCCCAGCACACACAATCCTCTCATGTTGGTCTCTAGCTGCTCAGAGCTCTTGCCCTTATACATCGTTTCTGGTAATACTACAAACTAGAACCTCTCCATTCTTCCAGTTTTTCTTCCTTTTCTATCAAAATTTACCCACTCTGTGTCCCATTCCCTTACTCTCTGCAAAATGAATCCATGTAAGGCTTCAGGGTTGCTGTTTTGTTTTTTCCCACTTCCAGATAGTAGTTCTTTTGTTTTAATTTGAACAGAAGTTTGTAATAACTTAAACCAAAGGAAGACATAAGGTTTTTAAGACAGGGAAGGAAACATGGGAGAGCTATTTAATGTCTCAATTCATTTCGCAAACATTTATTAAGTATTGCCAATGTTTTAAGCCATCAATGTCTAGCAATACCACTTTGCTTAAAAAAAAAAACAAATCATTGATTTTTAAATGCATTATAATCTGTCTTTCTGCTCCCACTCCCCAAATGAAATCCTGATCACAAACATCTGTAGTCCAGCAAAGAAATTCTTATATTGTCCATGACCAAAAAATGAACATCTTTCTCTGAATTTTAAGTTTATCACTTCTTTAACAGGAAGTGAATGGTACGTTTCATCTTCAGTCACCTGGACTCATAGTTTATCATTGCATTGATTAGATTTTTCAAGTCACTCAACATTAATTATATCACCTGTTACTGTATAAACCATTCTCCCATTTCTGCTCATTTCTCTCTACATTGGTTCAGAGAGGTCTTCTCTGTTTCTTCTAAAACTGTCCATTTTGTCCAATCTTATATTCCTATACCATAACTTATTTCATTCCCCAATTGGAGGGCAAGTCCTTAGTTTCCAATTTTTAACTACTACAAAAATAGCTCCTCTAAATATTTGTGTTCATAATTCCTTTCCTTTTTCTTTTCTCTCTTTGAACTGTAAGACTTGAATAATATAGTTAGGTCAAAAAGTATGCACAGTTTATTAACTTTGGGTACATAGTCCCAAATCCTTTCCAGAATGGCTGGACCAATTTACAGCTCCATCAACCAAGTATTATTGAGACTATTTTTTCCCCATCTCCTCCAATAGTTGTCATTTTTCTCTTTTGCTATCTTGGCCAGTCTGTGAGGTGGAAACTCAAGGTTATTCTAATTTTAAAATTTCTAATTATTAGTGTATAACATCAAATTACAAGATTACTAAGTAAATCAATTATTTTGAAATAACAACACATTTTCACAGATGCCAAGTCAAGAATGTCTCCTTTAGAGGTCATGTCTATACATTTAAGTCACCTGAGAGCAAAATGTTTGGTTTATTTCAGCTTATTCACACCATACTACTAATTTCATGAGCATTTCAAGGGCACTCCCTCCACTGATGCAAATTGTGACTCTACTGTGTCTTATTCAGTAAATGATCTTTATGATTTACTGGGGCTGAAAAACATTCCTTGTCTTTCAGTGCACTTGGTCATGAACCTCTCCACCATCATGTAGGCTGGTCCTTGGCCCACAGTCACCAGACCTGTTCACCAAACCTTCCTACATTGGTAGGATTTATCAGAGTCTGTGCCTCCTGAGCAGAGGTGCAAAGATGCCAGGATCACCTCTATGCCCCAAGTCTTCAGAGGAGACCTTTAATGGAGGTACTTCATGACATGCAGTCAAGTACACTTATCCTAGTGCTCTTGTGCCCACATTTGGTAACAAATGGTTCTAGCTTGGAAATAACTCACCTACACTGAGCAAACTATTGAGTCACAGAATATTCCAGAGGTGAAATCTGGTGAATCTTGTGACCAGTGAGGAAGACTAGGGATTCTGTCCCTTTCCTTTCACCAGTCAGGTACTTGATACTAGGCTTATTGGGTTAAAGTGAAATGAGTTTTAACTTGAAAATTCAAGTAAAAATAGAGAAGGTTAGGAGAGCAGACTGGGCAGAAAGAGAGGTAGCCAACAGAAGGAGAAGGCTTTAAACCTTTTGAAAAAATATATGCACACAATATGTATAAATAAAAGAATACTTTAACGTTGGGCATGGCAAATAAATATGACTTCTACTAAGCTGGGAAAAAGAGGGCAGGGAGGGAAATTGGAGCAAAGGGAAGAAAAGGAAAGAGTGGAAGTATAGAAAGGTGACAGGCAGCTAAGAGAGATGAGTGAGTCCAAGTCTTTGCCACTTCTTGGTAAACTTGGGTTTGGGTTTGCAAAGTGAGCCTTCCAGTGGCTGCTTGATTTCTCCAAAGTTCCAATATTGCAGCCTCTAATTTGGGCAAGTTAACAACAACAACAGCATTTATATAGCACTTTAATATTATTATCTCAATAGGTTAGGTACATAAGTAATCAATGACTATAGTAATCTGCTGTTTGATAAACCCAAAGACTCCAGCTTCTAGCATAAGAGCTCACTATTTGACAAAAAGTGCCGGGAAAACTGGAAGATAGTATGACAGAAACTAGGCATAGATCAACATATTGCATCATATGCCAAGATAAAATCAAAATGGGCATACAATTTAGATATAATGGCTGATACCATAACAAAACTAGGAAAGTAAGGAATAGTTTACTTGTCAGATTTATGGAGAATGGAAGAATTTATGACCAAGCAAGAGATTAAGAACATTATGAAATGCAAAATGGATAATTTTGATTACATTAAATTTAAAGGTTTTTGCATGAACAAAGCTAATGTAATCAAGATTAGAAGGGGAGAAGAAAGTTGGGAAACAATTTTTACAAGTGTCTCTGATAAAAGCCTCATTTTAAAAATATATAGATAACTGGGTCAAATTTATAAGAATGTGAGTCATTCCCCAATTGATAAATGGTCAAAGGATATCAACAGGCAGTTTTGAGATGGAGAAATTAAAGCTGCTTATATGAAAAAAAATGCTTTAAATGACTATTGATTAGAGAAATGCAAATCAAAATGGTTCTGAGGTACCACTTCATACCTATCAGATTGGCTAACATGACAAAACAGGAAAATTATAAATGATGGAGGTGTGGGAAAATTTGAACATTAATGCCTTGTTGGTGGAGTTGTGAACTGATTCAACCATTCTGGAGAACAATGTGGAACTATGCCCAAAGGGCTACAAAACTGTGCATACCCTTTGATCCAGCAATACCACTTCTAGGTCTGTATCCTAGAGAGATCATAAAAATAGAAAAAGGATCCACATCTACAAAAATATTTATAGCATCTCTTTTTGTGGTAGCAAAGAATTAGACATTGAGGGGATGCCCATCAATTGGGAAATGGCTGAACAAGTTGTGGTATATGAATGTAATGGAATACTATTGTTCCATAAGAAATGATGAGCAGGTGGATTTCAGAAAATCCAGAAAAGACTTATATTAACTGATGCTGAGTGAAGTGAGCAGAACCAGGAGAACATTGTACACAGTAACAGCAACATTGTACAATAACCAACTTTTGATAGACTTGGCTCTTCTCAGCAATGCAAGGATCTAAGACAACTCCAAAAGACTCATGACGGAAAATGCTATCTACATCTAGAAAAAGAACTATGGATTCTGCATGCAGATTGAAGGAAGATATTTGCTCTCTCTCACTCTCTCTCTTTCTCTCCCTCTCTCTATCCTTTCTTCTGGTTCCTCCCATTGGTTCTAATTCTTTTCAACATGACTAATGTGAAAATATGTTTAATATGAATGTATATGTAGAGCCTATAACAGACTGCACACTGTCTTGGGGAGGGGAAAAAGGAGGGAGGGGGAGAAAATTTAGAACTCGACATCTTGTGGAAGTGAATGTTGAAAACTATAAATACATAAATAAATTATTTTTTAAAAGATTATTATCTCATTTGGTCTTCACAACATTATTGTTGTCCCCACTTTACAAGAAAGGACAATCAGGCAAACTGAAGGTTAAGTGATGTGCACAGGATCACACAGCTAATAAATGTCTGAGGCAAGATTTGAACTCTGGTCCTCCTGACACCAAGTCCAGAGTTTCATCTCCTATACTACCTAGCTCCCAAGTGAACAACAACCAGAGCTGTGGCCTCATGATCAGATCAGACGTAGCAGACCTTCCTACTCATTTACATTCTCCTTAGTGCATTGTACAATACAGCTGGACTCTCAAATCTTAATGGAGTTTAAACTCAACACTGCCAGAATTATTGACTTTTAAGGTTTCAGGAAGCCTCAAGGGACCACAAAGTATAACGTGGAACAATGAAAACTCTGGCTCCAAACATCTTGTTCAGCAATTGTGTGTGTGTGGAGAAGCAGCTCTATTCATGATGGTAAAAGAATAAAGAACCTGTCTTTTTTGGTAAAGGAGAATGGAGCGTTTCCTTATTTACTTGCTGAATTTTATACTTAATTGACCTTGCTAAATCAACTAGAAATTCATGTTCTCAATCACCAGAGGGTTCATAGAATGTTTCTCTCTTTCTCAAAAATGAAATTGATTTTCTTTTTCTTTTTGCATGGCTCACACTTGATTTTTCCCTCCACTTCTGATCTGTGCCATCCAACTGATCCAGTCCCTTGAATTCAGGGTCACAGTAAGCAATTTGTTTTGTTTTGTTGGTGGGCTTTTTCACTGAGTGTGGTCCTTGAAACAAGTGTCTTCAGGTCTTTCTAGGGAATGGGACCATTCAAATGGTGCATAGTGAATTCAATACCTGAGTTGCATACTCCGGGCTTGTCTAGGTCAGCTATGAGTGCAAAGCTTTGGTCCTATATTATCATTCTGCTAGTCGAGTGTGGGATTTCAAGGAACACTAGCAACATGGTCACATATACCTCTAAATTAACTGTAGAGTCAGTTTGTACTATACAGATCCCTGGGTAGAACGCTTCCTTGGGCATGCATAATTACAAGGAGGCATTCTGGATCCCAACATTGCTCTAGTTCTGTGAAACAAAACCACGTTTCACTGAGACCCAGGTGGTTTCTTCTACCCAGACCACAGATCAATGGCAGATGGCCCAAGAATATTAGGATCTGTAGGGTTTTCTACAGGGGAGCAGACTCCAGGCACCTTTGAATACCCATGATCATGGGTAAGACAAAGGGTGAACCTGTGGAGCCACTAGTGTGACTATTCATTCATCAGTAATTATGGCTCTAGGTTTTTATTCCTCTTCTTGCTTTTGGGAGAAGGCATCTAGTTAGACCAGCGTTTGTCAACGTATTTTTGTGATGTGGGGGGGAAAACCTGCTTTTAACATATGGCTCAAAAACTGAAGTGATCCATTGACACTGGTCTTTTCATTGTTCCTTGAACAGAACATTTCATCTCCCAACTCTGATCATTTGTATTGGCTGTGCCCCCTCCCTGGTATCCCCTCCCTCCATATCTCTACCTCCTGACTTCCCTGGCTTCCTTCAAGTTCAAGCTCAAATCCCACCTTCTATGGGAAGCCTTTCCTAATCCCTCTTAATTCTAGTGCCTTCATTCTACTGAGTATGGTAAAATTATCCTATATAGAGCTTGCTTGCATGAAATTATGTACATGTTGTCTCCCCCACTCGACTTTGAGCTCCTTGAGGACAGGGAATACCTTTATCCCTTCTACTTAGCAGAGCACGAACTGAGAACAGGATGAGCAGGGCTACATCTTCTCGTGCACATAGTAGGCACTTAACAAATGTTTCTTGTCTGACTGTCATTCCCCCTAGACTCTGAACCTCTCTGTACCCTGGTCTCACTCAACCACAGCCTCTTGGGGGGGAGGCAGCTCACTGCAAGGTCAGCTGATCACAGGTATGGCTAAGCAGAAATGCACTCTCTAGTAACTCTGAAATGCCATGGGCCATCCTACTTATGCCAGGCACCCTCAGAGAGGGGGAAGCCCCTGCACAGCTCATACTGCCTGTCTACAGTCACATTCTTTCCTGCTGTTCTGAGAGCCCAGGCTCCTGCTGGCTCCAGGATGAGTTTATCTTTTGCTCATCCCTCTTAAAAGAGCATATAACTGGCCTTACAACTGTTTGAGATGGAGTGGGGGTGGGATTTACTATTCAAATAGAGTTGGTGGGGTATAATGGAAAGAGTATTAGGTTTGAGGTGAGGAACTCCTGAATTCAAATCTCACCTCTGATGCTTGTGACTCTGGGAAAGCTGTTTGATCTCTGAAGCCTCAGACAAAACCCTGGGACTTCCCTATTGAGTTACAGAATCTACTTTGGTGGAAGGACTTCCCACACTAGGAGTGTCAAAAGATGACAAAATCATGGACCCTTCCTGTAGCCATTACTAAGAGCCTCTGTGATGGTGGTGGTGGGGGTAATTTAAAAGGAAAATAACACCTACAGGAGAAAGTTGGCTCTCAAAATTCTGGACTGTTAATCCTGGTCTTGGGTTTTGGAGATAGCAGGAACTTTTGAATTCATCCCTTCACTTTACTGATAAAATCACACATGCACACACACATATGCATACCTGCACACACCTGTACATGCATACACACATACATAAACATTTCATTTATATGTGTATGCATATATTACCTACAGAGACACCTATATGTATCTGCGCATAAACATACACACATACATTCCACATATGTGCATACATATAGTACACATGGACACACATGTATGTGTGTGCACATACACATACACAAACATACATATACACATATATGCATGTGGGTCCTGTTCCCTTTTTTTAAAGTCTCTTTGGCACTCAGGACATAGACCTGGCAGTGATATTTCTGGATCAAAGGATACATACATACCCTTTCACCCAGTGATAGCACTACTAGGTCTCTACCCCTAAAGCTTAAGAGGTAGCTGGGGTCTATCGAGAAGTACACTACTCTGAAGAGCTGAATCCAGACACCAGCTCTGTTACTTGGTTGTGTGACCTTGGAAGAAGTCCCTTTGCCTTTCTGGGCCTTGACTTACTCATCAGCAAAATGGGAATGACCTTCGAGACCTCAATCACGATGCTGTTATAAGGATCACTTGCGCAGTTACCGATATTCCAGGCTAGGCCTTTGGGCTCCAGCTCCAGGACTGCAACCTCTGTGGCTTCCAAAATTCCTTCCTGCTCTAAATCTGGGATCTGACTTGTGTCCCTCAAGTTGAATTTAAGCTCCTTGAGGTCAGAGTCTATTTTTGTCTTTTTATCTTTAGCACCCAGTGTGGCACAATACACATCAGTTGTTTAATAAGTACTTGTTGAATGAATGAATGAATGAATGAATGAATGACTATAAGCCTTGAGCTATAGGAGAATTCTGTGGCACCAATTCTCAGCACCAAAGTCGGGCAAAGAAGAAAGATTAAAGCCTAAAGCCTCTTTCTGCTTGGATAGACTCCAAGGAACCTTAGGGGAAACATCAAGCAAGTTCCTTCTCTCCTCTGGGTCTCCATGTCTTCTTATATAAAATAAAGGGCTTACGAAAATCTCTGAGATTCCTTCCAGTGATGGATCCTCTGACTCCCCATGGTTTTTCTACTTACACCTTCTTAAAAGAGTCTAAGTCTCATGACTCTTCTCCTTCAACTTCCATCCTAAGGTCTAAGATCTAGGATGAGACTCAGGAATCTTTGAGCCTAGCCCCATGACACACCCAGGAGCACACAAAACCAGAATTGAAACCCTGATCTTTTACTTGCAGATACAACCCCCTCTCCACCAACTGTTCTGATTTCCCTTGAGGAAGAGGCAAGGCCTTCCCCTGATGATGATGAGGAACTGTGGTGTCCATGTAGAACTCTTTGAGGAAGCCCTCCAGGTCAAAGCAATAATGGTCCCATGAGGTAGCGCCATGACCATGGCCTCCAAAAGGGCTCAAGATAGAGCCAAAGACAAACATCTGACTATAGATGACTGAGGTTGTGGTACTTGTGATAGCATGGAGTCAGCCCAGATCAGGGTTCAAATAGACCTCTACCTTTGCCACTTACTAGTTCAGTGACCCTGAGCAAGCCACAGCCTCTCTGTGCCTCCTTTAACACATATTTCAAAATTAAATTTTATTTTACTTTTTTTAAATCTCCCTTCTCTCCCTCACACCCCACACTGAGGAAAGAAGAAAAACAAAACCCCTGTTGCAAATATATATAGTCATGTAAAACAAATTCTTGCATTGGGCATTTCAAAAAGAAAAAAAGAAGTCTCAATCCAAACTAAGCTTATTGCGTTTATCAGGACATGGGTAGCACATTTGATAGTGCATCTTCTGGAACTGTGACTGGTCATTGCATTGATCAGAATTCCCAAGTCTTTCAAAGTGATTTCTTTTCACCATATTGGTTTTTTGTTGTATACATTGTTTTCCTGGTTTTGCTTACTTTACTCTGAATTCATTCCTGAGTTTTCTCAGATTTTTCTGAAACTATCCCCTTCATCATTTTTAACATCACAAAAGTATTTCATCAGATTCATATACCATAACTTGCTCAGCCATTCCCCAAGTCATGTGTGCCCCCTCATTGTTTGCTATCACAAAAAGAATGGCTATCTGGGGCGGCCAGGTGGCTCAGTGAGTAAGAGCACCAGCCCCAGTGTCGGGATGACCTGGGATCGAATCTGGGCTCAGATACTCAGCACCACACCCAGAAATAACTGGCCGTGTAACCTTGAGCAAGTTACTTAACCCCAATTGCTTACAGAAAAAAAAAAAGAATGGCTATCAACATTTTTACTCACATGGCCCTTCTCTTCTTTCTTTGTTCTCTTTGAGGGTAGAGACCTAGTAATGGTGTCACTGGGTGAAAGAATACAGACATACCCTTTGATCCAGCAATACTACTGCTAAGTCTGTATCCCAAAGAGATCATAAAAAAAAGGGGAAAGGATCCACATGTACAAAAATAATTATAGCGGCTCTTTATATAGATATCGACTATTTCCTGAAAGCAAGGAAAGAGTCCTATTATATTTTAATATTCTATCTGATAAACTCTCAGACACAATGAATGAAAACCCCAGAAACACAGGGTTTCTTCGTAATTAATAATCGATTTATTATTTACCCTAGCTTGTAAACAGTAAATTGAGGGCCAGTGGTTTCTCTTGGTAACCAAGGAAGCCAAATGGGGCTCTAGAAAACCTTAAATTGCCTTCTGAAAGGGAACTCCCCTGACAAGTGAAGCTCAACCCTGATTGGTGAACATTTGATGAGCAGGTGGGCTAAAAGTCTTTAGTGCCTTCTGCTAAGGAGTGGCTCCTGAGACTCATCAGCCTCAAGGCATCTGGCCAGGGGAAGCTCTTTCTATCCAGATCCCTCTGCCTTGTTTCCTTCTTCATGAGCTGTGTTGCCCTAAACTCTGATGGGGAGGATCAAGAACAAAGGCTTCCTTCCACCTGCAAAGGCTCACCTAGGTTGGATTCTGTTTATATTCTAAATAGAAATTAGATTCCCCAGTTGGGTGAGGTCCCACCCAAGTCAAATCTAGTTAATGAGCTTATGCCCTGGGGGCTAGGAGTAATCTCATCACTCAGTCATGACCTTCAGAGACTGACATGACCTTTTCAAGAGTTGAATTTTAACGAAAATAAGAGGAAAAAGGTGGTCACAAATAAATAATTAGTTGTTAATATAATAGTGTAATATTAACTTCTCTCAAGCTAATACATGTGAAGTGCTTAGCAAACCTAAGAGTGTGGTTTTTTAAGTTAGCTACTTATTTAGTGAGATGATACTAGAGGAGTTTGGGTCATAATGCTGATAAACTGTCTTCCTTGAAATAAATCAATTGTTCGAGGCTCACAAGGGGTGAAACCTGAAAAATCAGGGTCTGGGTATCTACCCCAGTGATGAATGCCATACCATGAAGGTGATTCAGGAAAGGCTTCTTTCAGAAAGTAGCAGAGGCTGGAAGGATGGTGGGAGGTTGAGATGGGGAAGGAGAGTGAGTGGTCTAGGTGTGAGAGATAGCAGGGCAAATGCTCCAAGTGGGGGAACAGCAAGGAAGCCAATGTCACTGGATATCAGAGAACATGGTGGGGTGGCAAGAGGGTATAAAGAGTAAGAAAACTAGAAAGCTAGGAAGACACCATGTTATGGAAGGCGCCATGTTATGGAAGGCACCATGTTATGGAAGGC